>NC_138777.1:120191937-120891937 GCF_965119305.1 Pelophylax lessonae | reverse complement strand
GTTAGCCATGGCGGCACTTCCTGAGGTGTATTATTTAGTTCGGCCTTACAAGCGGTGTTCGTGTAGCCCCCCGATTCCTTTGTGAAGACTGAAGAAAAGAAATTATTTAACACTTCCGCCTTTTCTCTGTCCTCAGTGGCCATTTTTCCTTTATCATCTTTTATGGGGCCAATGTGTTCTGGCCTCGCTTTCTTACTGTTTATATACTTAAAGATTAAAGAACTTCTTGGGGTTCTTTTTACTCTCCTCCGCTATATGTCTCTCGTGTTCTATTTTAGCCGCCCTGATTTCGTCTTTACATTTCTTATTACACTCTTTGTAGTGCTTAAATGCTGCCAATGACCCCTCAGTCTTGTATTTTTTGAAGGCCTTTTCTTTAGCTCTAATATACATTTTTATGTTGGAGTTTAGCCACCCAGGGTTTAGTTTTGCTCTTTTAAATTTATTTCCCTGTGGAATGCACTGGCCCACCCCCTTGTTAAGTATGCTCTTGAAGCACTCCCATTTTTCCTCCGTGTTCTTTGTTCCCAGGGTTCTATCCCATTTGATATTTTCTAGCAGCGAGCGCAGTTTAGGGAAATTGGCTCTTTTGAAATTCAGTGTCCTTATATTACCCTTGTGTTTCCTATTACTGTAATTAATACTGAAACCAATTGACCTATGGTCACTGTTCCCTAAGTTGTCCCGTATTTCTATATCCGTGAGCAGGTCTGTATTGTTGGTAATCAGTAGGTCAAGTACCGCATTGTTTCTTGTCGGTCCACAGACCTACCAGCATGCCCGATGTGTGGCCACACTCAGCTCTTCGGAACACTTTACCCTGTTTTTTCCTTCCCATTTCCTTGGCACTAAGAGTGCCAGTTTTTCAGGAAAAATGTTTTCCTTTTTTTGTGGTTTTGGGCATTTAACCCATTTCTTTTGTTCTTTTTGTTTAGTACTTTATAACTAAAGTAACTATATACTTTAACTTCCCAAGAAAGTCATTGCAACACAACAGGGATCAACAGTGTGGTGCAGGGACTTCAATATTACCCTTGATCCTCACATAGATTTCCCAACGCTCTCCAAGAGATGCAAACCCGCCCTTAACCCTCTTTTGCTATCCATCCACCTTTACGACCCTTTGCCATAATTCTTACTCCCGCATCGGTCTTTCTTCTTGGCCAATGGACTCTTCAGAAGGTTTCATCCTCCTCTATCTTTCCCACTACTTGGTCAGACCACTCTTTGGTGTGAATCACCATAGAAGACAGACCAAACCCTTCTTCAACCAATCTGTGGAGAATTAAAACCAGCATCCTGCAATCTGATCCATATGTGGACACCCTCCACAACACCTTGAAAACTTCTTTCTGCTAAATGAGGACTCAGACGCTTATACAGGCATTTTGTGGGCTGCACATGAAGACTTTATTTGAACCTTCTTTTTTTTCAGTTGGGTGCAAGGGACAGGAGACAAAGGAAGCAGCTCATTGATAACCTATTAGCAGATATCCAGACCGCAGACTCACTTAACAAAAAAAAAAAGGCCATGTAACGTTCTTAAAACTAAACTGCTTAAAATTTGCATGGAATTGAGAAACCCCTTTAAAAGAGATTTTTGGCAAATCACAGAAACTTTAATAAAATGCAATTCTTTATATCTGGTAATGAGAAAAAAGAGAAGGCGCCTCTAAGTGCAGCATAGACAATCATTTATTGACACACAAAGATTGTGAACTTACAAGATGATTGTATAAACTGGGCACATAGCAGTATCACTGGGGGTCCATTCCTGACCCTGTGGCTCTGTTTCCCTCAGCCATCCAGCAACAGGGTGGGTGGAAGTGTGGAGCTCAGACAGGACAGGTGCTTCCGTCCGGGACCACCATGGAATGCACGTCTCGCTCATAGACCGTGCAATCGTAGTGACATCAGGGGGCGGTAACACGTTTCAGAGAATGAGTAGTAAAGCTACTTCATCAGACCGATGACAGGGGAAGGGGACGCCCTAAAGTATATAAAAAAGGCTATAGGGGAAGGAGACACAAGGACAAGAAATACTACGAAACTAAGAATACAAAGCAATATGAATATAAATAGAAACGTACATTCTAAATAGGATTACTATCATAAAAACAATAATTACTGTAAGATCATTGTGTATACATAGTGATAAGAATGATAATGAATAGAAAATAATTGATAAGTAATAAATAAACAAACCAAAAAGACCAAAAATATTCGAACAAAATAATTAAAAAAAATGTAATTAAAAAAATTAAATGCTAAACAGTAGGCAAAGAGACCATAATCAGGGCATATATTTTTGCATGAAAGTGCATACTGTAATTTTGATACATATATACACATAAGATTCCCATGGTAGATTATAAAAAAGAAATTATTCTGACAAAATTATTAAAAAAAAATTAAAACATTAAGTGGTTGGTTGATTGACAAATTAACCATAATCAGAAAACCTGGGGGGTGGTAAATATAAGAAAAAAAGGGGGGAGGAAGGAAAAAGGGATAGTTATGTGACTTGAGCCTGAACTCAATAAATCACTGAAAGGTGTTCAATACAGTTAAAATGGAATTATAACATATCTATCAGCTTATACGGGCTATCTACTAATATTTAGATAATAGCTTATCAGACTTACTGTGGATATCTATGGGCTTGGAGACAATCAACAAGCCTATTATGACTATATCATGGGATCTGGTTTTGTAGTTAAAAGAGCAGATGCCTGAAAAGTAAAAAATGAATACAGAAAAAGGAAATTAATGGAAGTACATAATATAGGTGGTTTACATAAATAACCCTCAGAATCCTATAGAATGGTGCTAATCTCCAGGTCTTCATTTAACCCCCCTGGGGAGAGTACATCCACGGCATATATCCAGTAGGTCTCCCTTGGGCAAAGCCGCATGAATCTCTCTGCCGTAGGGAGATCCCTCTAGATAGATTCAATGACCCAGACATAGAGACCTTCAGTACATTTATCGTGATGTTTTAGAAAATGTTTGGGAACACTATGGATATCTTTTCCCTCTTCAATGTATCACCTATGTTCACCAAACCATGCTTGTAAGGCACGTATTGTTCTACCTACATAGTGCAAACCACACAGACAAACCAGGCTATACACTACAACATCTGAGGAACATGCATACAATTAATTGATCCCATTTGTAGTTGCTTTAATGGTGAATGATTTTATGCCATGTTGTACAAATTGGCAAGTCAGGCATAATGGTTTACGGCACTGATACATACCGGTGATACAAAAGAATTGTAGGGAAGGAAATTGATGTTTTTTTAGCCTTAAATTTGCTGGGTGCTATTTTTGTCTTAATATTGGGGGCTTTTCTGTAAGTGAATTTGGATTCATTGGACAGATGCTGTTTGAGGTAGGGGTCCTGGAGTAATAAGGGCCAGTGCTTTCATACAATGTGTTCTATTTGCTGATGATAGTTGTAGAGCTGTGTGGTGAACCACAGATTAGTTTTGCAATCTTTATTAGATTTGTCAATGGGATTGGGTGAAATAATATAATGAGAATATGACTGGTTTATGAGATCAGGTGGATAGCCCTTATCCAGAATTTTTTTTTAAATTTCAATTTGTATTTCATAACCAGTACTTTTTGTGCAGTTGTGTCTTAACCTGCAAAACTGGCTCTTGGGTATGTTTTGCAGCCAGCGCAAATGGTGGCAACTCTTATAATGCAAAAAAGAGTTGCCTGCTGTCGGCTTGGTGTAATTCTTGGCGAACAGGCAATGATTTTCTTGATATAATTCCAAATCCTAGAAGGCTAGGTATTCCTTGTCAATAACTGAAGCGAAACTAAGGCCAATATCATTGTTGTTGCAGTGTACTAGGAAATCCCTGACACTGGAAACCTCTCCATCCTAGTTTATGATGATGTCATCAATATAACAACCAAAAAATACAATGTTTGAAGTGTAAGGATTGTTATACCAAATATACTGGGTCTCCCAGTGCCCCATGGTCAGGTTGGCATAGTAGGGGGCAAAGTTGGCACCCATGGCAGTGCCATATACCTGTGAATAATACTCGTCATTAAATAAAAAATAGTTATGTGTTGAACAAAACCACAAGGCATCCAAAAAAAACTGGGATTGTCGGGGATTAACAGTGGGGTCTTTGCCAAGAAAGAATTTCAGGGCTCTTATACCAACCTCATGGGGTTTAAGATGTATATAAGGATTGTACATCTAGTGAGACCCAAAGATATGAGGACTCCCACAATACAGGATGAGTAGTTCTAGAAGATGAATATTATCACTAATGTAGGAAGGCAAATTTTGCGCTAATGACTGTAAGAACATTTCAATATATTACACTCTCTATAGCCACTACTATGGGCCTACCAGGGGGATTGGAAGTGCATTTATATGCTTTAGGGAGGTGGTAAAAGTATGGCGTATGGAAGAATTCTTTGATAATGAATGAGGCTTCTGATTAGGCAATTAGGTTACTGCTTGACAATAAGACCTATACTAAGCTAGGAGGAGATCCTTTACCTGAGTTCACCAAGGTAGCCATTACTATTGCCAATATAGCCGTAAGAATAATATTATCTCTAAATCAGAAGCCTTATTATCAAATAATTCTTCCATACGCCATACTTTTACTACCTCCCTAAAGTACATACATGCAATTCCAATCCCCTGGCAGGCCCATAGTAGTGTGGAGTATAACAAGCGGATTTTTGCAATATATTGACATGTTCTTACAGTCATTAGCGCAAAATTTGCCTTCCTACAATATGGATGGTATTCATCTTCTAGAACTACTCATCCTGTATTCGTGGGAGTCCTCATATCTATGGATCTCACTAGACGTACAGTCCCTATATACATCTATACCCCATGAGGTTGGCATAAGAGCCCTGTAATTCTTTCTTGGCAAAGACCCCATTGTTAATCCCCGAAATCCCAGTTTATGTTGGACACCACTTGGTTTTGTTCAACACATAACTACTTTTTGTTTAACAACAAGTATTATTTACAGGTACATGGCACTGCCATGGGTGCCAACTTTGCTCCCTCCTATGCTAACCTGACCATGGGGCACAAGGAGACCCAGTATATTTGAAATACCAATCTTTACACCTCACACGTTGTATTTTTTTGGCCTTTATATTGATGACATCATCATAATCTGGGATGGAAAGATTTCCAGTGTCCACAAGGACTTCCTAGTACGCTTCAATAATAATGATATGGGCCTTAGTTTCACTTCAGTTATTGACAAGGACCACCTAGCCTTCCTGGATTTGGTTTTATATAATTAAAATTATTGCCTGTTTGCCAAGAATTCCACCAAGACGACAGCAGGCAACTCTTTTGTGCATTATAAGAGTTGTCATCATCCACGCTGGCTGCAAAACATACCCAAGAGCCAGTTCTGCAGGTTAAGACACAACTGCACAAAAAGTACAGATTATAAAATACAAGGTGAAATTTCAAAGAGACAAAATTATGGATAAGTGCTATCCGCCTGATCTCGTAAACCATGCATATTCCCATTATTTTATTTTATCCAATCCCATTGCTAAATCTAATAAAGATAGTGAACCTGATCTTAGTTACAATGGTGCCAAGCACATTGCGACATCACTCCCAGAGGGCGTGTAGCTTCTACAAGAATGGGACATTATCCCTGACTCCTCCTCTTCAACTCCAATGGATCAAAGTATGAAAGAGGTTCATCAGGCTCTCACACTGCCTCAGCGTACCAATGGATCTCGGCCTCATTGAAGAGTTGTAACGAATATGTTACATAGTTACATAGTTAGTGAGGTTGAAAAAAGACATAAGTCCATCCAGTTCAACCTATGATGTGTGTGTGTGTTTGCTTTTAACCGTACATTGTATACCCCTGTATGTTGTGGTCTTTAAGGTGTCCATCCAATAGTTTTTTGAAACTATCAATGCTCCCCGCTGATACGACTGCTTGTGGAAGAGAATTCCACATCCTTACCGCTCTTACAGCGAAGAACCCCTTACGCACTTTAAGGTTAAACCGCCTTTCCTCAAGTTTTAGTGAGTGGCCACGTGTCTTATTGTATCTCCTTTCTCTGAATAGTTTTTTCCTTATGCTAGGGTCGCCAGTACAGTATTTGTACATTGATATCATATCCCCCCTCAATCGTCTCTTCTCCAGAGAGAATAGGTTCAGTGCTTGTAGTCTTTCCTCATAGCTGATGTCCTCCATTCCCCTAATTATTTTTGTTGCCCTTCTCTGGACTTTCTCCAGTTCCAGCACATCCTTCCTGAGGACCGGTGCCCAGAACTGGACAGCATACTCCAGATGTGGCCGGACCAGAGTCATGTAGAGTGGAAGAATAATCTCTTTATTTCTGGAGTGAATCCCCTTTTTTATACAACCCAGTATTCTGTTGGCTTTGCTTGCGGCGGCTTGGCATTGCATGCCACTGCCAAGCCTGTTGTCTACCAGTACCCCCAGGTCCCTTTCCATCCTAGACTCACCCAGAGGTTCCCCCCCTAGTGAGTAGCTTGCTTTCTGGTTTCTGGCCCCCAAGTGCATTACTTTACATTTTTCTACATTAAATCTCATCTGCCATGTAGTTGCCCACCCCGTTATTTTGTTCAGGTCTGCTTGCAAGATTTCCACATCCTGCATAGAAGATATTGGCATGCCTTGTTTAGTATCATCTGCAAATACTGAGATTGTACTAGATATCCCCTCCTCTAGATCATTTATGAATAAATTAAACAGGATTGGTCCCAGGACAGAACCCTGGGGGACCCCACTTTCCACACCCACCCAATCCGAGTACTCCCCATTAATCACCACCCTCTGTACTCTCCCCTGGAGCCAGTTCTCTATCCAGGTACTCACCTTATGGTCCATACCTACCTTCCTTAGTTTGTACAGTAAGCGTTTGTGGGGAACGGTGTCAAAGGCCTTTGCAAAGTCCAGATACACCACATCCACAGGCTTACCTTTATCTAGGTGGCAGCTCACTTCATCGTAGAAGGTTAATAGATTGGCTTGGCAAGAACGATTTTTCATGAATCCATGCTGATTGCTACTAATAATACCGTTTTCATTACTAAAGTCTTGTATGTGGTCCCTTATCATCCCCTCCAAAATTTTGCAGACTACTGATGTTAGGCTGACCGGCCTATAGTTACCCTGGATATATCTCGGCCCCTTTTTAAATATTGGTACCACGTTGGCTTTTTTCCAATCAGCTGGCACCATACCCGTCTGTAAACTATCCTTAAAGATCAAGAATAATGGTCTGGCAATCACCTGGCTGAGCTCATTAAGAACCCTTGGGTGCAAGCCATCCGGTCCCGGGGACTTATTTATGTTAAGTTTCTCTAGTTTAGCTCTAAGTCTATCCTCTGTTAGCCATGGCGGCACTTCCTGAGGTGTATTATTTAGTTCGGCCTTACAAGCAAGGTTCGTGTAGCCCCCCGATTCCTTTGTGAAGACTGAAGAAAAGAAATTATTTAACACTTCCGCCTTTTCTCTGTCCTCTGTGGCCATTTTTCCTTTATCATCTTTTATGGGGCCAATGTGCTCTGGCCTCGCTTTCTTACTGTTTATATACTTAAAGAACTTCTTGGGGTTCTTTTTACTCTCCTCCGCTATATGTCTCTCGTGTTCTATTTTAGCCGCCCTGATTTCGTCTTTACATTTCTTATTACACTCTTTGTAGTGCTTAAATGCTGCCAATGACCCCTCAGTCTTGTATTTTTTGAAGGCCTTTTCTTTAGCTCTAATATACATTTTTATGTTGGAGTTTAGCCACCCAGGGTTTAGTTTTGCTCTTTTAAATTTATTTCCCTGTGGAATGCACTGGCCCACCCCCTTGTTAAGTATGCTCTTGAAGCACTCCCATTTTTCCTCCGTGTTCTTTGTTCCCAGGGTTCTATCCCATTTGATATTTTCTAGCAGTGAGCGCAGTTTAGGGAAATTGGCTCTTTTGAAATTCAGCGTCCTTATATTACCCTTGTGTTTCCTATTACTGTAATTAATACTGAAACCAATTGACCTATGGTCACTGTTCCCTAAGTTGTCCCGTATTTCTATATCCATGAGCAGGTCTGTATTGTTGGTAATCAGTAGGTCAAGTACCGCATTGTTTCTTGTCGGTGCATTCACCATCTGACCCATGAAATTGTCCTGCAAAACATTTAGGAACTGCCGAGCCTTGGCTGAATGCGCGGTTCCTTCTGCCCAGTCTATATCAGGATAATTAAAGTCCCCCATTATAATGACATTTCCCATCCTTGCTGCCAATCCTATCTGTAACATGAGGTCCGCCTCACCCTCCTCCCTCTGGTTGGGGGGCCTATAGCATACGCCCAATATTACCTTCCCCACCGTGCCTTTCCTTTGAAGCTCTACCCATAGGGATTCTGCCTCGTCCTTAGCTCCATTATTAATATCATCCCTCATATTTACCTGTATACTGTTCTTAATATACAGACATACCCCTCCCCCTTTTTTACCTTCTCTATCCCTGCGATAAAGGGAATACCCCTGAATGGTCGCCATCCAGTCATGAGAGCTGTCAAACCAAGTCTCAGTTATCCCCTCAAAATCTAAGTCCTCCTCAAACATCAGCAGCTCCAGCTCTCCCATCTTGTTGGCCAGGCTTCTGGCATTGGTATACAAGCTTCGTAATTTTGATGTTTTTAGGCTGCTCTCTTGATTTTTCCCCGTACCCACCCTGGGTATAGGAGCTCCGAACACCCTACCGCTAATGCCCCCATTTCTGCCCTCTGAAACTTGCTTTCCACTGGCTAATTCTACATCTGTACCCTCCCCCCCATTCCCTAGTTTAAAAGCCCCTCTAACTTTTTGGCCATCCTCGCACCCAGTACGGCTGCACTCACCCCATTTAGGTGCAATCCGTCCCTACCAAAGAGCCGGTGACCGACTGAGAAGTCGGCCCAGTTCTCCAGGAACCCGAAACCCTCCTTACTACAGCACTCGTTAACTTCCCTAATCTCCCGCTGCCTCTCTGGTGTGGCTCGAGGTACAGGTAGTATTTCGGAAAATACTACCTTGGAGGTCCTAGTCCTCAACTTAGTGCCTAAGTCCCTGAAATCGTTTAGGACTCTCCGTCTTCCTCTGCCTATGTCATTGGTACCCACGTGTACCATGACAGCTGGGTCTTCCCCAGCCCCACCCAATAATCTGTTCACCCGATCCGCGATGTGCCGAACCCGAGCGCCCGGCAAACAACAGACTGTTCGGCGCACACGGTCTTTGTCACAGATTACACTATCTGTCCTTCTAATAATTGAGTCCCCTACCACCAGCACCTGTCTTTCCTTTCCCTTTCTCCCGGCCTCACTGGAGGAGTTCTTCCCCTGGCAGCTAGGGGCGTCGCTCTGCTCCAGCAATGCTGGTCCCTGACTAGTTTCCCCAACATCACACAACGGGGCGTATCTATTGGGGTGCTCCAGCCCAGGATCAGCCTCCTTGCCTTGTTCCCTTCTACCCCTCCTAACTGTCACCCCTCTACTCTGCTCTGATGCCTGCACCTCCAATACTCCGCCCACCTCTGTGCAGACCCCTGCCTGCACCTGACTGGTACGATCCTGGCTCTCCTCCGGTATGGACATTCGTCTCAGTGTTGCCAGCTGCTTCCCTAGATTCAGGACCTGAGCTTCCAGGGAAGCAACGTGCTTACATTTTGCGCATTTGTATTCGCCCTCGATCACGTCTGAGGAACGCATACATATTACAAGATGTACACCGAATCGCATCTCCACACCCGCCGGGCATTACCACTCAGTTCCACAACCGTCATCAGCAAATGGAACATGTTGCACGAAAGCACTGGCTTTTATTACTCCAGGACCCCTACCTCAAACAGCATCTGTCCAATAAACCCAAATTCACTTACAGAAAAGTGCCCAATATTAAAACAAAAATAGCACCCAGTAAATTTAAGGCAAAAAACATCAGTCTCCTTCTCTTCAAATTTTCTCTATCACTGGTATGTGTCAGTGCCGTAAACCATTATGCCTGACTTGCCAATTTTTACAGCATGGCCAAAAGGCACCATTAAAGGAACTACGTATGGGATCAATGAATTTTATACATGTTCCTCAGACTTTGTAGTGTATAGCCTGGTTTGTCCCTGTGGTTTGCACTTTTAAAAACATCATGATAAATATACTAAAGGTCTCTATGTCTGGGTCATTGAATCTATCTAGAGGGATCTCCCTATGGCAGAGAGATTCAAGCGGCTTTGCCAAAGGGAGACCTACTGGATATATGCCCTGGATGTACTCTCCCCAGGAGGATTAAATGAAGACCTAGGGATTAGCACCATTCTATAGGATTCTGAGGGTTATTTATGTAAATAACCTATAGTATGTACTTCCATTAATTTCTTTTTTTCTGTATTCATTTTTTATTTTCAGACATTTGCTCTTTTAACTACGAAACCAGATCCCATCATATAGTCATAGGCTTGTTGATTGTCTCCAAGCCCATAGGCATCCACAGTAAGTCTGATAAGCTGTCGTCTAAATATTAGTAGGTAGCCTGTATAAGATGATAGATATATTTTAATTCCATTTTTTATTTGACTTACTGAGCCTAGGGCTCAAGTCACATAACTTTCCCTCCCCCCTGCTTTTTTTTTCTTAAAATTTACCACCCCAGGTTTTCTTCCCATCACTATACATGGTAATTGTGTGAAGATACTAACAAATTAAAAAATCAATGCTCTGATTATGGTTTAATTGTCAATCAACCAACCATTTCATGTTTTCTTAATACGTTTGTTAGAATAATGTATTTTTTTTATAATTTAACATGGGAATCTTATGTGTATATATATCAAAATTATGTACTGTCATTCGAGAATCTATGCCCTGATTATGGTCTCTTTGCCTACTGTTTTAGCATTTCATTTTTAATTACGTTTTTTCTTAATAATTTTGTTCAAATATTTTTGGTCTTTTTTTGTTTATTAGGTTGATTGGCTGTACAGCATTGAGTGACATCTGACACGCCCCCCACTGATCTGGACACCCCGAAGTAATTCAATCATGCTGTGCCTGTATGTGAGCTACACACTGTGAGACAAAGAAAGCTATGCCTAAAAGCTATGCCTAATTGGAACGGTATTTTGGTCCTCCGCTGCCCGGATTGATCACCCGACTTATGGAGGAGTTTACTTATTCATGCTTGCATATGCTACTTCACATGTGAGTGTAACTTATTTATTTTAATAAAGTACCCAGTGTTTATGGTTTTACACTATGGTCCCTTTGTTCTCTTATCATATGCGTAAATTGATAGCGCTATACATGCACCTGAAATAATAATAATAATAATATGGATCCCTGTATTGTTTACAGCCATTGAGGAACATCCACGTGTACAGCTGGCTATGAAATTGATTTAATACGCTGTTATTTACCAGGCATCTGGTAAGTGTTTACCCCTTAGGGGGTTATCACCTTTCCCGTTCACAAGGTGAGGTGGCTGGCTTATACATATGTGCGAATTGGAGGACTGTCACTAAGAGGACTTTTCTACAGTTATATCACTTTGCACTTTTACTACAATTCTTCAGTGCATTCTGGGAGTTTGTTTGATGCGCTACATGTGTTTCTGTATATTGGAATATTCATAGGTTTTTTTATTATTTATTTATCAATCATTATTTTTCTATTCGTTATCATTCTCACCACTATGTATACACAATGATCTTACAGTAATTATTGTTTTTATGATAGTAATCCTCTTTAGAATATATGTTTCTATTTAGCTTCATATTTCTTTGTATTCTTATTTTGTAGTATTTCTTGTCCTTGTGTCTCCTTCCCCTACAGCCATCATCACCACCCTGTTTTAACTTCCTGGTTCTGGTCTTATTCTCTATATAATTTGGGGCGTCCCCTTCCCCTGTCATCGGTCTAATGAAGGAGCTTTACTACGCATGCTCCAAAATGCATTACACCCCCTGATGGCCTCTGAGGGAAGCGCCTGTCCTGTGTGGGCTCCACACTTCCACCCACCCCACTGCTGGATGGCTGAGGAAAAAGGAGCCACAGGGTCAGGAATGGACGTTCAGTGATGCTGCGGTAACCTTTCCTGTTCCTGTAGATTTACTCAATAAAGCGGTGTTCCAGATGGGGAAAAATGAAAACTCAGCAGTCACAAATACTGTAGCTGCTGACTTTTAATATATAGACTCTTATTTGTCCAGGGAGCCCCCGATGTCAGCACCCCAGCTGATTTTCAGGTCGGCTACCGGGTGCTGCCACCGCTATTCATTCTAAGGGAAACCATAAGTAAAGCCTTTTGGCTTCACAGCCAGCTCCCTGCTGGGCATGCGCAAAGTGCTCTGTACGTTCTAAATGGCTCTGCAGTGAGGAAAGGAGGAGGGGGGCGAACTTCCAAGGGACAGCGCAGCTGCGCTGTCTCCCGGAAGTGGGGAAGGATATCTGTCAAAAACTTCCCCTCTCCCCCCTGAAAGGATTGGGGGAGGAAGCAGATGAGTGGAAGTTCCGCTTTAAATGATGTTGCACAGAAGGGTGACATGGGTACGGTCAATTACACAAAACGCATTGAGTATTCTGGCAATATAAAAAAATATATATGTTTACAGCGATCATTACACAATACATGTACATTATATTGCTACACTATAGTTTCACCCTATGCTGGGCTACTGTTGAACAGATGACATCTCATACTTATACACAGACAGGTCAGGACACACACCCGGCATGTAACTCGATCCTTCAGGTGCAAATCAGTCAGTGGAGATCACCCAGACTCCGGTATATAGAAAAACAAAAAAAGTCCAATCTGCAGCACCTTGTATATTAAGATATTAAGAGAGTAAAAAAACTCATCAAGGAGACATCAATATATTAAAAATAAAGTTTCAGAACTATTAGGTCCTTCATCAGGTATAGCAAGCTTAAAAATCAGGTTCTGATCACATTCAATATATAGCAATATATTCTCTCATCAACTGAAAATTAGCAACACCTGGATAGTCTTCAATGAAAGCAAGATAGTCTAAAATTACAGCTAATATCCAGAAGATACACAATTTAAAAAGGGTTTCAAATTATCTATATAAATGAAAAGAAAAAAGAAACAAAGTATTTAAACAAAATATTTACAAAAAGAGGTGTAAATCATAATCTTTATTCAAACCTCTGGGATAAATAGAATCGAGTTGTAAAATCCAAATTACTTCCCTCTTTTGTAACTTTAACTCCCTATTTCCCCCTCTCTTCAGTCGTAGTATGTGGTCAAACACCATAAATCTTAACTGGGCTACAGTGTGGCCACACTGTTTAAAATGCTTAGCAACTGGTAACTCAGACCGTGGGGATCAAATAGAGGATTTGTGTTGAGATATCCTGTCCTTAATTTTTTGAGTGGTCTCCCTCACATAATATAACCCACATGGACATTTAAGGATATAAATCACATATGCACTCTGACATGTATAGAAGAATGTCAATAGTTTTCCTTGTATAGGGATGTGTAAATGAGGTGCCCTTGATCATACCGATGCACTGAACACAGGATAAGCAGGGGAAAGAACCATTTCATTTTGGACCTAAAAACTTTGGTACTCTCTTTACTTTCTTACTCTGAAACTCAGATTTGATAATCATAACCCTAATAGTTCTATTCCTCATATAAGATGATAAAGGAGGGGATTTAAATTCCTCAATGTCAGAAAAAGCCTCTCAAGGGGTCCTGCAGTGTCTTTAATTCACTGAATAAATCTGTACAAAATGGGAATGATACTGTGAAACAAAAGGAATTCTCTTGTTCTGTCTCTACTGTCTACACTCTCTCCTGTCAGTTTCCAGACTCTGCACTTTCAGTGTCTCATGGGTTAACTGTTGTATCGGATAACCTCTGTCTGCAAGTCTGCTTTGCATCTCTAATAGTCACTCTTGTGTTACCGATTCCTCACTCACTATGTGGTTCACACATGTCATCTGACTACGGAGTAGTGATGAGCCGAACACCCCCCGGTTCGGTTTGAACCAGAACACTGCGAACAGAGGAAAAGTTTTATTCAAATAAACCAACCCCATTGAAGTCTATGGGACTCGAACCTTGAAAATTAAACGGCCTAATTTTTAAGGGTTAAATGAAAGTTATTGCCCCAACAAAAAAGTATGGGGGTCTGGGTACTGACCTGGGAAACATGGAGTAAAGAAAACATTTTGTTCTTAAAAACAAACGTTTTTAAAGGAGCAGTGATTTACTGATTTTAATGAGGCTTAAAGTGAAACTATAAAAGAGAAAAAAATCCTTCAAATATCGTGCCTGGGGGGTCCCCTGAATGTGCCTGTAAAGTAGTACATGTCTACAATGTATGTAGCCTGCTGCAGCAATACTGACATTTCTAAACCAAAAAATGTCATATACAAATATACATACAAATTTCAAATCAAATGTACTTGTCATACAGGTGCAGAAACATTGGGCCTTAGTTGTTGGTGGTGCCCGAACACCGTAAACCCTTGCAGTTAGTCTTGCTGGGAGCAGGAATGGGACCTGCTGGTAAGAATTCCATACAAATTTGAAAATCGCATGTACTTGTCATACAGGTTCCAAAGAATTGGGCCTTTGGTGTTGCTGGTGCCTGAACACCGTAACCAAGCCCTCACAGTTACTCTTGCTGGGTGCAGGAACGGGATCTGCTTGTAAGAATTCCATACAAATTTTAAATTGCATGTACTTGTCATATAGGTGCAAAAATATTGGGCCTTTGGTGTTGTTGGTGCCTGATCACCGTAACCCCTCACAGTTAGCAGGGCACAGGGACAGGGCCTGCTGTTAAAAAAGACATACAACATTTCAATTGCATGCAGAAAAATTAGGCCTTGGGGGTTGGTAGTGACCTAAACCAAAAACATTGTTGGAAGCTAGCAGAATCAAGGTAGAGGAATAGGATAGGCAGCATATGCAGTCTTCAAGGGATGGCAGAAATTCTAGCAAATTCAATCAGTTACATCAGCATCAGGGGCTTGATAGCTCTTGTTGATCCAAGACTGGTTCATTTTGATGAAAGTCAGCTGGTCAACAGAGTCTGTGGACAGACACTTATTTGTCCCTCACAATACCTCCAGCAGCACTGAACGTCCATTCAGAAAGCACGCTGGAAGCAGGACAGGCCAGTAGCTCCATTGCATACTGAGCAAGTTCTGACCAGTGGTCCATCCTCAAGACCCAGTAACCCAGTGGATGATCAGCTGGAAAGGTCTCCAAGTATTCTCTTGTGCCTAGATAATCATAAACCATATAATGGAGATGCTGCCGATGGTTGCTTAAACCTAACAGCCCAGGGTGCTGCTGAGGACTAAAGAACTGTTTAAAGGCATCGGTCAGCCGGCCGCCTTCTCCACAGCTCCTCCTTTGGCTGAACGATGCCTCACAAACACGTCCAGAGAATGTTGACCTCCCAGTATCTGGAAAGGTGGTACACAAATTTTTTTTCAAGGCCTCCTCAAGATGTTTCATCCTCTGCTCCCTTTGCGAAGGCAGGATGAGCTCTGCAACTTTACCCTTGTAACGTGGATCAAGAAGGGTTGCCAACCAGTAATTATCCCTCTCCTTGATAGCACAAATCCTCTGTCCTTTCGCAGGCTTTGCAGAATCAGGGAGCCCATGCAACGTATCACTAAGGATGACATTGTCAGCAGGAGTAACCTCTCACCAACCACGTACAACTCCTGGGGTTTCTGCAAAATCAAAACCATCCCTTGAAGACTGCTGTATGCTATCCTCTACATCCATTCTGCTGAAATCCTCATCTTCCTCCTCCTCTTCCTCCTGGGTGTTTTGTGGCCCTGCAGGAATGATATCTGCATAAAGGGGGCCATGTGAGGAAAGGAAGTCCTCCTCTTCTTCCTGCCACTGTTCTGCCTCAAGTGCCCTGTCCATGATTCCATGCAGCGTGTGCTCCAGTAGGTAGACTAGCAGGATAGTGTCACTGATGCATGCATCGTCCCAGCTCACCATCCTTGTGGCCTCCTCAATGGTGACAGAACGATGCATGAATCCTTGATCAAAAGCCACTGGCATGGCGAAAAAAAGGACCCTGTTCTTGTGCCATACTCACAAAGGTACTCATTAATGGCCCTCTGCTGCATGTGGAGCCGCTGCAGTATTGCCAATGTTGAGTTCCACCTGGTGGGCATGTCACAAATGAGGCGGTTGGTGGGCAGGTTGAATTTCCGTTAAATGTCAGATAAGCGAGCACTGGCATTGAACGAACAGGGGAAATGGCCACAGACTTTTCTTGGCATCTGCTCAAGAAATGCTGAACCACCAGATTTAGAACATGTGCCAAACATGGATATAAGAGATTGCTCTCAATGGCTACCCTGATGATGGTGCCACATCCCAAAGGTATGCAATGCAGAAAAAGGGGGCTCCCCTATGGTGGGACTTTTCAGGCACTCTAGTGAAAATACAATAGTATAGTATAATACAAAATTAATTTTATAGAAAAGATAAGTTCATACATATAAAAGCATGGCAAGCAGTTATGAAAATACAAAAGTTGCAGACAACGTGAGTAATGTAGAAGCAGGGACCCAATGCGTTTGGAAGTGTAATACTTCTTCCTCAGGGGTACTCTTTAGCTTACAGTGTCTCTCTATAATGATATATTGGATAATTAGTGAATCAAATCACACATATATGCATATAACAAAAAAGTATAAATATAAATGTCAAAAACAGAGAGACCATATAAACGTATTGTAGCACTTGCATTAACTGTGTTTGTATGACAAATATCTTGCTTGCACAATAATAAAAGCAACCGAACTGTGGAGGTCCATGTGATAGGTTCAGATGATGGTATAAATAGTTGCATTAGCCCAATGATTCAGCCAAAGTGTGGAAACACTACCAGCAAAGCCCATTGGGTAGCTGAAGTCCAAAGAAGGGAGCTCTGATATCTAAAAAATCTAAAATAAGAACATATATAAAGCTAATGTGGGGAGGAGAGGAAAAAAAATAAGAAAAAAGAAGGAAAAAAGAAAAGAAAAAAGAAAAAAAAGGGGAGAGAAGGGAAAAGAAAAGAAAAGAAAAAAAAGAGGGACAGGGGGAAGGAGGGAAAAGGGGGAGAAGGGAAGGGGGGGAAGGAGGAGGGGAAAGAAAAGAGGGGGGGGAGAGAGGGAAAGGAAGAAGTGAAAAAGAGAAAAGGGAAGGAAAAAAGAGGGGAGGGAGAAAAAAAAGGGAAAGACAGGGGGAAGAAAGGAAGGGTGGGAATGGGGGGGGGGAGGGGGAGGGGGAGAAAAAGGGATGAGAAGAAAAGGAGGAAAGAAGAAAAGAAAAGTAAAAAAATAAGAAAAAATAAAAAATAATTAATGAAATAATGAAAACATAAAAGGGAAAGAGAAAAGGAGGAAACAAAAAATATAGAAAATTGAGGGGGGGGGGCAGGCAAATACTTTTGAATAAATCTTCTTGTGCAGTAATAAAACAAGGTGTAGAAATAGGAGAGATCTATATAGAGTATATACCTTGGACTGAGATAAGCAGCTTCAAAGATTCATGACCACAGCTCACAAAGATCAGTGAGCTAATGGTCAAACAGTCTGAGTATTTAAATGTTTGTCTAATGTGGCAAATTTAGAACAGCTGATCTCTGATTTGTTAGCTGACAAGATGTGTCAGGAGGGCTCCAATAGGGCTTCCTAAAGCGCCGGAGCTCTGTCCATTTAAACATGGCAACAATAATAAATAAAAATGGGCATAACATGATTTTGCATGGGGGGGGGGGAGGAAAGAGATGAGAAGGAAAGGAGGAAAAAAGAAAAGAAAAGGAGAAAATAAGAAAAGATAAAAAATTATTAATGAAATAATGAAAACATAAAAGCGAAAGAGAAAAGGAGGAAACAAAATATGAAGAAAAGATAAAATGGTGTTCAATAGCCGAACTGACCAGCCAGAGAACCACCAAAGAGGTGTGGGACTTTAAAGGCAGTGTGGTTATGGCAGAACAGAAGAAAATGTTTCAGTTAAAATACATGATTTTATTCATTTGACAGCGTAAAACATACAAAAACATACAGAAAAAAAAGGGAAGTTCTCCATGATAAAATTGATACAGATACTGTGATACTTGGAATCAAGAGATACATGGGGTCACCAGGGTCCTACATGTTTCGCCATTTCGGTGGCTTCATCAGGGACCGAGCGTACTAATGACCTCTCAAGTAGTTCTAGGCAATAACAAACATAGTGTTAAGACAATTGATTATTGCGTGCGTTAACGCACGTTTCTCAAGATTCATACATTATTTCTGTTTTAAACCATATTCACATATACATATACAGGATTAGTTCATTAGGAACTTACCAACAGTTAAGTATCAAGAAACTTGATGCAATTGGACAGTGACTTGGGTATTGTCATGCATGTGTGGCAATGGTGGACCACCCCCGAGTCCTAAAAGGACTAGGGGTTCATGTGCCCACGAGGGCTGGCCGATACTGGACCGGGCTAGGACAAACAGCTGGCTAGTTCACCAAATCTGGCACCGGTAGAAGGGAGGTCTCAGCCTCTAAATGGGATAGATAAGGACCATCATGTATACCATATCAAGCTCGTCATATGTTTTAGTCACAACCATGCAACAGTGTATGTGACCCAAGAAAGTAAGTGACAAGTAAGAAGTAACCAAGCGGGCCAGGTATTTCCCCTTACCCTAAAAAAGTTAGGATTAATCCTGGGGCCAGATAAGTACAGGACCAGGCCTCCAAGGTAAATAAATAGTGACAATTGGAGAAGGGGAACAAAAAGAAAGGAAAAAAGGAAAGGACGAATGAAAAGTGAAAGAATGAGAAGGTAGCCCAGGAGGTGAAAATTAAGCCATAATAGTAGTAAGCTAGGAAGTGAAGACATGCCAAAAAGTTCATCACTCAAACAGTGGTTGAGTGGAAAAAGGTGTGGGGTAAAAAGAGAAGTGAGTGAATAAACGTGACCAAAAGGTGATAGTGAACTTGGAAAAGAGGAGACCGTCCATAAATGGGAAGAAGAACCTATACACCAAAGATGCATAAATGAGAAAGTAATGGTGACATACCGCAAAAAGCGGGAATTAGAGGTAGCATTGTCCTATAGTTGTTAACTTACCGAAGGTATAGATGTAGTCTGGGTCCAGAACGCTGCTTCCCCCCCCCCCTTTTGTATTTCTTTTCATTAACCGTTGTCTGGTTATTACTAGAGTTGAGCGGACACCTGGATGTCCGTGTTCGGCGGGTTCGGCCGAACTTTAAAAAAAAGTCCGGGTCTGTGTCCCGGACTTTTGCCGAACTTTTCCCGGACACCGAACCCCATTGAAGTCAATAGGGACCCGAACTTTCAGGCACTAAAATGGCTCTAAAACACCAATGGAAAGGGCTAGACTGCTGCAAATGGCAGCAAAATGTAGTTAAGAGCATGGCAAGTGCTCTGCAAACAAATGTGGATAGGGAAATAACTTAAAACAACAAAAAAAAAAACAGAAAAATAAAACAATGTTCTTCATCTCTGAAGGACGAGGCCCATATGGAGTAGGAGGGAGGTTGAGGTGGTGGTGGATGTGGCGGTGTCATAGGCGTGCGCACAGGGTGTGCCGGATGTGCCTGGGCACACCCTAATCACCTAGGGCACATAGCATTATCGCTCTGTTTGCCAGTGAGGAGATGGGAAAGATCTCCCTCGGACCTGCTCTGCTCTATTTCACTTTGCCAGCAGGGAGAGTAATGTATCGGGGCCATGTACATGTAGGCAAACACATGCATGTGTATTTAAACTTTGGGGTGCACACCCTAATGCAATAGGCTGCGCACACCTATGGGCGGTGTAGGTGGAAGCGGCGGTGGAGGAGGACCAGGGCCGGATTAAGAGCATCATGGGCTTGGTGCTGAGGATTTTGAAGGGCTTTAAGGGCCGTGCCTTGGCATGCACCCAGAGAAGGAAGGGTGCAGCCATGCATGCCTAATTCCACATGGGATGCTGTCTCTGAAGCCCATAAACACATCCATGCATCGGCAACTGTCCCTCCTTGTCCGGCCTTCGTGCTGTGTGGGGATGTTCTCAGGGAGCTGCCTGGGGAAGCGAGCATAGAAGCCAGACTTCTGTGTTTACAAGTGACAGAAGAGCGGTAACAGTGAATATAGCCAACCTGGGGCCTATATAAAGGTAGGGGCCTGGAGCTGCAGCTCCAATAGCCCCTACGTTAATCTGGCCCTGAGGAGGACGAGGTAGCCAACACTGCTTCTTTTCACAAATTTTAAATGAGGGTACACCCAAAAGAGTGAGAAAGAGCAAAAATGGAACAATGGCTGGGTAAGGTCGGTATCCATCGCTATTCTGCACAAGGTACGGAAAAGTCCCGTGGGATTCATGCCTGGTTCATTTTAATGAACGTGAGCTTGTCCACATTGTCTCTGGACGGGCGGCTGCGCTTGTCTGTGATAACGCCCCCATCCATGCTAAATACCCGTTCAGATAATACACTGGCTGCAGGGCACGCCAGCACCTCCAAGGCGTAAAGGGCAAGCTCAGGCCATGTGCCCAACTTGGAGACCCAGAAGTTGAAGGGGGCAGACCCCTCATTCAGTACATCTAGGCGTGTGCACACATACTGCTCCACCATGTTGGTGAAATGCTGCCTCCTGCTAAGACGTTCCATATGAGCTGCTGGTGCTGCTGTTTGTTGTGGCGTGCTGACAAAGCTTTTCCACATTTCGGCCATGCTAACCCTGCCTTCTGAGGTGCAGGCGGTGCCTTGGTTGCGTTGGCGACCTCTTCCTCCTCCTCCTCCTCTGCCTTGTGCTTCCACTGTGGCCCCGCTGTCAGGTGGGAATGCCAGCAGCATGGCGTCTACCAGCGTGCGCTTGTACTCGCGCATCTTGCGATCGCGCTCCAGTGAGTGAATTAAGGACGGTACGTTGTCCTTGTAACGGGGATCCAGCAGCGTGGCCACCCAGTAATCAGCACAAGTTAGAATGTGGGCAACTCGGCGGTCGTTGTGGAGACACTGCAGCATGTAATCGCTCATGTGTGCCAGGCTGCCCAGAGGCAACGAAAGGCTGTCCTCTGTGGGAGGTGTATCGTCCGTGTCCTCTGTATCCCCCCAGCCACGCACCAGTGATGGCCATGAGCTGGCCTGGGTGCCACCCTGCTGTGAACATGCTTCCATCTCCTCCTCCAGCTCCTCCTCCTCATCCTCCTCATCCTCCAGAACTGTGCCCCTGCTGGACAATTGTGTCCCTGGCGTTTGTGTGTGCAGGAACCCACCCTCGGAGCCCCTTGCGAATGACTGTCCTGAAAGCCTTGGAAATGTTACCTCTTCATCCTCCTCCTCCTCCTCCTCCTCATCCTGTGCCACATCCTCTTCCATCATCGCCCGAATTGTTTTTTCAAGGAGGCATAGAAGTGGGATAGTTAAGCTGAGAACGGCGTCATCGGCACTGGCCATGTTGGTGGAGTACTCAAAACAGCGCAACAAGGCACACAGGTCTCGCATGGAGGCCCAGTTATTGGTGGTGAAGTGGTGCTGTTCCGCAGAGCGACTCACGGGTGCGTGCTGCAGCTGAAACTCCACTATGGCCTGCTGATGCTCGCACAGTCTTTGCAGCATGTGCAAGGTGGAGTTCCACCTTGTGGGCACGTCACATGAGGCGGTGAGCGGGAAGGCCGAAGTTACGCTGCTGCGCTGACAGGCGAGCAGCAGCAGGGTGAGAATGCCGAAAGTGCGCACAGACGGCCCGCACTTTGTGCAGCAGCTCTGACATATCGGGGTAGTTTTTAAGGAACCTCTGCACCACCAAATTCAGCACATGCGCCAGGCAAGGGATGTGCGTCAAACCGGCTAGGCCCAGAGCTGCTATGAGATTTCGCCCGTTATCACACACCACCAGGCCGGGCTTGAGGCTCGCTGGCAGCAACCACTCATTTGTCTGCTGTTCCATGCTCCTCCACAACTCCTGCGCGGTGTGTGGTTTGTCCCCCAAACAGGCAAGTTTTAAAACTGCCTGCTGTCGTTTACCCCTGGCCGTGCTGAAGTTGGTGGTGAAGTTGTTACGCTGTCCGGATGAGGAGGCGGTAGAGGATAAGGAAGCGGAGTAGGAGGAGTTAGGAACAGGAGGCAAACTGAAGCGCCCTGCAATCCTCGGTGGTGGAAGGACATGCGCCAAATTGCTATCCGCCTCAGGCCCATCCGCCACTGCATTTACCCAGTGTGCCGTTAGGGAGATATAACGCCCCTGACCGTGCTTACTGGTCCACGTATCGGTAGTTAGGTGGACCTTGCCAGAGATGGCGTTGCGCAGTGCACACCTGATTTTTTCCCCCACTTGGTTGTGCAGGGAAGGGATGGCTTGCCTGGAAAAGTAGTGGCGGCTGGGCACGACGTACTGTGGGACAGCCACCGACATAAGGTTTTTAAAACTGTGCGTCTCCACCAGACGGAATGACAGCATTTCAAAGGCCAAGAATTTTGAAATGCTCGCATTCAGGGCCAGGGATAGCGGGTGGGTAGGGGGGTACTTCCTCTTCCTCTCAAGTGTTTGGGAGATGGAAAGCTGAACGCTTCCACGGGACATTGTGGAGATGGTTGGTGACCCAGGTGATCCTCTGTTTGTGGGGTGGCAGGTGCCGGTATCACTACAGATGTGGCTGGAGCGGCCAAGACTGCAGCAGAAGAGGAAGCAGGATGAGCCAGAGACGTTTCTTGGTTTTGAAGGTGTCTACTCCACTGCAGCTCGTGCTTTGCACTTAGATGCCTGATCATACAGGTTGTGCTCAGGTTGAGAAGGTTTATGCCTCGCTTCAGGCTCTGATTGCACAGGGTGCAAACCACTCGTGCCCTTTCATCAGCACATTTTCTAAAGAACTTCCACACTAGAGAACTCCTTTGAGCTGACTTTGGTGCGCTCTTTCCTTTGCTGCGTTGGGCAGTAGCGGGCGTAGTGTCTAGGGCACGGCCGCTCCGCTTCTGCACCCTGCTCCTTCTTCTGCTGTGCTGGTGGCTCTGTGCGACCACCGCCTCTTCCTCCAAACTACTCAGGTCACCTGCATGACGTTCATTCCATGTGGGGTCGAGGACCTCATCGTCCTCCACATCATCTTCCACCCAGTCTTCACCCCTGCCCTCCTTGTCGGTCTCCACAATGCTGAACGCCGCAGCAGTTGGCACCTGCGTTTCGTCATCATCGGAGACGTGCTGCGATGGTCCTTGCATGTACTCATCTTGAGAAATAAGTGGTTGGGCATCGCTGCACTCAATCTCTTCAACTTCTGGGGCAGGGCTAGGTGGATGGCCCTGGGAAACCCTGCTGACAGAGTCCTCAAAAAGAACAAGAGACTGCTGTATGGATTGGGGCTCAGACTGCTTGCCTGATTTCCAAGGGGGTGAGGTGAAAGACGGTTGGACATTGGCTGCAGGTGCCAACTCTGACCTTTCTGCAGTAGACTGGGTGGGAGACAATGAGACAAGGAACTGGAGGCACTGTCAGCAACCCAATCTACTATCGCCTGTACTTCTTCAGGCCTCATCACGTCTAGAGGCGCATTATGCCCTACCAAATACTGCTGCAGGTTCTGTCGCCTACTCACACTTGTGGAAGGTGTTTCACTTGTGCATGTAGCTGGCACAGATCAACCATGTCCTCTACCAGCAGCACCACGACCCAGGCCACGGCCCCTATTTGACGGTCTCCTCATATTTCTGTAATTTATGATCTTGCCCTAGAAAGGTGTTTATTGAATAGCGGAACAAAACAACAACAGTATCGCACAGGTGTATCTGACAGTCAAATATGCAAACTATGCCGCAATTTAATGTTTTTTACCCCAAAAGGGTGTATATTGAATAGCGGAATAGGAAAAAGGATAAAAAAACGGTGTATCTCACACGTACAAACACAGACTAGGCCCCGATTAAAATTTTTTCTACCCTAAAGGGAGGATGAGGAAGAGGAGTAGGAGGAGTTGGGAACAAGAGGCAAACTGAAGCGCCCTGCAATCCTCGGCGGTAGAAGTAGATGCGCCAAACAAATTTAAAAAGGTGTATCTAACATGTACCGATACAGACTATCCCGCAATTTAATTTTTTACACTCAAACAGGGTGTATATTGAATAGCTGAATAGGACAAATTTTACAAAACGGTGTATCTCACACGTACAAACACAATCTAGGCCCCGATTACAATTTTTTGTACCCTAAAGGCAGGATGAGGAGTAGGAGGAGTTCGGAACAGGCAGGAGGCAGACTGAAGCACCCTCAAATCCTCGGCATTATGAGATGCGCCCCAAAAATTGGAAAGGTGTATCTCACACGTACCGACACAGACTATCCCGCAATTTAATTGTTTATACCCAAAGGTTTTGATTAAATAGCGGAATAGAAAATATGATCAAAAAAAGTGTATGTATCTCACACGTACAGAAGCACACTAGGCCCCAATTACTATTGTTTGTACCCCTAAAGGCAGGATGAGGAGTAGGAGGAGTTTGGAACAAGCAGCACCCTCAAATCTTCAGAAGTATGAGATGAACCCCAAAAACTTGGAAAGGTGGATCTCACACGTACCAACACAAACTATCCCGCAATTTAATTGATCCCCAAAGGTTTTTATTGAATAGCGGAATAGGAAATATGATCAAAAAAAGTGTATGTATCTCACACGTACAGAAGCACACTAGGCCCCAATTACTATTGTTTGTACCCCTAAAAGGCTGAATGAGGAGTAGGAGGAGTATGGAACAGGCAGCACCCTCAAATCTTCAGAAGTATGAGATGAACCCCAAAAACTTGGAAAGGTGGATCTCACACGTACCAACACAGACTATCCCGCAATTTAATTGATCCCCAAAGGTTTTTATTGAATAGCGGAATAGGAAATATGATCAAAAAAAGTGTATGTATCTCACACGTACAAAACCACACTAGGCCCCAATTACTATTGTTTGTACCCCTAAAAGGCTGAATGAGTAGTAGCAGGAGTATGGAAAAGGCAGCACCCTCATATCTTCAGAAGTATGAGATGAACCCCAAAAACTTGGAAAGGTTGATCTCACACGTACCAACACAGACTATCCCACAATTTAATTGATCCCCTAAGGTTTTTATCGAATAACGGAATAGGAAATATGATAAAAAAAAGTGTATGTATCTCACACGTACAAAACCACACTAGGCCCCAATTACTATTGTTTGTACCCCTAAAAGGCTGAATGAGGAGTAGGAGGAGTATGGAACAGGCAGCACCCTCAAATCTTCAGAAGTATGAGATGAACCCCAAAAACTTGGAAAGGTGGATCTCACACGTACCAACACAGGCTATCCCACAATTTAATTGATCCCCAAAGGTTTTTATTGAATAGCGGAATAGGAAATATGATCAAAAAAAGTGTATGTATCTCACACGTACAAAACCACACTAGGCCCCAATTACTATTGTTTGTACCCCTAAAAGGCTGAATGAGGAGTAGGAGGAGTATGGAACAGGCAGCACCCTCAAATCTTCAGAAGTATGAGATGAACCCCAAAAACTTGGAAAGGTGGATCTCACACGTACCAACACAGACTATCCCGCAATTTAATTGATCCCCAAAGGTTTTTATTGAATAGCGGAATAGGAAATATGATCAAAAAAAGTGTATGTATCTCACACGTACAAAACCACACTAGGCCCCAATTACTATTGTTTGTACCCCTAAAAGGCTGAATGAGGAGTAGGAGGAGTATGGAACAGGCAGCACCCTCAAATCTTCAGAAGTATGAGATGAACCCCAAAAACTTGGAAAGGTGGATCTCACACGTACCAACACAGACTATCCCGCAATTTAATTGATCCCCAAAGGTTTTTATTGAATAGCGGAATAGGAAATATGATCAAAAATGTGTATGTATCTCACACGTACAAAACCACACTAGGCCCCAATTACTATTGTTTGTACCCCTAAAAGGCTGAATGAGGAGTAGGAGGAGTATGGAACAGGCAGCACCCTCAAATCTTCAGAAGTATGAGATGAACCCCAAAAACTTGGAAAGGTGGATCTCACACGTACCAACACAGACTATCCCGCAATTTAATTGATCCCCAAAGGTTTTTATTGAATAGCGGAATAGAAAATATGATCAAAAAAAGTGTATGTAACTCACACGTACAAAACCACACTAGGCCCCAATTACTATTGTTTGTACCCCTAAAAGGCTGAATGAGGAGTAGGAGGAGTATGGAACAGGCAGCACCCTCAAATCTTCAGAAGTATGAGATGAACCCCAAAAACTTGGAAAGGTGGATCTCACACGTACCAACACAGACTATCCCGCAATTTAATTGATCCCCAAAGGTTTTTATTGAAAAGCGGAATAGGAAATATGATCAAAAAAAGTGTATGTATCTCACACGTACAAAACCACACTAGGCCCCAATTACTATCGTTTGTACCCCTAAAAGGCTGAATGAGGAGTAGGAGGAGTATGGAACAGGCAGCACCCTCAAATCTTCAGAAGTATGAGATGAACCCCAAAAACTTGGAAAGGTAGATCTCACACGTACCAACACAGACTATCCCGCAATTTAATTGATCCCCAAAGGTTTTTTTTGAATAGCGGAATAGGAAATATGATCAAAAAAAGTGTATGTATCTCACACGTACAAAAATACACTAGGCCTCAATTACTATTGTTTGTACCCCTAAAAGGCTGGATGAGGAGTAGGAGGAGTATGGAACAGGCAGCACCCTCAAATCTTCAGAAGTATGAGATGAACCCCAAAAACTTGGAAAGGTGGATCTCACACGTACCAACACAGACTATCCCGCAATTTAATTGATCCCCAAAGGTTTTTATTGAATAGCGGAATAGGAAATATGATCAAAAAAAGTGTATGTATCTCACACGTACAAAACCACACTAGGCCCCAATTACTATTGTTTGTACCCCTAAAAGGCTGAATGAGGAGTAGGAGGAGTATGGAACAGGCAGCACCCTCAAATCTTCAGAAGAATGAGATGAACCCCAAAAACTTGGAAAGGTGGATCTCACACGTACCAACACAAACTATCCCGCAATTTAATTGATCCCCAAAGGTTTTTATTGAATAGCGGAACAGGAAATATGATCAAAAAAAGTGTATGGATTTCACACGTACAAAACCACACTAGGCCCCAATTACTATTGTTTGTACCCCTAAAAGGCTGAATGAGGAGTAGGAGGAGTATGGAACAGGCAGCACCCTCAAATCTTCAGAAGTATGAGATGAACCCCAAAAACTTGGAAAGGTGGATCTCACACGTACCAACACAAACTATCCCGCAATTTAATTGATCCCCAAAGGGTTTTATTGAATAGCGGAATAGGAAATATGATCAAAAAAAGTGTATGTATCTCACACGTACAAAACCACACTAGGCCCCAATTACTATTGTTTGTACCCCTAAAAGGCTGAATGAGGAGTAGGAGGAGTATGGAACAGGCAGCACCCTCAAATCTTCAGAAGTATGAGATGAACCCCAAAAACTTGGAAAGGTGGATCTCACACGTACCAACACAGACTATCCCGCAATTTAATTGATCCCCAAAGGTTTTTATTGAATAGCGGAATAGGAAATATGATCAAAAAAAGTGTATGTAACTCACACGTACAAAACCACACTAGGCCCCAATTACTATTGTTTGTACCCCTAAAAGGCTGAATGAGGAGTAGGAGGAGTATGGAACAGGCAGCACCCTCAAATCTTCAGAAGTATGAGATGAACCCCAAAAACTTGGAAAGGTGGATCTCACACGTACCAACACAGACTATCCCGCAATTTAATTGATCCCCAAAGGTTTTTATTGAAAAGCGGAATAGGAAATATGATCAAAAAAAGTGTATGTATCTCACACGTACAAAACCACACTAGGCCCCAATTACTATCGTTTGTACCCCTAAAAGGCTGAATGAGGAGTAGGAGGAGTATGGAACAGGCAGCACCCTCAAATCTTCAGAAGTATGAGATGAACCCCAAAAACTTGGAAAGGTAGATCTCACACGTACCAACACAGACTATCCCGCAATTTAATTGATCCCCAAAGGTTTTTTTTGAATAGCGGAATAGGAAATATGATCAAAAAAAGTGTATGTATCTCACACGTACAAAAATACACTAGGCCTCAATTACTATTGTTTGTACCCCTAAAAGGCTGGATGAGGAGTAGGAGGAGTATGGAACAGGCAGCACCCTCAAATCTTCAGAAGTATGAGATGAACCCCAAAAACATGGAAAGGTGGATCTCACACGTACCAACACAGACTATCCCGCAATTTAATTGATCCCCAAAGGTTTTTATTGAATAGCGGAATAGGAAATATGATCAAAAAAAGTGTATGTATCTCACACGTACAAAACCACACTAGGCCCCAATTACTATTGTTTGTACCCCTAAAAGGCTGAATGAGGAGTAGGAGGAGTATGGAACAGGCAGCACCCTCAAATCTTCAGAAGTATGAGATGAACCCCAAAAACTTGGAAAGGTGGATCTCACACGTACCAACACAAACTATCCCGCAATTTAATTGATCCCCAAAGGTTTTTATTGAATAGCGGAACAGGAAATATGATCAAAAAAAGTGTATGGATTTCACACGTACAAAACCACACTAGGCCCCAATTACTATTGTTTGTACCCCTAAAAGGCTGAATGAGGAGTAGGAGGAGTATGAAACAGGCAGCACCCTCAAATCTTCAGAAGTATGAGATGAACCCCAAAAACTTGGAAAGGTGGATCTCACACGTACCAACACAAACTATCCCGCAATTTAATTGATCCCCAAAGGGTTTTATTGAATAGCGGAATAGGAAATATGATCAAAAAAAGTGTATGTATCTCACACGTACAAAACCACACTAGGCCCCAATTACTATTGTTTGTACCCCTAAAAGGCTGAATGAGGAGTAGGAGGAGTATGGAACAGGCAGCACCCTCAAATCTTCAGAAGTATGAGATGAACCCCAAAAACTTGGAAAGGTGGATCTCACACGTACCAACACAGACTATCCCGCAATTTAATTGATCCCCAAAGGTTTTTATTAAATAGCGGAATAGGAAATATGATCCAAAAAAGTGTATGTATCTCACACGTACAAAACCACACTAGGCCCCAATTACTATTGTTTGTACCCCTAAAAGGCTAAATGAGGAGTAGGAGGAGTATGGAACAGGCAGCACCCTCAAATCTTCAGAAGTATGAGATGAACCCCAAAAACTTGGAAAGGTAGATCTCACACGTACCAACACAGACTATCCCGCAATTTAATTGATCCCCAAAGGTTTTTTTTGAATAGCGGAATAGGAAATATGATCAAAAAAAGTGTATGTATCTCACACGTACAAAAATACACTAGGCCTCAATTACTATTGTTTGTACCCCTAAAAGGCTGGATGAGGAGTAGGAGGAGTATGGAACAGGCAGCACCCTCAAATCTTCAGAAGTATGAGATGAACCCCAAAAACTTGGAAAGGTGGATCTCACACGTACCAACACAGACTATCCCGCAATTTAATTGATCCCAAAAGGTTTTTATTGAATAGCGGAATAGGAAATATGATCAAAAAAAGTGTATGTATCTCACACGTACAAAACCACACTAGGCCCCAATTACTATTGTTTGTACCCCTAAAAGGCTGAATGAGGAGTAGGAGGAGTATGGAACAGGCAGCACCCTCAAATCTTCAGAAGTATGAGATGAACCCCAAAAACTTGGAAAGGTGGATCTCACACGTACCAACACAGACTATCCCGCAATTTAATTGATCCCCAAAGGTTTTTATTGAATAGCGGAATAGGAAATATGATCAAAAAAAGTGTATGTATCTCACACGTACAAAACCACACCAGGCCCCAATTACTAGTGTTTGTACCCCTAAAAGGCTGAATGAGGAGTAGGAGGAGTATGGAACAGGCAGCACCCTCAAATCTTCAGAAGTATGAGATGAACCCCAAAAACTTGGAAAGGTGGATCTCACACGTACCAACACGGACTATCCCACAATTTAATTGATCCCCAAAGGTTTTTATTGAATAGCGGAATTGGAAATATGATCAAAAAAAGTGTATGTATCTCACACCTACAAAACCACACTAGGCCCCAATTACTATTGTTTGTACCCCTAAAAGGCTGAATGAGGAGTAGGAGGAGTATGGAACAGGCAGCACCCTCAAATCTTCAGAAGTATGAGATGAACCCCAAAAACTTGGAAAGGTGGATCTCACACGTACCAACACAGACTATCCCGAAATTTAATTGATCCCCAAAGGTTTTTATTGAATAGCGGAATAGGAAATATGATCAAAAAAAGTGTATGTATCTCACACGTACAAAACCACACTAGGCCCCAGTTACTATTGTTTGTACCCCTAAAAGGCTGAATGAGGAGTAGGAGGAGTATGGAACAGGCAGCACCCTCAAATCTTCAGAAGTATGAGATGAACCCCAAAAACTTGGAAAGGTGGATCTCACACGTACCAACACAGACTATCCCGCAATTTAATTGATCCCCAAAGGTTTTTATTGAATAGCGGCATAGGAAATATGATCAAAAAAAGTGTATGTATCTCACACGTACAAAAATACACTAGGCCTCAATTACTATTGTTTGTACCCCTAAAAGGCTGAATGAGGAGTAGGAGGAGTATGGAACAGGCAGCACTCTCAAATCTTCAGAAGTATGAGATGAACCCCAAAAACTTGGAAAGGTGGATCTCACACGTACCAACACAGACTATCCCGCAATTTAATTGATCCCCAAAGGTTTTTATTGAATAGCGGAATAGGAAATATGATCACAAAAAGTGTATGTATCTCACACGTACAAAACCACACTAGGCCCCAATTACTATTGTTTGTACCCCTAAAAGGCTGAATGAGGAGTAGGAGGAGTATGGAACAGGCAGCACCCTCAAATCTTCAGAAGTATGAGATGAACCCCAAAAACTTGGAAAGGTGGATCTCACACGTACCAACACAGACTATCCCACAATTTAATTGATCCCCAAAGGTTTTTATTAAATAGCGGAATAGGAAATATGATCAAAAAAAGTGTATGTATCTCACACGTACAAAACCACACTAGGCCCCAATTACTATTGTTTGTACCCCTAAAAGGCTAAATGAGGAGTAGGAGGAGTATGGAACAGGCAGCACCCTCAAATCTTCAGAAGTATGAGATGAACCCCAAAAACTTGGAAAGGTGAATCTCACATGTACCAACACAGACTATCCCGCAATTTAATTGATCCCCAAAGGTTTTTATTGAATAGCGGAATAGGAAATATGATCAAAAAAAGTGTATGTATCTCACACGTACAAAACTACACTAGGCCCCAATTACTATTGTTTGTACCCCTAAAAGGCTGAATGAGGAGTAGGAGGAGTATGGAACAGGCAGCACCCTCAAATCTTCAGAAGTATGAGATGAACCCCAAAAACTTGGAAAGGTGGATCTCACACGTACCAACACAGACTATCCCGCAATTTAATTGATCCCCAAAGGTTTTTATTGAATAGCGGAATAGGAAATATGATCAAAAAAAGTGTATGTATCTCACACGTACAAAACCACACTAGGCCCCAATTACTATTGTTTGTACCCCTAAAAGGCTGAATGAGGAGTAGGAGGAGTATGGAACAGGCAGCACCCTCAAATCTTCAGAAGTATGAGATGAACCCCAAAAACTTGGAAAGGTGGATCTCACACGTACCAACACAGACTATTCCACAATTTAATTGATCCCCAAAGGTTTTTATTGAATAGCTGAATAGGAAATATGATAAAAAAAGTGTATGTATTTCACACGTACAAAACCACACTAGGCCCCAATTACTATTGTTTGTACCCCTAAAAGGCTGAATGAGGAGTAGGAGGAGTATGGAACAGGCAGCACCCTCAAATCTTCAGAAGTATGAGATGAACCCCAAAAACTTGGAAAGGTGGATCTCACACGTACCAACACAGACTATCCCGCAATTTAATTGATCCCCAAAGGTTTTTATTGAATAGCGGAATAGGAAATATGATCAAAAAAAGTGTATGTATCTTACACGTACAAAACCACACTAGGCCCCAATTACTATTGTTTGTACCCCTAAAAGGCTGAATGAGGAGTAGGAGGAGTATGGAACAGGCAGCACCCTCAAATCTTCAGAAGTATGAGATGAACCCCAAAAACCCCAAATATCATTCAGCTCTGCTGCAGGCCACAATTTAATTTTTTTAACCCAAGTCTGTATATTGAATAGTGGAATAGAAAAAAAGTGTATGATTTTTGAAACCACTCAATATTAGCACATGTGAACTGAACACAGCAGTGTATGATCAGTCACTCAGCACAGCACAGCTGAAGGAAAAATGTTGCACACAGTGCCTGATAGAAAAATACTTTTCTCCCTCCTCCTCAGTGGGCAAAAAAGATTGTGTTCACTGCACCCCAAAAAGATTGTGTTCACTGCACCCCAAAAAGATTGTGTTCACTGCACCCCAAAAAGATTGTGTTCACTGTACCCCAAAAAGTTTGTGTTCACTGCAGCCCACACACAGCAAAATGGATGTGGACCACTGACACCTGCCTATCTCCTATCCCACACCACACAGCAATATCGATTGTAGTTTGTAGAACACACTGTCTGACCCTAAAAATCAGCAGACTCTGTCCCTAAAAGGATTGATAAGATCGTAGATCGGTCACTGCAAACCCCACCCCACACAGCAATATCGATTGTAGTTTGTAGAACACACTGACCCTAAAAATCAGCAGACTCTCTCCCTAAAATGCCTACAACTCGCCCTGCCTAACACACTCCGACCTGTCCCTCAATTCTATCCGGACACAAATGTTTTTTTTTTCCTGTCTGTCCCTAATCAGCAGCCAGCACCCCAAAAAGATTGTGTTCACTGTACCCCAAAAAGATTGTGTTCACTGCACCCCAAAAAGATTGTGTTCACTGCAGCCCACACACAGCAAATGGATGTGGACCACTGACACCTGCCTATCTCCTATCCCACACCACACAGCAATATCGATTGTAGTTTGTAGAACACACTGTCTGACCCTAAAAATCAGCAGACTCTGTCCCTAAAAGGATTGATAAGATCGTAGATCGGGTGACTGCAAACCCCCCCCCCCCCACACAGCAATATCGATTGTAGTTTGTAGAACACACTGTCTGACCCTAAAAATCAGCAGACTCTGTCCCTAAAAGGATTGCTAAGATCGTTGATCGGTCACTGCAAACCCCACCCCACACAGCAATATCGATTGTAGTTTGTAGAACGCACTGTCTGACCCTAAAAATCAGCAGACTCTGTCCCTAAAAGGATTGCTAAGATTGTAGATCGGTCACTGCAAACCCCACCCCACACAGCAATATCGATTGTAGTTTGTAGAACACACTGTCTGACCCTAAAAATCAGCAGACTCTGCCCCTAAAAGGATTGCTAAGATCGTAGATCGGTCACTGCAAACCCCACCCCACACAGCAATATCGATTGTAGTTTGTAGAACACACTGACCCTAAAAATCAGCAGACTCTCTCCCTAAAATGCCTACAACTCGCCCTGCCTAACACACTCCGACCTGTCCCTCAATTCTATCCGGACACAAATGTTTTTTTTTTCCTGTCTGTCCCTAATCAGCAGCCAGCACGTTGATGTGTGCTCTCTCCCTGAACTAAACAGCAGAATGACGCCGCAGTGGCGCTGCCTCAAAATTATAAAGACTTGGTCACATGCTTCAGACGGCCAATCACAGCTACTGATACATTTGTAGGCATAGCTGGGATGGCTTAGGCACACCAGTTAAACGATTGTTGATTGGCTGTTGAAAGCCCGCCATGAAAAGCGCACCAAAGCATGCAAAACCCAGAAATAAAACGACCGAACACGGATTTTTACCCGAATATACAGTAAAGTTTTCGGGTCCGTGTTCGGGTAACAAAAATCCAATTATTCGGTACATACACGAATAATACAGTCCGTGTTCGCTCAACCCTAGTTATTACCCTTGCTTTCGTCTGTTTCTTATCTCCCCACTAACTTGCTGTTTTGTTATTATTATTATATATCTTTTGTGTTTGAGGTAAGATGGCACAATTCAGTGGTGAAAAGTGGAATGAATTCCTTGATACCATTCAAAGGACGTGTACCACAGAAACCCATGTAGATGTCGGGTTAGAGGTATTCTTTCAAAAATTCAAAAGGCTGTTGACAAGAAAGTCCAACCTATTTTGGCACATCAGATTTTTTGACAAATACATTGCTGAAGGCCTGAATCCGATGGGGTTACGGATCCAGATCTTCCCCTCCTTTGAGACTAATGACGCCCCCTTTAGAGAAAAATGGGAGAAAAATCTGACCCAATGCACCTCCAATATGATGGAGTTACTGAGGGACAAATATAAGTCTGATCTGACAGGAATCAACAAAGATATAGAAAGTCTACAGACTAAATACAGATCTCTAAGTAGAAATGCTGACTTTATTAAAAAAGAACAGGACCTGCAAATATATTTGGAAAATTATAATAAAAATATCTTGATTAAGAAAGATCAGAAATTCTACAAAGACACACTTGCCTTCACAGGCGGGTACGCGTATAGATGGCAATGAGCCAACTACACACGTAGAAACAAACCATCTAGATTCACTTTGGATCGGATTTCAAATAATTATCGCTCGGACTCGGAGATGTCACTGGCATCCTCAGTATCATCTTCTAAATCCAACACTAAAACCAGGAGGCAGAGGAGGCACTAAATCCCATAAGCAACATGACGAGGGCAATAGCAGTGCCTCCGGTGTTGATGAGAGGACGAACCGGAAACGGGCATTGTCCCCCCAGTCAGCACCGAATGCCAAATGCTCCCCCAACATACACATGACACGGGAACTTGGTGCAATCCCTAAAACGACCAGACCATCGTCTGATATACATTCCCCTCCTAGAGATCTCCCTTTAGGACCCCCTTTAGGGACTCCACTCTCTCAAAACAATCCAGAAGAAAAAGAAAAAAGAATAGGACCCCTCGACACCTACATGATAAGAAATTCCACAATTCACCAGGAATAAGCCATCAGGACTATCATAAATCTGACACCCCAAGCACAGACTGTCTAGCAGTCAGTGATTATACACATACTGAAATCACTGAGGGTGAGGCTAACTCATCCCATGATCCAGACACTACGGATACCATTCTAACAAGCCCTGAAACTTTGGACATTATCAATCTTTCATCCTATTTACTATCAGAGGAGGAAAAACTTGTATTACAATTGGGCCCTTAGTTTTTGCCCAAATCAAGGCCTGAATAAATTTGAAGTGGTGAAAGATCTTCATCTTTTCGCCAGAAACTTGACGTACAAGTTCCTGTTCGACAAAGACAAACATAAGGTTAACACCCGCGATGAAGACCTTTACAAAGGCTTCAAAGCACAAGATTTTCGGAACTTAAAAACACTCATGCAACTCCTACAGGAAAATGAAGACAATGAACAAAGTGATTCTCCGTCGTCGGATTCTTCATCCGATGATGAAGATAACTCTGCACCTAATCCTCGAAAATTCAGGGCTAAATCTACCAAATTCCCCAAACTCCAGACCTGCCCAGCAGTCTGGGCTTTTCTCAAACAAACTCAGAGGGACATTGACAACTTGGTGGTCCCTCCCTCCAGGACCTCCAATCTGTCTGCTCCCCAAAAATCTGCACTAGATGATCTTGTCCATAACGACCACATTGTCATCAAGCCCTCGGACAAGGGCGGCAATGTAGTGTTATGGACAGACATCAGTATGAAACTATGTGCCTGGACATTTTATCCAATCCAGATTGGTATCTACCGGTGTCACAAGAAAAAAATTTTTCTTGTGACACCGGTAAAGGAGTTTAAGATCCAATTCAAAGCCATTCTATTCAATGCATTACAGTCTCATGTAATAGATCAGGAACTATATGACTTTTTAAATGTCAAATGGCCAATCCTGCCTACATTTTACTCTTTGCCTAAGGTCCACAAATCCCTGGAAAGACCACCTGTCCGCCCCATTGTTTCGGGGATGGGTTCTATTACAGAACCAGCAAGCCAGTTTGTGGACGACCAGCTTCGCCCACATGTGATTTGCCTCCCGTCTTATCTTAATGATACACTAGAATTATTACGAGTCCTGGAGGGACTCACGGTACCGGTAAGCTCTTTATTGGTAACCTTGGACATAGAGGCATTGTATTCAAGTATTCCCCATGACCGAGGTGTAGAGGTGGTTTCAACCTTTCTAAGGGAACAAACCCATAAAAAGTGGCCACTGGTTGAGTTCACACTGCAGTTGTTGAACCATATCCTAAAATCAAATGTCTTCACATTTGCTGGTACTACATTCCTCCAGGTACAGGGGGTGGCGATGGGGACATCTTGTGCCCCATCGTATGCCAACCTGTACCTGGGGGGATGGGAAAGGGAGCTGTTCGCGGATGATGCTGCCTCAATGTATCTGCGCCACCTAGTATTGTGGTGCAGATACATCGATGATGTCATCATCGTGTGGACAGGCTCAATAAGTGAACTTTCACAATTCATAGAATACATCTCACACAACAACTTTAATTTAAAGTTCACGTATCAGTACGATCACCTTAAAATACCTTTCTTGGACACAATGGTGTTCCTCAACTCTGACGGGAGTTTACATACCTCGCTGTACTGCAAAAGTACGGTGGGGAACACCATACTACATTATACCAGTGGTCACCCACGTTCCCTTGTGTCCAGTATCCCGTACTCTCAGTACCTGAGGGTACGACGAAACTGTACATTGGATACAGACTTCGAACGCGAAGCAAAGGCCCTTCAAACAAGATTACTAAAACGGGGTTACAGTAGAAACATCCTTAAAAAAGCATATAATAGGGCAGATGCCCAACGGAGAGAAGGGCTGATCTTTGGGCCCCCGTAAACGGGAAATGGCAAATACAACTAAAATGATTACTAGATTCAATCATCACCATCAAAATATAAAAAATATCTTGGCAAAAAATTGGCACTTCCTCACAGATGATGCCACCATCTCCAAATATGTCAAACCACACCCCGAGGTGGTGTACCGAAAAGCGGGGTCCCTCCGGGACAAATTGGTACACAGTCATTATTTAGGTCCAGCCGATGCGGAACTGGGAGCCATGGGGGGTTTTGGAACATACCGCTGCAGAGAATGTGTTGAGTGTCCATGGGTCAGAGAGGGCCAATCGCTGCCTCTGCCCCGTGGCGGTACACTCAGACCCCGTTTGCTACCTGTATATGTGGGGCATTCTATGTCGGCAAGACGAGGAGACCGTTTGCCCGACGTATACACGACCATCTGTACTATATTGACACGGGCTTAATGTACACCCCCATCTGTAAGCATGTTGGCATACATCATAGATTTGATCCATATACCATACAATTCTCCGTGTTGGAAGTAATTAAACGTAATCCACGGGGTGGGAATTTTGACAACGTTATATTAAAAAATGAGGTAAAATGGATTTACAAGCTCCAGGCTACCAAACCCCCTGGTTTGAACACTGCCATATCATACAAACCCTTTCTGGAGTAATTCACACTTTACAATGACCTCTAACCTTATCCTACTTTTTATCTCTTTTCCCCCCTTTCTCATTCCTCTCCCCCCTTCTTTTCCCCTACTTTTCAAGATTCCTCGTTCTATCCCCGATGTATCTTACCTCGGGTAATTTTGTGTATCTCTGTATGTGCATATAGCACTGTGACATATGCCCTTCGGGGTTGTTTCACAGTGCTATGAAATGGAGAAAATTATGTATTTATTATTACAATTGTAATTATTTTGTTCAATATGTTTCGGGCTATGTCCGCATACGCTACTGGGTGGGTATTCATATACCCTCTTTTGCAAGTGGTCGATGCTCGGGCGCCAAGCCGGGGGCGGGGGACGTAGCTGGGCTAGCTCCGCTCCTCCCCCTTAGGTCCCCGCGTTCGCTCCGACTAGGAGCGGATGTTGTGGCAGGACGGGGCGTGTCCCGCACATCATGCGGTTCACGCTGGTCCTGTCGTAAGATGGCGCCCGCGCCGGAAGTGACATATAGAGGCCGGTTATGGCCGCGTCACTTCCGACCGGACCGGACTATTTAAGGACTAACGGCGGCGCAGGTCAGTCAGGAAACGACTACCTGAAGCTGCAGCGTTCCGGACCCAGACTACATCTATACCTTCGGTAAGTTAGCAACTATAGGACAATGCTACCTCTAATTCCCGCTTTTTGCGGTATGTCACCATTACTTTCTCATTTATGCATCTTTGGTGTATAGGTTCTTCTTCCCATTTATGGACGGTCTCCTCTTTTCCAAGTTCACTATATCACCTTTTGGTCACGTTTATTCACTCACTTCTCTTTTTACCCCACACCTTTTTCCACTCAACCACTGTTTGAGCGATTAACTTTTCGGCATGTCTTCACTTCCTAGCTTACTACTATTATGGCTTAATTTTCACCTCCTGGGAAATACCTGGCCCGCTTGGTTGCTTCTTACTTGTCACTTACTTTCTTGGGTCACATACACTGTTGCATGGTTGTGACTAAAACATATGACGAACTTGATATGGTATACATGATGGTCCTTATCTATCCCATTTAGAGGCTGAGACCTCCCTTCTACCGGTGCCAGATTTGGTGAGCTAGCCAGCTGTTTGTCCTAGCCCGGTCCAGTATCGGCCAGCCCTCGTGGGCACGTGAACCCCTAGTCCTTTTAGGACTCGGGGGTGGTCCACCATTGCCGCGCATGCATGACAATACCCAAGTCACTGTCCAATTGCATCAAGTTTCTTGATACTTAACTGTTGGTAAGTTCCTAATGAACTAATCCTGTATATGTATATGTGAACATGGTTTTAAACAGAAATAATGTATGAGTTTTGAGAAACGTGCGTTAACGCACGCAATAATCAATTGTCTTAACACTATGTTTGTTATTGCCTAGAACTACTTGAGAGGTCATTAGTACGCTCGGTCCCTGATGAAGCCACCGAAATGGCGAAACATGTAGGACCCTGGTGACCCCATGTATCTCTTGATTCCAAGTATCACAGTATCTGTATCAATTTTATCATGGAAAACTTCCCTTTTTTTTCTGTATGTTTTTGTATGTTTTACGCTGTCAAATGAATAAAATCATGTATTTTAACTGAAACATTTTCTGACTGTCTGTTCTGCCATAACCACACTGCCTTTAAAGTCCCACACCTCTTTGGTGGTTCTCTGGCTGGTCAGTTCGGCTATTGAACACCATTTTATCTTTTAATTATTATACTAGGGATGTGGCGGTGTTCGTTGGCAACAGGTGAACCAATGTTAGTCATCCAATCCTTTCTTTCTTGCAAAATATGAAGAAAATTGAGGGGAGGCAGGCAAACACTTTGGAATAAATCTTCTTGTGCAGTGATAAAACAAGGTGTAGAAATAGGAGAGATATATAGAGTATATACCTTGGACTGAGATAAGCAGCTTCAAAGGAACATGCGTCAATTGTCCCTGTCGGAGGGCGAAGAGAAGGTTGATGCCATTGTTGCATTCAACCATTCCCGGCTCAAGCTGTTGTGGTGTCAACCATTTTTGAGCCTGCCCCTGCAGAGCTGACAGAATCTCTGCACTGGTGTGACTCCTATCCCCTAGACAGACCAATTGAAGCACAGCATGGCATCTTTCAGCCTGACTGCTTGTGTAGCCCCTTGAACACTTAGGGAACACTGCTGCTTCAGAGGACAATTGAGCAGGGAGAAACAATTGAGAAGAGGACATGGAGGAGGAGGAGGTGGTGGAGTAGCCAGATGTGGCAGAACCAGCCCCAGCTTTTTGGAGGCGTGGTGGCAAAACAAGCTGCAACACCGAATCTGCATCCTTCCCAGGTGCCAGCAGAGTTACCCAGTGCACCGTGAAAGAAATGTAATGTCCCTGTCCATGCCTGCTGGACCAAGATTCAGCAGTAATGTGCACCTTTCTGCTGACCGCTTTGTCCAACGAGGCCAAAACACCACCTTCCACATGACGGTAGAGAGCCGGAATGGCCTTACGCGAAAATAAATGCCTTTTTGGGACCTGCTACTGTGGTACAGCACATTCTACAAATTTGCGAAAGAGAGCCAAGTCTACCAGATGGATAGGCAGCAACTGTAATGCTAGCAATTTGGCCAAGCTAGCATTTAGAGGCTGAGCATGTGGATGGCTGATACAGTATTTCTTTCTACGGTTCAAAAACTGGGGTAGTGAAATTTGCCTGCTGCTCAAATCAAATGGTGGTGTACTGCTAGCAGATTGGGTGCAAGTCTCTGTGCCACTCATTGCTATACCATCATCCCTCTCAATGCTGGTATTTGAGAAGGCATGAGATAAGTAGGGTTAGAGATCACAGATGAGGAGCAAGGTGATGTATACGTGTTTTGATCTGGTGTCTCTTTCAGGTGCTGTTGCCAACAGACATCATGGCAGGTCGTCATATGCCTTGTCAAGCATGTGGTGCCCAAGTGGCTGATGTTTTGGCCATGCTTGATACTCTTTAGACAGATGTTGCAAACAGCAACGCTGTGGTCTACTGCATAGGTGCTGAAAAAAGCCCACACTAATGAACTTTTGTGAGTCCGCGGGGAGTTTGCAGCACCCTGCACCTGTGGAGCTCTGTGCTGTGACGCAATAGGTTGGCTACTCCTATGGCAGCCCCTGGAGCACATCCTGTCTCATTTGAGTTGTACGTCCTCCTACTCCTCCACCTCCTCTATCCTGTCAGGCACCCAAGTACAGTCAGTGACCTAATCATCCCCTCCCTCCTCGTCACTGGAGCAAACTTGGCAATATACTTCAGCTGTGGCAACATGACTGCTGGTTTCTTGTCTGTTATTGTCACCCCCTCTCTCTAGGCTCAGGTTATTCCCTTCATCAACCTTTGAACCAAAATCACAGCTTTCAAATTGCTACAGATCCTCCAGCAGCATGTCACTGCCACTATGATTGAATAGTTCAGGTGACTCCTTCATGCATGATGGTGGGGCAATAGAAGGAGCAGCTGTGGAGATGGAGCCTGTGGAACAGGCCACTTTGGCAGCTGCGGTGGAAGGCAAACTACTGTGAGCATGGGTGTCAGAGGACGAGGAGGAGGAGGGCGACTTATTGTTCCACTCCACCAACTATTCCATATGTTGTGGGTATATAGCACGGGCAGCACCAGAAATATAGGGCAGGCGTGCCCACCTGCAGAGGATGCACTATGTCGACTGTGACCACCACTTTTTACAATGGACACAGAGGCTGCTTGTCCTCTTTTTGTGGCATGTGAACATCGGCCTCTCCTTTTCGGCCTTTCGGACATGATGTTGACACAAATCAATATAGGGTATACGCAACTGACCAATAGATACTCAATGACCTGATATGATGTAATCAATAGCCCTGTAGATGATCTGTGCTGCCTATAGGATGTACCCAAGTGACCGATTAAAAATACTCTCACTGATATGATGTAATCTATAGCCCTATAGATGATATGTGCAACTTATAGGATGTACCCAAGTGACCGATTAACAATACTATCAGTGATGTGATGTAATCTATAGCCCTATAGATGATCTGTGCTGCTTATAGGATGTGCGCAAGTGAACGATTAACAATACTCTCACTGATATGATGTAATCTATAGCCCTATAGATGATCTGTGCTTCTTATAGGATGAACGCAAGTGACCAATTAACAATACTCTCACTGATATCATGTAATCTGTAGCCCAATAGATGATCTGTGCTGCTTATAGGATGTACGCAAGTGACCGATTAACAATACTCTTACTGATATGATGTAATCTATAGCCCTATAGATGATCTGTGCTGCTTATATGATGTACCCAAGTGACCGATTAGCAATACTCTCACTGATATGATGTAATCTATAGCCCTATAGATGATCTGTGCTGCTTATAGGATGTACCCAAGTGACCGATTAGCAATACTCTCACTGATATGATGTAATCTATAGCCCTATAGATGATCTGTGCTGCTTATAGGATGAACCCAAGTGACCGATTAACAATACTCTCACTAATGTGGTGTAATCTATAACCCTATAGATGATCTGTGCTGCTTATAGGATGTATGCCAGTGACTGATTAATAATACTCTCACTGATATGATGTAATCTATAGCCCTATAGATGATCTGTGCTGCTTATAGGATGTACCCAAGTGACCGATTAACAATACTCTCACTGATGTGGTGTAATCTATAACCCTATAGGAATGAATGACTGGCACTGCGCTGTCTGACAAACTGCAAAGAAACAAATCTCTCCCTCCCTGAAATACGTTCCTAGCCCTCCCTACACTGCTAGGAATGTCACTCTGCACTGTCTGAAAACCCCCAAAAAAGCTACTCTCACCCTGCCTCACACGCGTTCCTCTCCCTCGCCCGCACAATTACACTACACGCTGCGGCTGTGCGGACAGCCTTTATGTAGTGTGGGGCATGTAATTGGCCCCTGAGCCATGATTGGCTAAAGGCAGCCTGCCTTTAGTCCAATCATGGCAGAGATCATTTGATTGGCCAAAGCATGAGGTCAGGGTGATTGGCCAATCACATAATGTGCTGCATGCCCCATTGCATAGCGGCCATTTCAGACCTGAAGGCGGATGTCCAGGCTGTTGCGGCGAGACTGGATGGCGTGGAGCAGATGGTGCACCTTCACTCAGAAGCCATCTAACAGGTACAACATACCTATGACTCCCAGCTTGCCCATTTACTAGATATGCAGAGACATATCGAAGACCTAGATAACAGGGGGCGTCAGCATAATATCCGCATCCGGGGGATCCCTGAGACTGTAGAGAATGATGCCATCCAGCCTACATTGTGTTCCATTTTCAATGACCTTTTGGACAGGCCCCCTGCTTCCCCTGTGGAGATGGAGAGGGCACACAGGGTCCTGCATCCCAAACCTCGGGACACTGAACCCCGAGGGACATTATATGTTGCCTTGTCAATTTCCCACTGAAAGAGGACATTATGCGGAGAGCAAGGGAAAGAGGCCGTATACACTTTAACCACTTTACCACCGGAGGATTTTGCTGTCCTACGTCCAGGCCACTTTTTGCGATTCGGCACTGTGCGACTTTAACTGACAATTGCGTGGTCATGTAACGCCGTACCCAAACAAAATTTACGTCCTTTTTTTCCCACAAACAGAGATTTCTTTTGGTGGTATTTGATCACCTGTGCGATTTAAATTTTTTGCGATATTAATAAACAAAAAGCAACAATTTTGAAAAAATAACTTAATAATACGTTTTTCTACTTTGACAGTTAAAAAATATCCAATATATTCAATTTTGGTCATATATTTAGGCCAAAATGTATTTAGCTACATGTCTTCGACAAAAAAAATTCTCAATGAGCGTATTTTTAACCGCTTTAAGACTGATAGATTTTACCCTATTCCTGACCAGGCCATATTTTGTGATTCGGCACTGTGTTATTTTAACGGACAATTGCGCGGTTGTGCGATGCTGTACCCAAATTAAATTCATGTTCTTTTTTTCCCCACAAATAGAGATTTCTTTTGATGGTATTTGATCACCTGTGCGATTTTTACTTTTTGCGCTATAAACAAAAAAAAAGCGACAATTTTGAAAAAAATAACAATATTTTTCACAATTTTTTTTAGATGAAATCCCCCCCCCCCCCCCCCCAAAAAAAAAGTGAAAATCTAAATTTTTTAACATTTTAGGCCAATTTGTTTTCTGCTACATATTTTTGGTAAAAAAAATCGCAATAAGCATATTTTGATTGGTTTGCACAAAAGTTATTGCAGCTACTAACTACGGGAAATTTATGTCATTTTTATTGTTTTTTTTTTAACTAGTAATGGCGGTGATCTGGCGGCGATCTGAGATTTTTTTTGCGGGACTGCGACATTGCGGCGGACAGATCGGACCCTTGACTGACATTTTTGACACTTTTGGGGGTACCAGTAACATTACTACAGTAATTAGTGCTATAAATATGCACTGTTACTGTAAAAATGACACTGGCAGGGAAGGGGTTAACTTTTATTGGTGATCAAGGGGTTAATGTATGCCTGGTGCCTACTGACGAGTGTGGGGGGAGGGGACTGCGTGACACAGGCACAGATCACAGGCTATGCTGAATCCTGAATCCTGCAATCTGACCCTGCCTGCCACTTAGGAGATCCGCCCGCTTTGTTTACACAAGCGGGTGGATCTCCACACTCGATCCCCGATGATCGGGGAAGAGCGGCTGTGATCATCGCCACTCCTCCCCTGGCCCGACTCCCGCTGTAACTGAATACAGCGGGAGCGAGCCTCCGGCAGTGCGCGCGCGCCTCCCACAAGGGGAGGAGTCTGGCAATGTAGGTCTACGTCACTGGACGATAACAAACCACTTTGCGGCAGTAGTACCCATGTGAGCGGTCGGCAAGTGGTTAATGAATCAGAAGTGAAACTTTTCCAAGACCTGTCCCAACTAACCCTCCAGAACAGGAGGGCCCTTCATCCCCTGCTGGGCGTTCTTAGGGTGCACGGGATTACATACCACTGGAAGTTTCCTTTCTCACTATCCGCCACCTCAAGGGGGCACACTGCCATCTTGCGCACACCTGATGATCTTCCGGCCTTCTGCGCTGAACTTGATCTACCCCCAGTAGATCTTCTGGAGTGGTACTCCTTCTACTTTCCAACGGAACCCTGGAGACCAGTGTCGCACACTCCCTCGTCAAAGACACAAAGACACCGCTCTAGACACAGGAGACTGGATCCGGCTTCACCCTCCTCCGGCCCGCCACGCAGGGAACTGGAAAGAAGGAGCCCATCCACCTGACCAGATCTGAGGTCTCTCGGGGAGTTTATGTGCACCGACAACTATACCCTGTTCCCTGAAACCACGGTTTATTTTTTTCCCACTCCCCCCTTTTTTCTCCTTTTTCTCCCCCCCTTGTTTTTTGCCCACCCTGCATGCCCCCTGGATTGGGGATCTCTCCCTCCTGCCATTTACAGCTGTAGATCCCTCTCCTTCCTAGCTCCAGTTGCTCTCACGGACAGCTTAATGACCACACGACAGGGGGGACGAATTTAAGTGCACGGGGCACATCTGACACCCGGATGCCTGAAGATCTTGATGTTCTAACTCTATTCTAATTTAACCTAGCTTCCTTCCTCACCTTGTCACACAGGACTTCATCTGTGCTGAATTCCTTGGATCTTGGGGCTCCCCCTGCGGGCATGCAATCCACGAGCCCAACTGGACATGGAAGAGAGCCTTGGTGGTGGGGTGAGTTGGAGTCTGGGGGGCACACCACCTCCGGGCCTTTCTATCTACGCTGCTCACACTGGGCATCTGCCTCCTCGGGGCATGATCCTGCTGGACGTGCCGCGATGATGCTGACACTTGATGTTATGGTGCCTTTTCACAATTGCATTGATGCTTTTGCCCTGCCCCCCCTCCTCTCCTCCTCTCCTCTCCCTCTCCTCTCCCTCTCCTCTCCTCTCCCTCTCCCTCCTCCTCCCCCTCCTCTTCCTACCCTCCCCCCTCTCCACCCGACCCGTCTCCTCTCCCCAGACCCTCCCCCTACTTCGTGTCGGGGTCATTGTTGCCTCGTTGCTTAAATGCTTGGTTCTAGATGTTCATGGAATGTCTTTGCATATGGCCTCGGTTGAGCAGACCGACCCCGATGGGCCTGTTGGCCTTGGGGGGGGGGGGGGCTGCTGGACCGTACGCCCTCTAAGGTCTGGATCATTGCTGTTGTTTCCTTTGCCTATTTCATTAGCATACTTTAGTTGAAATTTGTTTTTGACTGTTATTGCACTGTTTATCGCTCTCCCACACCAGCCTTGATAAACCCCAGCCTGATTTGGCCCATGCACATGCGGCTGTTACGTCCTCCTGGTTTTTTCTCACCTTCCCCCCACAGTGACTTCTGCGAGGAGCGCTGACAACCCAGAAACCCCCCTTTTTTCTCACCCCTTCGGTGGTTTAGGAGTTCTAACCCCACTTCTGGTTGATTTCCTCCCCCTCCCTTCCCTCCTATTTCTACTGCTGTTGTCTTCTTCCCCCCTCCCTTCTAGTACCTACCCTTTGTGCCTCCTCTCCTCTCTCTTGTGGGTGGTGCCACCTGTTCCCCGGTCTCTCCTCCTCCCCACACACCGGGGGCACTACCGCGCGGCGACATATCTGTGTGTGCTGTGTGTGACCCCCCTCGTGCCAGCTGTAGCCTGCACAGTCAACCTCTGAGTTTGGAGACTCTCAGTGACCATGCCAAGCCGCTCGCTGGAGTTGGGCCTCAACTTGCCTGAGAAACGTTCTCAGGTTCTAGCGGCTCTAGCCAAACACGGAGCCCACTTTCTTTTACTCCAGGAAACGCACTTCAGATCCAAAAAAGTCCCTCACTTTAAAAACAAAGCCTACCCCATCGCCCACCCTGCCACAAATAGCGAAGCAAAATCTAAGGGAGTATCCACGCTGATAGCTCGCTCTTCCCCCTTTAAACTCACTGACAAACTGGTAGACCCAGAAGGTCGGTACCTGTTCCTTAAGGGCATCTTTGCATCTAAGCCCATTACTGTTGCCAATGTTTATTGCCCGAACGAACACAAAGTTTCATTCTTTTCTAAAAGTGCTCGACTTGCTGCGCTTCTTTCAGTCGGGGGTGCTTATCCTGGGGGGGCTTCAATGTTCCCTTAAATCCCATAGTAGACACTTCCTCGGGCACCTCTTCCCTGCCATATAGAGCTATTCGCCAAATAATTCTGTAACTACGCTCCCTGACTCTACACGACACTTGGCGGACCCTTCACCCTGGAGATAGGGACTACACGTTTTTCTCCCATCTCCATAACAGGTACTCTCGGATAGACTGCCTCTTTCTATCGCAGAGAGACTTGGTTTCCCTCACGAAAGCTACCATTGAACCTATGTTCCTATCGGATCACTGCCTGATCACCCTTACTCTCCCTTTCTCGGAGAGCTTGGCGACATCTAAGACATGGAAATTGAACCCTACCCTATTGAAAGACCCAGTAGAAGTGAGGAGGTTGGAGATGGTCCTTTCCAACTTCTTCCAGGAAAACACTACGCCGGGCATGAGCCCCATCACCACCTAGGAGGCGCCTAAATGTGTTATCCGGGGGTCCCTTGTTGAGGTGGCCACGCGCTTGAAAAAGGAGCCACAGAAACGTGTTGACACCCTTATAGACCAACTCAGACACCTTGAAGCGTCACACAAACAATCATTGGCTAATGAGACCTTTTTGGACCTTGTTCAGGTCCGCATCTCACTCCTTGAAGAGCTAGACAAACGCACCAGGTGGAAGCTTCTGCTCAGTCAAAGATTGTTCTATGAACAGGGAAATAGAAGTGGACACTTGTTGGCCCGAGCGGTGCAACCCGCCCGAGCCCCAAACCAAATCCACCAACTGCGAGGTCAAGACGATACATTACTCTTGAAAAATAATGAGATTGCGCGCCGATTTGAAGCGTACTACCGGGAGTTATACAACATTCGCCCTAATGGTCCTGCTGCACCATCTGAGCTAGACCACACCACTCAGATACAACAATTCTTGGCACAGTATAGCCCCTCAGCCATTTCAGCATCTCAAGCGAGAGACCTGGAATGGCCCTTTACTGTGGAGGAACTAGCTCGGGCCATTTAGCACTCGAAAACTGGTAAATGTCCCGGCCCCGATGGGCTATAGCTCCAATACTATAAGTGCTTTCAAACGTTCCTGACGCCAAAGCTTCCTGACGCCAAAGTGATGAATGCTATCCCGTCCTCCCCTTCCCTACCCACCAGCTTTTTAGAGGCCCATGTCACGGTAATCCTGAAGGAGGGCAAGGACACCACGCGAGCGGAAAAAAACTGCTCTCTACTTAACGTCGATGTCAAGCTGTACGCAAAAGTCATAGCGAACAGACTTCTCCCCCTTATTCCCTCCCTGGTGGGCCTGGACCAGGTGGGCTTTGTCCACGGGGGAGAGGCCCATGACAACACGGTCAAGGCCCTCAACATCTATCATGCCCTCACTCTGGGGGGGGCGGGGCTTCTTCCTTTCCCTAGATGCCGAGAAGGCGTTCGACAGGGTGGACTGGCGCTATATGACCGAGGTACTGCAGGCACTGGGCTTGCCCCCCCCCCCCTGCTTGCTTGCCAGCATACTGGCGCTATACTCCAATCCTTCTGCCCGAGTGCAGGTGAATGGCCACCTGTTGGACGCCTTCGGCATCGGGAATGGAACGTGCCAGGGTTTCACCCTTTCGCCCCTCATCTATATTTTGACCCTCTAACCGCTCCTTAATAGACTCTGTTCCAACACCAACATTAGGGGCATTACCGTGCACGAGAGGGAATATAAGGTGGCGGCATTTGCTGATGACCTTTTGCTATTCCTCTCCCACCCACACGTCTCCCTGCCAAACCTACTGAGCGACCTTGAACGTTTCCGTTCTTTATCTAATCTGAAGATCAACTATGTGAAAGCTCATGCACTCAACATAACACTACTTCCCGAAGTCCAGACGGCCTGTGAGATGAATTTTCCCTTTGACTGGAATCCCGAAGCCATTACTTACCTGGGCATCCAAAGCCCCGTCGTCTGCATAGGCTGTTCGAGCTTAACTTTAAACCACTATTGAACACGATCCAGGTGGACCTTCGGGAGTGGATGGGACTTTCCCTGTCCTGGTTCGGCCGCATTTCACTTATGAAAATGAACGTGCTACCTAGAGTGTTGTGAAAACGATCCCGATTTCCCTACCAGGCTCTTTTTTCTCCGACTATAGGAGAGCTTGCTCGGGCTTCCTTTGGAAGCAGTCACAGCCCCGCCTTGGGTTTTCGAAACTCACTCTACTGAAACTTAGAGGGGGGGGCTGGTTTACCAGATTTGCATGGCTACTACCTGGCTTGCCATATGGCAAGGATCATGGACTGGAGACTCCACTCAGGCTCCAAGGCGTGGGTGACGTGGAATCCCACCTGTCTCGTACCGCCCTTGGCGCCCTACTCCGGGCCGCCCTCCCCCCCTCATTAGCGCCACCTTAATGTGCTTCCGAGTGGCTTGTAGGAAAGCCTCCCTGTCCTCGCTGTATGGTCCTCTGACCCCAGTCCACAACAACCCTGCCTTCACCCCAGGCATGTCGGGGTCTTTCCTGTGGGAGTACCCAGCTGAAAGTTTAGAGGTGCGCTCCTTCCTACAGAGGGGGAGACTGCTCTCTTTGCCGCAGCTGGCAGCTAGATCTCCCACGAGATCATTTTCATCCTGGTCGTATAGACAGATCCACCACTTCCTCACCTCTTCACCCATGGCGGGCAAATGGACTAGAGAGCTATCCCCGTTCGAGGCTCTGTGCACCAGACGCCCCCACAATCTCATATAATTTCCTACATTTACGCGATCCTCATAGTAGACTCCCAGCACCCCGAGGATACGGCTCGAAAGGCTTGGGAATTGGACCTGCAGGTTTCCCTCACTAATGAGCTATGGGAAACCGTTAATGAATGCATTCACAAGGGTTCTCTTAACACCTCGGTTCAGGAGAACTCATACAAAATATGGAGCAGATGGTATAGAACCCCTACCCTTCTTCACAGGTTTTATCCCAGCTGCTCCAAACTATGCCGGCAGTGCACCCGAGAGGATGGGTCTCTGTTGCACATATGGTGGAGTTTCTGCCTACTCCAGCCTTTCCGGAAGATGGTCCCTGAGATCACTTGCGGAGTTACCTCCTATACTTTGGATTTTTCACCTGCCCAATATTTGCTTCACCATACTTATTTTCCCAAGCGACATTACCTTAAATCCTTAGCTATGCACATGATTAACGCCGCCAGGATGTGCGTTCCCATGCATTGGAAATCGGCGCACGTCCCAACTCCGGCTGAGTGGTTCTCCAGAATTAACAAAACGGAAGAGATGGAAGAACTTATTCATACGTTTCAGGACAGGATTCACAAATTTCATGTTATGTGGCTGTGCTGGTCTGCCTTTAAATCCTCACTAACATACGCTGAGTTGATGGGGACTGTCCAGATTGCATAGGTTGGGATGACCTGTGTGGTCAGGGGGCCGGGCAGCTCGGGGGGGAGGGGCTGGGGCATGCATCTGGCACGCTTCTTCTTATTCCTTCTTCCCTCCTCTCTTGTCTCCTCCTTTAACTCTCTCTTTTCTCCTGTACTTTTCCCCCACTTTATCTCATTCCCCACTTTTTCTACCCTTCCTGTTTTTGTGTACTAGAGAGCCCGATCGTGATCGACCATATGGGCAGGTCGGGCTGCTCTACTCCTCTGCAAGTGAGCTCTTATCCATACACTGACTGATGTTTATACTGATACTGTATGTGTTCCCTGGTATGGGTATCTCTCCCTGATACATCATTGTACAACATGTTACTGTTGCAACTCAGTTCTTTGTGTTATATATTCCCGCTCTCATTGGCACATTGTTTGTAACCCTTTTTTTTGTTGAACTTCAATAAACTATTTTGATGGAAAAAAAAAATACATTTCTGGAACTAAGTTATACTTTATGAGATACTTCTGTTTTTTTTTAAAGGTTTTTATTACACAAACAAAACACAGTACACCAAAAGAAAAATGGCAGTACAACAGAAAAGAGAGGATACAGAACATACAAAGCATCCTCTCCAATCATCTGACAAAATAGAACAACAGTACAGAGACTACACAGTAATCGTGGTAAAAGGAACACAGCAAAAAAAAAAAAAAAACCCCGGGGGGGGGGGGGTAACACAATATCATAAGCAATATATAACAACACATGCGGAGCAAAAGAAGGCACTTTAGACATCACCTAGGTAGCGTCAGACACCGGGGAGGCAGTAAGGTCAGAGTCTACCCAGAAGGACCAGATTTTACTGAATTTCTTCAGACATCCTCTGGCCTCGTACGTCAGTTTATACAAAGGCAGAGCCTGATTAACAATAGAGATCCAAAATGGAACGTCAGGGGGTGTGGAAGATTTCCAACGGAGAGCAATAGCTTTCCTAGCATAGAAAAAGAGCAAACGCAGAAATAGTTTTGTGCGAGCCGGAGCATCCTCATCATCCACATACCCTAGGAGACAACGAAGGGGGTTACAGACATTGGACAACTGAGAGATATCGTTTATAAAGGCCGTCACCCCTGACCAAAAGGCACGGATAGGGGGGCAATCCCAAAACATATGAAAGAATGATCCAACACCATCAGAGCACTTAGAGCAGAGGGGGGAGGATAATTTACCAATTTTATGAAGGAACAGGGGAGTGTAGTAAGCCCTATACAGGAATTTTAACTGTATGACTCTATCCCTGGAGGAAATTACAACCGGGATTTGTTCAGGAAGGACGTCATGCCACACCTCCTCCGTCAAGTCCGGGACGTTCTCACGCCACTGGGACTCAACCACCACCAAGCGCTTAGACCTAGAATGCAACAGCCTACGATAATATGTGGAGACCAGTTTCTCATGTGAAGAGTCAGAAAGGAGATATTCCAAGGGGGATGGCTCCAGCGAGACATCCCGGAGGCCAAACTGCGCAGCCGCCGCATGTCTCAGCTGGAGGTAGCGAAAATGAGCCGTAGATGGTACAGCAAAAGTGGACTGCATGTCCGCAAAGGACCGGAAGGTTCCCCGGACATAAAGGTGATCAACAGACTTCACCCCAAGGCGGGCCCAAAAAATACCGTCGTCCCGACCGAAAAACTCCCGAAACCGTGGATTGTGCCAAAGGGGGGCATTAGGGGAGTACGACCCCGGAGGGTCGGCCTCGCCCAATGCGGTAGCCGCAAAAACCCGTAGAGTGACCGAGATAAGTGCAGTGTTCGGCCTGCCCATAGTAGATCTACGGTGCAGTAAATTTTGCAGAGATTCATAGGACGTAAAAATAGCCGCCTCCAAGGCCGCCGCAGCATGATTGTCCTCGGGATGGAACCACCAATGTGCATGTGCCAACTGGGAGGCGAAGTAATAAAGGCGTAGGTTGGGCGCCGCCAGTCCCCCCGCCAATACAGGTAACTGTAAAGCATCTCTGGCCACACGTGCCGGCCGACCCCCCCAGATAAATGAAGTGAGGAGCGAATCAATGACCTGGAAACGACGTTTGGTAACATAGATCGGGGAGTGACTCAACACATACAGAAATCGGGGAAGGAATATCATTTTAAAAATGTTGATCCTACCTAAAACCGTGAGAGGAAGCTGGGACCAGAGCTGTAAAGAAGATTTAAGTCGGGCGACCAAGGGATCTAAATTATTGGGGAGGAAACGAGACAAGGGAAGTTGAATGTCAACCCCCAAGTACCGAAACCGATCCACCACCTGGAGAGGGCAAGATGCGAGAGAAGGGGGCAAAACCTGGGGATCCAGGGGGAACAGAGTAGATTTACTCCAGTTCACCCGAAACGCCGAGAAGTGACCGAAGCGATCAATTATGGACAATAGAGTGGGGAGGGATTGATATGGATCCGCTAGATATATCAACATATCGTCCGCATACAATGAAACCTTTTCTTCCAAGCCATTGATCACAAAGCCCGCAGCAGCCGCACACTGGCGGATCTGCGCAGCCAAAGGCTCAATGGCCAGGGCGAACAGCAACGGGGACAACGGGCACCCCTGCCTAGTACCCCGAAAAATGGGAAAGGAGTCAGACACAGAATTATGGACCCTGATACGGGCACGAGGGAGATAATATAGAAGTTTTACCCATTTTATGAACCCCGGTCCAAATCCGAATTTCGCCAATACCTCCAAGAGATAAGGCCACTCCACGGAATCAAAAGCCTTGTGAGTGTCCAGGGCTACCACAACCCTGGCCCCCACAGAAGCATGAGTCGTCTGAAGGTTGGTAAAAAGTCTACGCAAGTTGATCGAGGTAGAACGGCCAGGAATAAACCCCGACTGGTCCGCCCAGACCAAGTCCGTGACAACCGTATTCAGCCGTCTCGCCAGGACCCTGGCCAAGATCTTTACATCTGTATTAATAAGTGAGATCGGACGGTACATTCACAGAAAAGAGGGTCCTTGCGCGGCTTCGGGATGAGTACTATAAGGGCTTCCGTCATAGAGGGCGGCAGACGTCCTTCCTTCAGAGCACAAGTAAACACTTTCAACAAATGGGGGACCAATAATTCCCTATAGTGAAGATACCATTCAATGTGGAAACCATCCAAGCCAGGTGTCTTATTATGCGCAAACATAGCTACGGCCTTGTCAATCTCATCTGTCGTCAAAGGGGAGTCTAAGAAGCGAGATTGGTCGACCGACAATGCGGGCAAATCAATATCATACAGAAAATCATCAAGTTCGATAATAGTGTAATGGGCCTGGGAGCGATATAGAGAGGAATAAAATTCAACAAAACTATGAAGAATATCAGGAGTTTGTTCTACAATGACACCGGCCTGGCTGGTGACCCGGGGAATGATACAAGGCTGAAAATCCGGCCTAGCTAAGTAGGCCAACAGGCGACTGTTTTTATCCCCCAGTTCAAAAATTCTTTGATTCTGATACAACAGTTTTTTCTGGGTGTGCTCAATAAGGACGAGATCCAAATAACGGGCTCTGGCCCGCCAAGCGGCGTGATTCTGAGGGGAGGGGTCGTCAGAGTATTGTCGTTCAGCCGCATGCAATGCCCGTTCGGCGTCAACCAACTTGGTCTGACGTGCCTTCTGAGCATGGCCTATGGCAGACGAGAAAGTGCCCCGCATAGTGGCCTTGAAGGCGTCCCAGGTCAGCAGTGCCGACCCCTCCTGTCCATTGAGCGCCCAGAAAGAATTCAATTCCGTGAGCCCCTGATCAGTCACCGCGGGGTCCGCCAGCCACAGAGGGCTCAGTCTCCAAAGTTTATAGTTAGGTGGGGACCCCAAAGCAAGGTCCACCAGCAAAGGGGAGTGGTCAGATACCGCCCAAGGGAGGTACCTGATCCCCGAGAGCGGACCCAGCAGTTCCCGAGAGAGCAAACAGAGGTCAATCCTAGATAGAGTATGGTGTGAGCTCGAATAACAAGAAAACTCAGTAATCCCCCCATGTTTCCACCTCCAGGCGTCCGTGAGGTCCAATTTATCCAAATAGGAGCGCAGGGGGGAATGTTGGGAAGAAGCAGCCCCAGAGCGGTCCAAAGCATTGTCGAGGACCATGTTAAAGTCACCCGCCATAATAAGAGGGCCCTCCGCCATTTCCAAAACCAAACCCAAAACACGGTCAAAGAATGACTTAGTAAATGGCGGGGGGACATAAACATTCACCAGGGTATAAGGTTTACCCAAATATTCAATAATAAGGATAACAAAGCACCCCGAGGGGTCCGTCTTTAGATGTTTAATAGTGACCGGGGCGGACTTGGCAACCAAAATGGACGTGCCTCGGGCATAGGAAGAGTAGGTAGAGTGTAGCGCATACGCCACGTGTGCCCGCTTAAGGGCCATAACCCTGGACCCCTGGAGGTGTGTCTCCTGCAACAAAACAACATGAGGACTATGGCGTTTTAAATAGTCAAACATCAGAGACCGTTTCACTTTAGAATTTAGCCCCCTGACGTTCCATGAGATTATACGTAGAGTAGACACAGAAATATATCAACAATCAGCGTTAGCGCCCCGTAGGTCAGCCCAAAAACAGGCAAACCCCGAAGAGCCAAGGCATAACCAGCATCTGAGAGGAGCCCAGAAAGAGGAGCATGCATAAGACATAAGAAGAGTGACCACAACAACATATTAAACTAAATCAACTGTATCGCAGAAGGAGAGAGCATGACACCAAAAACAAAAAAAGGAAAAACTGTACCAACCCTGTGGATCAAAATGGTGCAAACAAACAAACAAACCAAAAAGGAGAAACCCGCCAAAACCCGCAGGTTGCGGATGGCAATAGTAACAAACACCCCCTCCCCCCACCCTAGCCCACCCGGCCCTCAAACCCCAACAATTGAGAGCTTTGTAGCCCATAACAACAAAAGGAAGTCAAATGCAGGGAAACGTGGATCTGCTCGTCCTGTAGTAGACGAACGAGAAAAAACTATAAAAAGGAAGGAGATGAGGGGGGAGCCCCCACCCCAAAAATGCCCATCAGAAAAAAACAGAAAAATAGGAACCCCGACCCCCAGAAAAAAGGAATAATCATCTGTCCCAAAAAATCAAGCGAGAGAGGGTCCATGAAGAGCACCAGGACAAGCCCAGAGCCCAACCATACTATCAGCAGTTAGACAGTCCTTCATCTAGGAGGAGACCGCCGGTCCTGGCGGCCAGGAGAGCCATGGCCCAAGGAGTCCACCCATTGCGCGGCCTCCCGAGGATCCTGGAAGAAATGAGCCTTGCCCTGAGAGATGATCCGGAGACGGGCAGGATAAAGCATACTATATGGCAACTGGAGATCACGCAGCCGCCTCTTAACTGCCATAAAGGAGGCCCGCTGTTTTTGGGTGGCTGCAGAGAAGTCAGGAAAGATGGAGATAACATCATTATTGTAGGAGACACGGCCCTTCTCCCTGGAGGCCCGCAGCACAGCCTCCCTGTCACGGAAATGCAGAAGTTTGATGAGAAGAGGACGAGGTGGCGCCCCTGGTGGTAGGGGGTGCAACGGCACCCTGTGCGCCCGTTCAATGGCGAATAAAGAAGAAAAAACATTCTTTCCAAAGGTGTCAAGGAGCCACTTTTCCATAAATGATTCGGGGGTCTTTCCCTCCGCCCCCTCAGGGAATCCCAGAAAGCGGAGGTTATTACGTCGGAGGCGATCCTCCATGTCAGTGATCTTATCAATGGTGGCCGTGTGACCCCTCTGCAAGTCGGACACAGAGGCCTGCAAGGGGCGGTGGGCATCCTCCAGGTCGCCAATACGTTGTTCCACGTTGCCCACCCTATGGCGGAGATTATGGACATCCTGCTTCAGGAACGACATCTCCATCCTCACAGACTCAATTTGAGTAGTGAGAGAGGCCTGACAGTGACGGATGGCATCCATGATGGCAGCAAGGGATGGCTCAGGCCTATCCACCTCCACCCCTGCCTCAGCTGTGGGGCCCAGGGGGGGGGGGAGAAGAGGATGACTCACAGTCTCATGCCGGTGCAGGGAAGAAGAGTCGCCAGGCCCCGAAACATCACCCCGGGAGAGAGAGGCGGATGGCTGCGAGGATCGTGCAGCAGCAGCAGGCTGACTCAAGCTCCGTGGTGGGCTGGCGCCATCTTGGGACCGCTCGAGGAGGGAGGCCGACGGCTGGAATCCAGGCACCTCCGGACCAGGGGGACCGATCTTTACCATCTCCGCTGATGCACCGAGGGATCAGGAGTACACAGGCGTCGGAAGCAGGTGAGTAGCGGCTCGGGGTTCTGCAGGATCGGTGAAGGATCAGGGCAAGCAGGAGAGAGCTCCGGAACCGCGCTGCTCTCACATCAGTGGCCGGCCATGCCCCTCGAGATACTTCTGGTTAATACCATTAGCAGTACCTGAGATCGTACCCCTAACAGTGTTCAAGGGGAGTAATTTCTCTATATACATGCCATTTTCTTCTTAGATGTATCCTGGCTTTCTTTCCTTTTGGGGTTCGGATAAGTGAAAACATACATTCACCAGGCACTTTATTAGGTATACCTGTTCAATTGCTTGGTAACAAAAATTGCTAATAAGTCAATTAACAACTTGCTGAAGTTCAAACAGCATCAGAATGGGGAAAAAAGGGGATTTAAGTGACTTTGAACGTGACATGGTTGTTGGTGTCAGACAGGCTGGGGTGAGTGTTTCAAAAACTGTCCTTTTGGGATTTTCACACACAACCATCTCTAAGGTTTACATAGAATGGTTCAGAAAAGAGAAAATATCTTGTGAGCTTCAGTTGTGTGGACTGAAATGCCTTGTTGATGTCAGAGGTCAAAGGAGAATGGGAAGATTGGTTTAAGATTATAGAAAGGCAACAGTAACTCAAATAACCACTCATTACAACCAAAGTATGCAGAGTACCATCTCTGAATGCACAACACATCAAACCTTGAAGCAGATGGGTTACATCAACAGACTACCACACTGGGTGCCACTTCTGTCATGTAAGAACAGGAAACTGAGGCTACAATTTGCACAGGCTTACCAAAATTGGACAATAGAAGATTGGAAAAATGTTGCCTGGTCTGGTGAATCTTGATTTTAGCTGCAACATTCCTATGGTAGGGTCAGAATTTGGGGGTAAACAACATGAAAGCATGAATCCATGCTGCAATGTATCAATGGTTCTGGCTGGTGGTGGTGTTATGTTGTGGAGATATTTTCTTGGGAGTGCGCATGCGCGCGGGCACGAGCACGGACATGTTCTAGTCGTGCTCCGCACATCTCCGAGGAAATCCAGCTAAATTCAGCGGCAGGAGTCCAGGTGGCGGCTCGGTTCTCTCCCCGGAGGATCGTGTGGTTGTCATGCGGCGGGGATCGGCTGGTTTGCCCAGAAAAAAGGCCATACAAGCGCGGCAATCAGCGGGAAGGTCTGCGGCCTATCTCATCTGGGAAGACGCCCTCCCCCAAAATGGCGCCGCAGAAAGCAGAAAGCAAGCAGAAAGCTCCGAGCGGTCGGGACGCGGCCCCGGAGCAACCTCGGCCTCCTACTCCGGCTTCTCCGCATCTGCCTGCAGATTCTCCTTCCAGGGATGATATGAGGGATCCCTTCTCCTCCCAGACTTCGGGAGCGTCCGGGGGGTCTCCGAGTGCCGGGGTGAGTTGTCAGCAGCCCTCCCCCACCCCTTCATACAATAGGCCACATGTGTCCGGCTCCCCGGCCTCATCGATGGACCGGAATATGGCTGAAATGGCGGACTCTCTATTTAGCCAACCTAGCCCCACGGGTGATGCTCAGGCACCCCCTCTAGCCCCCTATTCGGGTGATGCGGTGCTGTTAGCAAGATTTTCCACAATGCTCCAACAGGAACTGTCTAAGGCATGCTCCATTATTACAACTGACATTAAGAAGGATCTCCAGGGATTTGGGATGAGACTGGACACTGTTGAGAAGGTGGATGGCTCACTGCTCAGAGTTAATCAGAATACTAAATTAGTGTCAGAGCTTCATGACCGGTTGGAGGAAGCTTACTCCAAGATTGAGGACTTGGAAAACCGGTCGCGCCGTTACAATGTGCGCATACGGGGCCTTCCTGAATCACACCAGGACCTGGAAGCGGCAGTTCGGGACCTCATGAAAGATCTGATTCTAGACATTTCTCCACATCAAATGGAAGTGGACAGGGTGCATAGGGCTCTAACTGCGCCACGGCAAGATGGTCTCCCCCGGGACATCATTTTGAAACCGCACTATTATAATATCAAAGAGAGAATGATGTCAGCGGCCAGTAACCGCCGGGACCTCACACTGCTTGGGTCCCCTATACAATTGTATACAGATTTGGCCCCATCGACGGTGCAGAAGCGCCGCACGCTCAAGCCCCTGCTCCAATGTTTGCTGGACAATAACATCAAATATCGGTGGTCCTTCCCCTTTCGGCTGTCTTTTACCTATAATGGCAAGAATCACTTCTTCACCAACTTCCATGCAGGAGAAGATCTACTGCTAAAGCTGGGCATCTTGACCAGGGAGCCGCGCTCTCCATGTTCATCGACAGCGGCCGAACCGGATCGTCCGCTGTCCCCGGTGTGGTCACATCGGGGCTCCCCTCCCGCTGGACAGCGAGGGGGCAAGAGGGGACACAAGACCTGAACTGTTGACAAACCTATTTTTGCTCACTCGGGCTCTCCATTTTTGCCAGCCAAGTACTTGTTTACCTATTGTTCCCTCCCTGTCAATCCTGGCTGGCGCAGCTGTTGCGGTGTCGGTTGGGTGAGGTTGGGAACGGTTCACTTAATGCTGATAGTTCTTTTATTGCAAGTTTAACTAGTTTTCCCCCATCCTCCTCCACATTTTTTATTACGATTGTTTTTATTTTTTATTTTCTATTGCTTTTTACAGTGTGGTGGCTGGTCGCGGATCCGACGTTCTAGGATCCTGTAGGCGGAGGCGACCGGTCCACCTACCCTAGTTCTCAGGATGGGGGCCTGGGGTGGTCGGGAGAAAGTACACCTCGAGTCTTCCCCGCCCTCATTGGCGTCTCGGATTGTTACCCGGGATGTTACCGTGTGCCACTCCTGTGAACTTGCCCCCCTCTCCCGATGGGGGCAATCTCACGACACGTACCCCAGGTTTGGGAACTGGGGGAAAGTAATTCCCAAATGTTTTTGTATATGTATTGCATTAGTGCCTTTACGGCATGGGGGATGATTCCTCCTGTCCTCTTTTGCTTTCTCTCTAACTTTCCTTTTTCCTTTCTCTCCTCTTGGACCCAGGCTCTGCGAGTTTACCCCGTACTGCTGCCCCCGGGCTCCCCGGGCGGAGGGATTTTTAGCCTAGCTGAGTCGGGCCGTTGTCCACAGCGACCAGGTAAGAGTGCACTGCCAAATCACCATGTCACCCTCAGGTTCCTCTAGATTTACACTGATAACATATAATGTGCAGGGCTTTAACTCTCCACTGAAGCGCACCAAGGCTTTCCTCCAATATAAGCGCCAGAAGGCGGACATCTTACTATTGCAGGAAACGCATTTTTCCAAAACGTCGGCACCCAGATATCTTTCGACACATTATCCTCAATTTTATCTATCCTCGGGCCAGGAAAAGAAGCGGGGAGTGGCTATATGTTTTTCGAGAAAGGTCCACTTTACTCCGGTTACGGTGGTCCGAGTCAGGGACGGCAGGTACCTCATGGTAGTGGGCCTTGTTCAGGATCAGTTGGTCTCCTTGGTCTCCTATTATACCCCTAACACGGGTCAGGTAGGGTTTTTTCAGGATATGCTGAAGACATTGCTTCCCAAAGCGCAGGGCAGGGTGATCCTAGGGGGAGATAGTAACCTCCCGCTCGAGAACACGCTGGACAAATCCGTCCAAGGCGTGCCCAAATTTAAGCATGTACCGAAGAATGGCTCAAGGTTGGCCCGACTTCTTCATGATTGGGATCTCCTAGACTTGTGGAGGGAGCACAATCCGACTCAGAGAGACTACACGCATTTTTCCCATGTCCACGGCACCTATTCTCGCATAGACCACGTGTTCGCCAGCTCCGCTCTGGCCCCATGTGTATGCTCAGCGCAGATTTTGGCATCCTCCTGGTCCGATCATTCCCCGGTTTTAGTATAGTTTTCAGCCCTGTGGTCTTCCCCAGGTCCCTCTCCTTGGCGACTCAATGCAGCTTTACTAAACGATCCTGGGGTCCTGGGGGAGATCGAAAGGCATATTAAACAATTTTTCCTAGAAAATAGACCGGGCGATACATCCTCTACCGTCGTGTGGGCGGCCCATAAAGCTACCATCCGCGGTAAATTGATTCAAATGGCAGCCAAACTAAAACGTAACAGGGAGAGCACAATAAGGGAACAGGAACAGACCCTACGCGCACTACTCCTAGAACAACGGACGCGCCCCCTCGTTGATATCCGTCACAAAATTGATGCGGCTAGATTGGCGCTTAACTTGACACTCATGACCCAGGCGGAAAAATACATTAGATGGTCCCGACATAGATACTACACTATGAGTGACAAACCTACCACTCTGTTGGCTAGGAGGCTGGCCCCTCGCCTCTTCTCAGCGGCCCTGCCTAGATTGCGGCTGCGGACGGGGGCGCTCTCTCGCAATCCAACCCTGGTCGCGTCCGAATTTACTAGGTTTTACACTAAACTCTACAGGGCACCACCGTCGTATAACCGGGGTTTGGCCGATTCTTTTTTTGCCGACCTGCGGCTGCCCACGCTGACGCAGTCTCACGTCGACCTTATGAACGGTCGGATCACGGAGGCGGAGGTTCTTCAGGCGATCAAGGGGTTACATCCCTCCAAGGCCCCCGGGCCGGACGGGTATTCCGGGGTATATTATCGCAAATTTCAGGAAGTTCTGACGCCGCATCTTTGCGCCTTTTTTAATGCCCTACGCAACGGGGAATCCCTCCCGCCCCATGAGAACACGGCTTATATTCATGTCTTGCCCAAACCGGACAAGGATCATAGTATATGCGACAATTATCGTCCGATCTCATTGATTAACTCTGATCTAAAAATTTTGGCGAAAATTATGGCCACTAGGCTTGACTCCTTTTTGGCTCAATATATACATCCCGATCAAGCTGGGTTTGTCCCTGGTCGACAGACTTCGGATCAGACTAGACGGGTTGTAGACATCATCACGGCTATTCAATCAGATTGGGACAGAGGGGGTAATCGTAGAGGCATGCTCCTCTCCCTAGATATTCATAAAGCTTTTGACTCCCTGTCGTGGGAATACCTTTTCGACGTGTTGACCAGATTTGGATTCGGCGCTCCCTTTCTAACGTTGCTGCGGACCCTATATAGTACACCCAGGGCGGTTCTTAGGCTGAAGGGCTTCTCCTCGGAACTCTATTCCTATCTGTAGAGGCACCCGACAGGGCTGCCCCTTGTCCCCTCTCCTTTTTGTCCTAGCACTGTAACCTTTAGCCATTAAAATTCGTGCTTCACCGGACGTGTGGGGGGTGGTGTGCGGGGGCGTCGAACACAAGTGCGCCCTTTTTGCGGATGATATTTTAGCCATTGTCTCCTCACCCGTCACAACTTTACCCAACCTATTTGCGCTATTGGATGCGTTTGCGCTTGTATCAGGTTTGCATGAAAACCAAACGAAATCCCAGGCACTGAACATCTCCCTGGAGGGTCGCACTGTGGACACACTCAGAAAATCTTTCAAATTTGCATGGTGCACGGACTCTATGCCCTACTTAGGCATTAATTTAACCCCATCCTTGTCTACACTCTACACAAAGAATTATCCTCCTCTGTTTACACTCCTGAAGGGTGACATGGATAAATGGTTGATTCAGTCCCCTTCGCGACTATACTCCATCAAGATGAATATCCTTCCGAGGGTGTTATATCTGTTCCGCACTCTGCCAGTCGCGCTGAGACGGTCTGACCTGCTTAAGTTTCAGGATCACGTCCTTTCCTTTATCTGGGGGAACAAGAGGCCTAGGGTGAACGAGAGAACGCTGTACACCCCTAAAGTCAGGGGTGGTTTAGGGGTACCGGAACTGCTGAACTATTATTATGCTGCACAGTTATCCCAGTTGGTGAGATTCCACTCTGAGGGGGCCCGGATGCCCTGGATGGAATTGGAGGCTAGCTCGGTTCCGGGCCTGGCAGTCTCCCATGCAATGTGGTTATCGCCTAGGGATCGTCCCCCCATCCTGTGCCCAGCCTTGTCTCATTCTATGGCCATTTGGGATCGCTTGACCAGAACGCAAGGCTTTAGGTCCCCACATACCCCATTGGCCCCTATTCTTAACAACAGCGGGTTCCCCCCGGGTCTCTCCCCCAGATCTTTTCAGTGGTGGACGAACAAGGGGCTGCTTCGCATAGCAGATTTTTGTGATCATAGGGGTATCCTCAAACGTCAGCAGCTGATAGAAAAACATGCCCTGCCTGATACTGAGTACTATAGGTACGCACAAATTGATCATTACCTGCGATCCCTGTCTCGCCTGTCCGATCTGACTACCATGACCTCCATGGAATTTTTGTGCCGCAAATACGATAAATTACGGGGGTATATTTCTATGATTTATAATATGTTTATGGACTCGCCCCTGAAGCTTCCATACATGGAACGATGGGAGGCGGATGTCGGGGAGGTTGTGGAGTTGGCGGACTGGCACGACATGGCTCGAGAGGCTTCCAGGTCTCTAATTAACACTTCAATCATCGAGGCCAACTATAAAGTGCTCCTGCACTGGTACATGGTACCAGCCAGGATAGCATCCTTTGTGCCAGGAGCATCCTCGCGGTGTTTCCGGGGGTGTGGCCGAGAGGGTACGATGTTTCATGTTTGGTGGCAATGCCCGAAGGCCCGACGCTTCTGGATTAGAGTGTACAATTTCATCTACACCCTCACGCAAGTTAACCTAATCAAGTCCCCTCAGCAGGCACTATTGGGCAAAAAGGTGGATACAGCCAATAGAGCGCAGAGGCGGCTCATAACGTTCATATTTACTGCAGCAAAAATAGCAATAGCGAGATCCTGGAAGTCTCCTACGATACCATTTGAGCTGCTTAGGCACAAACTGAATTGGATTATGATTAATGAGCACCTGACAGCTCAACTGGAGGACAAAATGCGTGTGTTTGACAAGGTATGGGGATCGTGGATTAACTACCTCACTGGGGGTGCCTGATGGACTCGCGAAGGTCTGGGGGTGGGGTGCAGGGGCGGGGGCGGGTCCAATCTTACAAATTTTTCCTCTTCTCTCTTTTCCCTTTTCTCTTCTTTTCTTGTGGTTCTATTGTCCTTTCTCTTTCTCTCTTTCTACGATTTGTCTCAGTTTACGGTATGAGGTTAACAGTGGTACTGTATTCTAAGGGCTTAGTACCCCATGTCCCCAGCCCAGGCTGGGGCAAGGTTCTGTGGGATCACGATCTAGCCACTTACCCTGTGAAGTATGCAAAGTGTGATTAAATGCTTGGGGTGGCTGGCCCTGTTCACCCTCGGTGAGGGTCCCTCTAGATACCTTGAGGCTCCTGTTCATTGTGTTTTGAGGTGCTAGCCCTTGCCACGTTATAGTTTCGACCTTTTATAGAAGTATTACCTAATGTTTGCTATGGTTGTACCACTGTTCACGTTTGTTATGCACTGATTTTTTATTATGTGTGTATATTTTGCACTATTTTTGTAAAAACTTTCAATAAAAATCATTGAAAAGAGATATTTTCTTGGCACACTTTGGACCCTTAGTACCAACTGAGCATTGTTTAAATGCCACGGCCTACACGAGTACCTGAGTATTATTGCTCCTGTCCCTTGCAGTGCCCAGATTGCTGTATCGTGACTCTGGACTTAATCTTTGTTGTGCCATATTGCTACTTGTCCCTTGCTATGCCCAGATTTCTGCCCTGTGACCCTGAACTTGCTCCTAGCTGTATTAGATCACTACCCTGTGGACTTACTCCTTGATAAACCTCTGTGTGTCTAATCTCTTAGTAAGGAATCCCTTGGGAAAAGGTCCTGAATAGGGTTGAGCAAACCCAGACTGTATTGTTTGAGATCGTACAGACTTTTGGGTATTCGGTACCTGGACACGGACCTGAACATTTCACTGTATGTTCGGGATACAGTCCGCTGTTCTGTAATGTTATTTCATGTTTTGGCGCGGTTTTAATGTTTTGGCGCAGTTTTAATGCCACGGTTTCAACAGCTGCAAGGCAGCCAATCAGCAAGCGTTTAACTGGTGTGCCCTTAGAAGCCATCACAGCCATGCCTACTAATGGCATGGCTGTGATTGGCCAGTGCAGCATGTGACCCAGCCTCTATAATAAGCTGGAGTCACATATCGCCGTACGTCACTCTGCTCTAACTACTGTAGGGAGAGGTTCCTGATGCTGCTGAGGGAGATATAGGAGATTATCGTAGGGGCAGGTTGGAGATTGCTTTCAGGGAAACAATAGGAAGAATCTTCTTTAATCAGACAGCGATCTACATTGATTTTTTGTGTGTGGGGGTGCAGTGCACAATCTTTTTGCCCTGACCTGAGCCCAGTGAGGAGGAGAAGAAAAAAAAAAACTTTTTTCCTTCACAATTTACTTTGACATACAGTATTTAGACACTGCTTTTCTAATCTGCTCTTTAAAAAAGCATCAATTTAAGGGGAAAATACATTTTTTTCAGTTTTTAGGGAAAAAAAAATATTTTTCAGTTTTTCATTCAAATGGGTTTTTTTTATTCAATAGCGGAATAGAACAACAACAGTATCCAACCTGTTAGGCGTGCGGCGTGTAGCAGCCATGTAATGCAAGCTCAGTGCATATGTGTCTGCTTACTCTGGATTTAAAAAAGAAAAAAAACTTTTTTCCTTCATATTTTACTTTGACATACAGTGTTTAGACACTGCTTTTCTAATCTTCTCTTCATAAAGCACCAATTTAAGGGGAAAATATTTTTTTTTTCAGTTTTTAGGGAAAAAAAAATATTTTTCAGTTTTTCATTCAAATGGGCTTTTTTTATTTAATAGAGGAATAGAACAACTACAGTATCCAACCTGTTAGGCGTGGGGCATGTAGAGGCCATGTAATGCAAGCTCAGTGCATATGTGTCTGCTTAATCTGGATTTAAAAAAGAAAAACATTTTTTCCTTCATATTTTACTTTGACATACAGTGTTTAGACACTGCTTTTCTAATCTGCTCTTCAAAAGCACCAATTTAGGGGAAAATATTTTTTTTTTCAGTTTTTAGGGAAAAAAAATATTTTTCAGTTTTTCATTCAAATATTTTTTTTTTAATTCAATAGCGGAATAGAACAACAACAGTATCCAACCTGTTAGGCGTGTGGCGTGTAGCGGCCATGTAATGCAAGATCAGTGCATATGTGTCTGCTTAATCTGCATTTAAAAAAAAAATTTCCTTCATATTTTACTGTGACTTACAGTGTTTAGACACTGCTGTTCTAATCTGCTATTCCACAAGCACCAATTAAGGGGACAATTATTTTTCAGTTTTTCATTCATACTTTACTGTGACACTGTCATACAGCATTTAGACACTGCTGTTCAAATCTGCTCTTTAACAATCACCAATTAAAGGGAAAAATAAAGCATTTTCATTCAAAAGTTATAGTGAGATACACCCATTGGATACTGCTGTTGTATTCCACTTTGCAATAAAAACCCATTTAGGGGAAAAAAATTAAATTGCAGCCTAGTCTGTATATGTTACAGTGAGATACACCCATTGGATACTGCTGTTGTATTCCGCTTTGCAATAAAAACCCATTAAGGGGAAAAAAAATAAATTACAGCCTAGTCTGCATATGTTACAGTGAGATACACCCATTGGATACTGTTGTTGTATTCCGCTTATCAATAAAAACCCATTTAGGGGAAAAAAAATAAATTGCGGCCTAGTCTGCATATGTTACAGTGAGATACACCCATTGGATACTGTTGTTGTATTCCGCTTATCAATAAAAACCCATTTAGGGGAAACAAATTTAATTGGGGCTAGTCTGCATATGTTACAGTGAGATACACCCATTGGATACTGTTGTTCTATCCTGCTTATCATTAAATAAGTCAATAAGTCAATCAATAAGTCTGGCCAGCATGTGCAAAGTGGAATTCCACCTTGTGGGCACGTCATATATGAGGCGGTGAGCGGGAAGGCCGAAGTTACGCTGCAGCGCTGACAGGCGAGCAGCAACAGGGTGAGAACGCCGAAAGTGCGCACAGACGGCCCGCACTTTCTGCAGCAGCTCTGACATATCGGGGTAATTTTTAAGGAAGCTCTGTACCAAAAAATTTAACACATGCGCCAGGCAAGGGATGTGCGTCAAACCGGCTAGGCCCAGAGCTGCTACGAGATTTCGCCCATTATCGCACACCACCAGGCCGGGCTTTAGGCTCACTGGCACCAACCACTCATCGGTCTGCTGTTCCATGCTCCTCCACAACTCCTGCGTGGTGTGGGGTTTTTCCCCCAAACAGGCAAGTTTTAAAACTGCCTGCTGTCATTTACCCCTGGCTGTGCTGAAGTTGGTGGTGAAGGTGTTACGCTGACCAGATGAGGAGGCGGTAGAGGATGAGGAAGCGGAGTAGGAGGAATTAGGAACAGGAGGCAAACTGAAGTGCCCTGAAATCCTCGGTGGAAGAACATGCGCCAAACTGCTATCCGCCTCAGGCCCAGCCGCCACCGCATTTACCCAGTGTGCTGTTAGGGAGATATAACGTTCCTGACCATGCTTACTGGTCCACGTATCTGTAGTTAAGGTGAACCTTGCCACAGATGGCGTTGTGCAGTGCACACCTGGTTTTGTCAGCCACTTGGTTGTGCAGGGAAGGGATGGCTTGCCTGGAAAAGTAGTGGTGGCTGGGCACGACGTACTGTGGGACAGCCACCACCATAAGGCTTTTAAAACTCTGCATCTCCACTAGACGGAATGACATCATTTCAAAGGCCAGGAATTTTGAAATGCTGGCATTCAGGGCCAGGGATTGCGGGTGGGTAGGGGGTACTTCCTCTTCCGCTCCAGTGTTTGAGAGATAGAAAGCTGAACGCTTATACGGGACATTGTGGAGATGGTTGTTGGTGACCCAGGGGGGTGGTGCTGCTGGCAGATCCTCTGTTTGCGGGGTGGCAGGTGCCACTGGCACTACAGAGGTGGATGAAGAGGCGGAGATTGCAGCAGCAGAAGAGGAAGCAGGAGGAGCCAGGGACCCTTCTTGGTTTTTGAGGTGTCTACTCCACTGCAGCTCATGCTTTGCACTTAGATGCCTGGTCATGCAGGTTGTGCTCAGGTTGAGAAGGTTTATGCCTCTCTTCAGGCTCTGATTGCACAGCGTGCAAACCACTCATGTCCTGTCATCATCACATTGTCTAAAGAACTGCCATGCTAGGGAACTCCTTTGAGCTGGCTTTGGTGTGCTCGGTCCCTTGCTTGGTTTGGGCAGTAGCAGGCGTATTGTCTAGGGCATGGCCACTCCGCTTTTGCACCCTGCTCCCTCTTCTGCTGTGCTGGTGGCTCTGTGCGACCACCGCCTCTTCCTCCAAACTACTCAGGTCACCTGCATGACGTTCATTCCATGTGGGGTCGAGGACCTCATCATCCTCCACATCATCTTCCACCCAGTCTTCACCCCTGCCCTCCTTGTCGGTCTCCACAATTTGGAATTCCACAGCAGTTGGCACCTGTGTTTCGTCATCATCCGAGACGTGCTGCGATGGTCCTCCCATGTACTCATCTTGAGACATAAGTGGTTCGGCATCGGTGCACTCAATCTCTTCCACTTCTGGGGCAGGGCTAGGTGGATGGCCCTGGGAAACCATGCTAACAGAGTCATCAAAAAGAAGAAGAGACTGTTGCATGACTTGGGGCTCAGACTACTTGGCTGATTTGCAAGGGGGTGAGGTGAAAGATTGATGGACATCGGCTGCAGGTGCCAACTCTGACCTTTCAGCAGAAAACTGGGTGGGAGACAATGTGAAGGAACTGGAGGAACTGTCAGCAACCCAATCTACTATCGCCTGTACTTGTTCTGGCCTCAACATTTGTAGAGGCGCATTAGGCCCTGCCAAACACTGCTGCAGGTTCTGTCGCCTACTCGCAGCTGAGAAAGGTGTTTCATTTGTGCGTGTAGCTGGCAGAGATTGACCACGTCCTTTCCTTGCAACAGGAGCTCCACCAGCAGCACCACGACCCAGCACTAACATGGTGGAGCAATATGTGTGCACACGCCTAGACGTACTGAATGACAGGTCTGCCCCCTTCAACTTCTGGGTCTTCAAGTTGGGCACATGGCCTGAGCTTGCCCTTTACGCCTTGGAGGTGCTGGCCTGCCCTGCAGCCAGTGTATTATCTGAACAGATATTTAGCATGGATCCCACAGGACTTGTCCGTACCTTGTGCAGAATAGACCTGTATACCCAGCCATTGTTGTATTTGATCTTTCTTACTCTTTTGGGGTGTAACCTAATTTAAAAAAAAATGTAATTAAAAACCAAAACCAGTGTTGGCTACCTTGTCCTCCTCCTCCACCGCCGCCCCCACTTCCACCTACACCGCCATATCCACCGCCACCTCAACCTCCTACTCCATATGGGCCTCGTCCTCCTCCTACATCATTCAAGATTATTATTTTTTTTATTTTTATGTATTTTATGTTTTTTAAGTTATTTCCCTATCCATATTTGTTTGCAGAGCACTTGCCATGCTCTTAAGAAGATGTTGCTGCCATTTGCAGCCCTCTAGCCCTTTCCATGTGTTTTTCAGAGCCATTTTAGTGCTCAAAAGTTCGGGGCACCATTGACTTCAATGGGGTTCGGGATCGGGGTAAAGTTCAGGTTAAGTCCTGGTCACGAACCCGGACTTTTTTTTCAAGTTCGGCCAGACCCTCAGGCTCTGATTGCACAGCGTGCAAACCACTGTTATACAACTCAGTTATACTTACATTACTGTCACACTATATAAGAAGCATATTCCAAATACTTCCAAAAACTTGTCCTGAAGCTTCTTTTAATAAAGTCACATTACTGCATAAAAACTGGACAACATACTGTAGGTAAATCAAATAAAATAACTGGCAAAAGGGTTGCAGCTCAAAGAACTTTTTTTTTTGTGTGTTAAATGGACTTAAGCTGTTCACATAAATAAGGCAATACATCTATTTTTTTTGCAAAAAAAAACGATGTGGCAAAAAAGGCATCAATATATACAGTATATGTGCCTAGTGCAGCATAATTTCTAGATATAGACTTGGTCATATTTAACACCTATAAATATTAGGCATTTAGAAAAATAAGTGAATAAGATAGTCTTATCCTAATATTAATAAATAGTGATGGACGAACATCGGCCGGGGCGCTTCGCGAACGCTAGGCGCAGAATTTTCTCAAAAGTCTGCGAACCGCGAGCTCGCGGCGGGCCCCATTGACTTAAATGGGAGACTAGCTTTAAAAACCTTTAGGTCATATTTGCAGCAACAAAAGAAGTACTAGCTGTGCACAAATAGTCCCAGCACATGGACAATATCATAACAGAAGTATTGCAATTGAAAAAGTTGCCCTAATTTTTTTTTTTACAGCAAAAATTATATATATTTTTTTCATAAATCAGCCAGAACTGAGAGCAGCCAGTCAATACATTGTCTAATACATATAGGGTCCATTCACACATCTGTAAAATGGGTCCGCATCCATTCCACAATTTGGCGGAACCTTTACAGACCTATTGTTTTTCATTTCCAGTCTGAAAAATTAGGCATTCACAGGATAAAGAAGTAAGTGTCAGCCATTTCAGGCCCCAAAAATTAGCCCAAATGTGTTTAACTGACAACAAAGAATGTAGTATTCTGTGGCTGAAGGTACATTAGGCATTCACAGGTAACAGAAGTAAGTGTCGGCCAGTATTGGCCCCAAAAATTAGCCCACATGGGTTTACCTGACAGCAAAGAATGTAGTATTCTGTGGCTGAAGGTACATTAGGCATTCACAGGTAACAGAAGTAAGTGTCGGCCAGTATTGGCCCCAAAAATTAGCCCACATGGGTTTACCTGACAGCAAAGAATGTAGTATTCTGTGGCTGAAGGTACATTAGGCATTCACAGGATACAGAAGTAAGTGTTGGCCTGTATAGGCCCCAAAAATTAGCCCACATGGGTTTACCTGACAGCTAAGTACATAGTATTCTGTGGCTGAAGGTACATTAGGCATTCACACAGTATACGGAAGTAAGTGTCGGCCTGTATAGGCTGCAAAAATTAGCTCACATGGGTTGAACTGACAGCAAAGAACGTAGTATATGATGGCTAGAGGTACAGTAGGCGTTCACAGGATACAGAAGTAAGTGGCGGCCTGTATTGGCTGCAAACATTAGCTCACATGGGTTGAACTGACAGCAAAGAACATCGTTTTTGATGGCTAGAGGTACGTTAGGCGTTCACAGTACACAGAACCATAAGTGTCAGCCTGTATAGGCTCCAAAAATTAGCTCACATGGTTTGAACTGACAGAAAAGAACTTAGTATTTGGTGGCTGGAGGTACATTAGGCATTCACAGAAAAAATAATTGTCGGCCCTGAAAGGCCCCAAAAATTTGCCATTTAATGTACAGGAAATGCCTTTTGTGCCGCCGTATGTAGCGAAAGCCAAGGACCAGGAATTGTTGTGGGTGGAGGAATTTTGATGAAACCTGGTCTACTGGTCAAATGTGTTGAATTCCTCAGAGATCCATGCCTCATTCATTTTTATAAATGTGAGGTAGTCTACACTGTCATGAGCTAGGCGAGTGCGCTTATCGGTCACGATCCCCCCTGCTGCGCTGAACATCCTTTCGGACAGGACACTGGATGGGGGGCAAGCCAACATTTCCATTGCAAATTGTGCATGCTCTGGCCAGAGGTCAAGCCTGCCCACCCAGTAGTCCAGGGGTTCATCACTCCGGAGAGCGTCCACATCGGCCGTTAACCCGATGTAGTCGGACACCTGTCGGTCTAGGCGTTCCCTCATGCTGGATCCAGAGTACAGCTGTCGATGGTTCGGCTGAAAGAAGGATCTCATATCTGAAGTGACCAAGACATCTTCCAACCGCCCCCTTCTTGCAGGCGCTGTTGGATTGCTACCTGTAACTGTCTCTCTGTGACTGGAAATTCCTCTGCCAGTGCATGGAAAAGCAGAATGCAGCAAGGCCTGGAAGTGCTGCATTCTGACCGCCCTCTGTGATTGTGGTAACATTTCTGCCATTTTGTGTTTGTACCGGGGGTCTAAGTATGTTGCCACCCACTACTGGTCCTTGGCCTTTATGCGTTTTATAGGGGGGTCCCCATTAAAACACTGCAGCATGTAGGCCCCCATTCCCACTAAACTGTAAGCGGTATAGTGGCCCTCTTCCAGCTCATCATTAAGGATAATGTCATCCTTGTTCTCCTCCCCCCATCCACGGATAACACAAGGGATCCCAGAAAGGTTTAAAGCATGCTCTTCTTGCTCCTCCTCATCCCCCCAGCACCATCCTCCTCCTCTGACTCCTCTTCAGACTCCTGCTGTTGACTTGTATCAGATGGAGTAGCACCCCCTGGGAATTCATTCCACATTGCGACTTCCTGATCTTCCTGCTCCTGATCCTCGACGGCTTGATCAATGACACTACGCAATGCACGCTCCAGAAAGAAGGCGTAAGGTATAATGTCACTTATGGCGCCCTGGCCGTGACTGACCAGTTTGGTGATCTCATCGAATGGCCGCAGAAGTCTGCATGCGTCCCACATGAGCAGCCACTGGTCAGGTGAAAAAAACCCAAGCTCCCCAGAACCTGTCCTGCCTCCGAGTTTGAACAGGTAGTCATTAACTGCACGTTTCTGCTGGAGCACACTATCGAGCATATGCAACATTGAGTTCCATCGCGTCGGGCAGTGATAATTAAGACGCCAGAGGGGCAGGTTGTGTCGCCGCTGAATCTCAGCAAGGCGAGCCATGGCTGTGTAAGATCTTTGGAAATGGCCCAAGATTTTCCTGGCCTGCCGCAAGACATCCTGGACCCCAGGGTAATTGGCAAAGAATTGATGCACCACCAAGTTCAGGACGTGTGCCATGCATGGCACGTGTGTTATTTTGCCCTGTTTCAGCGCGCTCAGCAGATTGGCACCGTTGTCACACACCACTTTACCAACTAACAAATTCAGCGGTGTCAGCCACTGATCTGACTGTGAACGCAAAGCTGAAAGGAGTGCAGGACCAGTGTGGCTCTTGGCTTCCAGGCACAACAGACACAGCACAGCATGGCAACGTCTCACCTGGCATGTGGAATAGGTTCTGTGGATCTTGGGCGGCGCAGGAGAAGAGACGGTAGCAGCGGAAGAGGAGGAGTCAGCGGAGGAGGAGAGGGAGGATGGAGGAGGAGGAGAAGAAGAGGCAGGCCTGCATGCAATCCGTGGCGGTACAACTAAATCTACACGGGTGCCACGAGTTGCATGTTTATCGGCCGTCAGAAGGTTCACCCAGTGGGCAGTAAAAGTGATATACCTTCCCTGCCCGTGTTTGCTAGACCATGTGTCTGTGTGGATAACACCCCGCTTCAATCTGTGGTATTGGGGAGCCACAGGTTTATCACACCAGTTCTACAAATAATTGGCCAGTATCTGTTGTCAATGTGTGTAGCACAGTTAACACAGCAAAAGAAGCCACATTTTTGCAGGACTAAAATACAATCTTAGAAAAGTATACTGTTAAATAACACCCGCTTCAATATGTGCTATTGGAGGGCCACTGGTCTATCACACCAGTTGTTCAAAAGATTGGCCAGTGAGTTTGGCACTGTGTGTACCAGACTTAACTCAGCAGAAGAGGCAATATTGTTGCAGGACACAAATATACTTATGAAAGTATACTCAGATTACACCCTACGTCAATATGTGGTATTGGGGGGCCACTGGTTTATCACACTAGTTGTTCAAAAAATTGGCCAGTGAGTTTGGCACTGTGTGTATCAGACTTCACTCAGCAAAAGAGGCAATATTGTGGCAGGACACGAATATACTTGTAAAAGTATACTCAAATAGGCTCCAAAAATTAGCTCACATGGTTTGAACTGACAGCAAAAAACTTAGTTTTTGATGGCTAGAGGTACAATAGGCGTTCACAGTATACACAAGTTGGTGGCGGGCTGTTTAGGCCGTAAAAATGAGCTCACATGGGTTGAACTAACAGCAAAGAACGTAGTATATGATGGCTAGAGGTACAGTAGGCGTTTACAGTATATACAAGTTGGTGGCGGACTGTATAGGCCGCAAAAATGAGCTCACATTGGTTGAACTGACAGCAAAGAACGTAGTATATGATGGCTAGAGGTACAGTAGGCGTTCACAGTATACACAAGTTGATGGCGGGCTGTTTAGGCCGCAAAAATGAGCTCACATGAGTTAAACTGACAAAAATAACGTAGTATATGATGGCTAGAGGTACAGTAGGCGATCACAGTATACACAAGTTGGTGGCGGCCTGTTTAGACCACAAACATGAGCTCACATGGGTTAAACTGACAGCAAAGAACGTAGTATATGATGGCTAGAGGTACAGTAGGCGTTTACAGAATACACAAGTTGGTGGCGGGCTGTTTAGGCCGCAAACATGAGCTCACATGGGTTGAACTGGCAGTAAAGAGCGTAGTATATGATGGCTTGAGGTACAGTAGGCGTTTACAGTATATACAAGTTGGTGGCGGACTGTATAGGCCGCAAAAATGAGCTCACATTGGTTGAACTGACAGCAAAGAACGTAGTATATGATGGCTAGAGGTACAGTAGGCGTTCACAGTATACACAAGTTGGTGGCGGGCTGTTTAGGCCACAAAAATGAGCTCACATGGGTTGAACTGACAAAAAAGGACGTAGTATATGATGGCTAGAGGTACAGTAGGCGTTCACAGTATACGCAAGTTGGTGGCGGCTGTTTAGGCCGCAAACATGAGCTCCCATGGGTTGAACTGACAGTAAAGAACGTAGTATATGATGGCTAGAGGTACAGAAGGCGTTCACAGTATACACAAGTTGGTGGCGGCCTGTTTAGACCACAAACTTGAGCTCACATGGGTTGAGCTGACAATAAAGAACGTAGTATATGATGGCTAGAGGTATAGTAGGCGTTCACAGTATATATAAGTTGGTGGCGGCCTGTTTAGGCTGCAAACATGAGCTCACATGGGTTAAACTGACAGCAAAGAACGTAGTTTATGATGGCTAGAGATACAGTAGGCGTTCACAGTATACACAAGTTGGTGGTGGGCTGTTTAGGCTGCAAAAATGAGCTCACATGGGTTGAACTAACAGCAAAGAACGTAGTATATGATGGCTAGAGGTATAGTAGGCGTTTACAGTATACACAAGTTGGTGGCGGACTGTATAGGCCACAAAAACGAGCTCACATGGGTTGAACTGGCAGTAAAGAGCATAGTATATGATGGCTAGAGGTACAGTAGGCGTCCACAGTATACACAAGTTGGTGGCGGGCTGTTTAGGCCGCAAACATGAGCTCCCATGGGTTGAACTGACAATAAAGAACGTTGTTTATGATGGCTAGAGGTACAGTAGGCGTTCACAGTATACACAAGTTGGTGGCAGGCTGTTTAGGCCACAAACATGAGCTCACATGGGTTAAACTGGCAGTAAAGAACATAGTATATGATGGCTAGAGGTGCAGTAGGCGTTCACAGTACACACAAGTTGGTGGCGGCCTGTTTAGGCTGCAAACATGAGCTCACATGGGTTGAACTGACAGCAAAGATCGTAGTATATGATGGCTAGAGGTATAGTAGGCGTTCATAGTATACACAAGTTGGTGGCGGCCTGTTTATCCTGCAAACATGAGCTCACATGGGTTGAACTGACAGTAAAGAATGTAGTATATGATGGCTAGAGGTACAGTAGGCGTTCACAGTATACACAAGTTGGTGGCGGGCTGTTTAGGCTGCAAACATGAGCTCACATGGGTTGAACTGACAGTAAGTAACGTAGTATATGATGGCTAGAGGTACAGTAGGCGTTCACAGTATACACAAGTTGGTGGCAGGCTGTTTAGGCCGCAAAAAATGAGCTAACATGGGTTGAACTGACAGTAAAGAATGTAGTATATGATGGCTAGAGGTACAGTAGGCATTCACAGTATACACAAGTTGGTGGCGGGCTGTTTAGGCTGCAAGCTTGAGCTCACATGGGTTAAACTGACAGCAAAGAACGTAGTTTATGATGGCTAGAGGTACAGTAGGCGTTCACAGTATACACAAGTTGGTGGCGGGCTGTTTAGGCCGGCAAACATGAGCTCACATGGGTTGAACTGGCAGTAAAGAACATAGTATATGATGGCTAGAGGTACAGTAGGCGTTCACAGTATACACAAGTTGGTGGTGGCCTGTTTAGGCCGCAAACATGAGCTCACATGGGTTGAACTGACAGCAAAGAACATAGTATATGATGTCTAGAGGTACAGTAGGCGTTCACAGTATACACAAGTTGGTGGCGGCCTGTTTAGGCCGCAAACATGAGCTCACATGGGTTAAACTGACAGCAAAGAACGTAGTATATGATGGCTAGAGGTACAGTAGGCGTTTACAGAATACACAAGTTGGTGGCAGGCTGTTTAGGCTGCAAACATGAGCTCAAATGGGTTGAACTGACAGCAAAAACGTAGTATATGATGGCTAGAGGTACAGTAGGTGTTCACAGTATACACAAGTTGGTGGTGCGCTGTTTAGGCCACAAAATGAGCTCACATGGGTTAAACTAACAGTAAAGAATGTATTATATGATGGCTAGAGGTACAGTAGGCGTTCACAGTATACACAAGTTGGTGGAGGACTGTATAGGCCGCAAAAATGAGCTCACATGGGTTGAACTGACAGCAAAGAACGTAGTATATGATGGCTAGAGGTACAGTAGGCGTTCTCAGTATACACAAGTTGGTGTCGGGCTGTTTAGGCTGCAAAAATTAGCTCACATGGGTTGAACTAACAGCAAAGAACGTAGTATATGATGGCTAGAGGTACAGTAGGCATTTACAGTATGCACAAGTTGGTGGCGGACTGTATAGGCCGCAAAAATGAGCTCACATGGGTTGAACTGAAAGCGAAGAACGTAGAATATGATGGCTAGAGGTACAGTAGGCGTTCACAGTATACACAAGTTGGTGGCGGGCTGTTTAGGCCGCAAAAATTAGCTCACATGGGTTAAACTGACAAAAAAGAGCATAGTATATGATGGCTAGAGGAACAGTAGGCGTTCACAGTATACACAAGTTGGTGGCGGACTGTATAGGCCGCAAAAATGAGCTCACATGGGTTAAACTGGCAGTAAAGAGCATAGTATATGATGGCTAGAGGTACAGTAGGCATTTACAGTATGCACAAGTTGGTGGCGGACTGTATAGGCCGCAAAAATGAGCTCACATGGGTTGAACTGACAGCGAAGAACGTAGTATATGATGGCTAGAGGTACAGTAGGCGTTCACAGTATACACAAGTTGGTGGCGGGCTGTTTAGGCCGCAAAAATGAGCTCACATGGGTTAAACTGACAAAAAAGAGCATAGTATATGATGGCTAGAGGTACAGTAGGCGTTCACAGTATACACAAGTTGGTGGCGGCCTGTTTAGGCCGCAAACATGAGCTCACATGGGTTAAACTGACAGCAAAGAACGTAGTATATGATGGCTAGAGGTACAGTAGTCGTTTACAGAATACACAAGTTGGTGGCTGGCTGTTTATGCCGCAAACATGAGCTCACATGGGTTAAACTGACAAAAAAGAGCATAGTATATGATGGCTAGAGGTACAGTAGGCGTTCACAGTATACACAAGTTGGTGGCGGCCTGTTTAGGCCACAAACATGAGCTCACATGGGTTAAACTGACAGCAAAGAATGTAGTATATGATGGCTAGAGGTACAGTAGTCGTTTACAGAATACACAAGTTGGTGGCGGGCTGTTTAGGCCGCAAACATGAGCTCACATGGGTTAAACTGGCAGTAAAGAGCATAGTATATGATGGCTAGAGGTACAGTAGGCATTTACAGTATGTACAAGTTGGTGGCGGACTGTATAGGCCGCAAAAATGAGCTCACATGGGTTGAACTGACAGCGAAGAACGTAGTATATGATGGCTAGAGGTACAGTAGGCGTTCACAGTATACACAAGTTGGTGGCGGGCTGTTTAGGCCGCAAAAATGAGCTCACATGGGTTAAACTGACAAAAAAGAGCATAGTATATGATGGCTAGAGGTACAGTAGGCGTTCACAGTATACACAAGTTGGTGGCGGCCTGTTTAGGCCGCAAACATGAGCTCACATGGGTTAAACTGACAGCTAAGAACGTAGTATATGATGGCTAGAGGTACAGTAGTCGTTTACAGAATACACAAGTTGGTGGCGGGCTGTTTAGGCCGCAAACATGAGCTCACATGGGTTAAACTGGCAGTAAAGAGCATAGTATATGATGGCTAGAGGTGCAGTAGGCGTCCACAGTATACACAAGTGGGTGGCGGGCTGTTTAGGCCGCAAAAATGAGCTCACATGGGTTAAACTGACAAAAAAGAGCATAGTATATGATGGCTAGAGGTACAGTAGGCGTTCACAGTATACACAAGTTGGTGGCGGCCTGTTTAGGCCGCAAACATGAGCTCACATGGGTTAAACTGACAGCAAAGAATGTAGTATATGATGGCTAGAGGTATAGTAGTCGTTTACAGAATACACAAGTTGGTGGCGGGCTGTTTAGGCCGCAAACATGAGCTCACATGGGTTAAACTGGCAGTAAAGAGCATAGTATATGATGGCTAGAGGTACAGTAGGCATTTACAGTATGTACAAGTTGGTGGCGGACTGTATAGGCCGCAAAAATGAGCTCACATGGGTTGAACTGACAGCGAAGAACGTAGTATATGATGGCTAGAGGTACAGTAGGCGTTCACAGTATACACAAGTTGGTGGCGGGCTGTTTAGGCCGCAAAAATGAGCTCACATGGGTTAAACTGACAAAAAAGAGCATAGTATATGATGGCTAGAGGTACAGTAGGCGTTCACAGTATACACAAGTTGGTGGCGGCCTGTTTAGGCCGCAAACATGAGCTCACATGGGTTAAACTGACAGCTAAGAACGTAGTATATGATGGCTAGAGGTACAGTAGTCGTTTACAGAATACACAAGTTGGTGGCGGGCTGTTTAGGCCGCAAACATGAGCTCACATGGGTTAAACTGGCAGTAAAGAGCATAGTATATGATGGCTAGAGGTGCAGTAGGCGTCCACAGTATACACAAGTGGGTGGCGGGCTGTTTAGGCCACAAACATGAGCTCCCATGGGTTGAACTGACAATAAAGAACGTAGTATATGATGGCTAGAGGTATAGTAGGCGTTTACAGTATACATAAGTTGGTGGCGGCCTGTTTAGGCCGAAACATGAGCTCACAAGGGTTAAACTGACAGCAAAGAACGGAGTTTATGATGGCTAGAGGTACAGTAAGCGTTCACAGTATACACAAGTTGGTGGCGGGCTGTTTAGGCCACAAACATGAGCTCACATGGGTTAAACTGGCAGTAAAGAATGTAGTATATGATGGCTAGAGGTACAGTAGGCGTTCACAGTATACACAAGTTGGTGGCGGCCTGTTTAGGCTGCAAACATGAGCTCACATGGGTTGAACTGACAGCAAAGAATGTAGTATATGATGGCTAGAGGTACAGTAGGCGTTCACAGTATACACAAGTTGGTGGCGGGCTGTTTAGGCCGCAAAAATGAGCTCACATGGGTTTAACTGACCGTAAAGAACTTAGTATATGATGGCTAGAGGTACAGTAGGCGTTCACAGTATACACAAGTTGGTGGCGGGCTGTTTAGGCTGAAAACATGAGCTCACATGGGTTGAACTGACAGTAAAGAATGTAGTATATGATGGCTAGAGGTACAGTAGGCGTTCACAGTATACACAAGTTGGTGGCGGGCTGTTTAGGCTGCAAACATGAGCTCACATGGGTTGAACTGACAGTAAAGAACGTAGTATATGATGGCTAGAGGTACAGTAGGCGTTCACAGTATACACAAGTTAGTGGCAGGCTGTTTAGGCCGCAAAAATGAGCTCACATGAGTTGAACTGACAGTAAAGAACGTAGTATATGATGGCTAGAGGTACAGTAGGCGTTCACAGTATGCACAAGTTGGTGGCGGGCTGTTTAGGCCGCAAACATGAGCTTGCATGGGTTGAACTGACAGCAAAGAACGTAGTATATGATAACCAGAGGTACAGTAGATGTTCACAGTATACACAAGTTGGTGGAGGGCTGTTTAGGCTGCAAACATGAGCTCACATGGGTTGAACTGACAGTAAAGAACGTAGTATATGTTTGCTAGAGGTACAGTAGGCGTTCACAGTATACACAAGTTGGTGGCGGGCTGTATAGGCCGCAAAAATGAGCTCACATGGGTTGAACTGACAGTAAAGAATGTAGTATATGATTGCTAGAGGTACATTAGGCATTCACAGTACACAGAACAGTAAGTGTCGGCCTGTATAGGCTGCAAAAAGTAGCCATTCAATGGACAGGAAATGCCTTTTATGCCGCTGTATTTAGCGAAGCCAAGGACCAGGAATTGTTGTGGGTGGATGGCGGTCTTTCGGATATTTGTGGCCAGGCATGAGGAATTTCAATGAAACCTGGTCTACTGGTCACATGTGTTGAATTCCTCAGAGATCCATGCCTCATTCATTTTTATAAATGTGAGGTAGTACTAGTCTACACTGTCATGAGCTAGGCGAGTGCGCTTATCTGTCACGATCCCCCCTGCTGCGCTGAACGTCCTTTCGGACAGGACACTGGATGGGGGGCAAGCCAACATTTTCATTGCAAATTGTGCAAGCTCTGGCCAGAGGTCAAGCCTGCCCACCCAGTAGTCCAGGGGTTCAACCTTCCTCAAAGCATCCACATCGGCCATTAACCCGATGTAGTCGGACATTAGTCGGACACCTTTTTTTACGCTCCAACATTTGAGCCACAGGAGCCTTCCTTTTTCCAGAAAAACATGACGACGGCATCATGGAAGGTGCAGTGTTGGACAACTGTGAGGAGACAGGAGAAGGAAAAGGGGGAGGAGAAGGAGAAGAGGCTGGACGGTGAGAGCATGGGGTTTGGCTTTGTGGATTCTGACAGTTTTGCTCCCACTGGGCTTGGTGACGGGATTTCAGGTGCCTTCTTAATTCGGTTGTTCCTAGGTGAGTGTTGGGCTTACCGCGACTTATGCGTTGACTGCAAAGGCTGCAGATGGCAACACTGGTGTCAGCAATGGGCACATTAATAAAAGACAACACTGCGGAGCCATGTGCCGGCGTCCTGGGAGCGCCAGATGTGACTGTACATGGTTGATGGCTCGCTCCTGATACATTTTCAGTCTGCTTTCTACCTCTTCTGCAATGCAAGTTCTGCCTGCCTCCCCTCCCAATCTGCTGGTCCGTCAGTCCGCCAGTTCTACAAATAATTGGCCAGTAACTGTTGTCACTGTGTGTAGCAGAGTTAACACATCAAAAGAGGCCAAATGTTTGACGGACTAAAATACAATCTTAGAAAAGTATACTGTTAAATAACACCTCAATTCAATATGTGGCATTGGGGGGGGGGCACAGGTTTATTACACCAGTTCTACAAATAATTGGCCAGTTACTGTTGTCACTGTGTGTAGCAGAATTAACACAGAAAAAGATGCCAAATGTTTGCAGGAGTAAAATACACTCTTAGTAATTTTTACTGTTAAATAACACCCCACTTCAATATGTGGCATTGGGGGGGGGCATTGGTGTAGCACACCAGTTCAAAAAATTGGCCAGTGAGTTAGGCACTGTGTGTTCCAGACTTCACTCAGCAAACTAGGCAATATTGTTGCATGACACAAATACACTTGAAAAAGTTTACTCAGAGAACACCTCACTTCAATATGTGGCATTGGGGGGGGGGGGGGCACAGGTTTATTACACCAGTTCTACAAATAATTGGCCAGTATCTGTTGTCACTGTGTGTAGCAGAGTTAACACAGCAAAAGAGGCCAAATGTTTGCAGGACTAAAATATACTCTTAGAAAATTATACTGTTAAATAACACCCCACTTCAATATGTGGCATTGGTGTAGCACACCAGTTAAAAAAAACTGGCCAGTGAGTTTGGCGCAGTGTGTACCAGACTTCACTCAGCAAACTAGTCAATATTGTTGCATGACACAAATACACTTGAAAAAGTTTACTCAGATAACACCCCACTTCAATATGTGGCATTGGGGGGGGGTGTACAGGTTCATTACACCAGTTCTACAAATAATTGGCCAGTATCTGTTGTCACTGTGTGTAGCAGAGTTAACACAGCAAAAGAGGCAAAATGTTTGCAGGACTAAAATACACTCTTAGAAAATTATACTGGTAAATAACACCCCACTTCAATATGTGGCATGGGGGGGGGGGCACAGGTTTATTACACCAGTTCTACAAATAATTGGCCAGTAACTGTTGCCACTGTGTGTAGCACTGTTTACACAGCGAGAGGCCAAATTTTTGCAGGACTATAATACACTCTTAGAAAATTACACTGTTAAATAACACCCCACTTCAATATGTGGCATTGGGGGGGGGGCGTTCAGGTTCATTACACCAGTTCTACAAATAATTGACCAGTAACTGTTTTCACTGTTTGTAGCAGAGTTAACACAGCAAAAGAGGCCAAATGTTTGCAGGACTGAAATACACTCTTAGAAAATTATACTTTTAAATAACACCCCACTTCAATATGTGGCATTGGTGTAGCACACCAGTTCAAAAAATTGGCCAGTGAGTTTGGCGCAGTGTGTACCAGACTTCACTCGGCAAACTAGGCAATATTGTTGCATGACACGAATACACTTGAACAAGTTTACTCAGATAACACCCCACTTCAATATGTGGCATTGGGGGGGGGGGGGGCAATTGGTCTATCACACCAGTTATAATACATTATAAGTGCTTTTGTCACTGTGTGTAGTGTTGCTGCAGAAACGCTCAGTCTCACCACCACACCTGTCACAATGCTGCACAGTGCACAACAATAGTACTAATCCACTATAATATGCTTTCTACAAACTATATTATACTGTGGATTACCCCCCTCCCCCACCCCCCACCCCCCTTTTTAGTGCACTGCACAGCAATACCAAAAAATTTGCAGCCCTTTACATGACTTTTGTGGACATTGACAAAGCAATTTGTGTGCGGCTGCATCCGATATCTAACTGCCCCTAAAGCAACCACAGGATACCTGGCCCTAATGTTAAAGAGACTGTAATAGACCCTAAAGCGACATTAGAGCATTTTAAATTATTTTTGTGGACATTGACAAAGCGATTTCTGTGCAACTGCAGCCGATATCTAACTGTCCCTAAAGCAACCACAGGATACCTAGTCCTAATGTTAAAGAGACTGTAATAGACCCTAAAGCGACATTGGAGCATTTTAAATGACTTTTGTGGACATTGACAAAGCAATTTATGTGCGACTGCAGCCGATGTCTAACTGTTCATAAAGCAGCCACAGGATACCTGGCCCCAAAGGTTAAAGAGACTGTAATAGACCCTAAAACTACATTGGAGCATTTTAAATGACTTTTGTGGACATTGACAAAGTGATTTCTGTGCGACTGCAGCCGATATCTATTTGTTCCTAAAGCAACCCCAGGATACCTGGCCCTAATGTTAAAGAGACTGTAATACACCCTAAAACGACATTGGAGCATTTTAGATGACTTTTGTGGACATTGACAAAGCGATTTCTGTGTGACTGCAGCCAATATCTAACTGTCCACCACATGTTACCTGGCCCTCATGTTAAAGAGACTGTAATAGACCCTAAAATGACATTGGAGCATTTTAAATGACTGTTGTGGACATTGACAAAGCAATTTCTGTGCGACTGAGCCGATATCTAACTGCCCCTAAAGCAACCACAGGATACCTGGCCCTAATGTTAAAGAGACTGTAATAGACCCTAAAACGACATTGGAGCATTTTAAATGACTTTTGTGGACATTGACAAAGCGATTTCTGTGCGACTGCAGCTGATATCTAACTGCCCACCACAGGATACCTGGCCCTAATGTTAAAGAGACTGTAATAGACTCTAAAATGACATTGGGACATTTTAAATGACTTTTGTGGACATTTACAAAGCAATTTCTGTGCGACTGCAGCCGATATCTAACTGCCCCTAAAGCAACCACAGGATACCTGGCCCTAATGTTAAAGAGACTGTAATAGACCCTAAAACGACATTGGAGCATTTTAAATGACTGTTGTGGACATTGACAAAGCGATTTCTGTGCGACTGCAGCCGATATCTAACTGCCCCTAAAGCAACCACAGGATACCTGGCCCTAATGGTAAAGAGACTGTAATAGACCCTAAAACGACATTGGAGCATTTTAAATGACTTTGGTGGACATTGACAAAGCGATTAGTGTGACTGCAGCTGATCTCTAACTGCCCCTAAAGCAACCACAGGATACCTGCCCCTAAGCTCTAAAGATACTAGACCTATACCGAAATACCAGCCCTCAAAAGGACTTTTGTGGACATTGACATAGCGATTTGTGACTGCAGCCGATCTCTAACTGCCCCTAAAGCAACCACTTGATACCTGTCCCTAACCTGAAAATAGACTGTAGAAGGCCTATACTGAAATACCAGCCCTGAAAAGGGCTTTTGTGGATCTTCACAGCGCTATATGTGTCTCGCAAACTCTCCCTGATGAGCAAAGCAGACCTCTCCCTACACTGGCAGAAAGCGGAATGTGAAATGGCCGCCAGATCAGGTCTATTTATAGGGTAGGGGGACTGTCCATGTGCTGGAATGTTTCAATTGGCTGTCCCGTTCCACCTGACGGCTGTGCCACGGGTCAAAGTACTCCCCAATGTAAACAAATATGGCCACCGCGAACTACGCCATGTGTCAGAAAATTTGGCGGGTAGCGAACAAGCAAAATTTGCCGCAAACCGACCCCTGGGCGAACCACAAGGCCATCTCTACTGGCAGAAAGCGGAATGTGAAATGGCCGCCAGATCGGGTCTATTTATAGGGTAGGAGGACTGTCCATGTGCTGGAATGTTTCAATTGGCTGTCCCGTTCCACCTGATGGCTGTGTCACGGGTCAAAGTTCTCCCCAATGTAAACAAATATGGCCACCGGGAACGACGCCATGTGTCTGAAAATTTGGCGGGTAGCGAACAAGCAAAATTTGCCGCGAACCGACCGCCGGGGCGAACCGCAAGACCATCTCTATTAATAAACTAGTTATAGTGATGTTAATACCTGCTCTTAGTTTAACATTCTAAATTAATATGTGTTATTATGTATATGTTTTATAGATATTTACATTATGGCCAGCTCCATGGTTTAACGCATTCTCTATTCACCCTTTTATTTTATTTGTAGTTACTCTGCATTAAGTCCAACAAGAGTTTACGTTTACAATTTTCTATATACTGTGCTACTCAGTTTTTCACTTGGGTTCCATTAATATGCTGGAGTGAACCACCAATCTAGGCAATATAAACAGTCTGAAGAATAAGTATTGTAATGTGTCTAAGGTGGTGCTGCAATTGCCTTTTCATTATTTTCCAGCATTATTCTATTTAGTGGCTGGGTACAAATATATTCTTAGCGATTACTTTACAATAGGAACCCAACTTCCAGCTCACTGTGTTGATGTTGACAGCTATTCAGATTTTGATTGAACAACTAGAGCATAAAAGTGGAATATAAAATGTTCTTATTTGCAGACTGGTTAAAAGTCATTTCCATCCTCTTGAGAAATAGTTTGAAAATAAGTAATGGTTAGATGTTCAGATTGGGGGGGGGGGGGGGGGCAATTGGTCTATCACACCAGTTATAATACATTATAAGTGCTTTTGTCACTGTGTGTAGTGTTGCTGCAGAAACGCTCAGTCTCACCACCACACCTGTCACAATGCTGCACAGTGCACAACAATAGTACTAATCCACTATAATATGCTTTCTACAAACTATATTATACTGTGGATTACCCCCCTCCCCCACCCCCACCCCCCTTTTTAGTGCACTGCACAGCAATGCCAAAAAATTTGCAGCCCTTTACATGACTTTTGTGGACATTGACAAAGCAATTTGTGTGCGGCTGCATCCGATATCTAACTGCCCCTAAAGCAACCACAGGATACCTGGCCCTAATGTTAAAGAGACTGTAATAGACCCTAAAGCGACATTGGAGCATTTTAAATGACTTTTGTGGACATTGACAAAGCAATTTATGTGCGACTGCAGCCGATATCTAACTGTCCCTAAAGCAACTACAGGATACCTAGTCCTAATGTTAAAGAGACTGTAATAGACCCTAAAGCGACATTAGAGCATTTTAAATTATTTTTGTGGACATTGACAAAGCGATTTCTGTGCAACTGCAGCCGATATCTAACTGTCCCTAAAGCAACCACAGGATACCTAGTCCTAATGTTAAAGAGACTGTAATAGACCCTAAAGCGACATTGGAGCATTTTAAATGACTTTTGTGGACATTGACAAAGCAATTTATGTGCGACTGCAGCCGATGTCTAACTGTTCATAAAGCAACCACAGGATACCTGGCCCCAAAGGTTAAAGAGACTGTAATAGACCCTAAAACTACATTGGAGCATTTTAAATGACTTTTGTGGACATTGACAAAGTGATTTCTGTGCGACTGCAGCCGATATCTATTTGCCCCTAAAGCAACCCCAGGATACCTGGCCCTAATGTTAAAGAGACTGTAATACACCCTAAAACGACATTGGAGCATTTTAGATGACTTTTGTGGACATTGACAAAGCGATTTCTGTGTGACTGCAGCCAATATCTAACTGTCCACCACATGTTACCTGGCCCTAATGTTAGAGACTGTAATAGACTCTAAAACGACATTGGAGCATTTTAAATGACTTTTGTGGACATTTACAAAGCGATTTCTGTGTGACTGCAGTCGATATCTAACTGCCCCTAAAGCAACCACAGGATACCTGGCCCTCATGTTAAAGAGACTGTAATAGACCCTAAAATGACATTGGAGCATTTTAAATGACTGTTGTGGACATTGACAAAGCGATTTCTGTGCGACTGAGCCGATATCTAACTGCCCCTAAAGCAACCACAGGATACCTGGCCCTAATGTTAAAGAGACTGTAATAGACCCTAAAACGACATTGGAGCATTTTAAATGACTTTTGTGGACATTGACAAAGCGATTTCTGTGCGACTGCAGCTGATATCTAACTGCCCACCACAGGATACCTGGCCCTAATGTTAAAGAGACTGTAATAGACTCTAAAACGACATTGGGACATTTTAAATGACTTTTGTGGACATTTACAAAGCAATTTCTGTGCGACTGCAGCCGATATCTAACTGCCCCTAAAGCAACCACAGGATACCTGGCCCTAATGTTAAAGAGACTGTAATAGACCCTAAAACGACATTGGAGCATTTTAAATGACTGTTGTGGACATTGACAAAGCGATTTCTGTGCGACTGCAGCCGATATCTAACTGCCCCTAAAGCAACCACAGGATACCTGGCCCTAATGGTAAAGAGACTGTAATAGACCCTAAAACGACATTGGAGCATTTTAAATGACTTTGGTGGACATTGACAAAGCGATTAGTGTGACTGCAGCCGATCTCTAACTGCCCCTAAAGCAACCACAGGATACCTGCCCCTAAGCTCTAAAGATTCTAGACCTATACCGAAATACCAGCCCTCAAAAGGACTTTTGTGGACATTGACATAGCGATTTGTGACTGCAGCCGATCTCTAACTGCCCCTAAAGCAACCACTTGATACCTGTCCCTAACCTGAAAATAGACTGTAGAAGGCCTATACTGAAATACCAGCCCTGAAAAGGGCTTTTGTGGATCTTCACAGCGCTATATGTGTCTCGCAAACTCTCCCTGATGAGCAAAGCAGACCTCTCCCTACACTGGCAGAAAGCGGAATGTGAAATGGCCGCCAGATCAGGTCTATTTATAGGGTAGGGGGACTGTCCATGTGCTGGAATGTTTCAATTGGCTGTCCCGTTCCACCTGACGGCTGTGCCACGGGTCAAAGTTCTCCCCAATGTAAACAAATATGGCCACCGCGAACTACGCCATGTGTCAGAAAATTTGGCGGGTAGCGAATAAGCAAAATTTGCCGCAAACCGACCCCTGGGCGAACCACAAGGCCATCTCTACTGGCAGAAAGCGGAATGTGAAATGGCCGCCAGATCGGGTCTATTTATAGGGTAGGAGGACTGTCCATGTGCTGGAATGTTTCAATTGGCTGTCCCGTTCCACCTGATGGCTGTGTCACGGGTCAAAGTTCTCCCCAATGTAAACAAATATGGCCACCGCGAATGACGCCATATGTCTGAAAATTTGGCGGGTAGCGAACAAGCAAAATTTGCCGCGAACCGACCGCCGGGGCGAACCGCAAGACCATCTCTATTAATAAATTAATAAGTGATGTTAATACCTGCTCTTAGTTTAACATTCTAAATTAATATGTGTTATTATGTATATGTTTTATAGATATTTACATTATGGCCAGCTCCATGGTTTAACGCATTCTCTATTCACCCTTTTATTTTATTTGTAGTTACTCTGCATTAAGTCCAACAAGAGTTTACGTTTACAATTTTCTATATACTGTGCTACTCAGTTTTTCACTTGGGTTCCATTAATATGCTGGAGTGAACCACCAATCTAGGCAATATAAACAGTCTGAAGAATAAGTATTGTAATGTGTCTAAGGTGGTGCTGCAATTGCCTTTTCATTATTTTCCAGCATTATTCTATTTAGTGGCTGGGTACAAATATATTCTTAGCGATTACTTTACAATAGGAACCCAACTTCCAGCTCACTGTGTTGATGTTGACAGCTATTCAGATTTTGATTGAACAACTAGAGCATAAAAGTGGAATATAAAATGTTCTTATTTGCAGACTGGTTAAAAGTCATTTCCATCCTCTTGAGAAATAGTTTGAAAATAAGTAATGGTTAGATGTTCAGATGATGCCCTTAACCCCTTGTGGCAGAGGAGTAATACAGCTGCATTATGTTACAAGCAAAAAATATAAAATATATTATCATGATTAGGTAATTATTTGTAGATTTTATTAACTGAAGTTGAAATCTATACCCCACATAAATATATATACAGATTTAAGATAGCTAAAGTCTAGGGTAAAAAGAGAAATAAATGAGAAAAATTGGTCTGTAAAAATATGTTGGAATGGTCATCATCAGCTCTTCAAAACTACAAGGAATGCAACAAATACTTGGGTTGATTTACTAAAACCAGAGGATGCAAAATCTCGTGATGCTCTGCATAGAAACCAATCAGCTTCCATTCTCTTTTTTTTTAAATCAACGTTGATTGAACAAGCTGAAATTAGAAGCTGATTGACTACAATGCTCAGGTGTACGAGATTTTGCACTCCCAAGTCTTAGTAAATCTCTTTGTATGAGTTAATTCTATGGTTTCTAATAGAGTAGGAGGTGTAAGGAATTTCCAGTGCCTAGCAATGGTAAGTCTTGCTGCAAGGATAATATTAATAATTGTGTTTTGAATGTTGCCTTGTAAGGACTCTAGGTCTAGATTTAGTAATGCCAATCCCGGAGAGGGGAGGATTGGATTTCTGAAAATGTATGCTAATATTGTGAATATGTTGTGCCAGAACTGTGTAATTTTGGGACAGCTCCAAAATATGAGGAGAATATCCCCTATTTTGCCGCAGTTTCTCCAGCAGTGGTCTGAAGGATTTCCTTTGTGGAAAGTCTTGTCTGGTGTTAAATACCATCTTAAAAGGTGTTTTTGAGAGAGTTCCCATAATTTGGAGCATCGTGTTGCTTTGTATGTTGCTCTACTTGCTTGTATCCATTGGGAGTCATTATATAGGTGGCCAAGGTCTTTTTCCCATTGAATGATGGTGTCATTTTTAACAAAATCATTTTTCTTTTGGAGTAAGTTGTAAAATAGTAATATGCCTTCCCGAGAGATCGGGACGTCAATGGTAGTATGTCCATACTTGGTGTGGGAGTGTACAAGACCATTTGGGTTTTCTGAATAAGCATGGGGGTATGCAGATATGGAGGTAGAAGTCCCTATTTGATATTTGATATCCCTTCTGGATTTGTTGAAAGGTTTTTTGGGGTGTCAGACATGAGCAATTCTTCTATGTATGTACCCTTAGATGCCCAGGTAGTAAGGGAGTAGTTGCTTATCAAATATTCAAGGGTTATGATAGGAGTCTTGATCTTTACCAGGTCAGTGTGTGTAGAAGTCAACTTGTTTAATACCTGTCATGCTTTGACTGATGCTGACATGGAAGGAGATATAAAGGAGGGGAATAGAGTTCCCATTTGAATTCCTAGTAACCATAGCCAAAGGTAATTTTTGGAGGTGAATGTGTATTCTATCCTGCCCCACAGTGTATCAGGTGATGGTAGAAACCATTATTTGAGTTGAGTAAGTACAGAAGCTGTATAGTAGTTGTGAAAGTCAATATATCCCATACCTCCTGCAGATCTGTGCTTTATTCGTTTAATGTGTGCACATCTAGGCTTTTTCCCTTGCCATATAAATTTTGCTAGAATGGATCATAGAGATTTAAAATATGTAAGTGGAATGGGGATAGGGAGTGTCCTGAATAGATAGAAAATTTGGGGAAGGTGCAACGTTTTAAATGCTGCTAATTTCCTCGTCAATGAAAATTCAAACGTAGCCAATTTATTTAGGTCATTTTGTAGTTTAGTGTGGAATGATATGTAGTTTGCCTGGAAGAGGTTTTTGACTGAATTAGTCAGTTGTGTGGCAAGATATGGAATACTGTGTTCAGCCCAGGTATATGGGAATTTTTGTTGGAGTAGATTGATAACTACACTGTCCAATCCTATTCCTAGGATTCCTATGATTAAGTTTCATTAACTTTGTAATATGAGATTTTGCGGAATCAGGATAATGTGTGTTGAGCCTCAGCCAGAGAAGTGTTTGGATTTGTTAATATAAGTATGACGTCATTAGCGAATAAGCTGATCTTGTGCTCCAGGGAAGCAATTTTTCGTCCTGAAGTTTTTTGATTAGTCCTATTATGTTCAGCTAAAGGTTCCATGACAAGGTTAAAAATTAAGGGGGACATCCCTGTCTCGTTCCATTTGTAATAAGAAAGGAGGTTGATAAGTGCCATAATCGCTTTGAAGATTAATCCTTGGAAGTCAAATTTTTCCAGGACTATAGATATTTCCAGTGTACTGTGTCAAACGCCTTCTCTGCTTCCAAGGATAGAAGCAGAGAAGGCGTTCCTGTACTTTTAGCCTGGTGGATTATGTTGATCAATCTTCTTGTGGCGTCTGAAGTTTGACTGCCTTTCGTAAAGCCTGACTGATCTTTATGGGTCAGGGTCGGCAGAATATCCACCAGTCTGTTAGCGATTAGCTTAGCGTATATTTTGACATCCATATTGAGTGGATCGGGCAATATTTTTTTGGAGAATTTGTCTTCCCTATCTTTGGCAATGTAACCACAGTAGCATTTAACATTTCAGAGGAAACAGTGAAGAGGAAGCAGCGTTAGTGAATTTATAGCTTATGTGTGGAATCAGTAATTGTTGAAAGCATTTACAAACCCGATTCCAAAAAAGTTGGGACATTGTACAAATTGTGAATATGAACAGAATGCAGTCAGCCCCCCCCCCCCCCTCAGTTGCTTCCCCTACAAGCACCGACGGGGTCCCATTCGCCTCCCAACTACCTGGAGGTGACGGAATCCCAGAATCTACTCAGATCCTTGCCACCGGCAGCTGTACTCTATCCTTCATACTATTCCAGATGCTCTGAATAATCCCTCTCTGTCACCCTGCTCTGTACTGCTATCCCTTTCCTTGCCCATGCACCTATCCTTTCTTTCTTCTTCTGGGGCAAGCTTCTTTCCATTCCCCCCTACTCTCTACTCTCTCTCTTGATCCTGACTCTCCCCCCCACCTCTCTATACCTGTGTGTTCTGCTCTGAGATGCTCTTTCCCTACCTCTCCCTCTTTGGGGCACGGAACCTCAATGCTCAGTGTGACCTATCCCCATACCCAAACTCACATCAGCGTGGGATAGATACACATTGCAATGTTTCAGGGTTAATAATGCTGTTATACTGTTATGCATAACCCATAGTGGGTTATGTTGTTTGCTGATACTCCTGACTGTGGATGGTATTTTTGGTTATTTTATGTTATTTCCTGCTTCAGCACGTTATACTTCTGTATTATGGTATGCACTGTTATTTTTAGTATTATTTCTATGTTTTGAGTTCCTCCCATTTTAGACCTTGCCCTCCATAGCCAGTTTACAAGAGACACCACTACTCAAGTCATTTCTTGCTGTCCCCCCGTGCCGTACAGTTTCACGGTTGTTTTTTATTCGTCTCCAAACCCTCTTCCCCACAACATCAGTTGTCTGGGTTACTCCCAGACTCCTGCTGACCCCTAGCACTTTATGCGCATCTCCTTCCCCTGCTCCTCTTGGGCTTGACCAGTAGCTCTGGTAAGCTAATCGGGGGCTTCTCTTTCTTTCCATCTTCTCTCTCTTGGCTTCCTTCCCCCCCTCCTCTTTCCTCCACATCCCTCCCTTGTCACTTCTTTTATTTTTTCCACTCTCCCTACCCCTCTCACCCCCCTACCCCCAATCTTTCTTATTCTTCTGCTCTCCCCGTCTGACCCCCGTCCCTTTCTGTTCCTACTCCTCTTTCTCATCCGTTACTGATTCTTGCCCTCTCCCTCCCCCCCCCAATTTATATTTATTTTTTCTTCTCTTCTGGTGTGTGTTTGTCTGAATATCCCTTTCCCTCCCAACATGTCTGATCCTGAAGTGGTGCGGTTTCAAAAAAGCATTAAGATCCTCTCACCTAACGCGCAAGGCCTAAGCGTGCCTGAAAAACACTCCCAGCTGCTAGCGGAGGCACACAGGCTCAGGGCGCAAATATTTCTGTTCCAGGAAACCCATTATAGGACAGGAGATACAATATTTCTTTCCAACAAACGCTTTCCCACGGGATATCATGCTACAACAGAAGGCTCCAAATCACGTGGGGTCTCGATTCTTCTTGCTCGCCAACTGAATTTTGAACTATTAGACATTAAAAGAGACCCAACCGGAAGGATCATTTTCATCAAGGGCCTCCTCGACTCCCGCCCAGTTACGATTGCCAATCTCTACTCACCTAATTGTAAACAAGTCGATTTCTTTAGGTCCATCATTCAGGAGCTTCGGGATTTCATGTCAGGCCTCCTGATTCTCAGAGGCGACTTTAATGCTCCCTTGAACCCCCTACTTGATTCTTCCACGGGCTCCTCTACACTTCCATACAAGGCGTTACGCCAAATAACCAGCCACTTTCAGTCTCTCTGACTCCATGATTCATGGAGACTGGTTCACCCGGATGCTAGAGACTACATGTTCTACTCCTCGCCCCACTCGAAATCCTCCAGAATCGACTATCTCTTTCTCTCTCAACCTGATCTACCTTATCTATCTTCTTCCACTATCGAACCCAGAGTGTTCTTAGACCACAACCCGATCACTATGTCCCTTAAATTTCCGGAAACCAAATTGAGATGCAAATCTTGGAGACTTAACTCCTCCTCCTCCTCTTTTGCGAGACAAAGCAGTGGTAGCTAAACTCCAAAACAGTTTGTCGGATTACTTTACTCTAAACAACACCCCTGATACCATAGCATGGGATAGATACACATTGCAATGTTTCAGGGTTAATAATGCTGTTATACTGTTATGCACTGTTATTATGTTGCTGTTCTTTGCCCATAGTGGGTTATGTTGTTTGCTGATACTCCTGACTGTGCATGGTATTTTTGGTTATTTTATGTTATTTCCTGCTTCAGCACGTTATACTTCTGTATTATGGTATGCACTGTTATTTTTAGTATTATTTCTATGTTTTGAGTTCCTCCAATTTTAGACCTTGCCCTCCACATCCCTAGAGATGCATAGCCAGTTTACAAGAGACACCACTACTCAAGTCATTTCTTGCTGTCCCCCCGTGCCGTGCAGTTTCACGGTTGTTTTTTGTTCATCTCCAAACCCTCTTTCCCACAACATCAGTTGTCTGGGTTACTCCCAGACTCCTGCTGTCCCCTAGCACTTTGTGCGCATCTCCTTCCCCTGATCCTCTTGGGCTTGACCAGTAGCTCTGGTAAGCTAATCGGGGGCTTCTCTTTCTTTCCATCTTCTCTCTCTTGGCTTCCTTCCCCCCCCTCCTCTTTCCTCCACGTCCCTCCCTTGTCACTTATTTTTCTTTTTTCCACTCTCCCTACCCCTCTCACCCCCCCTACCCCCAATCTTTCTTATTCTTCTGTTCTCCCCGTCTGACCCCCGTCCCTTTCTTTTCCTACTCCTCTTTCTCATCCGTTACTGATTCTTGCCCTCTCCCTCCCCCCCCCAATTTATATTTATTTTTTCTTCTCTTCTGGTGTGTGTTTGTCTGAATATCCCTTTCCCTCCCAACATGTCTGATCCTGAAGTGGTGCGGTTTCAAAAAAGCATTAAGATCCTCTCACTTAACGCGCAAGGCCTAAGCGTGCCTGAAAAACACTCCCAGCTGCTAGCGGAGGCACACAGGCTCAGGGCGCAAATACTTCTGTTCCAGGAAACCCATTTTAGGACAGGAGATACGATATTTCTTTCCAACAAACGCTTTCCCACAGGATATCATGCTACAACAGAAGGCTCCAAATCACGTGGGGTCTCGATTCTTCTTGCTCGCCAACTGAATTTTGAACTATTAGACATTAAAAGAGACCCCACTGGAAGGTTCATTTTCATCAAGGGCCTCCTCGACTCCCACCCGGTTACGATTGCCAATCTCTACTGACCTAATTGTAAACAAGTCGCTTTCTTTAGGTCCGTCATTCAGGAGCTTCGTGATTTCATGTCAGGCCTCCTGATTCTCGGAGGTGACTTTAATGCTCCCTTGAACCCCCTACTTGATTCTTCCACGGGCTCCTCTACACTTCCAGACAAGGCGTTATGCCAAATAACCAGCCAGTTTCAGTCTCTCTGACTCCATGATTCGTGGAGACTGGTTCACCCGGATGCTAGAGACTACACATTCTACTCCTCGCACCACTCGAAATTCTCCAGAAATATCTCTTTCTCTCTCAACCTGATCTACCTTATCTATCTTCTTCTAAACTCCAAAACAGCCTGTCGGATTACTTTACTCTAAACAACACCCCTGATACCATAGCATTGACTCAATGGGAGGCGCATAAGTGCGTGATTCGAGGGGAATTTCTTTTCCTGTCTGCCTCATTTAAGCGAGCACGCCAGAAGGAGATAACAGACCTCTACCCTCGTCTTGACACGCTCCCTCACCCAAGCCACTCTATCCGAACTGACCTCGGTTTGCACCGAGCTTCGCGATAAATTGGGCCTCTAAGCACACCGTAGGCTTGTTCTCTCTCGCAAGATATTTTATGAGCAGGGGAACAAGAGCGGTCGTCTCCTAGCTCATGCTGTTCATGCGCAGGCCACATTCTCCACGGTGTATCTTATCCGTGACACCACCGGTACCTCCCATTGCTTCAACCCCGCCATAGCCAAGCAGTTCGATTACTTTTATAGGAAACTATACAACCTTTCTGACTCCCTTGCTGCCAAACCCTCTCCGGAATCCAGAAGGGCTCAACTTTACGCCTTCTTCCGGACTCACGGTATGTCCCCTCTGTCTGCAGTGGATGCTGAGTCCATGGAAGCTCCCATCTCTGGGGTAGAGCTAACTTGGGCTCTCAAAGAAATGAAGCCGACACCCTCACTCCACACTTTCTTTGCGCATTCGGGAGCCTCGCCACTTCCCCTTAACACCCTCCCTCCCTATTAGAGGCACAAATATGAGTTATCACCAAGGCAGGGAAAGATGCCTCTTCAGTGACCAGCTACCTGCCAATCTCGCTACTAAATGTAGATGCTAAAATGTATGCCAAGATCTTAGCTAATAGGATTCTCCCCTTCCTACCGTCTCTCATCTCCTTTGACCAGGTGGGCTTTGTCCCTGGCAGAGAGGTGCGGGACAACACTACGAAAGCCCTTAATATACATCACTGGCTTACCACCAGGAATGTCCCCGTTTTTTTCCTCTCCCTCGATGCCGAGAAGGTGTTCGACAGGGTGGCCTGGGACTACTTGATGAAGACTCTGGAGTCCATCAGAATCAAACCCTGGATTCTCTCTAGCATTGAGGCGCTCTACATGGATCAAGTGGCACGGGTCCAGGTCAACGGCCACCTGTCGGACGCCTTCCGTTTAACTAACAGCACGAGGCAGGGCTGCCCCTTATCCCCAATTCTTTTTGTTTTATCCCTTGAACCTTTCCTAAACATGCTCCGTACAAACCCTGATGTGCGCGGAACCCAGGTTGGGGACTCCACCCATAAAGTGGCGGCATTTGCAGACGACATGCTCCTCTTCTTGTCACAACCCCACCTTTCCCTCCCGAACCTGCTTAGAGACCTGGAGCAATACGGCTCACTGTCAAACCTTAAAATAAATTACTCAAAGTCTATGGCCCTCAACGTCTCTCCCCTGCACTCAGAAGTGGACCAATGCCAACGCAACTTTCCCTTTGTGTGGACCACATCTTAGGCATTCACATTCCGCGAGCTCTCCCGAGTCTCTACGACTCCAACTATCAGACCCTATTATCCACCATTTGCGCTGATTTAAAAGCTTGGAGAAACCTCAGAATCTCCTGGTTTTGTAGGACTGCTCTCTTAAAAATGTCCATCCTCCCAAAACTATTTTACCTTTTCCAAACAATTCCTATACATCTACCTCCTGCCTTCTTTTCCTCTCTCCGATCCCAGTGGTTGAAATTTATCTGGCAAGAAAAGCCACACAGAATCAAGTTTTCTCGCCTCACGGCTCCCAAGCATAGAGGTGGACTGAGTTTGCCGGATGTACTTAGTTACCACAAAAGCATGTCTTCTCAGCAGAATAGTGGATTGGAACCTACACGCTGGCCAAAAGGCGGTCGTTGGAGTGGAAAATGCCTGGTCTGCAACCCCCCGCTAAACCTCCTTCCCTGGCTTCCTATCTCCGCTGTCCCACAATCCCTTAGATTGCAACCCCTTATCGGGCCTCCATTGCTAGCTCACGACAAATGGCGTAAGAGATTTAAAATTGATACCCACTATGGCCCCCTGACGTCTCAACCCGGCATTCCCACCAGGATTGTCTGCTGGCTTTCTTCGTTCCTGCTGGCCGCACCAAGAAGTTTTAGCTAAGCATTTTTTTCAAAAAAGGCGCACCTATGACCTGGGAAATGCTTAGTTCCACTCTTCACCCTCCGGGCCTTCCACTATGGACGTTTTTCCAAATCTGTCACATCCTTTCGTCCAGCCACGCTTCTTACAATTGGACAAGACCTCGGACACCACTAGAATCCATTTGCGAAAGAAATCGCCCTCAACGCCATATCATTTCTGAAGTATACAGCCACTTACTCAACGCCCCTTCAGTCTCCTCAGCAACTTTCACACAGGCATGGTCAAAAGACCTGTAACTGACCCCATCTGGGATAATGACTGGGAATCCATTTGTCGCTCCCTTCATCATGCTTCAAATAATGTCACTGCTCATGGATACAAGATCTTGACCCGCTGGTACAGGCCCCTGCGAAAATTCGCAAATTTGCTCCGGAAGTCTCTGACACCTGCTGGAGATGCAACACAAACACTGGAACCATGCTACACATTTGGTGGACATGCCTGGTTTTGCAACCCTTTTGGGAAAACGTACACAAGACCGTGACTAAAGTCACATCTAGTTTGATACCTTATTCTCCAGAACAGCTCCTACTTAACTACTCTCCATGTAGTGCTTCCTCATTTACAACCAGCCTGGCATGCCATATGTTGACCACCGCTAAATTGTGCGCCCCGTGCCACTGGCGCTCAACTTCGATTCCCTCGACTCTTGAATGGTTCTGCAGGCTGAATAAGATCGAGGAGGTTGAGGAACTGATCGCTGCCTCAAGGGATAATATCTCCAAATTTTCTGTCTCCCAAGGAGACTGATGACCGTTCACCCAACTCTGTTCTTGATGACCGCATCACTTCCTCTGGGTTGTGCCTGCTGTCATTACATGAATTGGTAAGATTTACCATCATACGCGCAGCACTCTCCCCCTCAGCAAATCCCCCCCCTTTTTTCCCCCCTCCTCCCTCCCTCACCTCTCCTCTCGACTATCCCCACTGTCCTTTCTGCTTTTACTATCCCTTTCTAACTCCCTCTAGCCTACTGACCCGCACCCCCACGGACTATATCCATACTACTGGAACCCCTGTATTAGACTCCTGGATCTTTTAGACCACAGGATTTAATATTATCACCCAACCTGGTTATCCATATACTAAAGCCTTTTCTTTGATACCACTGGGGTACATGTACTCAGAACCCTGACAATTATGGCCCAAGTTTGTGTCCTGCTCAGTCCTTTCATATTAATGTAAGACTATCAATGCTGCTTCTTTTCCTGAATAGCTTTTGTACTGCCCTTATTGCAGTATAATTCACTGTGTCCAAATCTGTGAGTATTCTTGTTTTATCATGCCATTTTTTTTGTTTATATAGCGTCCTATTCCTCTGTTGAAATGTTCATTCTCAATCTGTTATATGATGTACTTCCTTTTATCTTTAATAAAAATGTTTATGGAAAAAAAAAAAAAAAAAACAGAATGCAATGATGTGGAAGTTTACATTTTTAATATTTTATTCAGAATACAACATAGATGAAATATCAAATGTTTAAACTGAGAAAATGTATCATTTTAAGGGAAAAATAAGTTGATTTTAAATTTCATGGCATCAACACATCTCAAAAAGTTGGGACAAGGCCATATTTACCACTGTCTGGCATCCCCTCTTCTTTTTATAACAATCTAAAAATGTCTGGGGACTGAGGAGACAAGTTACTCAAGTTTAGGAATAGGAATGTTGTCCCATTCTTGTCTAATATAGGCTTCTAGTTGCTCAACTGTCTTAGGTCTTCTTTGTCATATCTCTTTATGATGCACCAAATGTTTTCTATGGGTGAAAGATCTGGACTGCAGTCTGGCCATTTCAGTACCCGGATCCTTCTTCTACGCAGCCATGATGTTGTAATTGATGCAGTATGTGGTCTGGCATTGTCATGTTGGAAAATGCAAGGTCTTCCCTGAAAGAGATGACGTCTGGATGGGAGCATATATTGTTCTAGAACTTGGATATACCTTTCAGCATTGATGGTGCCTTGCCAGATGTGTAAGCTGCCCATGCCACATGCACTCATGCAACCCCATACCATCAGAGATTCAGGCTTCTGAACAGAGCGCTGATAACAACTTGGGTTGTCCTTGTCCTCTTTAGTCCGGATGACATGTTTTGGAATGTGTAGCTCTCATGAAATCCAAAATGAGCCAATATGTGGCATAACATTTCAAAATGTCTCACTTTCAACATTTGATATGTTATCTATATCTATATTATATTGTGAATAAAATATACGTTTATGAGATTTGTAAATTCGTTCATACCTTTTTACTCAAAATTTATACAGTGTCCCAACTTTTTTGGAATTGGGTTTGTATAATACTCGCCTGTTAATCCATCTGGACTAGGGGATTTGCTATTGGGCAAGTTTTCTATGTTCTTACAGATTTCTTCTATCTGAAAGGGTTTATTTAAGTTTAACAGTTGATTCTCATTCAACTTAAGAAGTGAGATGTGGGCAAGAAAGGAGTGTATTTTGTCTTGAGAGGGTTGATGCGTAGCATCATCATCAGGAATATTGTAAAGTTTGCTGTAGTATACGCTGAAAGCGTTTGCATTTGACAGGGGATAAATAAATTTTTCATTTGTGGTACATAGTTACATAGTTACATAGTTAGTGAGGTTGAAAAAAGACACAAGTCCATCCAGTTCAACCCATGATGCGTGTGTGTGTTTGCTTTTAACCGTACATTGTGTACCCCTGTATGTTGTGGTCTTTAAGGTGTACATCTAATAGTTTTTTTAAACTATCTATGCTCCCCGCTGATACGACTGCTTGTGGAAGAGAATTCCACATCCTTACCGCTCTTACAGTGAAGAACCCCTTACGCACTTTAAGGTTAAACCGCCTTTCCTCAAGTTTTAGTGAGTGGCCACGTGTCTTATTGTATTCCCTTTCTCTGAATAGTTTGTTCCTTATGCTAGGGTCGCCAGTACAGTATTTGTACATTGATATCATATCCCCCCTCAATCGTCTCTTCTCCAGAGAGAATAGGTTCAGTGCTTGTAGTCTTTCCTCATAGCCGATGTCCTCCATTCCCCTAATTATTTTTGTTGCCCTCCTCTGGACTTTCTCCAGTTCCAGCACATCCTTCCTGCGGACCGGTGCCCAGAACTGGACAGCATACTCCAGATGTGGCCGGACCAGAGTCTTGTAGAGCGGGAGAATAATCTCTTTATTTCTGGAGTGAATCCCCTTTTTTATACATCCCAGTATTCTGTTGGCTTTGCTTGCGGCGGCTTGGCATTGCATGCCACTGCCAAGCCTGTTGTCTACCAGTACCCCCAAGTCCTTTTCCATCCTAGACTCACCCAGAGGTTCACCCCCTAGTGAATAGCTTGCTTTCTGGTTTCTGGCACCCAAGTGCATTACTTTACATTTTTCTACATTAAACCTCATCTGCCATGTGGTTGCCCACCCCGTTATTTTGTTCAGGTCTGCTTGCAAGATTTCCACATCCTGCATAGAAGATATTGGCATGCCTAATTTAGTATCATCTGCAAATACTGAGATTGTACTAGATATCCCCTCCTCTAGATCATTTATGAATAAATTAAACAGGATTGGTCCCAGGACAGAACCCTGGGGGACCCCACTTTCCACACCCGCCCAATCCGAGTACTCCCCATTAATCACCACCCTCTGTACTCTCCCCTGGAGCCAGGTCTCTATCCAGGTACTCACCTTATGATCCATACCTACCTTCCTTAGTTTGTACAGTAAGCGTTTGTGAGGAACGGTGTCAAAGGCCTTTGCAAAGTCCAGATACACCACATCCACAGGCTTACCTTTATCTAGGTGGCAGCTCACTTCATCGTAGAAGGTTAACAGATTGGTTTGGCACGAACGATTTTTCATGAATCCATGCTGATTTCTACTTATAATACCATTTTCATTACTAAAGTCTTGTATGTGGTCCCTTATCATCCCCTCCAAAATTTTGCAGACTACAGATGTTAGGCTGACCGGCCTATAGTTACCCGGGATATATCTCGGCCCCTTTTTAAATATTGGTACCACGTTGGCTTTTTTCCAATCAGCTGGCACCATACCTGTCTGTAAACTATCCTTAAAGATCAAGAATAATGGTCTGGCAATCACCTGGCTGAGCTCATTAAGAACCCTCGGGTGCAAGCCATCCGGTCCCGGGGATTTATTTATGTTAAGTTTCTCTAGTTTAGCTCTAAGTCTATCCTCTGTTAGCCATGGCGGCACTTCCTGAGGTGTATTATTTAGTTCGGCCTTACAAGCGGGTTTCGTGTAGCCCCCCGATTCCTTTGTGAAGACTGAAGAAAATAAATTATTTAACACTTCCGCCTTTTCTCTGTCCTCTGTGGCCATTTTTCCTTTATCATCTTTTATGGGGCCAATGTGCTCTGGCCTGGCTTTCTTACTGTTTATATACTTAAAGAACTTCTTGGGGTTCTTTTTGCTCTCCTCCGCTATATGTCTCTCGTGTTCTATTTTAGCCGCCCTGATTTCGTCTTTACATTTCTTATTACACTCTTTGTAGTGCTTAAATGCTGCCAATGACCCCTCAGTCTTGTATTTTTTGAAGGCCTTTTCTTTAGCTCTAATATACATTTTAATGTTGGAGTTTAGCCACCCAGGGTTTAGTTTTGCTCTTTTAAATTTATTTCCCTGTGGAATGCACTGGCCCACTCCCTTGTTAAGTATGCTCTTGAAGCACTCCCATTTTTCCTCCGTGTTCTTTGTTCCCAGGGTTCTATCCCATTTGATATTTTCTAGCAGCGAGCGCAGTTTAGGGAAATTGGCTCTTTTGAAATTCAGCGTCCTTATATTACCCTTGTGTTTCCTATTACTGTAATTAATACTGAAACCAATTGACCTATGGTCACTGTTCCCTAAGTTGTCCCGTATTTCTATATCCGTGATCAGGTCTGTATTGTTGGTAATCAGTAGGTCAAGTACCGCATTGCTTCTTGTCGGTGCATTCACCATCTGACCCATGAAATTGTCCTGCAAAACATTTAGGAACTGCCGAGCCTTGGCTGAGTGTGCGGTTCCTTCTGCCCAGTCTATATCTGGATAATTAAAGTCCCCCATTATAATGACATTTCCCATCCTTGCTGCCAATCCTATCTGTAACATGAGGTCCGCCTCACCCTCCTCCCTCTGGTTGGGGGGCCTATAGCATACGCCCAATATTACCTTCCCCGCCGTGCCTTCCCTTTGAAGCTCTACCCATAGGGATTCTGCCTCGTCCATAGCTCCATTATTAATATCATCCCTCATATTTACCTGTATACTGTTCTTAATATACAAACATACCCCTCCCCCTTTTTTACTTTCTCTATCTCTGCGATAAAGGGAATACCCCTGAATGGACGCCATCCAGTCATGAGAGCTGTCAAACCAAGTCTCAGTTATCCCCACAAAATCTAAGTCCTCCTCAAACATCAGCAGCTCCAGCTCTCCCATCTTGTTGGCCAGGCTTCTGGCATTGGTATACAAACCTCGTAATTTTGATCGGTTATATTTATCCTCTTTTGATGTTTTTAGGCTGCTCTCTTGATTTTTCCCCGTACCCACCCTGGGTATAGGAGCTCCGCACACCCTATCGCTAATGCCCCCATTTCTGCCCTCTGAAACTTGCTTTCCACTGGGTAATTCTACATCTGTACCCTCCCCCCCATTCCCTAGTTTAAAAGCCCCTCTAACTCTTTGGCCATCCTCGCACCCAGTACGGCTGGTAGGATGAAAAAGAGATTGTATTTTAGATTTGAGTCCCCGATCTTTAATTTGAATAGCCATCGCTTTACCTGCTTTGTTACCTGTAGTGTAGGTAATAGCTTTAAGTTTGAGTTGGGATTTCTCAAAGGTATACAAGATCAGGGAACGAAGTTCCTGGCGTAGGTTGAACAGTTCAGATGCTAATTGCAAAGATGGGTTTATTTTATTTTGGTCATCGGCTCTTTTGATAGCTGCTGTAATAGTATCTATACGCTGTGTCCTCTCCAATTTTGACTCGTGAGCCAACTTGAATAAACACGCCTCTAATAAATGCTTTGTTCGTGTTCCACACCACCATCGGGTCCACCACTGAGCCTTAGTTAGTAGTAAAGAATTATTCTAGGCTATCCGATATGACTTTAGCGTGCTTGGGGTTTTGCAAGAGATAATTATGGGTACGCCATATGAAGGAGTTTGGTTGTGAATGTGATTTCTTCACATTTAAGGTGATACTAATAGGTGCATGGTCAGACCAGGTGGTGGTGTGGATATGTGAAGAACATACATTTTGTAATAACCATTTATCCATGAGGAATAAATCTATATGGGAATATGTATTGTGTCGTGGTGACAAATATGTATAGTCTCGTTCTGTGACATGTCCACATCTCCATGCATCTTATAGGTGGTGGTCCTGTAGAAACGAGTTCAGGGAAGGGGTTCCTCTTTTAGATTTAGAAATAGTGTCCAGGTGGTGGTCAGGAACTACATTACCCCACATGTGAGCAAATGCCCTTGCTGGATCTGTTTCACTTTTTTGGGGGTCTTGTTAAGAAAGGAAATGTGTCGTTGGTTGGGAGCATAGATGTTTATTAGAGTAAAGCGGGTTGCGTTGATAGAGCAGATTAATATAATATAGCGAACCCTTTGGGGCAATATGGTTTGGTGCAATTGGAATGAGACTGTGTCTGTAATAACGATCATTCCTCCCCTCTTTTTTTCATGAAATTTGCTGTGAACACATGTGGGAAGTGTTTGTGTTGACAAATAGGAGGAACGTCTAATGTAAAATGCATTTCTTGTATACAGTGCACATCATTTTTGTGGGCTAGTGCTGTTTTCCATAGTGAATTTCTTTTCGCCGGATAATTTGGGCCTCTGGAGTTTAGGGATAGAACTGTAAAGGTCTGGAATGGAAGGCTGTGTATGTAGAAAGGAGAATGGAGAGAAACTCACGGTTAGCAGACTTGAGTATTGTAGCTGGTAGAAGAGGGTGGTTCTCCTGCTGTTGAGTAGTTCTGTGGGCACAGATGCAAGATAGGTATGGCTGTAGTTCAGTAGGGTCTTACCTAAAGCTAAGGTAAGAGAGTTAATCACTTAGAACTTTATGAGTTGTAGAGTTGTATTTGTTGCCAATACTGGAACTGGAGTTAAACTTGCTAAGAAAAAAAAAACAGCAGCAAATTCTAAAAAGGAACACATTTAACAGAAACAATGAAGCAGCTGAATAGCAGTGAAGCTGCTAGATATTTTGGGGCAAAGTTAGTCAAAGAGACTATGAGCCATAATCTGGACTGGAGGTGGTGTTGCAATTAAACGGTATCAGTGAAAGAGTCATTTATATTTGAATCCATATTTTTTTGGACAGATGCAGTCGTTTGGTGGTTGCCTGTTGGAGAAAGTTGGAGTAGAAATGCCATGGTGTTGGTCGAGTATAATACCCTAGGTGTTGAGAAGTTTCATTGACATTGGAGATTGTGTCCTGTGAACCGTTGTGAGTGACGAGTAGAGTAGCAGGGTATCGCCATTTATAGGTTATTTTATGGTTGTTGAGAGCTTTGGTGATGGTCTTTAGTTGTCTCCTCATTTGAAAAGTGTACTGTGACAGATCTCCAAAAATTTGGTGCCCTTTAAATGGAGCTGGAAGGTTAGGGAGTAGCCTCATTTTGGAGACTAGTTGTTTTTTTCACTGGGAAAAAGGGAATTTTCATAAGGATATCCCTGGGAACTATGTCTGCCAGGTGCTGGGGCTTAGGGATTGTGGTCAATAGTTATTTTCATTGGTGACAGGCCAGGCAGCATGGTCCAAATAAATTGTGGGCATATTCATGTAGACCCTGAGAGGGTATTGATTCAGGCACTCTACGAAGTTTCACATTGCTGAGCCGCAAGCGGTCCTCATGGTCTGCTAATTTTGCTTTTATCCATAACGCATCTTCTTTGAAGTCTTCATATGCATCAACCAAGTCATTGACCGTGTTTGTGCATTCCTCCATTTTGCTCTCTATGTATTGGACCCTGTCCCCCATTTGTTGTATATTGTTGGAAAATTTATGGATGAGGAAAGAGAGATTAGACATGAGGGAGGATTGGAGTGAGAGGAGCATATCTTTCATAGTGGAGTCTAGGACAGGTTGTCCAGTAGTAGGGAAAGATGCAATGGATGATTGTAAAGGATTGTCTGCATATAATGGGAGAGCATCTGTACTCACCCCTGTGGCTTGATGGTGAGAAGAATCCATCCTCATCCTGGCTTTGGCTGGGCTTCCAGTTGTCAGGCTGTTAGGAGTGGATTCCCCAGATTAAGAGGGCTATTTTCCACTCTCTCTTTCATTGGTGTTTGCGTCCGGCAAGTCTGTGCATGATGCTGCGGGAGATACGGGATACTGCACTGCTGTGCCATCTTGGGCCTTCTCACTCAGCGGCACCGGCCAGAGAAAGAAGGCTGTTAGTTTTTTGGGTGATACTTCTCCTTCCTCTTGTCGGATTGCATTCTCCTGTGATTCCTTTGTATCAGTGGAAGGAAGCTGGTTCGGTAAGATGCAGTGATTTACTGGTATGCTGTGTGTCTCCAGCCTGCAGCTCTGAGCTCGCCATCTTCGAGCGCTCGCAAGCCATGCCCCTCAGTCTTAGTAAATCAACCTCACCGCATGTACAAGTACAATTAGGATAACTAAATGGGTAAAAAAGAATGCGTGAAACATATACAGCAGGGGGTCGCCAAACCCCTGTTAGGAAACTGAGCTGTGCAAAAATTTACAACATGGTGACAGAGAGCTGCCTGAGCAGTTTTAAGTGCTGCTTTAAGTGTGCTGCGCTGTTGTACATTGTCATGCAAGTCGGCATGGTGCGCTGCAATGAAATGTAGCATAGGCTACGTTGCAGCGCGAATGGGACACAGTGGAAACAATTACAACTCCCTGTATTTACTTTTTTTCTAGGGTCTTTTGATGTCTGGTCACAGGTCATTCCTGTTCTCTTGGGTGGTCCTGGCTACTGCACTGAATAGCATTCCTGCAGTGACATTTTTGTGCCATTTTGTGCAGTAGTATAGTGAGTCCAGGCCTCCATGATGACATTGCCCAAGTGAACAGCGAAAATGATACAAACATGATCCCAACTTCATTTTCATGCATTCTACTTGCAACAGTAAAACAGAGGGGAAAGCCTAAGTAGAAGAAAAAATAAGTAATCTTATACTATCATATGATATTTACCTGTCACGCAAAACATATCCATTATGCGATATAAGTAGTAGGCAGTAACTAGAAAGCATGTTTCAAGTATAGGTAATAATAAAACTTGTGTGGTTACTTGAAAAAGAAAAGAAAAAACTTGTATGGAAAAATAGTTGTTGGTCAGTCACTGAAAAGGATTATGCAGTATACTTATGGAACAAGATACATTTTTGGCCTGCAATTGATAAGTGAATTTTTGAGTAGGGAAGCTATGGGATAGACCTGTCACTTGCCTTGATGTGTTCGTAAATTTAATTGCATATTTCTACACATATTTTTGTAGGGCTTTTACAAGCAGTAGCTAAGCAAAGCATACTTCAGAGGTGCATGACCTACTCCAAATGAGCAGGGCTTGAATGACCTGTAAAAACAAAATGTTGTAATAAATTCATGCATAAACATAAGATACTAATAACAAATCCCTAAACAGGGTCTCGGGAGTCCTTGCTTTCTGTTTATGTTGTTTGCCGCTGATTGTTTTTTTTTTTTTTTTTTTTTTTTTGTAGAGTTAGCTGTGTCGTTGCTACTTTTTAGAGAATTTCACTTTTGCTGTATCAAAGCAATGTCTTAACTATCTTGATACACGAAAGAAAGATGCTGGAACTTGTTGCATACAATTAAACACCAAAGCAGCCTAAGCCATTTCACATTTCATAGGCTTGAAATTATTCTGCTGCTGATGGAATATGTGGTCCCCTAGGAACTAATTAGAGAAAAACTCTCATCACACACAAGGGGTGAGCAAACAAATCCTTCAAGCTTGCAGTAAATGTTCAACATTAATGCGACGTATTCTGGGAGTCACAGCGATCAGTTTGGTTCAGTTAATTACTAATCTGGTTTTCAGACTGGTTACATTACATAATTATGACACCCATTCAAAACTTAAAAGCAAGGCCTCAGAGTGATTGTGATAAAGATCTAGAATTTTAAAGAAAGGTAATTGGGCAAAGCTAAACAATAGACATCCAACAGTTGACATGCTGTCATTTTTTGCATTTTTGAAGTATTTCAAGTATTTTAATATACAGAAAATTGACATTTTTCTTCATTAGAGTAAAACTGCAAAGTTAATTCTTCAGTACTATTTCCTCAGTTTTGCATGTTTCTTGTTGTGCTTTCTTCTTTTGGAATAAGACCTTTCCTATTTAAAAGTGATGGGCTGCCTCTGTTATATTCTAGCATAGAATACACAAAATTATATCAAAGGTACTTTGGAGATTTGCTGCTTCAGACACCCTACACATTGTAAAAATAATTTTCTGTAATAGCACAGTCATATCCTTCTAATAAATTTACTTTGAAATATCTTGTCACAGCCTTGTACATTGATGTAATACAATCAGGGACTATGCAGAACAAATGTAAGTGCTAATAAGATATATCCTAGCACAATCATTTATCATGTAGCCATCTCTCTCTTTGTGTTTCCAAGTTGGATAAATCATAAATATCCATATGCAATAAAGGGTTATCATTTCTAAGTTTTAATTAGAGATGAGCTTCAGAATCAGGTCAACCATGAGTTAGATCCTGCTGCAAGTTGTTTGCAAAAGCGGTGTTCTACAACCTTTCGTGCTCATAGCAACAAATTACCAACAATGCACTCACTGGACTCTTAACTGTAGTCAGGTGGCTTAAAAGGGCCAATCATGACTTCCGGTCCCGGCGCCATGTAGGTAGCAGCGCGGGACATCGGCTCCGGGACTAACCACCGCATTAACTGGCAATTTCAGCCCTACTGAGCCCCAAACGCTGCACCTCACCCACCGATCACCTCCGGGAATGGGCGGCCATGGATCGGTACTTACAGCACGGCGGCGCTCCAGCGCCCGTACAAATCAAGGCTGCGGCTTCACTTGCGGCCTCCACTGAAGCGGCGATGGAGGACGCTGCCCCCCTTTCGAGCCCTGCACCGCTCAGTCAGCCACCTAATGCCATTCCTGAGGCACAGATAGCCACAATGGCGCAGGCGGTAGCCACTCTCCTGTCCCCAACCATCAAGGATGCAGTGGACAAAGCCGTCTCAGAGTGGATCTCACAGCTCCAGAAGGAGCTCGGTGACCATGCACACAGAATCGCTGACATGGAACACAGGATGTCTGACCTGGAGGATGAGCTGCAGGGATCGTTCGCCATGGACCAGCAGGCCAGGCAGACACAAAGGTATTTGTTGGACAAGGTGGACGACCTGGAAAATAGGTGCAGGAGAAATAATCTCCGGATCATAGGACTGCCTGAATCTTATGGCACCGACACCTTATGTGATATAGCCTCCATTCACCTGCCCCAGGCCTTGGGGATCCAGTCAGCCTGCTCGGTGGAACGAGCCCACCGCCTGGGAGCCCCCTCCAACGACAGACGCACTCCTAGAGCGGTTATAGTGTGATATCTTAATTATATGGACCGGCAAAATATCTTGAAATCATTTCGCAAAGTCCTACAAGTCGACGGTCACAAGCTATTAATCTTTGCTGACTACTCCCAGGATGATTCGCGTCGAAGGAAAGCTTTTCAGCCTATTTGCCAGGCTTTGTTCCACAAATCTATCAAATTCACATTGGCATATCCTGCCACTCTACGCCTCACGGACTCAGCTAGCGAACAGAAATCTTTTTCCATACCTGATGAGGCCTACCATTTCCTTCAACGCCATTTCAATATTACTCTGGATCCACCCTCCACGCCCTCCCCCCAGCGCATTCAAGGCGCGAAGGAGCAACGGAGCCCCAGAAGAGACCCAGCGAAGAGGCAATGCGTGTCTGGTCCCTCATCCTGTCACAGAAATTGTTAATCTCAACCATGAAGTCAACTTTTAGGTCCTCTACCTCCTCTGCTGAGGAACACGGCGCGCATATCCTGTGTTCACCCACGGCCTTACGTAGCCAGCTCCTTGGTAATTATCTATTGGGAATTGTTGCAAATGTATATGTTGCCTCAGGTTATGTTATGTTGTGTTAGGATTATGCTACCCTATCTGGGTGCACTGACATGAGCCCTACCTGCACTAGCGCGTTTGTTGTTGTGCAATATGTATGTTTATGCCTAATCTACCGAGTGTTTGGTGCTATTTTTGTTCTTTTGTTATTTCTCAAGCGCCACGCGGCCGCCCGGCCTGCACAGCTTTACCAGTTTTGCTGCAAACCACCACCTGAGAAGTGCGGGACCTCCTATCTATTTAGTTCCTGTGCAGCGTTCGATTTGCGGAACGCTTTGTTAGCCAACCAGGTGGGCTACACTGCTACATCCTGGTAACGTCGTCCTTCGCGTGTGCAAACTCACATGAGGAAAAAAGAGAAGTTCGAGAACTTTTTTTGCTATCCTTACCCCTCTAACCCTGTTGCCCCAGTTGGGCATCCCTTGCTGCCCCTACCTGTACCACTGGCACCTGCATCTCTCAGTTTCACGCTGAACATATTTTTGGTCACTCCTCATGCATCCGTACTAAATTATGCTCCACAGGCTCACACGCTGATGGTTACTAACCGGCACCCTTTGCATTCTCTATGGTTCCCGCCATGAGTGTGGTTTCACGGAATGTCAAAGGCCTCAGGTCCCCTAACAAGCGAATGGCGGTACTCAGACAATTAAAGCGTCTGAGGGCCGACATCGCGGTCTTGCAGGAAACCCACCTGGAAGCCAAGGACTTCCACCGTATGCGCAAACTGTGGGTTGGGCAGGTTATAGGTTCCTTGGCAATTAAAGGCAAGGCGGGCGGTTTAATACTCATCAACAAAAACCTTCCCACCACCCTGAAATCCTCTGTAACAGATGCTGAAGGTCGGATAGTGGTGGCACATCTGGCGACCGCCCATCACGAGTGGGCGCTTGCCAGAATCTACGCTCCCAACAGCTACTCGGAACCCTTCCTCCACGCGGTCACACGAACACTGGCCCCGTATCTGCATCTCCTGCTTCTTGTAGTGGGGGACTTCAATTTACTCATGCACCCCACCGAGGACAGATCCTCAGGGAAAGACTCCGGCTTGACCAATCCTCCATGACACCATTCCCTGCTGTGTGGCTTTGTGGATGGTCTGCATCTCTCTGATGTGGGGAGACTGAACAACCCTGACGGCAAGGAATATTCCTTCTATTCCCATCCCCACCAAACGCTAACCAGGATCGATTATATATTTGCCAACCCGACCATGCTCCCCTTTACGGTACTCCCACGCATCCATGACATAGCTGTATCGGACCACGCCCCTGTCTCAGTGACGCTCACGCTCTATTCACAGACAGCAGCTGCCAAGTGCTGGAAGTTTCCTTCTTTTCTGGCTAAAGACTCAGGAGTCTCCTCTCTCATCGCTGATGTCTGGTCCGACTTTATCTCTCACAACGAATCGCCCGAGGTCTCCCCCACCTTCCTTTGGAAGTCTGGGAAGGTAGTGCTCAGAGGCCATATCATTTCATATGCTGCGGCATATAAGAAAAATATAGCCAAGGAATTTGTCGCGACCAGTTCACTGCTGAGAGACGCTCAAGCTGCATTACATGCTTGTAACTCTGCTGAGAATAGGGACCGGTGGCGCAAGGCCAAGGCTGCTTTCGATGAATGGGCTGAGAAAAGGGAGCAACTTTATAAATCTCACCAGGACTGGAAATACAACTTCTACAGTATTAAACCGGGAAAGCTGCTGGCCTCTCTATGTAGAGGGCCCTTCACCTGTCACACGACACAAATTTCTGCTCTTAACCACTTGCCAACCGCCGCAAGTACATATACTGCGGCGGTCAGCCCCTCACAGGCAGAGTGACGTATATCTACTTCACTAGCCTGTGAGGCTCTGGGGAGCGGGCGCGCGCCGCCGGCGGCGCGCTCCCGCGCGGTCACGTACACCCCGCGCGTGTGACCGGTGGACCCGATGTCAGCCGGTCACTCAGCGATCGTCGGGGGAGAGGGAGAAAGGCAGGCGGCTAGTGTAAACAAGCCGCCTGTCATTCTCCCCTGTGTAGAAACAATGATCATACGGTTCTACTATGTAGGACCGTTGATCATTGTTCCTACAGCTCAAGCCACAGCCAATCACAGTTAGAATCATGCCCCTAGATCCGATCGGCCCTCTTCGCTGACTATATTTTATTGTTTACCTCTGACCCCGCTGCTGATATGCCGTTTATTAAACACACATTTGATACCTTTCGAAAGTGCTCGGGCTTACGTATTAATTATGCAAAAAGCGAAATCCTCCCTCTCTATCACCCTAGAAACCCTCCATGGACCTCTTCCGCCCTCTTCTCCATACCCCCTCATTTATCACCTACCTGGGCATAAAAATTGGGAAATCCCCTTCCTCCCTTTACCAATTAAATTTCCCACCAGTATTAGCCAAAATTAAACGACAACTTGACAATTGGACCAGCCTCCCCTTATCACTCATGGGTAGATGTCATCTCTACAAAATGGTAGCCTTTCCTAAACTGCTATACCCCCTCCAGACGATCCCATTATTACTGAAACACGCAGACATTACCTCCTTATATAAATCACTCTCACTATTCCTTTGGAATAAGAAAAGACCTCGTATCTCCCTTACTAAATTATTACTGTCAAAACGCGAGGGCGGGGCCAATCTCCCAGATGTCCGTCTATACAATCTCTCTAGCCTTCTCAGAGTGAGCACTGGCTGAAGGGTTCTTCTAATTACTGCAATTTTGTCTTGGAATCCCAAATGGTTGACCCGTGCGCTCCTAGACTGCAAATTGTCCTCTCTACCCTCCCACCTTAAGCAAAATATCCTATTACGTGACACGATAATAACTTGGAGGGAAGTACATAAAAAGCTAGGCTTGTCCCCTCTACTATCCTCAAGATTACCTATTGCAGGACATCCAGTCTTTACACCTTCTGGTGGGGGGGGGGCGATCTTGTCCACATGGGCCAACCGGGGTCTTAGATATTTCTGCCAATTACTTGACCCTATAACAGGTTCCCCCCTATCTTTTACCGCAATTCAGTCCCGCTACGAGCTGCCGACCTCCCACTTCTTACTTGTACATCAGGCATCCGCCTTCGTGCAATCACTAGCCAGATCAAAAACGGAGAGAACCCGTACCTCCATCATAGACTGTATACTGGAGCTCAAGGACCTTAGAATTGCCCATATTTACAAACCGCTTCAGCTTCAACTTGGCAACCCCAGGTCCAAGACCGATAAATCCTCGTGGGATAAAGACCTTTCATTCGAAGGATCAAAGCCATACATCCTGCAGGGCTTTAGAACTGTATGCTCTTATACTACTAACGAATTCTGGAGGGAGCAGCAACTCAGGATAATCCACAGAGCTTACTCTCCCTTCTCAACAATTACATCTGCCACCCCCCTCCGCTGTTGCCCCTGGTGTCATTTGCATAGACCTACTCTCTTCCACAGACTCTGGTCCTGTCCCATGATCGTCCGGTTTTGGACTTCAGTGGCGCACTTCATCTCTGGAATGACCGGTTATTTACCTCCCATGGACCCCTTCTCCTTCATATTTGGTCTGATAGATGACTCTCCAGTTCCTTCCTCTCAACGACTTCTCAAACCCCATTTACCGCTTGTTAAACGTCATAAGCCTTGGTTATCCACATGCTTGATGACTGCCAGGAGGGCCATCCTACGATCCTGGATACACTCAACCCCACCAACCCTTACGGCTGTTAAATTGGAATTAGAAGCTCTCTTCAAGCGGGAAAACCTGGATGTGTCTGTATTCAACGCTTCCCCCATCGATTCTATGCCAAATGGGACCTTTACATTAAGTCTTGTGCTCCCCGGGGGATGCCTCTGAAGCCTTCTACATTACTACGCACACATCCTAGCGGGAACCCCCCGAACACATCCGCATTTATGGACTGATACCCTTGATTAAGCATACTGTAACCTCTTGGATGCCTCATTGACCAATAGAGATACCTTACTGTGTTATTCAACCTGTTCTTTATCTGTTGCTCTAGCTCTTCCTCTCTCTACCTCCTCACTATGCCTATCTATGCCATCTGACCCTTCTAGATGGGAGGGGGGTCAATGGCACTTATGATATGACTAACCACTTCCCCCTGTGACGCTGGTCCCCCTTACTACATCTCTCTTTTTTCTTTTCATCTTTCCCCAGTCTTACCCTCCTCTCATACCCCTCCCCATCCTCACCCTTCCCGGCCTCCCCTCCCCTATTCCCTTATTCCTTTTCAATCTCCCTTGTATCCCCTGCCTTCCTATACCAACCCCCCCCCCCTAGATTTCTAGGGCTTAACCCCTACAGTGTCTACTTTTATTTCTAACCTTCAGTTATAGGTTTCCGATAGACCTGTTGGGTCCTGTACCTGCTTCCTTGCATTGTTAAAGTTGTTTTGTTTTCATATGCTTATTGTACACTTTGAAAACCCAATAAAATATTGATTTAAAAAAAGAATCACGCCCCTAGGGACACACACAGCCCCTCCCTCTCAAATAAAGTTAACCCCTTCACTGCCAGTGTAATTTTACAGTAACAGTGTATATGTATAGCACTGATTACTGTAGAAATGTCACTGGTAACCCCAAAAGTGTCAAAAATGTCAGTCAAGGGTCCGATCTGTCCGCCGCAATGTCGCAGTACCGGAAAAAAAATCGCAGATCGCTGCCATTACGCATTAAAAAAAAAAACAACAAAAATGACAAAAATATTTCCCTTTGTTAGTAAACGCGATAACTTTTGCGCAAACCAATCAAAATACGCTTTTTGCGATTTTTTTTACCAAACATATGTAGCATAAAACAAATTGGCCGAAAATGTTAAAAAATTTTGATTTTTACTTTTTTTTGGGGGAATTTCATATAAAAAAATGTGAAAAATATTGCAAAATTGACGCTCTTTTTTTGTTTATAGCGCATGATCAAAAAATCGCACAGGTGATCAAATACCCCCAAAAGAAAGCTCTGTTTGTGGGAAAAAAAAGACGTCAAATTCGTTTAGGTACAGCGTCGCACGACCGGGCAATTGTCCGTTAAAGTCACGCAGTGCCGAATTGCAAAATACCCCCTGGTCTTTCAGCAGCCAAATCCTCCGGGGCTTAAGTGGTTAAGGATCCAGACGGTAATAAGGTTGAGGACCCCCAGGATATAAAAAGGGGTTTTTGCACATTTCTATCAATCTTTGTATAGCTATGAATCCATGAATGAAAAGGTGGCCTCTCTCAAGAGTTTCTCTCCCGCAGATCAATCAGGAACAGCTGTCTCAATTGAACGCCCCTCTGTCCCTGCAAGAAATACTTACGGCGATTAAATCTCTCTCCCCTGGCAAATCACCAGGACCCAACGGTTACACCCCTGAATTTTACAAATTAGCAGCGAATTCGGTGGCCCCGATGTTACAGGCAGTGTTCAACTATATACTAGACGGCAACCCCTATCTTCCCACGGGACATCAAGCCCATATAAAACTGATCTACAAAAAAGGGAATGACCCTATGGAACCAGGTTCCTATAGGCCGATGCTGCTCTCCAAGCTGCTCTCTAAATTAATGGCAGACAGATTGGCATCCATCATGCCCTCTTTAATACATCCCACGCAAGCGGGGTTCACCAAAGGCAGATCTGCCACCTCCAATATTCGGAAAGTACTTCTCGCTCTTGAGGCATCCAAGGTTGACCCGAACACAGACGCCGCAATAATTACCCTTGATGCCGAGAAGGCCTTTGATAATGTGAACATTCAATGGCTAGATTGAGTCCTCACGACAGTGGGATTCACGGGTAGATTCCTCCATTTAATTAGAATGATGTATGCCTGCCCGGCGGCACAGGTGGTGATAGCAGGTCATACTTCCCCGTCTTTCCGTTTATTTAAAGGGATGAGACAGGGATGCCCCCTTTCCCTTCTATTGTTTAATTTAGCTCTAGAGCCTCGGTCCAGACTCCTGCTGTCTCACCCCGACCTTCGAGGCATCAAGGTGGGTAATGAAGAACTGCGAACTGCCATTTTTGCGGACGGCGTGCTGATTTTCACGTCGAAGCCATGACCTCCCCTTGATCCAAGCTATATTCGCTGAAAACCGTCTGTGCTCGGGTCTCCGCATCAACTTCCACAAGAGTGAGATCTTGCCCTTAAATACCACATGTACTCCACTATGGGCCAATTCCACGAGCCTCCGCATAGCTACACAACACATCACCTATCTCTGGGTCAAAATAGGCCGCTTCCCCTCCTCAATATATCGACTCAATTACACGCCGGTCCTTGACAAAATGATCTCTGAATTAAAGAGTTGGGCCAAACTACCTCTCTTATTCATTGGCAGATGGCATTTGTACAAGATGGCCACCTTCCCGAAATTATTATACCCACTACAGATGATCCCCTTACTGTTGAGACACTCTGATATCAACAGGTTACATAAAGAGCTCTCGAACTTCATCTGGCAGGGAAAGAGACCCCGCATCTCACTCAACAAGCTACATTTACCTAAGAAGGACCTAAGAAGGACGGGGGGGGGGGGTGGATCTCCCAAAAACGAGAATATATAATCTTACTTGTCTCATGAGGGGGTGCTTAGACTGGATCAGTAAGGAATCCCGGTATACTAATCACTCATTGGAATCACAAATGGTACACCCTCATGACCTGACTGCTCTGCTGCACTGTGGGACGGGGACCTCCCCATCTCTCTCCGTAACAATTTCATGATTAGGGGTACAGTGTTTATATACAGTGTGTTGTACTACGGTATAGCAATATTAAGGAAGAGATTGATGAGTGTTTTTAGGGAAGGTTAGAAGCTGGCATTGATTACTAAAAACATATATGTCAATAAAAATCTTGCTGGAAGGGTCCTTTTCAAAACTGGTCCTAGAACAAGTGATTCAATACTGTGCACATAGGCACAAATATATTGAATATTTATTATCAAAATAAAAGCACTTTAATTGTTGATTTCTTACATTTAAAATGCCTTTTGGGCATCCTAAATCAATACTATGTACACTATATTGCCAAAAGTATTGGGACGCCTGCCTTTACAGGCACATGAACTGACATCCCAGTCTTAGTCTGTAGAGTTCAATATTGAGTTGGCCCACCCTTTGCAGCTATAAAAGCTTCAATTCTTTTGGAAAGGCTGTCCACAATATTTAGGAGTGTGTCTATGGGAATGTTTGACCATACTTCCAGAAGCGCATTTGGGAGGTCAGGTATTGATGTTGGACGAGAAGGCCTGTCTCGCAGTCTCTGCTCTAATTCATCCAAAAGGTTGCAGACCAGTCAAGTTCCTCCACCCCAAATTTGCGCATCCATGTTTTTATCGACCTTGCTTTATGCACTGGTCCAAATCATTTGGTGGAGGTGGGATTATGGTGTGGGGTTGTTTTTCAGGGGTTGGGCTTGGACCCTTAGTTCCAGTGAAGGGAAATCTTAAGACGTCAGCGTACCAAGACATTTTGGAGAATTTCATGCTCCCAACTTTTTGGGAACAGTTTGGGGATAGCCCCTTCCTGTTCCAACATGTCTGGGCACCAGTACACAAAGCAAGGTCCATAAAAACATATATGAGCAGGTTGGAAGAACTTAAATGGCATGCACAGATTCCTGACCTCAACCCAGTAGAACACCTTTGGGATGAATTAAAGCGGGGACTGCAAGCCAGGCCCTTCTCATCCAACATCAGTGCCTGACCTCACAAATGTGGTTCTGGAAGAATGGTCAAACATTCTCATATACAGTACACATTCCTAAACCTTGTGGACAGCCTTCCCAGAAAGAGTTAAAGCTGTTATAGCTGCAAAGGGTGAGCGAACTCAATATTGAACCCTATGGACTAAGATTGGGATGCCATTACAGTTTATGTACATGTAAAGGCAGGTGTCCCAATACTTTTATATAGAGTTTTATATATAGTTATATAGAGTATAGTACACAGTGTAGTAGAGTGTCCCAGAGAGAGCCTGGAAAAGTCATGTTCAGGGTTTACACATCTCCCAGGCTCCTTTCACACACATTCAGGGATCTCCAATCCACAGTCTGGTTTGAGTCTTGGTCCTCTCCCCTGGGCCAATTTATACTCACTGAGACAGGCAGGAAGAGCTCTCAGCTTGGGGATCAGACAAGTCCTGTCTGTGAGAGCTAAAAAGGTTGGTAAAAGCTAACAAGCTGTACATGTGGAAGCTGACAAGCTGTATGTAGGCTTGCTCAGCCTGGTAGTTAGGACCTGTATTTTTGTGTAGTTAGTGCCAGAATACGGCTAGGTTTTTGTTTTGCTATTATTTGCTCCGTTTATTTTCAGTGCAACACCATATTTTATAAAAAAAAAAAATAGGTATTATATTCTGTTTGAGTGCATTAAAATGCGTTAAAACAAAACAAATCACCAGCACACCAAGGATCTCCAGAGTGGGTCCAAAGTTTTTATTCAGCGATCACATCGTTACAGCAGATAGCAATGTTTAGGAGTCTCGCAGGACCCCTTCAACTTTGCTATCTGCTGTATTGATGCGGTCGCTGATTAAAAACTTTGAACCCACTCTGGAGATCCTTGGTGTGCTGGTGACATTTTTTGTTTTGACTTAAAACTGCCCTGGCCCTTGGTCACTACCGCACCCACTTTGATGCACACCCATTTCTACAGGATTGTGTGCATTGGGATTAGTACGTTTAAAATTTATGAAAGTGCTCAAATACCTTGTGACATAAAAAATTGCATAACCCACCATTTTATTCTCTAGGGCTGCTATTAAAAAACATATATTATGTTTTCCAATATACCTATGCTGTGCATGAGAAATAACTTGTTAATATGAAATTTTTGTGAAAAAAAAAATATTTACTTTCCTTATTTTCCAAATAATTGTGGGGAAAAAAATACAACTTTAAAAAACTCACTATGCCTCACTATGATAATAATAATTATCTTGGACTGTCAACTTTCCAAAAAGGGGTCATTTTTGGGGGGGGGGGGGGTATTTGTACTTGATACCATAGCTTGTAAACGTGTGTAAATTTCACACAGACTAAATCATTTGGGTTATTTTTAAACATAAAAATGTAGTAATATAAATTTTGTCAAAATTTATGAATAAAAATTACTTATTTTCAAAATTTTATAACAGAAACTAAGAAAATTGTGTTTTTTTTTTTTTCAGAATATTCATTTTTGTTTTTCGTTTATAGGGCAAAAAAATTAACATTCCAGTGGTGATTAAATAACACTAAAAGAAAGCTCTATTTGTATGAAAAAATTATTAAAAAAATGTTATATAGGTACAGTGTTGCATGGCTATGAGTACTTGTCACATAAATTGTGAAAATTGGCCTGGGCAGGAAGGGGGCGAAAATGTCCAATATAAAGGCCCGTACACACGTACCGATTGTCGTCCGTAAAGATTCGGCCGACGACCGATCGGCCGATTGTAGGCTTGTTAGTATGATGCTTCCGACAGCCGACAGCGCACTTTCGGCCAAAAAGAATCTGTCGTGCAAGCATTAAAATTTTTGTTGGCCAACACCAGAACGGCCGATTGTTCGCCAGTCAGTACAGAATTCGGCCGACAATCAGCAAATTTGCAAGACTGGGCATGCTCAGAAAAGAAAAAAGACCAGGAAAGTTAAGCATCACATGACATCACTTCTGCAGTCGGCTGTTGTTGGCCGACAAAATTTGTGTGCAGTCTTTTGCACTTTTCAACAGACAAGACAGCCCTCGGACAAAAGACGGCCGATCGTTTGGCCGACGATCGGTACGTGTGTACGGGGCTTTAAGGTAGGTGACCTTAGGTCTCTGAGAAAGACACGTGGCCAAAAAATGAAGTTGAACATGAAGCTGTTCAGTCTTAAATTGTGTGAGGGTTTTTTTGCTGTTAGGGCAGTAGGAATGTGGAATGCCCTTCCACAGTTAATGGTGTCAGTGGAGAGTGTAGATATGTTCAAAAAATGTTTAGATGTGTTTAGTGAATATAATGTACAGTGATATAGAAAACAGTAGTAGTCACTCACTCTCAAGCTGATTTGGATGGACTGGTACCTTTATTCTACCCTATTGACTATGTAATAGGATGGTACTGCACTGAGAAGAGAGTTCTCTTAGGCTTTGTTTTGTTTAGCACGAGACCACTTTTCTACCAATATATTCTGCACTTCCAAATCCAACTGCTCCTAAGAATACCATCCCTTCTGAAATTTCCCTGCCATATCTGACATATGACAATATGAGTCATATCTCCAATTTATGTCCAAAATAGAAGTTTGTTTTTCATCAACAATCATTTTGAATTCAATAGTAGGCTTTGATTAATTTATCAAGGGTATCTATGTTATTCCTCCACAGGGCAGAATTATATACAGGTGCATCTCATAAATTAAGAAAAATAGAATATTACATAGGACAAAAAAAAAAAAAAAAACGGAAAATTGATATCAAATACTTACCGTAATTTTCCTTTCCTGATGGACTCCATGGCAGCATACGTTCGGGTAGGCCCCGCCTCCTCTCCTACCTCATAGGACCCCACTCCCATAAATCTTTGCTCCCTTTCAGCATCAGTGTTCTGTAACTAGCCTACTCAGGAATTGGGAGGGGACTCCTGCTGCCATGGAGTCCATCAGGAAAGGAAAATTACGGTAAGTATTTGATATCAATTTTCCGTTTTCCTGACAGACTCCATGGCAGCATACGTTCGGGAAATAACTCGCTATACACTCCCGGGTGGGAAGATGCTGAACAAAGAAAACTTTAATTGGCACTGTCAACTGACAAGACTTGTACGCCAAAATTAACGGAAGATAAAGCAGCAGGTTCAATACAATAATGGGAAAGGAAAGTATTGACAGATGACCAGGATGCTGCTTTGCAGATCACGTCAGGCGCGACGTGTTTGGAAGCTGCCCAAGACGTAGTGACGCTTCTTGTAGAGTGAGCTGTAATCACCTCTGGAGGAGCCAAGCCCTTCGCTCTATACGCCCATTGGATAGCCTGAACGATCCATGCAGCCACTGCTCTAGAAGATGCACGCATTCCTTTCTTTTTGCCATGGAGCAGAACAAAAAGGAAATCCAATGGGCGGAAGGAGGATGTGGCCTCCAAATATTGACTTAGAGTGTTGCCCACGTCTAGAGGATGGACTGAAGATTCCTCATCAGTTCTGAAGGTGGGAAGAACTATCTCAGCATTTTCATGGAAGACAGAGGTCACTTTTGGATTTGACCCCAGCATAGGGATTAGGACCACTCTGTCTTGAAAAAAGGTAAGAGGTGCGCATGCGCGGCTGCTCCGATATGGCAGCTTAGCCCGGAGCTCCGCGCCTCTTCGGTCTGTAAAGGACCCCAGCGCCGGCATCGGAGCGCACTACACCCCGCACTCTGTACCGTCAGCTCCCTCCTCCTCCAGCGGCCCCCCCTTGGATGTCAGCGGGTTGCCGGAAAGAGGTTTCCCGCCGCCTGCACTTCTCCTCTCCAGAGCGGGACCCGGCCAAGATGGCGACCGCACCTTTCCTCCCCTCAGAGGATCACAGCCAGAGGGAGGTAGGAGACGTTCTTGCTTTCAATATGGACACCCCCTCAGCTTCCCCAGATCCCTGGTCCTCCCCAGCGACCCCCGCATACCTCCCACAGCCCGCACTTGCCTCACCGGCCTCTACAGAATCTCTCCTCAGCAGGACCCTGGAACAAGCCCCAGGGATCCAGGGGCTGCATCCACCTGAGGCCCTGGCTTCACCACACCAGCTGGGCCCCCACTCTCTAGGACATTTCCCTGATCTCTCACTCTTAATGGCTAAGTTCTCAGAAATGCTGGCCACTGGCCTTGCTCAAAATGCCTCACAGATCACGGGCTCCATTAAAGCGGAACTCCAGAACATTGGCACCCGGATTGAAGCAATCGAGAACACCTTGGATCAAACGGTCGCACGGGCCAATCAAAATACTGCTTGCATCCAGACTATACAAGATCAGCTGGACACAGCACTCAGTAAACTGGATGATCTTGAAAACAGAAGCAGACGCTTGAATTTCAGGGTCAGGGGGATCCCTGAGATCATCACGGACATTCCTGCCACTATCAAATCCTTTATTAAAGATATTATCCCGGATATTTCTGATCATCGCTTGGAACTCGATCGGGCACACAGAGCCCTCCAACCTCCCCGCAAAGATGGCCTCCCCAGGGATGTTATCGTCAAGACGCATTTTTACGGAGTCAAGGAAGAGCTCATGAAAAAGAGTAGGGGTAGAGAGGATCTCTCCATCCAAGGCCACAAGATTCAACTCTTTGCGGACCTCTCCCCCCTCACTATTCAGCGCCGCAGAGCTTTGAAGCCGCTCACGCAGGTGCTTGCTTCTAGATCACTGAAGTATTGGTGGTCCTTCCCCTTCAGGTTGAATTTCCAATTTCAGAATAAGACTCATGGCTTCTCCAACTTCCAGGAGGGTGAAGGCCTGCTCCTACGACTGGGTATTATCACAAGAGACCCTTCTCCTGTACCGTCCACCTCCAGGAGGGAATCTTCCAAGCGTCCCCCACCGATCAGCCCTTTGTCCTCAGTATGGAACCAGCAACAGACGAAGCGCCACCGTGATGTCCAGCCTCCCTGATGTCCTCGCTGGTCTTCAGGAATCTTCTTTCATCGGTCGTCGAAGTTCATCCTTCTTCGCCTGAACGGGGTCCCTGCTGATCCCTACCTCCCGATACAAATTTTTTTTACTTTTTTTCTTTTTTTCCTTTCTTATTGGCCCCCTTTTCGGGTCTGTTTTTGGATTGTTAACTTGTCTCTTTTCCAGCAAACATTCCCTTTCATACTTTGTGCCCTAATTGACCTTATTTTTTTTTTTTTTTTTTTTTTTTTTTTTTTTTTAGCCAGGACTATTGTTCATTATTGACTGCTTACTTATTTGCCGTACGATCCCTAGCTTCCTTCCTCCTCCAAGTACCCCTCCACTTACCTGTTTCCCACTACTCTCCACTCGTTTTTTCTCACTCCCCGCTCCCCCTCCCTCTCCTTGCACTCTTCCCCTTCCTGTGGTACCTTTCCCTTCCCTCCTCCCTTGTCCTCACCTCCCCAAGATGCCTTTTGGGCATTTGCTCTCATTATATATCCATAGGGGTGATTTTAGTGCTTGTTTACTTTTTGCTGTTTATATTTACAGGTATGCCGGCCTGGGGCCCTATGGCCGGAGAGGCCTTAGTGTGCCTCCTCCTGTTGGACGTAAGATGACTTCATCTTGCCTCCTTCAGGAATGCGCCCTGACCGGTTCAGGACGCATTTGTTCATGCGATGGGGAACGGTGGGTTCCGCCCACGGTCTCCTCATCATTCTGCAAGACCACGCTCTTGCAGCCTTCTTTTTTCTCTGCTGTTCTTTTTTCCCTCTTCTTCTTCTCTTTTTCCTGTCTTGTTTTTCTCCCCTCCAGGTTCCTGCGGTTCAACCGATTCACTACTGTTCTCATCGCGCCTGCTGAAGCTGTGATTCGACTCCTGCGGGGAAACTCTCGGGACCTTGCCGGGCCGCCTCCACCAGCGTATTTCCCACCCGTGCACCATGCAGCCTAACGTGAGTACGGTCTCCTCTCTACAGGTGGCATCACACAACACACAGGGCTTAAATTCACCTGTTAAACGCAGAAAGGTGTTTCAGCATTATCATTCCCAAGGCATGGGGGTTCTCCTGCTTCAGGAGACTCACTTTCCAGACACATATCAACCGACATATGTCCACCATAAATACCCCTTGTTTTTTCTTGCCAATGCTCCCTCCAAACAGAAAGGGGTGGCTATATTCTTTGCAAAATCTCTTCCCTTCATGCACCTTCACACCGTTCGGGACCCACAAGGTCGCTACATTCTCGTCAAAGGCCACATCCACAATGTTTTGTACACGTTTGTCTCCTACTATGCCCCTAACAAGGGGCAAGCGAAATTCCTTTCTGAGATGCTTCTCCTTCTCTCTCCCCATTTAGAGGGACGCGTTGTCATTGGGGGGGACTCTAACCTGGCACTCGACTGCTCCTTAGATAAATCTGCATCCTCTAGTGGCAAACTTCGCGGACCCTCTAAACAAAGCCTTCGAGTGGCCAGATCGCTTCACGCGCTGGGCCTTATAGATATATGGCGCGAATTGAACCCTTCTTCCCGAGATTATACCCATTTTTCTGCCCCCCACAATACGCTGGCACGCATTGACCATATCTTCATCCCCACAACAGACATTCCTTCTGCCCGGAAGTCTAAAATCAGGGATGTCCCATGGTCGGACCATTCTATGGTCACCCTGCAGCTCTCATGCTCCCTTCACCACGGGGGCCCCTCCCCGTGGAGAATTAACGAATCTATTCTAAGTGACCCCGCTATATGCGCCATGATAGAATCTACACTTCGCGACTACTTTGCTCTTAACGATCTCCCTGACACTACCCCTTCCACCCTCTGGGGAGCCCATAAGGCAGTACTGCGGGGCTACTTAATTCAGCTAGGGGCGAAAATCAAAAGGGAGAGGCAGATTGATATCACTCGTTTAGAGACGGAGTATACTCGCCTCCGTAAAGCTCACAAGCGCTCTCCTACTTCTACTTCCCTGGCAGAATTACATGCCACTAAATTATCGCTTAACCTGGCTCTTACCTCCAGAGCGGAAAAAAGTCTCCGTTGGCAGGAAGCTCGCTCTTATGCATTTAGGGATAAACTGGGGACAAAACTGGCTTCAAAACTCTCCCCTAAGTTTAGGGCGATTTCCCTGCCCAAAATAAAATCTCCCGCTGGTGTCCTTTCTAGTAATCCTAATACTATCATGGATGCCTTCCATTCCTTCTATTCGCGGCTTTATGCTGCTCCTTCCCCCCATAAGGGGGACAACCCTGATTCTTTTCTAGACAATGTGCCACTCCCCTGTCTCACGTCCTCACATAGATCCATCTTGGAATCCCCTATTGAGGAACAGGAGGTGCGGGATGTTATCAAGGCTCTCCGCCCCAACTCCACCCCAGGCCCCGACGGCTTCTCCAACACTTATTATAAGACATTTGCGTCGGTCCTATCTCCTTATCTGGTCAGGTTTTTCAATGCCCTCAGGGGCGGCGCTCGCCTAGAAGAAGCCTCTAACAAAGCCTACATTTCAGTGATCCCCAAACCAGGAAAAGATCCTTCAGAAGTGGGCAATTACAGACCAATTTCTCTCATTAATAATGATCTTAAGATTATGACAAAAATTTTTGCCAACCGCTTATCCAGCTTTATTGCCCAGTACATTCATAAGGATCAAGTGGGATTCATCCCGGGTAGACAGGGACCTGACCAGATACGGAGGGTGGTAGATGCTATCTCTTTGCTGAACTCTGGGTGGGACGGAGGTCCTTCTCAGTCTGGGTTTCTACTTTCCTTGGATTTGCAAAAGGCCTTCGACTCCCTATCGTGGCCATTTCTTTTGCGCACTCTCGAAAAATGGGGTTTCGGCCCCACTTTTCTCGCTACGCTCCAAGCCCTATACTCCCACCCGGTGGCTCAAATCCGGATGCAGGGGTACTACTCTGCCGACATTCCAATCCGCAGAGGAACGAGACAGGGGTGTCCTCTCTCCCCACTCCTTTTCGCCATAGCCTTGGAATCCCTAGCTACGGCTATCCGTCTTCACCCAGATATTCACGGCCTACAATGCGGGTCGGAGACCCACAAATGCACACTGTTCGCGGACGACATAATGCTTTTCATAACCTCACCGCTGATATCCCTTCCCAATATAATTTCTCTCCTGGACACCTTCGGGGCGGCATCGGGTTTGCGGGTCAATATGACTAAATCTCTAGCACTTAATGTCACCCTCCCTGAGCCATTGGTGGAACGCCTTAAAGACCATTTTCCCTTTTCTTGGCACTCGGATGCCATTCCATACCTAGGTGTCTCATTGACTCCCACAATAGATGGACTCTATTCAGCTAATTACCCACCCTTGATACAAAAATTGAAACAGGATCTCTCTGATTGGTCCCGTTGTCACATTTCCTGGTTAGGCAGGATTAATGCGATTAAGATGACTCTCCTGCCACGTATTCTCTATCTGTTCCGATCGCTTCCAATCCCGGTGCTGAAGTCCCACATCCTGAAATTGCAAGGGCATATTTTCAAGTTTATCTGGGGTAGAAAGGGGCATAGGATCAATAGACACACACTCCTGCGCTCCAGGAAACAGGGGGGCTTGGGAGTTCCAGACCTCTGGAAATATTATCAAGCAGCGCAACTGGCCCAATTTTCCATCATCTATTCCAGGGGGGCGAAGCCTGATTGGTACTATATGGAACGTCAAGCGGTCCCCCGACACACAATTGATTACCTGCTCTGGAGACCTGCTCATTCCCGCCCTCCAGTGATGGCCCCCTCCCTTTCGCATTCTTTTTCCATTTGTGATAAAATACACAAATCATTCAAAGTCACTTCCCCCTGGGCTCCTCTCACTCATATTTTCCATAACCCGGCCTTTCCTCCTGGTGTGAACATAGCGGCATTTAATTGGTGGACTGACAAAGGCCTGTACAGAATTGGTCACTTTTTAGATAGCTCGGGCCCCATCACTTTCTCTCATTGTACCACGAAGTTGAAGATGCCACCTGTCGAGAGATTCCGGCTGACCCAAATCTCACACTTTCTCCACTCACTTAGGTCCAAATTTACTGAACCCCTGCGGGTAACGCCCTATGAACAGTGGTGTGCCAATATTGTTGAAGTCAAAGGGGGAATCTCCCTCATCTATGCTCTTCTAAATGACGCAAGTACCAAAACTACCTACATGCTCAAATGGGAGCAGGACCTCAAACTAGATTGGGACCTCTCTGAGTGGCACGCAAACGTTGGACGTTCTTTCCGGGGTATTCACAACATCGGTCTCATGGAAGCTAACCTTAAGGTTCTCATGAGATGGTACATGGTACCCGCTAGATTGGCCACCATTTTTCCCTCCACGCTTCCAACCTGCTTTCGTGATTGTGGCCTGACTGGCACTATTCTCCACATCTTCTGGGAATGCCCTAAACTTAGGACGTTTTGGCGGCGGGTTTATCATATAATCCGACAGATTACTGGTCTCACAGTACATCCGTCCCCGGCTCAGGCCCTGTTGAGCCAACGCATTCCTAATGTCCCTAAACACACACAGATCCTCATCTTCTACATCTTCCTCGGTGCCAAGATGACGATAGCCAGGCAGTGGAAACTGCCCTCAGTTTCACTTCAATTGGCTAAGCGTAAAATCTCATGGATAATGGCACAGGAGAAGATGTTTAGTATTCTGGACAATTCCAGAGAGAGATTTGAAAAGATCTGGGAACCCTGGGCAGTTCACGTTAATGTGACTATTTAATGATTCTCAGACACTGGTCTGAGGCTGGACCTTTCTTACTTTTCCAAAAAATTTTTTTTATTTTTTTTTTTATTATCGTTCTCTGTTTCCGCAGCGTCTTCAGGAGTTGGATCGCGGGAACCTCCTTCACTTCTTGGACTCCCTTTGCTTTCTCTCCCTTCTCTCTTCCTAACCTGTCTGCTTCTTTTCCCCTTTCTCTTCCTTCTCCCTTTTCACTTTTTGTTGTATTGTATGTTCTACGGTACTCATAACAATCTGTGGATGATCTCTCCAGTGAGGGCCTCTAGGACAAGGTCCGGAGTCCCTTTTTCTGGTTCAGTTGGGTTAGGCTTGAGATATTTTCGAATCCTGTAGTTCAGGTACTTTTCTAGATTCACCTAGGGCTGGTTGATATACGACCCTCTTGTAGTGCACCTTTGTTGTGTTGATTATTTGGGTTACTATACGATTACGCAGCTGAGTGGTGGAGCACCGCCTCCGAGACACAGAGTGCTCCCTTTTGGGGTGTCTCGGGAGTGGTGACCTACTGTTTCGGGGGCAACCCCCCGCACTTACTAGATGGTGACCTTCTGCTGAGATATATTTGTAGCAAGGTTTGCCCCTTTTTTTTTTCTCATGGTTTATCTCTTGGTGTGATAACTGCATTGTTTGCCAGAGGCCCGCTTGACTATGATGTAATATGTTCTTCTACAATTTCTTGTTACGAGATCGTCTTCATTTATGTATCATTTCAACTGTTAATCGAATTTGTTATTCTCTAATAAAAATCATTGAAAGAAAAAAGGTAAGAAAAGGCTCTTTGTGACCCAAATTGTGTATCTCAGAGACCCTCTTAGCGGAGGTAATGGCCACCAAAAATGCTGTCTTCAACGTAAGTTCCTTGATAGACATGAAAGCAACATCCTTTGAAGAAAAAAAGTCCAAAACTAATGGAAGATCCCATTTTGGAAATCTCGGCCTTCTCTGAGGCCTAAGCCTGACTGCGCCCTTAAAAAATTGCTGAATCAGATGATGACTTGCCCACTGAATTCCGGTGAAGGCTGAAATGGCGGATACTTGCACCCGGAGAGAACTAACTGAGAGGGACAGATCCAGACCAGATTGCAAGAAACTTAGAATCTGCTGAATAGTAGGTGTACCTACTGGACCTGACCTCTGGGCCTGATGACTCATGAACCTGGCCCATATCCTTTCATATACCCTGTTTGTGCTAGGTCTTCTTGAACTCATGAGAGTCGGGATCACCTCTTCTGGACATCTGAAAGCTTCCAACCTCCCCCTCTCAAGAACCAAGCCCTGAGGTGCAGCCGTGCAGGGCATGGGTGCAGAGTAGGACCCTGAGATAGAAGGTCCGACCTGAGAGGTAGAGGGATTGGATCCCTGAAGCTGAGAAGGGACAGCAGGGGAAACCATGGCCTCTTGGGCCAGAAGGGGATTATTGCCACGATCTCTACTTCCTCCATCTTCAGTCTCCGCAGTATTTGGAGTACTATTGGAACTGGTGGAAAGGCATAAGCAGACTCGAAGTTCCACCTGTCCGTGAGGGCATCCACTCCGAAGGCTCGAGGATCTCTGAACCTCGAGTAGTACTTCCGAAGCTTCTTGTTGCGTGGACTCGCAAACAGATCCACTTCTGGCGAAATCCCCAGGGACAGCACCCAGTTGAACTCTCCTGATGGAGGGACCACTCGTTGTTGTCTAGTTGGAAACGGGATAGGAAGTCTGCCTCCACATTCAACACTCCCGGGACAAAGACCGCTGAAAGATTGGCCAGATGATGTTGAGCCCATGTCATAATCGGCTCTGTTTCTTGGAGGAGAGACATGCTGCGCGTTCCTCCCTGTCTCTTGACATAAGCCACTGCCGTGGTGTTGTCCATTCTTAGCAGCACTGAGGCCCCCTGCGTTAGATGGTGAAAAGCCTGAAGGGCTTTGAGGGCAGCTCGTAGTTCTAGAATGTTGGACACCACTCCGTGACCGGGAAAGTTCCATCTGCCTTGTGCCACTTCGGACAGACAGTGGGCTCCCCAACCGGTACTGCTGGCATCGGAGGTTATCGTTATCCAGGAAATTGGAGCGATTGAGTGGCAGTTGGTCAGATTTGTACGGCGTAACCACCAGGGAAGGCATCCCTTCATGAATGGGGTCAGGTGAATAACTTGTGACAAGTTCTCCGTCGTCCACTGTTGGAGGAACCCCTTCTGGAAGGGTCTCAGCTTCCACATAGCCCACTTCACCATAGGTGAGGTGGCTACGAGAGTCCCTACTACCTTTAGACACTGACGAGCAGTGAGACGAGAGGCAGCGAGAGCGTGAGCCACCCTGCTCTGGACTACTGGAATTTTCCCTTCTGGCAGGGAAATGGTGCACTCCACCGTGTTGAACAGTGCCCCAAGAAACACCAGCGACTGCGTAGGCACCAGATGGCTCTTTTCTAGATTCAGAATCCAACCGAATTCCTGAAGCGTAGAGATCACTTGCTCCAGATGCAAGAGTAACTGACGTCTGTCCTGAGACAGAAGGAGGAGATCGTCCAGATAATGATGCAATCTGATGCCTCTGGTCCTGATGAGAGCCACAACTGCCAGCAAGTGTCGCGAACATAAAATTCGCTGTTCGCGAACGGCAAACGCGAACATCGGCGAATGTTCGCGAACCGGCGAACATTGCGAACCGCCATAGACTTTAATAGGCAGGCGAATTTTAAAACCCACAGGGACTCTTTCTGGCCACAATAGTAATGGAAAAGTTGTTTCAAGGGGACAAACACCTGGACTGTGGCATGCCGGAGAGGGATCACACAAAAAAAAGTTCTTAAAAATTGTAATTTTTTGATAGAGAGACAATTATTGGAAAAATTAAAAAAAAATAAAAATAAAAAATTTCTTTGGATTTAGCATCTGGGGGGTCTAAAAAGTGTACCTGTGAAGTTTCAGCTCTGTAGCATGTCCGGAACCAGAAAAAATTATGAATTAGGGTTAGGGCTAGGGTTAGGGTTAGGGTTAGGGTTAGGGCTAGGGTTAGGGTTAGGGCTAGGGTTAGGGTTAGGGTTATTTTTATGGCTAGGCTTAGAGGGTTAGGGTTAAGGTTAGAGGGTTAGGGTTATGGTTAGAGGGTTAGGGTTAGGTTTAGTGTTAGGGGCTAGGGTTAGGGTTACGGTGAGATACTTAGGGTTAGAGTTAGTAGCCCTACCCCTACCCCTCTAACTCTAACCCTAAGCACTAAAAATAACCCTAACCTTAGACCTGACCCTAACCCTAACCCTAGCCCTAACCCTAGCCCTAACCCTAACCCTAACCCTAGCCCTAACCCTGATTCTATTTTTTTTTCTGGTTCTGGACATGCTACAGAGCTGAAACTTCACAGGTACACTTTTTAGACCCCCCAGACAATAAATCCAAAGAAATTTTTTTTTTAAGTTTTTTTTTTTTTTTTTAAGTTTTCCAATAATTGGCTCTCTATCAAAAATGACAATTTTTAAGAACTTTTTTTTACTGATTTAGTGTCTAGTGGGTCTAAAAAGTGTACTTGTGAAGTTTCAGCTCTGTAGCATGTCCAGAACCAGAAAAAAAAAGATAATTTTTCAGTAGAGCAGGGATGGTGGGAACCCCTTTTACACCTATATGATCTTTTTTTCCTGGTTCTGGACATGCTGCAGAGCTGAAACTTCACAGGTACACTTTTTAGACCCCCCAAACAATAAATCCAAAGACATTTTTTATTTTGTTAAGTTTTTTTTTTTTTTCCAATAATTGGCTCTCTATCAAAAATGACAATTTTTAAGAACTTTTTTGTGTGATTTAGTGTCTAGGGGGTCTAAAAAGTGTACCTGTGAAGTTTCAGCTCTGTAGCATGTCCAGAACCAGAAAAAAAAAGATAATTTTTCAGTATAGCAGGGATGGTGGGAACCCCTTTTACACCTATATGATCTTTTTTTTTCTGGTTCTGAACATGCTACATATATATATATTAAAAAAATACTCAAATACCAGCCCTCAAAGGGGCTTTTGGGGACAATATATATATATATATATATATATATATATATATATATATATATATCACAGAACAAAAAAAATTACACAAATACCAGCCCTCAAAAGGGCTTTTGGGGACGATATATATATATATATATATATATATGTATATATATATATATATATATATATATATATATATATATATATATCACAGAACAAAAAAAATTACACAAATACCAGCCCTCAAAAGGGCTTTTGGGGACAATATATATATATATATATATATATATATCCAAAAAAACCCTCAAATATCAGCCCTAGGAAGGGCTTTTTGGGGTGCTGTCCTTACAGCAGGAGTGTACCAAGAACACTGGCTAACAAGACCGGGAACTGTCCCCAGCTATAACAGCAGCAGCAGCAGCACTAGCACTTTCCCTGCTCTCAGTAACACAGAAATGATCTAAGATGGATGCTGCCCTTGCTTATTTATAGGAGGTGGGAGAGTGTGGGAGGGAGGTATGCTGATTGGCCTGGAATGTGTCTGCTGACTGTGATGTTCAGGGTCAAAGTTTGCCTCAATGATGATGTATAGGAGGCGGACCGAACATCGCATATGTTCGCCCGCAGCGGCGAACGCGAACATGCGAAGTTCGCCGGCGAACAGTTCTGTACATCTCTACCAGCAAGGTCTTGGAGAACGTGCGAGGCGAAGTTGAGAGCCCGAAGGGAAGACACGTAAATTGCATGTGAGCATGACCCACAGCAAATCGGAGGAACTGATGGTACTCTTTTGCCACAGGAACGTGGAAGTATGCGTCTTTTAGGTCGATCGATGCCAACCAATCTCCTGGGAGAATCGAATGTTGTATGGTGACTAGTGACTCCATTTTGAACCTTTCTTGATGGATAGACCTGTTGAGATATGTGAGGTCTATTACCGGACGCCAGGTGCCGTTCTTCTTCTGGACGAGAAACAGAGGTGAATAGACTCCCAAACCTCGTTCTGCCCCGGGAACTGGCACAACAGCATGCTGAACCAGTAAGGAGTCCACATAAGCGAGAAGAATCTTCTTTTTTTCTGCCGAAGGAGGAAGTGAGGTTGCGACAAACCTGGGTTTTGGAACGTTGTCGAACGCCCACGAATGTCCCTGGGACACGATGTTTAACACCCAGGGATCCTGGATTGAGGCCGCCCAGACATCCCGAAATTGGAGCAACCTGGCCCCTACCGGGAAGGCCTGGACGGGCCCAACCTCAAAAGGATTTGGTGGCCTCCCGGTCACCAGACGAAGAGCCTTTAAAGCCTTTCTGGAAGGTGGATTGCCTTGACTTCCACCCTCTTCCGTAGGACTTGCCCGGTCTGTAGCTGCGTGCTTCCCTGGCACGATTGGTAGTTTGTCTTCTCGGAAAAGAGCGCTTCTGAGCGCCTGGGCGTTTATCCTGAGGGAGGAACCCAGGTTTTCCACCCGTGGCCCGAGTTATGGCTGCATCCAATTTGTTCCCAAAGAGGGAAGAACCCTCAAAGGGAATTCGGCACCATGCCTGTTTGGAAGCAGCATCAGCAACCCAAGGCCTAAGCCAAAGGGCGTGTTTAGCCGTAACCGAAGCCAGCATAACTCGAGCCAAAAGGCGAATGGTGTCTAGAGACGCCTCCCCCAGAAAACCCGCAGCCATCTTCAGCTCCTGGATTGGGGAGCTCTGGAGCACTTCTTCCGAAACTCCTCCAAGAGTGCCCTCGAGGGCATTAATCCAGACTTCCATGGCCTTTGAAATTGTAGCCAAAGCCAAAGCTGGCTTACAGGCCATTCCGGCCGAAAGATATGCTCGTTTAAGGTCAGCGTTGATCCTCCTATCCAACGGATCCCTAAAAGAGGCTGTATCCTCCATTGGAAGGGTGACATGCTTGACCAAACGCATCACAGCTGCATCCACACTTGGGGAAGATTCCAGGTACTTCACCTTTTCTTGTTTAAATGGATACAACTTTGCCATTTTTGTGGTCAGGGAATTTTTCCTTTCCACTTTGCTCCACTCTTCTGTAATTATATCTCCCAGCTCCCCTAGGAATGGAAAGTCCAAGCGCTCTTTGCATAGCTGTTTGAAATATTTTTGTTGTTTCGGGGAGGACACAGCTGGTTCTTCCCAATCAAGGGCTTCTCTCACCGCTTTCACTAGAGGGGAGACAAGGCTGAACTCAAATCCTGAACCGGAGTCATCTGAATCAGAATCGGACTCTGACGGAAGGATAGAAGGATGGCTGGGTTGGGAGGACTCAAAAGGATCCTCCCAACCCAAGGAACCAGAAGATCTCTTTCCGGAGAGCGGGATGGCCCTGCCGAAGTACTCGGCTTCTGTAACTCAGCTAGAGAGTCTTTGAGGACTCTGCGCACCACTTCCTCAATATGATGGTCCGACTTCTCCCTTTCACCCATAGCTTGGGCATAACAGGGTTTACACAGAGAAGAACCATCCGTTACTATGGTACCACATCCCCAGCATTTCTTCCCGTGCGGGCGCTCAGAATGGCCATGATGTGTTGAACCAGAAGTTTTGCCATCACGTCCCCTATTATGGGGGAGGATAGTGAGGATGCCAAGCCCATGAACACCCAGGGACAACCACCTTCACAATTTTGACTACGCCAACATAAGATCTGTATCATATCTACTTCATTTGACCCTTTGTTGGTCACATTCACTTCATATACTCAAGGTATCACAAATGATTATACCCTTCTACATGTGAGCGGTCCATGTTGAGCCATTACTGACTGGTCATCGTGGTGCCCTGTTGGTCCCTCCGGGCAGCTACTGCTACTATACTCTCGATATTCTCACGGAGTTCTCTGCCCTGTACGGGCTTTGGGAAACTTGGGCATCCCTCCACACGGTAGTAATACCGTTTTTATCCGACAGACCGATCCAATCCATTGGTTGGACACAAAGGATACACTAGGTGCTCTATCTGGAACTTTGGGTGACCCCTGAGGAAGGGCTTCCATGCCCGAAACGCGTAGGGTCGGTTCCGGTTCCATGATTGCCCTATGTACCTGAGCGTCCGCATCTTGGTTCGGTATTCGGTCTGTCAAATGCATGCAATTTTAATGCCCTGTATGTGTATTTGTGTTTTTTCCAATATTGTGTTTTCATGATTTGTCTTTTTGTACCAATAAAGATTATTTTATATAGCATACAGTGTTCAGCGGCATTTATAGTCCCATACCACAAAGGGGAATTCTTTTTGTACACATATTATGGGGGGAGTTGCGTCTGGACCTAGATGAGGAGTGCCGGTGATGCGACTTTGAACGTCTGTCATCGCTGCGTGCGTTAGGCTGCTGATCAGACCTAGAAGAGCTGGAGAGAGAGATATGTAGCAAAACATAAGAGCAAACACAGAGACCTTCCCCCCCCCCTTAAATGCCCAGCACATACCTGGTATGAGCGGGCTGGCCACTAGGGGGCGGAGAAGCATCCATGATCACAACAACAGAAGGCGAAACAAAACTCTTCCTACAGCCAGATATAAAAAGGACACACTCTGTACCAATAATTCCAAGAGAAGCAAAACTGCCAAAAAAATCCTTTTAAAATCAAGATTCTTACCTGTATAATGCCAGTCAGAGTCTGGGGGAGGCTGTATCAACGTGCCGACCTTCCCACCAGCTCTGACAAACAACAGGATTTAAATATGCCGCCTCGCGGCCGCCGAACGCTACCGCGCATGCGCGAGTGATGTCACGCGTCATCCCCGCGCATGCGCACCGAATCCCGTGCCCGGCGGCTACCGCGCATGCGCAGAAGCGCCGCGGAACCCGGAAGCGGCGGCCGCAGACGCGGCCACGGCGAGACCGGGAGCCGCCGGACACAGAAAGCAGGGAATAAAGCGGACCGTGAAAAATGTGAAACCCAGCCCGCACTCAACCAAGACAGTAAGTAAAACATCCTAAAGACACTGACGCACACATAGGAACAAGCACTGAAGTACAAAATTAAGTAAAAAAGATGTCCCATAACAGGGCTTACCACCCTGCCCAGAGCAGAGAAGGGTCCCAGAGGCGCACCACAGGTCCATATCTTCGGGCAAATTTAGGCCACCTGCGGCAGCAGGGCTCTCTCGGCCAGACCCCCAAGCTCCTGCAAGGGGTCTCTTCCATTGCCCCCTCCATACCCTGCTAATAGCCAGGGCTTATCGGAGGCTCCACGACCCCTTCTGCTTCAAAGTATAGGACTGAAATAGTAGGAACATAACACCGTATGTATGAGGAGGACGAAAAAAGAACACTGATGCTGAAAGGGAGCAAAGATTTATGGGAGTGGGGTCCTATGAGGTAGGAGAGGAGGCGGGGCCTACCCGAACGTATGCTGCCATGGAGTCTGTCAGGAAAAAAGGATTTTTAATACAGAGATGTTGGCTTACTGAAAATACAGGTACTGTATATAATAATTCTCTGTAAAACACATAATTCAGTTAAAATTTGTTCATAAAAGCTCCTGCATATAAAAGGTGATAATGGACCCATAGAAATGCAACAACATCCTAAAAAAAAATTGTTTCTGAAGCAAAACAAAAAATGTTAGCTAAAATCAGACTAAAAACATGCATAAACAGTTCCAACTGAACATCAGTTTATGTGCCACAATTTCAAATTCACTTTATGGACACCTCATAAAGCATAAAACAAATTGGCCTAAAATGATGAAAAAATTAGATTTTTAATTTTTTTTTTTTGGGGGAATGTTATATAGCAGAAAGTGGAATATATATATATATATATATATATATATATATTTTAGGGGCGTGGCTACCGCGCGGCTGATGGCAGCGTTCTGAGCAAGCTCTGCGAGGCCACCCGGGACATCCGCCACAACTAGGGCTTCTAAAGCATCAGACACCGGTTACTCACCTCTGTGAACCTCCGCTGCACCCTCCAAGATGACTCAAAAGAAGAAGGAAGCCGGGCAACTTAATAAATTGTCTGGTTTATTCATCTCCCAAAGCCCTGGTCTCCGCCAAAATGGCGGCCGAGGCCCGGGCAGCGTGCAGGAAGGCAAGCAAGGGACCAGACCACTGGCGAAACTGACTCCACTGCCGCCGACTTCCCCGCATCGCCGCATGATCGGTAATCCTGACAGCGACCAATCATTGGGGTCACCTTCCCCACCCTCACCCTCATCGAGGAGTCTTGCGAAGAATAAGCAAAGGAGGGACTCCCCGCCATCTTTGCAGGACAGATCAGGTATGGTTACTACTATCTCCCATCCTAATTCATCAACGCTGCAGGCCTCCACTACAAATCCATTCAGCTCATACCCCACAGGGGGGAACCCCATTACTGAATCTAGCATGAAGGGTTTGTTGTTCTCCCTGAGGGACTCCATGCAGGCTCACATGCATCTACAGACACAGCAAATAACTGCAGAGATCTCTTCCTTGGGCTCTAGAATTGACCTAGTCGAGCAATCAGTGAATACACACACTGATGCTATAAATTCTGTTATCGACCGATTGAATACTCAAATGGAGGAGATATCCTGGTTAAAAAGTAAAGCGGCGGATCTGGAGGACCGCTCCAGACGTAACAATATTAAACTGAGAGGTATTTCCGAATCGGTCCCTCCTGATCAACTCTTACAGCATGTAACTTCTCTCTTTAAGATACTGGTTCCCTCTGTCTCTGATACAGAACTCCTCATCGACAGGATTCACCGGTTGCCTAAACCTGCTTTCCTAGTGGGATATTTGCCCAGGGACGTGCTGCTGAGGATAAATTTTTTCCACATCAAGGATCGGATCATGCTGGCCTCCAGGCAGACCTCTCACCTACCGGACCCCTACAGTAATGTGCAACTTCTGCCTGATCTGTCCAAGCACACGTTGCAAGCCAGGCGGAATCTCTCCACCATTGCTAAGGCACTGAAGAATCACCAAGTACAACATAAATGGAGATATCCTGCAACTCTTCTGGTGACACACGGAGGTTCCACGACATCTGTCAGGACACTGGAGGAAGGCATTGTCATGCTCAGGAGATGTCCTACCTGCTGACCAGCCATCTACTTCTGGTCTCTCTCCTCTGCGCCTGAGCACCGGTCCTCAGGAAGGATGTGCTGGAACTGGAGAAAGTCCAGAGAAGGGCAACAAAAATAATTAGGGGAATGGAGGACATCAGCTATGAGGAAAGACTACAAGCACTGATTTATTCTCTCTGGAGAAGAGACGATTGAGGGGGGATATGATATCAATGTACAAATATTGTACTGGAAACCCTAGCATATGGAAAAACCTATTCAGAGAAAGGAAATACAATAAGACGCGTGGCCACTCACTAAAACTGGAGGAAAGGCGGTTTAACCTTAAAATACGCAGGGGGTTCTTCACTGTAAGAGCAGTAAGGATGTGGAATTCTTTTCCGCAAACAGTCGTATCAGCAGGGAGCATTGATAGTTTCAAAAAACTATTAGATGGGCACCTTAAAGACCACAACATACAGGGGAATACAATGTGTGGTTAACAGTAGACACACACACACACACATCATAGGTTGAACTGGATGGACTGATGTCTTTTTTCAACCTCACTAACTATGTAACTATGTATCCCGCAAAAGGCCTTCTAGGCCTTCATCAACACAGGCTAGCCCCAACCACATCTGATATCCACAGACTATGTTCCCGGCCTTTGAAAGATGTTCTTTCCTTTGGCCCTCTCTTGGCGTTTTTGTGAGATCTCTCGCTCCCAGACTGCTGAGACAGTCCTTTTTTTTACCTTTTTTTTTTTTTTTTTTTTTTTCCTTGGTTCTCTTCTACCTTGTTTTTCTCAACAATTATGGGCATTATGATTGACTTGGCACTCCTCTGTTCATGCTTAACCACTGGTTCCCTCTGCATCCACTCTCACGGTTGCGATCTAATATACTACTATCATGACTATTAAACTACTATCTATAAATGCTAATGGCCTGAACCATCCGGCTAAGCGACGGTCCCTATGGAAGGAAGCTTCTTTGCACAGAGCGGATGTACTCGCAGTTCAGGAAACCCACTTTCAGGAGGGCAACCAGCCCAAATGCAAGCATCGGGACTTTTCACAAATCCTTTTGGCTTCTAGCACCAAAAAGAAGAGAGGAGTTATGTTGGTGTTCAGGAACTCCCTCACGGTTCGCATACTTAAAACTGTCTTGGACCCGGACGGCAGGTACATCATAGTGATCTGCGAACTTAATGATCTTCCGATTACCCTGGTCAATGTGTACGCACCGAACTCTCATCAACTCAGTTTTTTGCGAAGGTTATTCAAGAAAGTATCTAAGATTAAGAAAGGTCATTTATTGTTCTGTGGGGATTTTAATACTGTTGTCGATCATGGGTTGGACACCTTGGCGTCCCCCCAGGGCCGACAGCAGTCTCTGGGAAGCTTTCTGCATACTGAACAAATATATGACATGTGGCGGTGTCATCATGCCACAGAGAGGGACTATTCTTTCTTTTCTGCCGGGGATCATTCATATTCTCGCATTGATATGTTCCTTGTTGATATGTTTCTGTTGAATGGGTCGTCCTCTTCCACGGTTGAAGACATTACCTGGTCCAATCATGCTGCGGTGACTCTGACCGTGGAAGAGGCTGCCCGGAGCACCAGCTCCTACATTTGGAGATGTGATTTGCGTATGTTACAGGATAAGAAATGTCAAGCTCATGTATCTAAACAGCTAAGGGAATTTTTTGACATTAACACATCCTCTGTGTCCGACCCGTGGGTGTTGTGGGGTGCACAGAAGGCCTTCATTAGGGGGGTGTGCATCCAGCAGCAGGCACAGCTTCGGAGACAGAGGACTGACAGGGTCTCTTCCCTCACGGCTAAAATACACACCTTAGACGCAGACAATAAACTAAACCCTACTGCTGCTAAATCTATGGCCCTCATTAAACTTTGGCAGGAGCTTCGAATCTTACTATTGGAGCAATCAGATAAATATTTCCGCTGCCTAGAACAAAAATACTATAGCCAGGCCAATAAAGCTGGTAAGTTTTTGGCCCAACAGGTTAAACGTAGACAAGCGAAATCTAGAATCCCTTACTTAATTGAATCCTCTATGGGAGCCAAAATCAGTCACCCAAAAGCGATAGCGGAAAAGTTCGCAGACTTCTATGGAGCCCTGTATAATCTCCGAGACAACCCCTCCGAACATCAGCCGCTGCCGGAAGAAATAGATTGCTTCCTTGTTGCTGTGTCCCTCCCGTCCCTTTCAGAACAACAGTTACAACTTCTCAATTTACCAATTACGATAGAGGAGGTTCAATCCAGTTTCTCATCCCTACCAAAAGGTAAATCTCCGGGCCCGGATGGTTTCTCCAACTAATTCTATCAAATTTTCCTCCAACACTTGAGCCCCACAATGACTGCTGTCTATAACAAAGCAATGGCAGCTTCTTCCCTACTTGCAGACATACTAAGTGCCCACATAGTGACGTTACCCAATCCAGGCAAAGACCCCACAACACCGGCTAATTTCCGTCCTATCTCCCTTTTAAATTCGGATGCTAATATCTACGCCTGTATTCTGTCCAAACGCATCCAGTCCATACTGCCATCACTTGTTCATAGGGACCAAATGGGTTTTACACCGGGCAGACAGACATCGGATGCCACGAGAAGACTCCTAGGCATATCGCACTTAGCACAAGTTACCAGAACCCCCTCTATTTTCCTCACTCTTGATGCCGAAAAGGCTTTTGATTGGGTACATTGGGGATACATGAGAGCCTCTTTGCAAAAATTTGGCTTCACGGGACCCATACTATCTGCTATAATGGCATTGTATTCCTCCCCGATGGCACAGGTGTACACTTCAGGTATCCTTTCTAAAAGCTTCCACATATCAAATGGCACTAGGCAGGGCTGCCCTTTATCTCCTACGATTTTTAATTTGGTCATTGAGCCCCTGGCCGAGACCATCCGCTCTAACTCACTCATACACGGTTTCCAATTACTATCTTACCACCATAAAATTAACCTATTTGCCGACGACATCATATTGATGCTTACACAACCAGATACATCACTCCCAGCGGCGTATAACATGCTCCAATCCTTTAGTAAGGTTTCGTTTTACAAGCTTAATGCGTCCAAATCCACGGTCCTGAACATTGGAGTATCTAGCCAAACCCAGTCCACCCTTCAGTCATCCATCCCAATCCCTTGGTCAAATGAAAGTATCCATTACTTGGGCATCGACTTACCAGCTAACCCAACCAAACTGCTTCAGATCAATGTACATAGACTCGTTACAAAGATCAACAGTGACTTGACCCACATGCGCACTCAACAACTTTCCTGTAGTGGTAGAGTGGCTGCTTATAAAATGTTTATTTTACCCCAACTGCTATATCTTTTTAGGGCACTTCCCATCCACTTCCCCGCGACTTACCTTGCCAAATTTTCCAAACCAATGGCAGCTTACATCTGGAATGGTAAGCGGCCTCATTGTGCTTTGTCAATCTTAGTTAGGAAAAAGCAATTTGGGGGAGCATCTGTCTCTGATATACCTACATATTACAGGGCCACGATTCTGGCTCAGATACATAACTGGCTTGTGGCATCGGAATCGCTTATCTGGGTGGACCTAGAGAGGGACACGGCCCCTATTGCAGATCTTAGAGTTCTACTCTTGAGTGACAAATAGAAGGAATAGAACATTTCCAGATCCTCTCCTACCGCTTCCTTGCGAGTGTGGCGCTGCTCTCCAGGTCCATCGAGCGAACGTTATGTACTCCCTCTAATGACCTTGCCATTGTCCCTACTCGGCCCATACCTACACGACATACCCACACACTTGTTGAATCACTGGAATATTACCTCCATCAACTCCTTCTACAATGACGGATCTCTTATGTCAGTATCAGACTTGATCCATAAACATGGGCTCCCAAGCCATTTATATTATCATCTCCTTCAAATTACTAATTTCTTGTCAAAACATCCCATCCGTGCGATCCCAATCGACGGTAAGGTGTGGGATCTTCTCACGACACCAACTCCAAAACCCCCTAAGCTTACACTACTATGATATCTTACTGGATAACACAACATTCCACAAAACCACTCATATATGTTCAAATGGGATAGGGACTTGAGTACGACCTTTTCCATCCAACACTGGAAATGGGCAATCAATGCGATATACAAATTCACCCATTGTGCGAATCATTGGGAAATGACCCTAAAAAAAACGAACAGATGGTATTATACGACCCATTGTTTAGCAGGGTTCTCCTCCTACTCCCAATTATGCTGGAGGGATTGCTTCCCAGTGGGAACTTTATTTCACGTTTTATGGTCCTGCCCCTCCCTGACAAGTTATTGGAATCAAGTGTTTTTCTATATAACCTCTCACACCGGTTGCATAATAAAGCCCCGTACACACTTACCGATCATCGGCCGTAAATATTCGGCCACCGAACGATCGGCCGATTGTAGGCTTGTTAGTATGATGCTTCCGACAGCCGACAGCGCATTTTCGGCCGAATAGAATCTGTCGTGCAGACTTTAAAATATTTGTTGGCCGTCACCAGAACGGCCGATTGTTCGCCAGTCAGTACAGATTTCGGCCAACAGACAGCAGATTAGCAAGACTGGGCATGCTCAGAAAAGAAAAAAGACAAGGAAAGTTAACCATCACATGACATCACTTCTGCAGTCGGCTGTTGTTGGCCGACAAAATTTGTGTGCAGTCTTTTGCAGTTTTCAACAGACATGACAGCCCTGGACAAAAGACGGCCGATCGTTCGGCCGACGATCAGTACGTGTGTACGGGGCTTAACACCCTCCCCAGCCCTAGCCCTACTTCACCTCGGGATACATGACGTCCAAACTCAATATAGGCCCTGGGTTACCCATGTACACCTTGCAGCTAAGACAGTCATTTTGCGCAAGTGGAGGAGCTTAGATGCTCCGAACCTCCCAGATGTAGTCCTGTTGCTCAAATCAAACTATCAATTCGAGAAGGCCATCGCAATCAACCAAATGCAGCTACAATCCTTCAACGATCACTGGGACTTTTGGGCTTTAGCGTAGACTGCCAATTTAGACTGTTGTGCCTTGTATTCCTTGAATCTCTGACGTTTTTCTCTATGCTCTTTGTACTTGATATTTGGTACTGTTATAACGCTGCAAATATTGTTGAGAAATGCTCATTACTAGAGTTGAGCGGACACCTGGATGTCCATGTTCGGCGGATTCGGCCGAACTTGAAAAAAAAGTCTGGGTCCGTGTCCCGGACTTTTTCCGAACTTTACCCGGACACCGAACCCCGAACCCCATTGAAGTCAATGGGGACCCGAACTTCCAGGCACTAAAATGGCTCTAAAACACCAATGGAAAGGGCTAGAGTGCTGCAAATGGCAGCAAAACGTAGTTAAGAGCATGGCAAGTGCTCTTAAAAAAAATTCCCCTTTAACCTAATTTTTTAATAGCAGATTAGAACAGCAATCTGTAGTAAAATATAGCTGAACGCTGCACACAACAGACTGATAAAAATAGATTTTTTTCTCCCTCCTCCTCCTCAGTGGGCTCAAGTGAGGGCAAAAAGATTGTTCACTGCACCACCCCCCACACAGCAAAATCGATGTAGACTGTTCCTGCCTAATCACTCCAGCCTGTCCCTAAAATGCTCAAAAAGATCGTTCACTGCACCACCCCCCACACAGCAAAATCGATGTAGACTGTCCCTGCCTAATCTCTCCAGCCTGTCCCTAAAATGCTCAAAAAGATCGTTCACTGCACCACCCCCCACACAGCAAAATCGATGTAGACTGTACCTGCCTAATCTCTCCAGCCTGTCCCTAAAATGCTCAAAAACTTTCCCTGCCTACACTCCGACCTGTCCCTGCATTATTTTCGGACACAATTTTTCACTGTCTGTCCCTAATCAGCAGCCAGCATGTATGATGTGTGCTCTCTCCCTATACTACAGCAGAATGACGCACCGCGCTGTGATTCTCGAACTTATAAAGACATGGGTCACATGCTTCAGATGGCCAATCACAGCTACTAATACATTAGTAGGCATGGCTGGGATGGCGCACACCAGTTAAACGCTTGTTGATTGGCTGTTGAAAGCCCGCCATTAAAAGCGCGCCATTACATACAAAACAGGAAATAAAATTACCGAACACGGATTTTAAACCCGAACATACAGTAAAGTTTTCGGGTCCGTGTTCGGGTAACAAAAATCCAATTATTCGGTACAAACCCAAATAATACAGTCCGTGTTCGCTCAACACTACTCATTACTTCTTTCTTTGTTATGTTTTAAAATTTATTTGCAAAAAAAAAAAAATACATATATATTTTTTTTCTGAATTGTCACTTTTTTTTGTTTATAGCGCAAAAAATAAAAATTGCACAGGTGATCAAATATCACCAAAAGAAAGCTCTATTTGTGGGGAAAAAAAGGACATACATTTTTTTTTTTTGGTACAGCGTCGTCTGATAAAATAACGCAGTGCTGAGTCGCAAAAAAAATAACCTGGTCTTTAGCGGGAAAATCTTCTGGTCCAGAAGTGGTTAATACACACATATACACACATACATACATACATACATACACACACGGTATATGAGAAACCATCTACTAAAAAGTGCATAAAAACATACAATTTTGTTGTAGCTGTGCAAAAAATTATTCTAGCACAAGAATGTGTTAATTAGGGATGGGCAAACGATTCGGCCCAAGCATGAGTTCGAGCCGAACATTGGCTGTTCACCTGTTCGACGAACACCCAAAATATGGTGGCGTTTGACCGTTTGTTTGGCCCGCCGAATGACCACAATGCACTGTGCCGCCGCACAGTGCATTGGAAGTCCTGATTGGCTGAAGTAATGAAAGCTTTGCCCAATCAGGGCACAGGGTGCTGTCAGTGCCATGATTGGAGAAACTAACGAAGACTCTATCCAATCATGACCCTGTGCTCTTAGTCCCGCCCCACACTATATCGGTGTAGAGAGATAGAACAGGGCTCTGTTCAGTGCTACTAGAGAGTTAGTGTGCTATAATGTGCTATTCTTATTTTATTGTCAGTGTAGAATATCCGTTTAGTGTGAAGCTAGTGATAGTGCAGTCAGTGTGAGTGTAGTGCGACCATTCATTTTTACTTTAGTGTCGCATTATTGTAAATCTAGCGATAGTTCAGTCAGTGTGACTGTAGTGACCTGACCATTCATTTATACTTTAGTGTGAATCTAGTGATAGTTGAGTCAGTTTAAGTATAGTGATCTTATCATTCATTTTTATTTTAATGTCAGTTTATTTTGTAAGAGTCGGTTTACTGCATTATAGTTTAGTGGATTAGTGCATGTTTAACAAAGAATATTTCTGTTTGTTACTGCCCTTTTAACGCAGTATATTTCTGTGCATTATGTGCCATTTAATGCAGTATATTTCAGTGTGTTATGTGCTGTTTATCTCAGTATATTTCTGTGCATTAGTGCACGTTTAACGCAGTATATTTCAGTGCATTACTGCATGTTTACTACAGAATTTTTCTGTGCCTTAGTGCACATTTAACCCAATATTTTTTAATGCGTTAGTTGCCGTTTAAACTAGTATATTTCAAAGCATTACTTGCCTTTTTATGCAAAATATTTCACTTTGTTAGTGCACGCTTAACACAGTATCTTTCTGTGTGTTACTGCAAATGTAACACAGTATATTTCAGTGGGATACTGCACGTTAAACGCAGTATATTTCTGTGCATTTGTGCACGTTTACCGCAGTATATTTCTGTGCGTTACAAGTTGTCTCCAGGGGTAATGAGGATAAAGGAGATGATGATGATGATGAGGTCACTGCCTGACTTTGTTGCCGGATAGAGCAGAGGAGGAAAGTGAGGGTGAGGCATAACCCCAAAGTGGCAGCCATCATGGAAGAGTAGAGAGCAGCCACCCTATTCCATCACATTGTAGGGCTGTTATCTCCCGGCACCCTTCTCGCAGCTCAGCTGTCTGGCCCTTTTTTTAGCACATGTGCAGCCGATCGCACTATTTAAATTTTCAAACTTTGTCTCAAGCACATCAAGTATGGCAAAAACACCAGCCATTTGGTTACCACATGCTTGACAAGGCATGTAACCTCCCACCACTCAGCCCACTGGCAAGAGCACCGGAAAGCTGCACAAAAGAGGCACATTTCTGTTCCTCCTCCCTACTGTTCCTCCTCCTTACTCACCTCAGTCTACCCCCCACTATACCTCATGACCTCTCAGCAGCCTTCACAGACAGGGATGATGGTATAGTGCAGGATGTCCCAGTTCCTTGCAGCACATCTGCCAGTAGCACACCACCAGCTGTAGACTATAGCCTGCAAATTTCTCTGCCCCATCTGCTGCAGCGAAAAAAATACAGTCACTGCCACCCACATGCCCAGTGTCTAAATGCAAGCTTGTCAAAGCTGCTGGCTTTACACAATGGCAGGTTCTGCGCCAGTATTTCTTTTCAAGTAAGGCCATTCCAGCTCTGTACCATCACGTGGAAGGCAATGTTGTGGCATTGTTGGGCACGGCAGTCAGCCACAAAGTCCACATCACTGCTGACATGTGGTCCAGCAAGCATGATCAGGGACACTATATTTCCTTCACAGCACACTGGGTAACTCTGCTTGCAATTTGGAAGGATGCAGGACAGGGCTCAGTGCTGCAGCTTTTTGTGCCGCCACGTCTCCATACAGCTAGTGGTGATGCTGAAAGATTTGTCAGCATTCCCCCCTATGCTGAATTGTTCTACGAGGCACACATACCCCTTAAGTTTTCAAGGGGCTACCCAATAAGTCCAGCTAAAAGGTGCCATGCAGTTCTTCAGTTGGTGTGTCTAGGGGACAGGAACCACACTGTAGCAGAGATTCTTGCAGCTCTGCAGAGGCAGGCCCACAGGTGGTTCATGCCATGTAAGCTGGAGCCAGGAATGGTGGTGTGCGATAATGGCACAAACCTCCTGTCCGCCCTTAGACAGGGAAAGTTGACACATGCGCAATGCTTGGCTAATGTCCTAAATTTGGTGGGGAAGCATTTCCTAAATAGGTACCTAGGGTTGGAAGATCTGCTAAAGCAGGCCAGAAATGTCTGTAGCAGTGGCGGCTGGTGCTCAAAAGTTTTTGGGGGGGCACAAAAAGAAAAATGTAATAGGTATTGCTTAACGGCAAAAAACGCGGTAATAAAATTGCATGACTTTGAGGTCATGGTACAGGCATGGCACAGGTGATGGTATAGGCATGGCACATGTGATGGTATAGGCATGGCACAGGTGATGGCACAGGTGATGGCATAGGCATGGCACAGGTGATGGCATAGGCATGGCACAGGTGATGGCACAGGTGATGGCATAGGCATGGCACAGGTGATGGCATAGGCATGGCACAGGTGATGGCACAGGTGATGGCATAGGCATGGCACAGGCATGGCACAGGTGATGGCATAGGCATGGCACATGTGATGGCATAGGCATGGCACAGGTGATGGCACAGGTGATGGCATAGGCATGGCACAGGTGATGGCATAGGCATGGCACAGGTGATGGCATAGGCATGGCACAGGCATGTCACAGGTGATGGCATAGGCATGGCACAGGTGATGGCATAGGCATGGCACAGGTGATGGCACAGGCATGGCACAGGTGATGGCATAGGCATGGCACAGGTGATGGCACAGGTGATGGCATAGGCATGGCACAGGTGATGGCATAGGCATGGCACAGGTGATGGCACAGGTGATGGCATAGGCATGGCACAGGTGATGGCATAGGCATGGCACAGGTGATGGCACAGGTGATGGTACAGGCATGGCACAGGTGAGGGCACAGGTCGGCTTCAATCACTTACCTTCTGACGACGGCAGGATGGCGGGATTCCGGGAACCGAGACGAGCAGCGCCGTGGACGTCCTCCTCTTCAGTCTTCTGTCTTCCGGTCCGCGCGGCGGGAAGGAGATCGGGCGGTGACGGTGCGTGACTGACGCACGCACCGGCACCGCCCCCATTGCGAGTCAGCGATGTCCTGGATGATGATTGGTCCAGGCTGGAGACTGGACCAATCACAGCCAGGATATCACAAAGGTGGGGGTGGCTCAGCGCTTTTTCCTGCGCCCAGGTTATGCCCCCAGAAGGCAGCCAATCGGCGCCTCTTCTGGGTCGTAACCCCCCCCCCCCCCCATAGCCACCAGGCCCAGCACATAGGCCTGCGAACACAATTTTTTTTTTCAAAACTTTATTTGTTCTTTTTGTCATTTTTTTTCTATTTTTTTTTTTTTAGGGGGGGCGGCGCTCTGGCGCCCCCTATGCACGGGCCGCCACTGGTCTGTAGCCATTTCAGGCGGTCATATACAGGCAGTGCTCAGTTGGCTAAAATTCAGCGGGAATTATACATGCTAGTAAACCGCCTGATTTGTGACATGCCCACCAGGTGGAACTCGACTTGCTGTAGCGGCTGCACATGCAACAGAGGGCCGTTAACGAGTACCTGTGTGAGTATGGCACAACGACAGCCTCAGGCTGGCTCTGCTTTTCTCCCCACGCCAATGGGTGCTGATAAAGGATGCATGCACTGTACTGTCACCATTTGAGGAGGCCACAAGCATGGTGAGCTGTGACTATGCATGCATCAATGACACAATCCCTGTTGTGTTCCTGCTGGAGCAGACTCTGCGTGGCATTACGGACAGGGCATCCGAGGCAGAGCAGTGGGAGAAAGAGGAGGACTTCCTTTTCTCTAAAGGCCCACTTTATGAAGACACAATTCTTCCTGCACCACAGAATGCACAAGAGGCGAGGGAGGGGAAGGAGGATGGGGATTCTGGCAGTTTTGGAGGCATTGAAGCAGAGCAAGACATAGGTCAACCCTCAAAAGATGGTTTTCCATCCCATTAACCCTTGGTAGTAGTACATAGCTGGGAGAAGGCAGTTCCAGATACTGTAATCCTCAGTGACTCCGAGGCATCTGCTTCTCATGCCTCCACAAATTGTGAAGCATGGGCTACCTCCTGCTTTAAAGCCTGCCAAAGGATCCAAGAATACATGGCATTAAGGAGAAGGATCACTATTGGTTGACAACCCTCCTTGACCACCGTTACAAGAGGAAAGTTTCATCCTGTCCTTACAGAGGGTGCAGAAGATTAAATCTCTTAAGGATCTTAACCCCACGCGCCCTACTAACAGCTGCGGGTAATAACCGCAATCCTAGTGTCTGTTGTGTCGTTACTTGCCCATGTTCCTTTATGCTCATCCCTACACCGTATTATTTCCTCCTTTATACCCGATCTTCCCCTCTTTCACCTCCTGTCTTTCTCTTTTACCCATGCCTCCCTCTCCTTCTCTTCTTTCCTACCTGGTACCCTCTACTGTTGACCTACTTTAATAGGCCCTCCCTAACGGCCCCCGAACCATCTTGCCTCCCCCCTGTCCGAGTTTCTCTCCTTGCCACGAGAGGGCCTCCCCTTTGACCCTTTTTTTTTTACCATAAGGAAGACCCATCCTTGTCTGGGAGGTCTCTTCCTCGGTCCGGACACAGCATGATCCCCACGGGGATGTCTGGGCCCTGGGGGGGATCCTTCTAGATGCTGCATACCCTTGTTAGCCCCCTACTTGGTTGCGCTGGGTCCCCAATACAAGCTTTAGTCCCTTATATATATAAAGCTCAAGGATCTTTTATATTTTTCTTGCTACCTTTTATCTTTATGCTGCATAACAAACTGTTACATGCATGTTTTGAACTTTGTGATCTTTGTATTTCACTTGTCGTTATGTATGTTGTGTTTGCAAAATCTTAACAAAAATGTTTTGAAAGAAATCTCATAAGGATGCTCTAAACCTTTCGCTGCCAGGTCCTGTGCTCCACTTTTAACCACTTCAATACCGGGCACATTTCCCCCTTCCCTCCCCCACGCTAATTTATAGCTTTTAGCGCTATTGCATTTTGAATGACAATTGCGCGGTCATGCAACACTGTACCTAAACTTTAGGTACAGTGTTGCATGACCGCGCAATTGCAAACACCAAATTTATGTAATTTTTTTCCCCACAAATAGAGCTTTCTTTTGGTGGTATTTGATCACTGCAAGGTTTTTTTTTTTTGCTAAACAAATAAAAAAGTTTGAAAAAAAAAGTTTTTTTGTTTATGTTATAAAATTTTGTAAATAGATAAGTTTTTTCCTGCACTGATGAAGCCGCACTGACAGGCACTGATGAGGAGGCTCTGATGGGGGGGCACTAATATGCGGCACTGATAGGCAGCACTGATATGCAACACTGATATGTGGAACTGATAGGTAGCACTGATATGCAGCATTGGTGGGCACTGATAGGCGGCACTGCTGAACACTGATAGGCGGCACTGATGGGCACTGATAGGCGGCACTGATGGGCACTGATAGGTGGCACTGCTGGGCACTGATAGGCAGCACTGATTGGCACTGTTGGGCGGCACTAATGGGCACTGATGGGCACTGATAGGCGGCACTGGTGGGCAATCATGGGCACTGGTGGGCGGCACTGATAGATGGCAATGATGGGCACTGGTGGGCAGCACTGATGGGGAGGGCACTGATGGGCAGCACTGATGGGGAGGGCACTAGTGGGCTCCCTGAGCCCTGAATGCCATCCCTGGTGGCCATGGTGGGCATCCCTGGGGTCATGGGTGGGCATCCCTGGTGGTTCTAGTGGCACCCCCCAAGGGTCTGCACTGGTAATCAATGCTCTGATTACCAGTGCAGACCCCCCCCCCATCAGGAGAGCCGCAGATCGGTTCTCCTCCACTCGTGCCTGTCAGGCACGATCTGAGGAAAGCCGATTAACAGCACTTTCTATTTACTATGTGACCAGCTGTGATTGGACACAGATGGCCACATGGTAAAGAGCTTACGTCAGTAGGCTCTTTACCAAAATCGGAGATGCGGTGTGTCAGAGTGACACACCGCAGCACCGATCCGGGGGGCACGCAGAGCGCATTATCCTGCCACCATCATATGTCATACGCCATCATACGTCATTTGCCGATCGGGTGGGCGGGAAGTGGTTAAACATAGCTGGCCAGGACATTTTTACAATTTTGCCATTGCTTTTTTATTCTTCCCTTATAGAGTTTGTTAAAGACCCCCAGACCATATATTTTCTGAAAGCACATGACCAGTAGAATACAAATAAGGTGCTACTGATTTTTAGGGCACAATGATATTTGCACAAATATTTATCAAATCAATACTTTCATAAAATCACACTAAAATCATTATTAGCAGATAAAAACAGCACATTTTACAAATTTCCTACTAAATACAAAAGCTAACCTGTATTGAGTTAATAAATAACCACTATTTGTAAAGTTTAGATTGCACCTTTTTGTGAAATGGTGTAAATCGAACATACGCAAAAAGGGAAATATCCAAATTTCTCAAAAATTCTAGAGGTTTTCATCGTTCCCTTAAAGCTTTCAGAGTTTGTTTAAGACCCTTCTGGAAGCACATGGCCTGTAGAATAAAAAGAAGGTACTAATGATTTTAATGCCCTGCGATATTTGTGCAAATGTTTATCAAAACGATATATTCACTAAAAATGATCTAAAATCATTTTTTAGAGTATTAACATTATTAGTAGATACAAACACAGCAAATTTTACTAAATTGTGGCCAACTTCCTACTAAATATAAAAACTTAACCTATATTGAGTTAATAAATAACAAATATTTGTAAATTTTAAATGGTACCTTTTTGCAAAATGGTGAAAACTAAACGTACACAAAACTGTAAATTACCAAATTTCTTAAATAATCTGTAGTTCTTTACTTTTTTTATTTTCAGCTTTTAGAATTTTTAAAAGACCACCAAACTTATATTTTCTGAAGGCAAAGGGCCAATAGAATAAATGGAAGGTGATACTGATTTTTAAGGCTTCACGATATTTGCACAGATGTTTACCAAAACAATATTTTCACTAAAAATGCACTAAAATCATTGCTAGCAGATACAAACACAGCAAATTTAACAAAATTTCTACTTAGCCCCTTCTAAATATAAAAGCTAAACCTGTATTGAGTTAATAATCAACAAATATTTGGACATTTTAAATCGCGCCTTTTTGAGAAATAGTGAAAATCGGACGTACGCAATAATTTCTCTAAAAATCTTTAGGTTTTACTTTTCCACTTACAACTTTCAGAGTTTGTAAAATACCCCCCAAACCATATATTTTCTAAAAGCACCTGACCAGTAAAATAAAAAGAAGGTGCTACTGATTTTTAAGGCACCACAATATTTGCGCAAATGCTTATCAAACCAATATTTTTGTTAATAGTGAATTAATACCTGGCAATATGTACAACATTTCCTCTATATATAAAAGTTAAAACTGTACTGAGTTAATAAATACAAAATATTTGTACATTTTAAATTGCACCTCTTTGTGAAATGGTGGAAACTGAAGGTACGCAAAACTGTAAATAAAAACAGTTTACTCTAAAAATCCAGAGGTTACCATTTTTCACTTACAGCTTTCAGAATTTGAAAAGGCCCCTCAAAGCAGACATTTTCTGAAAGCACATGACCTGTAGAATAAAAAAAAGTGCTACTGATCTTTTGGACCCCAAAATAATCGCTATCTTCACTAAAAATACACTAAAATCATTAATAGTGCACATAAACACATCACTTGCAAAATTCCTGCTAAATTACTTCTAAAGCATCGTTCACATGTGGCATACTAAAGTGTACACCCATGGAGGGCAAAATCTACCTGCATGCACAGGTGTTCCGTACATCTCCGTACAGGCAGTCCCATTTATGTCGATTGGGATGCAATGGCTGCTTAGGCATAGCTACTGTTCCCAATCTGACATTTGTGTGGATGTGGGTGCATGACCCCAAACACAGACAGTGTAAGCTCATGGACATGCACGCAGACCTACATGGATGTCAAATTGGGAACAATAGCTCTGTTCGTTCAGTTGCTACATCCCAAATGACATTAATGGGACTGCCTGCACAGAGATGCATGGAACACCGGTGCATCCCTGTAAAGGTACGCTGTGTATGCCCTGTTTGAATAAGACCTTGGACCCCTTTCACACAAGCAGACCCATTTTCAAGCGGGCCCAATTGGACCACCTATTGTTTTCTATGGAGAGACTAATGTACTGTAAATGGACATGTGTCCGTTTACACCCGCCTACATCCGATCTGATCTGGTTCACTAAAAACAGATGGATGGGGATCCCACTCCCCATCCATCTAGCAGATTGGATCGGATGGAAATGGAAAGGCGGTATGTTTCCATCTGACCCCCCATAGAGAACAGTGGGCTGTGTCTGTGTCCCTTCAGCATTAGCAGAGCGGATGCAGACCTGTCATACGCCTGCTCAGCGGGCATCAGCAGACAGAACCCCTACTGAGCAGGCAGATCTGCTTGACAGAGTCCGCTCCATGTTTTTTTTTCTTATTTCGTTTTTACTTTTTAAACTTTTTTACAGATATAATTTTTTTTTTTTTTTTTTTGGGGGGGGGGGCTCTTTGGTGAGATATCAGAGGTCTAAACAGACCTCTATATCTCTTTTTTTTTTAACCAGAGAAAGGGATTTAAGAAAGTCCCTTTCTCTGAAGCACTTTACATAAATGAACAAGGAGTCTGTATAGAGATTCCTCATTTGATCATAAACTGACAGTCTGACACATAGTAAACACTCAATTTACTATGCTCAGCTGTCAGTTGACATAAGAGCAATCGGTAGTGACTGCTGCCTATGTCCACCCCCAAGCTCCAGCTTCGACCACAGCACCCTCCCACCCACCTCCTACTCTCAGCCTGACAGCTCGTTGGAGCGGCGGACAGCAGCTGCAGGCGGCGTGAGGGGAAGGAGGGATGCTGCCAGAGCAGGAATGGATCCTGTGGTGCGGGTGTTGGTATGGGGGGTGATCAGACTGGTGGGGGGCATGCTGAGATCCCCTTTAAGCCCCCACAGAACCTAAATCCGGCGGGAAGTGGCAGAGGAGGGATGCCAGTTTCTAGAGGTAGCTGCAGGGATCCAGTTTGAGTGGGGGGGGGGTTGGATCGAGTGTGTGGGGGGGATCAATGCTGGGGGGCAATAAGAGGGAATGAAGGGGATAGGAAAGGAGAGTGGGGGGAGCAGTTTTAAGTGACAGGGAGCGGGCGAGAGGGGGAGAGGCTGGGGAAAGCAGCATGGGGGTAGGGAAGTCATATTTGAGGTTTACCCACTCTGATTAGGGGAATTTAATCCCCTGATCAGAGATATAGAATTGATCAGCAGAGTCTTCTGAACAGTTCTGTTATAAGTTCATGGTCATTGGAGTGACCATGAGCTTATAGTAGAGGGAGAAATTAGGTCCATACATCATACGGACCTGGCCAGCTGCAAGTAATGTTGTAGGTCCCTATGCCCTACAGACCTGGCAGTGAAAGGGTTAAAGAGGAGTTTATATAATTCCTTTTCTGACTCTGGAAGGTTACAGTGTTGTGAAAAACGTAGTGTTGAGGCTTCTGTTGGTCTAGAGAGGAGCGGTGGAGAAAGGGGCCGCCTAAGTGACACATTTTACAATTTTGTTAGTCCTCGCCGCCCAGGGCTCTTTGCTTCCACATCCCATTGGCAGCATCTGCATCATACAGTGGACTATTAGTATTGAGGGGGAGGTGAGTGGTGCTGCCTGGTGACTGTAATAAGGAGTGATTGGTAATAAACGGTAAATACACAATTAATGGCAAAAAAAAATTCTAAATAAGGTGTCCTCACACAATAAATGTATAGTAGCAACCATATAAATAATAAATATAAAGTAATAAACAGCACCTTGTATCTTACTCAATGATATATAAATTAACCACTTGCCGACCGCCGCAAGTACATATACTGCGGCGGTCAGCCCCTCCTGGGCAAAGTGACGTATCAGTACGTCACTTGCCCACGAGCCTACAGGGGCGAGTGTGCGCCGCCGGAGGCGCGCTCCCGCCCCCGCTCCTTCCCCGACATCCCCACGCGAGTGACCGCCGGCTCCGATGTCCACCGGCCACTTGCGATCTCCCGCTGGGTGAGAAAGGTAGGCAGCTAATGTAAACAAAGCCGCCTGTCATTCTCCCTGGTGTAACTGCAGAGACTATACGATCCTGCTATGTAGGATCGTATGTCTCTGTGGTTACATCACAAGCCAAGCCCCTTGACAGTTAGAATCACGCCCCTAGGGACACACTTAAACCCTTGATTACTAATAAAGTTAACCCCTTCCCTGACAGTGTCATTTTTACAGTAACAGTGCATATTTTTAGCACTGATTACTGTAGTAATGTCACTGGTACCCCCAAAAGTGTCAAAAATGTCAGTCAGGGGTCCAATCTGACTGTCAGGGTCCGGACTGGCGGCAGATGAAGACACTAGGGGTGGATCCTCTGTGTCTGTGAGGGAATGGCGTGGACCGCACCAGAGGACCGGTTCTAAGTGGCTACTGGTTTTCACCAGAGCCCGCCGCAAGGCGGGATGGACTTGCTGCGGCGGTAGCAACCAGGTCGTATCCTCCGGTAGCGGCTCAACCTCACAGACAGCTGAAAACAGGCGTGGTACAATAGGACAAGGCAAAGGCAAGGTCAGACGTAGCAGAAGGTCAAGGCAGGCGGCAAAGGTTCGAAGTCAGGGGCAATGGCAGAAGGTCAGATACACAGGCAGGGCAATACACAAACGCTCTCTCAGGGCACTAAGGCAACAAGATCCGGCAAGGACAGGAAGGGGAAGTGGGTTTATATAAGAAACAGGAAACAGGTCACAGGAACAGGAAACAGGTCACAGGAAACAGGAAACAGGAAGGGAGGTTTGGACCAGATACCAATTACTGGTGCACAGGCCCCTTAAATTTCAAACAACCGGCACGCGTGCGCCTTATGGTGCAGGGGCACATGCGACGGGAACCGCGTGAGTGGGGAGCGGAGGAGGGAGGTTACACTGTCCGCCGCAATGTCGCAGTCCTGCAAAAAAAAATCACAGATCGCCGCCATTACTAGTTAAAAAAAACAATAAAAATTACATGAATTTTTCCCGTAGTTAGTAAACGCAATAACTTTTGCGCAAACCAATCAAAATACGCTTATTGTGATTTTTTTTTTACCAAAAAAATTTTGCAGAAAACAAATTGGCCCAAAATGTTAAAAAAATTAGATTTTTACTTTTTTGGGGGGGGAATTTCATATAAAAAATGTGAAAAATATTGTTATTTTTTCAAAATTGTCGCTCTTTTTTTGTTTATAGCGCAAACAGTAAAAATCGCAAAGGTGATCAAATACCACCAAAAGAAAGCTCTGTTTGTGGCAAATAAAGGACGTCAATTTCATTTGGATACAGCGTTGCATGACCGCGCAATTGTCCATTAAATTTATGCAGTGCCGAATCGCAAAAAAGGCCCCTGTCTTTGAGCAGCCAAATCCTCCAGGGCTTAAGTGGTTAAAGTGACCGATGTGCTTACAACCATGACAAAAAAAAAAAAATCACCCCACACTAGCTTGATAGTAGACTCCCAATCATCGAACTAATGAAAATATAACAGTAAAAAACTGGATAAAGTGACTAGTGAAAAGTAGTGTTGCGCGAACACGGACTGTATTATTCGGGTTCGTACCGAATAATTGGATTTTTGTTACCTGAACACGGACCCGAAAACTTTACTGTATGTTTGGGCTTAAAATCTGTGTTCGGTCATTTTATTTCCTGTTTTGTATGTAATGGCGCGCTTTTAATGGCGGACTTTCAACAGCCAATCAACAAGCGTTTAACTGGTGTGCCTTAAGCCATCCCAGCCATGCCTACTAATGTATTAGTAGCTGTGATTGGCTATCTGAAGCATGTGACCATGTCTTTATAAGTTCGAGAGCCCCAGCGCGCCACGTCATTCTGCTGTAGTTTAGGGGCAGAGCACACATCATACGTGCTGGCTGCTGATTAGGGACAGACAGTGATTCTGTGAAAAATTGTGTCCGAAAAGATTGCAGGGACAGGTCGGAGTGCAGGCAGGGAAAGTTATTAGAGCATTTTAGGGCCAGGCTGGAGATTAGGCAGGGTCAGTATACATCGATTTTGCTGTGTGGGGGGTGGTGCAGTGAACGATCTTATTGAGCATATTAGGGCCAGGCTGGAGATTAGGCAGGGACAGTCTACATCGATTTTTCTGTGTGGTGGGTGGTGCAGTGAACGATCTTTTTGCCCTCACTTGAGCCCACTGAGGAGGAGGGAGAAAAAAAATCTATTTTTATCAGTCAGTTGTGTGCAGCGTTCATCAGCTATATTTTACTACAAGTTAAAAGGGATTTTTTTTTTCTCCCCATTCATAGCCTGTTTGCTGCAGTGCTGACTGTGACATAAGACACTGCTGTGTTCACATGTGCTATTGAGTGATTTTCAATTTTATACACTTTTTTCTATTCCACTATTCAATATACACCCTTTTGGGTTAAAAAAAATTAAATTGGGGCATAGTCTGTACTAATCTATTTAAAAATTACAAACTTAAAGGGGAATTGTCTTTTTTTTCCCTTCATAGCCTGCTGCAGAGCTGACTGCGACATAAAACATAAGACACTGCTGTGTTCACATGTGCTATTGAAAAATCACCAATTTTATATCATATTTTCTATTCCGCTATTCAATCTACAACCTTTGGGGTAAAAATAATTAAATTGCGGCATAGTCTGTATCGGTACGTGTGAGATACACCTTTCCAATTTTTGGGGCGCATCTTCCACCGCCGAGGATTGCAGGGTGCTTCAGTTTGCCTCCTGCCTGTTCTGAACTCCTCCTACTCCTCATCCTGCCTTTAGGGTACAAAAAATAGTAATCGAGGCCTAGTCTGGGTCTGTACGTGTGAGATAGATACACCTTTTGATATCATATTTTCTATTCCACTATTCAATCTACACCCTTTGGGGTAAAAAGAATTAAATTGCGGCATAGTCTGTATCGGTGTGTGAGATACACCTTTCCAATTTTTGGGGCGCATCTTCCACCGCCGAGGATTGCAGGGTGCTTCAGTTTGCCTTCTGCGTGTTCCGAACTCCTCCTACTACTCATCCTGCCTTTAGGGTACAAAAAATAGTAATCGGGGCCTAGTCTGGGTCTGTACGTGTGAGATAGATACACCTTTTGATATCATATTTTCTATTCCGCTATTCAATCTACACCCTTGGGGTAAAAAGAATTAAATTAAGGCATAGTCTGTATTGGTACGTGTGAGATACACCTTTCCAATTTTTGGGGCGCATCTTCCACCGCCGAGGATTCCAGGGTGCTTCAGTTTGCCTCCTGTTCCAAACTCCTCCTACTCCTCATCCTGCCTTTAGGGTACAAGAAATAGTAATCGGGGCCTAGTCTGGGTCTGTACGTGTGAGATAGATACACCTTTTGATATCATATTTTCTATTCCACTATTCAATCTACACCCTTTGGGGTAAAAAGAATTAAATTGCGGCATAGTCTGTATCGGTGTGTGAGATACACCTTTCCAATTTTTGGGGCGCATCTTCCACCGCCGAGGATTGCAGGGTGCTTCAGTTTGCCTTCTGCGTGTTCCGAACTCCTCCTACTACTCATCCTGCCTTTAGGGTACAAAAAATAGTAATCGGGGCCTAGTCTGGGTCTGTACGTGTGAGATAGATACACCTTTTGATATCATATTTTCTATTCCGCTATTCAATCTACACCCTTGGGGTAAAAAGAATTAAATTGCGGCATAGTCTGTATTGGTACGTGTGAGATACACCTTTCCAATTTTTGGGGCGCATCTTCCACCGCCGAGGATTCCAGGGTGCTTCAGTTTGCCTCCTGTTCCAAACTCCTCCTACTCCTCATCCTGCCTTTAGGGTACAAAAAATAGTAATCGGGGCCTAGTCTGGGTCTGTACGTGTGAGATAGATACACCTTTTGATATCATATTTTCTATTCCTCTATTCAATCTACACCCTTGGGGTAAAAAGAATTAAATTGCGGCATAGTCTGTATTGGTACGTGTGAGATACACCTATCCAATTTTTGGGGCGCATCTTCCACCGCCGAGGATTGCAGGGTGCTTCAGTTTGCCTCCTGCGTGTTCCGAACTCCTCCTACTACTCATCCTGCCTTTAGGGTACAAAAAATAGTAATCGGGGCCTAGTCTGGGTTTGTACGTGTGAGATACACCTTTTGATATCATATTTTCTATTCCGCTATTCAATCTACAACCTTTGGGGTAAAAAGAATTAAATTGCGGCATAGTCTGTATCGGTATGTGTGAGATATACCTTCCAAATTTTTGGGGCGCATCTTCCACCGCCGAGGATTCCAGGGTGCTTCAGTTTGCCTCCTGTTCCAAACTCCTCCTACTCCTCATCCTGCCTTTAGGGTACAAAAAATAGTAATCGGGGCCTAGTCTGGGTCTGTACGTGTGAGATAGATACACCTTTTGATATCATATTTTCTATTCCGCTATTCAATCTACACCCTTTGGGGTAAAAAGAATTAAATTGCGGCATAGTCTGTATCGGTACGTGTGAGATACACCTTTCCAATTTTTGGGCGCATCTTACACCGCTGAGGATTGCAGGGTGTTTCAGTTTGCCTCCTGCACTGTTCCGAACTCCTCCTACTCCTCATCCTCATCCTGCCTTTAGGGTACAAAAAATTGTAATCGGGGCCTAGTCTGGGTTTGTACGTGTGAGATACACCTTTTGATATCATATTTTCTATTCCGCTATTCAATCTACAACCTTTGGGGTAAAAAGAATTAAATTGCGGCATAGTCTGTATCGGTATGTGTGAGATATACCTTCCAAATTTTTGGGGCGCATCTTCCACCACCGAGGATTGCAGGATGCTTCAGTTTGCCTCCTGTTCCGAACTCCTCCTACTCCTCATCCTGCCTTTAGGGTACAAAAAATTGTAATCGGGGCCTAGTCTGTGTTTGTACGTGTGAGATACACCGTTTTATAAAAAATTTTCTATTCCGCTATTCAATATACACCCTTTTTGAGTGTAAAAATTTAATTACGGCATAGTCTGTATCGGTACATGTGAGATACACCTTTTTAAATAGTTTGGCGCATCTCCTTCCACCGCCGAGGATTGCAGGGCGCTTCAGTTTGCCTCCTGTTCCGAACTCCTCCTACTCCTCTTCCTCATCCTCATCCTGCCTTTAGGGTACAAAAAATTGTAATTGGGGCCTAGTCTGTGTTTGTACGTGTGAGATACACCGTTTTCTAAATTTTTTCTATTCCGCTATTCAATATACACCCTTTTTGAGTGTAAAAAATTAAATTACGGCATAGTCTGTATCGGTACATGTGAGATACACCTTTTACATTTGTTTGGCGCATCTCCTTCCACCGCCAAGGATTGCAGGGTGCTTCAGTTTGCCTCCTGTTCCGAACTCCTCCTACTCCTCTTCCTCATCCTCCCTTTAGGGTACAAAAAATTGTAATCGGGGCCTAGTCTGTGTTTGTACGTGTGAGATACACCGTTTTATATCCTTTTTTTCTATTCCGCTATTCAATATACACCCTTTTGGGGTGAAAAAAATTAAATTGCGGCATACTTTGCATATTTGACTGTGAGATACACCCGTTGTATTTGTATTCTGTTTTTCTATTCCGCTATTTAATAAACACCCTTTTGGGGTAAAAAAAAATTAAATTGCGGCATAGTTTGCATATTTGACTGTGAGATACACCCGTGCGATACTGTTGTTGTTTTGTTCCGCTATTCAATAAACACCTTTCTAGGGCAAGATCATAAATTACAGAAATATGAGGAGACCGTCAAATAGGGGCCGTGGCCTGGGTCGTGGTGCTGCTGGTAGAGCTCCTGTTGCAAGGAGTGGTCGATCTGTGCCAGCTACACGCACAAGTGAAACACCTTTCTCAAGTGTGAGTAGGCGACAGAACCTGCAGCAGTATTTGGTAGGGCATCATGCACCTCTAGAAGTGATGAGGCCAGAACAAGTAGAGGCGATAGTAGATTGGTTTGCTGCTGACAGTGCCTCCAGTTCCTTCACATTGTCTCCCACCCATTCTACTGCAGAAAGGTCAGAGTTGGCACCTGCAGCCGATGTCCAACCGTCTTTCACCTCACCCCCTTGCAAATCAGGCAAGCAGTCTGAGCCCCAAGTCATGCAGCAGTCTCTTCTTCTTTTTGATGACTCTGTCAGCAGGGTTTCCCAGGGCCATCCACCTAGCCCTGCCCCAGAAGTGGAAGAGATTGAGTGCAGCGATGCCCAACCACTTATTTCTCAAGATGAGTACATGGAAGGACCATCGCAGCACGTCTCCGATGATGACGAAACGCAGGTGCCAACTGCTGCGGCACTCAGAATTGTGGAGATCGACAAGGAGGGCAGGGTTGACGACTGGGTGGAAGATGATGTGGAGGACGATGAGGTCCTCGACCCCACATGGAATGAAGGTCATGCAGGTGACCTGAGTAGTTTGGAGGAAGAGGCGGTGGTCGCACAGAGCCACCAGCACAGCAGAAGAGGGAGCAGGGTGCAGAAGCGGAGCAGCCGTGCCCTAGACACTACGACTGCTACTGCCCAATGCAGCAAGGGACTGAGCGCACCAAAGCCAGCTCAAAGGAGTTGTCTAGCGTGGAAGTTCTTCAGAAAATGTGCTGATGACAGGACACGAGTGGTTTGCACCCTGTGCAATCAGAGCCTGAAGCGAGGCATAAACCTTCTCAACCTGAGCACAACCTGCATGATCAAAGCACGAGCTGCAGTGGAGTAGACACCTTCAAAACCAAGAAAGGTCTCTGGCTCCTCCTGCTTCCTCTTCTGCTGCAGTCTCTGCCTCTCCATCCACCTCTGTAGTGATACCGGCACCTGCCACCCCGCAAACAGACGATCTGTCAGCAACACCACCACCTGGGTCACCAACCATCTCCACAATGTCCCGTGGAAGCGTTCAGCTTTCCATCTCCCAAACACTTCAGAGGAAGAGGAAGTACCCCCCCTCCCAACACGGTCAGGGGCGTTATATCTCCCTAACGGCACACTGGGTAAATGCAGTGGCGGATGGGCCTGAGGCGGATAGCAATTTGGCGCATGTCCTTCCACCACCGAGGATTGCAGGGCGCTTCAGTTTGCCTCCTGTTCCTAACTCCTCCTACTCCGCTTCCTCATCCTCTACCGCCTCCTCATCCGGTTAGCGTAACACCTTCACCACCAACTTCAGCACAGCCAGGGGTAAACGACAGCAGGCAGTTTTAAAACTTGCCTGTTTGGGGGAAAAACCACACACCGCGCAGGAGTTGTAGAGGAGCATGGAACAGCAGACAAATGAGTGGTTGCTGCCAGCGAGCCTCAAGCCCGGCCTGGTAGTGTGCGATAACGGGCAAAATCTCATAGCAGCTCTGGGCCTAGCCGGTTTGACGCACATCCCTTGCCTTTTGCATGTGCTGAATTTGGTGGTGCAGAGGTTCCTTAAAAATTTCCCCGATATGTCAGAGCTGCTGTAGAATGTGCGGGCCGTCTTTCTGCACTTTCGGCGTTCTCACCCTGCTGCTGCTCGCCTGTCAGCGCTGCAGCGTAACTTCGGCCTTCCCGCCCACCGCCTTATATGTGACGTGCCCACAAGGTGGAACTCCACCTTGTACATGCTGGAAAGACTGTGCGAGCAGCAGCAGGCCATAGTGGAGTCTCAGCTGCAGCACGCACGCGTGAGTCACTCTGCGGAACAGCACTACTTCACCACCAATAACTGGGCCTCAATGCGAGACCTGTGTGCCTTGTTGCGCTGTTTTGAGTACTCCACCAACATGGCCAGTGCCGATGACACTGTTGTCAGCTTAACTATCCCACTTCTATGCCTCCTTCAAAAAACGATTCGGGCGATGATGGAAGAGGATGTGGCACAGGATGAGGAGGAGGATGAAGAGGTAACATTTCCAAGGCTTTCAGGGCAGTCATTCGCAAGTGGCTCTGAGGGTGGGTTCCTGCACACACAAACGCCAGGGACACAATTGTCCAGCAGGGGCACAGTTCTGGAGGATGAGGAGGATGAGGAGATCACTCCAGCCATCACTGGTGCGTGGCTGGGGGGATACAGAGGACACAGACGATACACCTCCCACAGAGGACAGCCTTTTGTTGCCTCTGGGCAGCCTGGCACACATGAGCGATTACATGCTGCAGTGTCTCCACAACGACCGCCGAGTTGCCCACATTCTAACTTGTGCTGATTACTGGGTGGCCACGCTGCTGGATCCCCATTACAAGGACAACGTACCATCCTTAATTCACTCACTGGAGCGTGATCGCAAGATGTGTGAGTACAAGCGCACGCTGGTAGACGCAATGCTGCTGGCATTCCCACCTGACAGCGGGGCCACAGTGGAAGCACAAGGCCAAGGCAGAGGAGGAGGAGGAAGAGGTTGCCAACGCAACCAGGGCACCGCCAGCACCTCAGAAGGCAGGGTTAGCATGGCCGAAATGTGGAAAATCTTTGTCAGCATGCGACAACAAACAGCAGCACCAGCAGCTCATATGGAACGTCTTAGCTGGAGGCAGCATTTCACTAACATGGTGGAGCAGTATGTGTGCACACGCCTACATGCAGTGAATTACGGGTCTGCCCCCTTCAACTTCTGGGTCACCAAATTGGGCACATGGCCTGAGCTTGCCCTTTACGCCTTGGAGGTGCTGGCGTGCCCTGCAGCCAGTGTATTATCTGAATGTGTATTTAGCACGGCTGGGGGCGTTATCACAGACAAGCGCAGCCGCCTGTCCAGAGACAATGTGGACAAGCTCACGTTCATTAAAATGAACCAGGCATGGATCCCACAGGACTTTTCCGTACCTTGTGCAGAATAGAGATGGATACCGACCTTACCCAGCCATTGTTCTATTTTTGATCTTTCTCACTCTTTTGGGGTGTACCCTCATTTAAAATGACTGAAAAAAAGCAGTGTTGGCTACCTCGTCCTCCTCCACCGCCGCTTCCACCTACACCGCCACATCCACCACCACCTCAACCTCCCTCCTACTCCATATGGGCCTCATCCTTCACAGATGAAGAAAATTGTTTTATTTTTCAGTTTTTTTTGTTGTTGTTTTAAGTTATTTCCCTATCCACATTTGTTTGCAGAGCACTTGCCATGCTCTTAACTACGTTTTGCTGCCATTTGCAGCACTCTAGCCCTTTCCATTGGTGTTTTAGAGCCATTTTAGTGCCTGAAAGTTCGGGTCCCCATTGACTTCAATGGGGTTCGGGGTTCGGTGTCCGGGTAAAGTTCGGAAAAAGTCCGGGACACGGACCCGGACTTTTTTTTCAAGTTCGGCCGAACCGGCTGAACCCGCCGAACATGGACATCCAGGTGTCCGCTCAACTCTAGTGAAAAGTGATTAAGTGTAAATAATTCAGTAATCCAGAAGAAAGTCACATGTAAAAGGTGACTCAGTGCTGGTACAAAAATATTCCATATAAGTGCACTTATACATATATGAAGAGATATATGTAAGAAAAAGTGATTCAGTGCAAGTCCAGAAACCAGTCACATATAAAAGGTGACTCAGTGCTTATATAAAAAGTCCATATAGGTGCACATATAAAAAGTCTTTGATATTCTCCAAAACGTGGCTGGTGTAAGTGATAAATCACTCCCAGGACCGCACTAACCAGATATGGTAACTCCCGCACGGGTAATAGGCTTTAGAGGATGTAGCTCATATAAGTAACCACTGATACTCATCCTCTAAAGCCTATTATCGCAGGTGCTATTCCTTCTGCATCATAGTTAGTCAGGTTGAAAATAGACACAAGTCCATCTGGCTAAATCAATAAAAAACAAAAACAAAAAAACAGTAAAGAAAACCAAATCATACAATCCCATATACACAATCCTATACCCGCAGTTGATCAAGAGGAAGGTGAAAAAACCCCAGCAAAGCATGATCCACGTAACTCCCCTGCTACGTCAGGGGAAAAAAAATCCTTTCTGATCCCCCGAGAGGCAATAGGATATTCCCTGGATCGGAGGAGGGAGGTTACACTGTCCGCCGCAATGTCGCAGTCCTGCAAAAAAAAATCACAGATCGCCGCCATTACTAGTTAAAAAAAACAATAAAAATTACATGAATTTTTCCCGTAGTTAGTAAACGCAATAACTTTTGCGCAAACCAATCAAAATACGCTTATTGTGATTTTTTTTTTACCAAAAAAATTTTGCAGAAAACAAATTGGCCCAAAATGTTAAAAAAATTAGATTTTTACTTTTTTGGGGGGGGAATTTCATATAAAAAATGTGAAAAATATTGTTATTTTTTCAAAATTGTCGCTCTTTTTTTGTTTATAGCGCAAACAGTAAAAATCGCAAAGGTGATCAAATACCACCAAAAGAAAGCTCTGTTTGTGGCAAATAAAGGACGTCAATTTCATTTGGATACAGCGTTGCATGACCGCGCAATTGTCCATTAAATTTATGCAGTGCCGAATCGCAAAAAAGGCCCCTGTCTTTGAGCAGCCAAATCCTCCAGGGCTTAAGTGGTTAAAGTGACCGATGTGCTTACAACCATGACAAAAAAAAAAAAATCACCCCACACTAGCTTGATAGTAGACTCCCAATCATCGAACTAATGAAAATATAACAGTAAAAAACTGGATAAAGTGACTAGTGAAAAGTAGTGTTGCGCGAACACGGACTGTATTATTCGGGTTCGTACCGAATAATTGGATTTTTGTTACCTGAACACGGACCCGAAAACTTTACTGTATGTTTGGGCTTAAAATCTGTGTTCGGTCATTTTATTTCCTGTTTTGTATGTAATGGCGCGCTTTTAATGGCGGACTTTCAACAGCCAATCAACAAGCGTTTAACTGGTGTGCCTTAAGCCATCCCAGCCATGCCTACTAATGTATTAGTAGCTGTGATTGGCTATCTGAAGCATGTGACCATGTCTTTATAAGTTCGAGAGCCCCAGCGCGCCACGTCATTCTGCTGTAGTTTAGGGGCAGAGCACACATCATACGTGCTGGCTGCTGATTAGGGACAGACAGTGATTCTGTGAAAAATTGTGTCCGAAAAGATTGCAGGGACAGGTCGGAGTGCAGGCAGGGAAAGTTATTAGAGCATTTTAGGGCCAGGCTGGAGATTAGGCAGGGTCAGTATACATCGATTTTGCTGTGTGGGGGGTGGTGCAGTGAACGATCTTATTGAGCATATTAGGGCCAGGCTGGAGATTAGGCAGGGACAGTCTACATCGATTTTTCTGTGTGGTGGGTGGTGCAGTGAACGATCTTTTTGCCCTCACTTGAGCCCACTGAGGAGGAGGGAGAAAAAAAATCTATTTTTATCAGTCAGTTGTGTGCAGCGTTCATCAGCTATATTTTACTACAAGTTAAAAGGGATTTTTTTTTTCTCCCCATTCATAGCCTGTTTGCTGCAGTGCTGACTGTGACATAAGACACTGCTGTGTTCACATGTGCTATTGAGTGATTTTCAATTTTATACACTTTTTTCTATTCCACTATTCAATATACACCCTTTTGGGTTAAAAAAAATTAAATTGGGGCATAGTCTGTACTAATCTATTTAAAAATTACAAACTTAAAGGGGAATTGTCTTTTTTTTCCCTTCATAGCCTGCTGCAGAGCTGACTGCGACATAAAACATAAGACACTGCTGTGTTCACATGTGCTATTGAAAAATCACCAATTTTATATCATATTTTCTATTCCGCTATTCAATCTACAACCTTTGGGGTAAAAATAATTAAATTGCGGCATAGTCTGTATCGGTACGTGTGAGATACACCTTTCCAATTTTTGGGGCGCATCTTCCACCGCCGAGGATTGCAGGGTGCTTCAGTTTGCCTCCTGCCTGTTCTGAACTCCTCCTACTCCTCATCCTGCCTTTAGGGTACAAAAAATAGTAATCGAGGCCTAGTCTGGGTCTGTACGTGTGAGATAGATACACCTTTTGATATCATATTTTCTATTCCACTATTCAATCTACACCCTTTGGGGTAAAAAGAATTAAATTGCGGCATAGTCTGTATCGGTGTGTGAGATACACCTTTCCAATTTTTGGGGCGCATCTTCCACCGCCGAGGATTGCAGGGTGCTTCAGTTTGCCTTCTGCGTGTTCCGAACTCCTCCTACTACTCATCCTGCCTTTAGGGTACAAAAAATAGTAATCGGGGCCTAGTCTGGGTCTGTACGTGTGAGATAGATACACCTTTTGATATCATATTTTCTATTCCGCTATTCAATCTACACCCTTGGGGTAAAAAGAATTAAATTAAGGCATAGTCTGTATTGGTACGTGTGAGATACACCTTTCCAATTTTTGGGGCGCATCTTCCACCGCCGAGGATTCCAGGGTGCTTCAGTTTGCCTCCTGTTCCAAACTCCTCCTACTCCTCATCCTGCCTTTAGGGTACAAGAAATAGTAATCGGGGCCTAGTCTGGGTCTGTACGTGTGAGATAGATACACCTTTTGATATCATATTTTCTATTCCACTATTCAATCTACACCCTTTGGGGTAAAAAGAATTAAATTGCGGCATAGTCTGTATCGGTGTGTGAGATACACCTTTCCAATTTTTGGGGCGCATCTTCCACCGCCGAGGATTGCAGGGTGCTTCAGTTTGCCTTCTGCGTGTTCCGAACTCCTCCTACTACTCATCCTGCCTTTAGGGTACAAAAAATAGTAATCGGGGCCTAGTCTGGGTCTGTACGTGTGAGATAGATACACCTTTTGATATCATATTTTCTATTCCGCTATTCAATCTACACCCTTGGGGTAAAAAGAATTAAATTGCGGCATAGTCTGTATTGGTACGTGTGAGATACACCTTTCCAATTTTTGGGGCGCATCTTCCACCGCCGAGGATTCCAGGGTGCTTCAGTTTGCCTCCTGTTCCAAACTCCTCCTACTCCTCATCCTGCCTTTAGGGTACAAAAAATAGTAATCGGGGCCTAGTCTGGGTCTGTACGTGTGAGATAGATACACCTTTTGATATCATATTTTCTATTCCTCTATTCAATCTACACCCTTGGGGTAAAAAGAATTAAATTGCGGCATAGTCTGTATTGGTACGTGTGAGATACACCTATCCAATTTTTGGGGCGCATCTTCCACCGCCGAGGATTGCAGGGTGCTTCAGTTTGCCTCCTGCGTGTTCCGAACTCCTCCTACTACTCATCCTGCCTTTAGGGTACAAAAAATAGTAATCGGGGCCTAGTGTGGGTCTGTACGTGTGAGATAGATACACCTTTTGATATCATATTTTCTATTCCGCTATTCAATCTACACCCTTTGGGGTAAAAAGAATTAAATTGCGGCATAGTCTGTATCGGTACGTGTGAGATACACCTTTCCAATTTTTGGGCGCATCTTACACCGCTGAGGATTGCAGGGTGTTTCAGTTTGCCTCCTGCACTGTTCCGAACTCCTCCTACTCCTCATCCTCATCCTGCCTTTAGGGTACAAAAAATTGTAATCGGGGCCTAGTCTGGGTTTGTACGTGTGAGATACACCTTTTGATATCATATTTTCTATTCCGCTATTCAATCTACAACCTTTGGGGTAAAAAGAATTAAATTGCGGCATAGTCTGTATCGGTATGTGTGAGATATACCTTCCAAATTTTTGGGGCGCATCTTCCACCACCGAGGATTGCAGGATGCTTCAGTTTGCCTCCTGTTCCGAACTCCTCCTACTCCTCATCCTGCCTTTAGGGTACAAAAAATTGTAATCGGGGCCTAGTCTGTGTTTGTACGTGTGAGATACACCGTTTTATAAAAAATTTTCTATTCCGCTATTCAATATACACCCTTTTTGAGTGTAAAAATTTAATTACGGCATAGTCTGTATCGGTACATGTGAGATACACCTTTTTAAATAGTTTGGCGCATCTCCTTCCACCGCCGAGGATTGCAGGGCGCTTCAGTTTGCCTCCTGTTCCGAACTCCTCCTACTCCTCTTCCTCATCCTCATCCTGCCTTTAGGGTACAAAAAATTGTAATTGGGGCCTAGTCTGTGTTTGTACGTGTGAGATACACCGTTTTCTAAATTTTTTCTATTCCGCTATTCAATATACACCCTTTTTGAGTGTAAAAAATTAAATTACGGCATAGTCTGTATCGGTACATGTGAGATACACCTTTTACATTTGTTTGGCGCATCTCCTTCCACCGCCAAGGATTGCAGGGTGCTTCAGTTTGCCTCCTGTTCCGAACTCCTCCTACTCCTCTTCCTCATCCTCCCTTTAGGGTACAAAAAATTGTAATCGGGGCCTAGTCTGTGTTTGTACGTGTGAGATACACCGTTTTATATCCTTTTTTTCTATTCCGCTATTCAATATACACCCTTTTGGGGTGAAAAAAATTAAATTGCGGCATACTTTGCATATTTGACTGTGAGATACACCCGTTGTATTTGTATTCTGTTTTTCTATTCCGCTATTTAATAAACACCCTTTTGGGGTAAAAAAAAATTAAATTGCGGCATAGTTTGCATATTTGACTGTGAGATACACCCGTGCGATACTGTTGTTGTTTTGTTCCGCTATTCAATAAACACCTTTCTAGGGCAAGATCATAAATTACAGAAATATGAGGAGACCGTCAAATAGGGGCCGTGGCCTGGGTCGTGGTGCTGCTGGTAGAGCTCCTGTTGCAAGGAGTGGTCGATCTGTGCCAGCTACACGCACAAGTGAAACACCTTTCTCAAGTGTGAGTAGGCGACAGAACCTGCAGCAGTATTTGGTAGGGCATCATGCACCTCTAGAAGTGATGAGGCCAGAACAAGTAGAGGCGATAGTAGATTGGTTTGCTGCTGACAGTGCCTCCAGTTCCTTCACATTGTCTCCCACCCATTCTACTGCAGAAAGGTCAGAGTTGGCACCTGCAGCCGATGTCCAACCGTCTTTCACCTCACCCCCTTGCAAATCAGGCAAGCAGTCTGAGCCCCAAGTCATGCAGCAGTCTCTTCTTCTTTTTGATGACTCTGTCAGCAGGGTTTCCCAGGGCCATCCACCTAGCCCTGCCCCAGAAGTGGAAGAGATTGAGTGCAGCGATGCCCAACCACTTATTTCTCAAGATGAGTACATGGAAGGACCATCGCAGCACGTCTCCGATGATGACGAAACGCAGGTGCCAACTGCTGCGGCACTCAGAATTGTGGAGATCGACAAGGAGGGCAGGGTTGACGACTGGGTGGAAGATGATGTGGAGGACGATGAGGTCCTCGACCCCACATGGAATGAAGGTCATGCAGGTGACCTGAGTAGTTTGGAGGAAGAGGCGGTGGTCGCACAGAGCCACCAGCACAGCAGAAGAGGGAGCAGGGTGCAGAAGCGGAGCAGCCGTGCCCTAGACACTACGACTGCTACTGCCCAATGCAGCAAGGGACTGAGCGCACCAAAGCCAGCTCAAAGGAGTTGTCTAGCGTGGAAGTTCTTCAGAAAATGTGCTGATGACAGGACACGAGTGGTTTGCACCCTGTGCAATCAGAGCCTGAAGCGAGGCATAAACCTTCTCAACCTGAGCACAACCTGCATGATCAAAGCACGAGCTGCAGTGGAGTAGACACCTTCAAAACCAAGAAAGGTCTCTGGCTCCTCCTGCTTCCTCTTCTGCTGCAGTCTCTGCCTCTCCATCCACCTCTGTAGTGATACCGGCACCTGCCACCCCGCAAACAGACGATCTGTCAGCAACACCACCACCTGGGTCACCAACCATCTCCACAATGTCCCGTGGAAGCGTTCAGCTTTCCATCTCCCAAACACTTCAGAGGAAGAGGAAGTACCCCCCCTCCCAACACGGTCAGGGGCGTTATATCTCCCTAACGGCACACTGGGTAAATGCAGTGGCGGATGGGCCTGAGGCGGATAGCAATTTGGCGCATGTCCTTCCACCACCGAGGATTGCAGGGCGCTTCAGTTTGCCTCCTGTTCCTAACTCCTCCTACTCCGCTTCCTCATCCTCTACCGCCTCCTCATCCGGTTAGCGTAACACCTTCACCACCAACTTCAGCACAGCCAGGGGTAAACGACAGCAGGCAGTTTTAAAACTTGCCTGTTTGGGGGAAAAACCACACACCGCGCAGGAGTTGTAGAGGAGCATGGAACAGCAGACAAATGAGTGGTTGCTGCCAGCGAGCCTCAAGCCCGGCCTGGTAGTGTGCGATAACGGGCAAAATCTCATAGCAGCTCTGGGCCTAGCCGGTTTGACGCACATCCCTTGCCTTTTGCATGTGCTGAATTTGGTGGTGCAGAGGTTCCTTAAAAATTTCCCCGATATGTCAGAGCTGCTGTAGAATGTGCGGGCCGTCTTTCTGCACTTTCGGCGTTCTCACCCTGCTGCTGCTCGCCTGTCAGCGCTGCAGCGTAACTTCGGCCTTCCCGCCCACCGCCTTATATGTGACGTGCCCACAAGGTGGAACTCCACCTTGTACATGCTGGAAAGACTGTGCGAGCAGCAGCAGGCCATAGTGGAGTCTCAGCTGCAGCACGCACGCGTGAGTCACTCTGCGGAACAGCACTACTTCACCACCAATAACTGGGCCTCAATGCGAGACCTGTGTGCCTTGTTGCGCTGTTTTGAGTACTCCACCAACATGGCCAGTGCCGATGACACTGTTGTCAGCTTAACTATCCCACTTCTATGCCTCCTTCAAAAAACGATTAGGGCGATGATGGAAGAGGATGTGGCACAGGATGAGGAGGAGGATGAAGAGGTAACATTTCCAAGGCTTTCAGGGCAGTCATTCGCAAGTGGCTCTGAGGGTGGGTTCCTGCACACACAAACGCCAGGGACACAATTGTCCAGCAGGGGCACAGTTCTGGAGGATGAGGAGGATGAGGAGATCACTCCAGCCATCACTGGTGCGTGGCTGGGGGGATACAGAGGACACAGACGATACACCTCCCACAGAGGACAGCCTTTTGTTGCCTCTGGGCAGCCTGGCACACATGAGCGATTACATGCTGCAGTGTCTCCACAACGACCGCCGAGTTGCCCACATTCTAACTTGTGCTGATTACTGGGTGGCCACGCTGCTGGATCCCCATTACAAGGACAACGTACCATCCTTAATTCACTCACTGGAGCGTGATCGCAAGATGTGTGAGTACAAGCGCACGCTGGTAGACGCAATGCTGCTGGCATTCCCACCTGACAGCGGGGCCACAGTGGAAGCACAAGGCCAAGGCAGAGGAGGAGGAGGAAGAGGTTGCCAACGCAACCAGGGCACCGCCAGCACCTCAGAAGGCAGGGTTAGCATGGCCGAAATGTGGAAAATCTTTGTCAGCATGCGACAACAAACAGCAGCACCAGCAGCTCATATGGAACGTCTTAGCTGGAGGCAGCATTTCACTAACATGGTGGAGCAGTATGTGTGCACACGCCTACATGCAGTGAATTACGGGTCTGCCCCCTTCAACTTCTGGGTCACCAAATTGGGCACATGGCCTGAGCTTGCCCTTTACGCCTTGGAGGTGCTGGCGTGCCCTGCAGCCAGTGTATTATCTGAATGTGTATTTAGCACGGCTGGGGGCGTTATCACAGACAAGCGCAGCCGCCTGTCCAGAGACAATGTGGACAAGCTCACGTTCATTAAAATGAACCAGGCATGGATCCCACAGGACTTTTCCGTACCTTGTGCAGAATAGAGATGGATACCGACCTTACCCAGCCATTGTTCTATTTTTGATCTTTCTCACTCTTTTGGGGTGTACCCTCATTTAAAATGACTGAAAAAAAGCAGTGTTGGCTACCTCGTCCTCCTCCACCGCCGCTTCCACCTACACCGCCACATCCACCACCACCTCAACCTCCCTCCTACTCCATATGGGCCTCATCCTTCACAGATGAAGAAAATTGTTTTATTTTTCAGTTTTTTTTGTTGTTGTTTTAAGTTATTTCCCTATCCACATTTGTTTGCAGAGCACTTGCCATGCTCTTAACTACGTTTTGCTGCCATTTGCAGCACTCTAGCCCTTTCCATTGGTGTTTTAGAGCCATTTTAGTGCCTGAAAGTTCGGGTCCCCATTGACTTCAATGGGGTTCGGGGTTCGGTGTCCGGGTAAAGTTCGGAAAAAGTCCGGGACACGGACCCGGACTTTTTTTTCAAGTTCGGCCGAACCGGCTGAACCCGCCGAACATGGACATCCAGGTGTCCGCTCAACTCTAGTGAAAAGTGATTAAGTGTAAATAATTCAGTAATCCAGAAGAAAGTCACATGTAAAAGGTGACTCAGTGCTGGTACAAAAATATTCCATATAAGTGCACTTATACATATATGAAGAGATATATGTAAGAAAAAGTGATTCAGTGCAAGTCCAGAAACCAGTCACATATAAAAGGTGACTCAGTGCTTATATAAAAAGTCCATATAGGTGCACATATAAAAAGTCTTTGATATTCTCCAAAACGTGGCTGGTGTAAGTGATAAATCACTCCCAGGACCGCACTAACCAGATATGGTAACTCCCGCACGGGTAATAGGCTTTAGAGGATGTAGCTCATATAAGTAACCACTGATACTCATCCTCTAAAGCCTATTATCGCAGGTGCTATTCCTTCTGCATCATAGTTAGTCAGGTTGAAAATAGACACAAGTCCATCTGGCTAAATCAATAAAAAACAAAAACAAAAAAACAGTAAAGAAAACCAAATCATACAATCCCATATACACAATCCTATACCCGCAGTTGATCAAGAGGAAGGTGAAAAAACCCCAGCAAAGCATGATCCACGTAACTCCCCTGCTACGTCAGGGGAAAAAAAATCCTTTCTGATCCCCCGAGAGGCAATAGGATATTCCCTGGATCAACTTTACCTATAAATATTAGTATCCATTTACATTATGTACACCCAGGAAGGAATCCAGGCCTTTTTTTAAGCAATCTAGTGAGCTAGCCAGAACCACCTCTGGAGGGAGTCTATTCCACATTTTCCCAGCTCTTACGGTGAAGAAACCTTTCCGTATTTGGAGACAATATCTATTTTCCTCTAGACGTAAAGAGTGCCCCATTGTCCTCTGTGTTGACCTTAAAGTGAACAACTCAACGCCAAGTTCACTATATGGATCCCTTATGTATTTATACATGTTGATCATATCCCCCCTTGATCTCCTCTTCTCAAGAGAGAATAAATTCAGTTCCTCTAATCTTTTCTCATAGCTGAGGTCCTCCATGCCTCTTATCAGTTTGTTTTCCCTTCTCTGCACTTTCTCCAGTTCCCCGATATCCTTTTTAAGAACTGATGCCCAAAACTAAACTGCATATTCCACATGAGGTCTTACTAATGATTTGTACAGGGGCAATATGATATCTCAATATGATATCTCTCTCTCTGGAGTCCATGCCTCTGTTAACACAAGAAAGAACTTTGCTTGCTTTGGAAACCACAGCTTGATATTGCATGCTAATATTAAGCTTAGGATCTATCAGAACACCCAGATCCTTCTCCGCTTAGGATTCCCTCAGTTCTACTCCCCCTAGTATATATGATGCATGCATATTCTTAGCCCCCAAGTCCATAACTTTACATTTATCAACATTAAACCTCCTTTGCCATATAGTTGACCAATGAAACAGTGCATTGAGGTCAGTTTGTACCTTGGAGACATCCTGTGAGGAAGTTATTCCACTGCAAAGTTTGGTGTCATCTGCAAAGACTGAAATATTACTTTTAATCCCAGACCCTTATAAAGATATTAAAAAGTAAGGGTCCCAACACTGAACCTTGGGGTACACCACTGATAACCTTAGATCATTTAGAGTAAGAATCATTAACCACTACTCTCTGAATTCTATCTTTTAGCCAATTTTCTATCCATTTGCAAACTGATCTTTCCAAGCCTGTGGACTTTATCTTACGCATTAGCCATATATGGGGAACTGTGTCAAACACTTTTGCAAAATCCAAGTATAGTACATCCACAGCCACCCCTCTGTCCAAGGTTTTACTTACCTCCTCATGAAAAGAAATCAGTTTTGTTTGACAACTTCTGTCTTTCATGAATCCATGCTGTCTGTTGCTTAAAATATTTTTTTCCAGCAAGATCTCGTCTATTTGGTCTTTTATTAAACTCTCCAGTATCTTCCCGACTATAGAAGTTAAACTAACAGGTCTATAGTTACTTGGCAAAGACTTTGATACTTTTTAAATATAGGCACCACATTGGCCCTATGCCAATCCAGTGGTACTATTCCAGCCCTTAACGAGTCCCTAAAAATGAGAAACAAAGGCTTTGAAATTACGGTGCTCAATTCTTTAAGGATGCGTGGGTGGATGCCATCTGGTCCAGGCACTTTATCCACCCTTATTCTGTCTAAATTTTTTTGGACCATATCACTTTTGAGCCATTGTGGATCATTTGGGGCTGTGTTAATACCATCCTCATTATGGTCATGAGCTCCCCCATGCTCCTTTGTATATACAGAGCTGAAGAAAGTATATAATACATTTGCCTTCTCTTTGTCCCCAGTCACCCACTCCTGATTATTTTGTAAAGGGCCTACATGCTCAGACCTAAAATTTTTACTATTAATATATTTGAAGAATTTTTTGGGGTTTGTGCTACTATCTTTTGCAATCTGTCGTTCATTTTGAATTTTTGCTTCCATGATTTCCTCTCAGCGTTAGCGTGTTTTTTTTTTTTTTTGTGATGCAGCAGCACTAATTTTATTTAGGGCATAATTGCTATCCCCCCTTTTGTGTCACAGCTCCTAATCCTTCTGCGTCAGCAGTGGGTTTTTTTGTGGTGCAGCAGCACTAATTTTGTTTAGGGCATAATTGCTGCCCCCCTTTTGTGTCGCAGCTGCTATTCCTTCAGCGTCAGAAGTGTTTTTTGATTTTTTTTGTGAGGCAGCAGCACTAATTTTATTTAGGGCATGTTACAAGATTGTGGAATTGTCTACCACAAGAGGTGGTTTCTGCGGGTAGTATGGTGACTTTCAAAAGACTCTTAGACTTACATCTCAAGGATCAGGAGATTGAGGGCTATGTTAGATGATTACAGTCACACACACCTACACAGGTTGAACTGGATGGACTATTGTCTTTATTCAACCTCACCTACTATGTAACTATGTAATTGCTGTCCCCCTTTTTGTGTCGCAGGTGCTATTACTTCTGCGTCAGCAGTGGGGGTTTTTTTGGTGGCGCAGCAGCACTGATCTTATTTAGAGCATAATTGCTGTCCCCTCTTTTGTGTCACAGGTGCTATCACTTTTGCGTCAGCAGTGGGGTTTTTATTTTTTGGTGGCGCAGCAGCACTCATTTTATTTAGGGCATATTTGCTGTCCCCCCTTTTGTGTCGCAGGTGCATCAGTCCATCCAGTTCAACCTATGATGTGTGTGTGTGTTTGCTTTTAACTGTACATTGTATACCCCTGTATGTTGTGGTCTCTAAGGTGCCCATCTAATAGTTTTTTGAAACTATCAATGCTCCCTGCTGATACGACTGCTTGTGGAAGAGAATTCCACATCCTTACCGCTCTTACAGTGAAGAACCCCTTACGCATTTTAAGGTTAAACCGCCTTTCCTCTAGTTTTAGTGAGTGGCCACGTGTCTTATTGTATCTCCTTTCTCAGAATAGTTTGTTCCTTATGCTAGGGTCGCCAGTACAGTATTTGTACATTGATATCATATCCCCTCTCAAGCGTCTCTTCTCCAGAGAGAATAGGTTCAGTGCTTGTAGTCTTTCCTCATAGCTGATGTCCTCCATTCCCCTAATTATTTTTGTTGCCCTTCTCTGGACTCTTTCCAATTCCAGCACATCCTTCCTGAGGACCGGTGCCCAGAACTGGACAGCATACTCCAGATGTGGCCAGACCAGAGTCTTGTAGAGCGGGAGAATAATCTCTTTATTTCTGGAGTGAATCCCCTTTTTTATACATCCCAGTATTCTGTTGGCTTTGCTTGCAGCGGCTTGGCATTGCATGCCACTGCCAAGCCTGTTGTCTACCAGTACCCCCAAGTCTTTTTCCATCCTAGACTCACCCAGAGGTCCCCCCCCCCCCCTAGTGAGTAGCTTGCTTTCTGGTTTCTGGCCCCCAAGTGCATTACTTTCCATTTTTCAATATTAAACCTCATCTGCCATGTAGTTGCCCACCCCGTTATTTTGTTCAGGTCCACTTGTAAGGTTTCCACATCCTGCATAGAAGATATTGGCATGCTTAGTTTAGTATCATCAGCAAATACTGAGATTGTACTAGATATCCCCTCCTCTAGATCATTTATGAATAAATTAAACAGGATTGGTCCCAGGACAGAACCCTGGGGGACCCCACTTTCCACACCCGCCCAATCCGAGTACTCCCCATTAATCATCACCCTCTGGACTCTCCCCTGGAGCCAGTTCTCTATCCAGGTACTCACCTTATGGTCCATACCTACCTTCCTTAGTTTGTACAGTAAGCGTTTGTGGGGAACGGTGTCAAAGGCCTTTGCAAAGTCAAGATACACCACATCCACAGGCTTACCTTTATCTAGGTGGCAGCTCACTTCATCGTAGAAGGTTAATAGATTGGTTTGGCAAGAACGATTTTTCATGAATTCATGCTGATTACTACTAATAATACAGTTTTCATTACTAAAGTCTTGTATGTGGTCCCTTAACATCCCCTCCAAAATCTTGCAGACTACAGATGTTAGGCTGACTGGCCTAGAGTTACCCGGGATGCATCTCGGCCCCTTTTTAAATATTGGTACCACGTTGGCTTTTTTGCAATCATCTGGCACCATACCCGTCTGTAAACTATCCTTAAAGATCAAGAATAATGGTCTGGCAATCACCTGGCTGAGCTCTTTAAGAACCCTCGGGTGCAAGCCATCCGGTCCCGGTGATTTATTTATGTTAGGTTTCTCTAGTTTAGTTTTAAGTCTATCTTCTGTTAGCCATGGCAGTATTTCCTTAGGTGTGTTGTTTAGTTTGGCGTTACAAGCTAGGTTCGTGTAGCCCCCCGATTCTTTTGTGAAGACTGAAGAGAAGAAATTATTTAACACTTCCGCCTTTTCTCTGTCCTCAGTGGCCATATTTCCTTTGTCATCTTTTATGGGGCCAATGTGTTCTGGCCTCGCTTTATTACTGTTTATATACTTAAAGAACTTCTTGGGGTTCTTTTTACTCTCCTCCGCTATATGTCTCTCATGTTCTATTTTAGCCGCCCTGATTTCGTTTTTACATTTCTTATTACACTCTTTGTAATGCTTAAATGCTGCCAATGACCCCTCAGTCTTGTATTTTTTGAAGGCCTTTTCATTAGCACTAATATGCATTTTTATGTTGGAGTTTAGCCACCCAGGGTTTAGTTTTGCTCTTTTAAATTTATTTCCCTTTGGAATGCACTGGTCAATCCCCTTGTTTTTTTTTTAATCAGATTATTTTTATTGAAACAAAGAAAGAGTTTTTATACACAATACAAAAACAAAACTCCAGAACAAAGAAAGAGAAAAAGGCAAACTGGCGAGCACATATCAGAGGTACACCCCAGTCTGTACGTTCTCGAGATGGCATATATTGTGGACACAATAATGAGCTTACACATACATTAAGAGTCATAAGGCCATCCCCCCGAAATCATTTGTTAACATATGCTATTCATAGTGTACATGAAAGTAAATAGTAGCCAAGATAAGTGCATCGACACCATCGCCAATGAAGAGCCAGAAACACAACAAAATAAAACAAAACAAAACAACATCGGTGAATTCCCTCTAATTGCCCATATGGAGTATGATTATGCCGAAGTCCCGTAAGTAGACACCCGCATAACATACATATCAGCAGATGCAATCCCCACCCGTCCACTAACGTGCAAGGTAGAGCAAGTAGCCACACTACGCTGAGGAGATTACCCCACCTATCAGCCTGTTGGATACCAAGTGAAGGGGGGCCAGACCCGGCACATCAAGCCAAGGTCCCCAAATACGGTCAAATTTAAGTGCGTTCCCTCTATGTTTGTACGTGAGGTGCTCCCTATTCAGTAGCAATTTCACCTCCTCAATCCATTCAGCATGTGTAGGCGCAAGGGCGGAAATCCATTTCCGCGCTATCAGCTTCCTGGCAAGAAAAAGAGCCCTGGGGACCGCAGCGTGTACCTCTGGGGGGTAGAGTTCCTCATCCAGCCAGCCCAGTATACACAGCTTTGGTTCCACAGGAAGAGATAGTTTCCAAATATCATTGATGGAACGCAAAACCGCATGCCAGTAGCGATGCAATTTCGGGCACCTCCAAAGCATATGCAGCAAGTCGCCTGTGTGTACCTTACACCGAGGGCAGAGGGGGGAATCCCTCCTCTGCCAGCAATGCAGGCGTTGTGGGGTCCTGTATGAGCGGTGCAAAATAAATAGCTGCGTAAGCTTATGCGAAGCAGATAGAGAGACCTTTGGTACATTATCCAGTATGCCCGTCCACTCCTCTGAGGAAATGGGGCCCAAATCCTCAGCCCAGGCCTCCCGACACTTATAGGTCATAGCCCTAGAGATTTGTTCCATAAAGGCTGTGTATAATGAGGAGATCTGTCCCTTTTCAATGGTAGTGTTCACCAAATTAAGGAGTATGACAGGATTGCACAGACCCCAGGGAGAGATCTTGGCTTGAGAAGCAAGGGCGTGTCTAAGCTGCAAATACTGAAAAAAAAGGGAGTTAGGGAGGCCAAACTCATCACGAATAGTCTGGAAGTCTTTAAGTACCTCTCCTCTGTACAGCTGGGAGATGAATCTAACTCCATAACTGTCCCAGCGTAGAGAGCCCCTCAGTTTATCCAGTTCAGGGTAGTTGACATTATTAAGAATGCGAGAGTATTTTGAGAAGCCATTGTAAGCAAAGTGCTTTTTAGCCCTCTGCCAAATCCTATCAAGAAGCATCAGGGTGGGATAGCCAGGAGAGCCCCGCAAGACACCAGCCTCCAGGGACTCCACCAGTGTCCCACCCGCAAGTTGTGCCCTAATGACCCGCTGGACAGGATCAGAGTCACTATCCAGTAGCCAACCCGTTAGATGCTGCAGTTGGGACGATAGGAAATAATAGTAGGGGTTTGGAACAGCCAATCCCCCACTATCTTTAGCCTCCTGAAGCGTCTCTAGGCGGATTCTAGGTGACTGCTTCCGCCAGATGAGTGCACGATAGACTGTGTTGAATTGCTTGAAAATGTGAATGGGGATCCACACAGGGGAGTTGTGCAAGGCATACAGTAATTGGGGATTCCAGATCATCTTAATCAGATTACATCTGCCCACTACCGACAGAGGCAACCGGATCCAGCTGGCCAATTTCTCACGGAATCTATGCAGGAGAGGAAGAACATTAAGCTTAACATACTGTCGCAGATCAGGGTGGACCACCACCCCCAAATAACGGAATCGGTCTACCACCACGACCTGCGAAGCAGTAGGGGGCAATTCGACCTCAAGGGGATCCAGAGGCAGCAGGACGGATTTGTCCCAATTTATTTGAAAACCCGAGAAGGATCCGAACCTACCTATCAGGTGCATCAGCGCTACCAGCGAGCCTGACGTGTCTCCTAAAAACAATAGGGCATCATCAGCGTAGAACGCAATCTTGTCCTCCCCCGCCCCCCTGCGAAACCCAACAATAGCTGGGTCGGCCCTAACAGCCGCCGCCAGGGGTTCCACCGCCAGGGCAAACAGCAGGGGCGACAGCGGGCACCCCTGCCTAGTGCCCCTGTGCAACGGAAACGAATGAGAAAGGGAATTGTTGATCCGTATACAGGCCATAGGTGCCTTATACAGTAATTTAAGCCATTTAATAAAGGATGGACCGAAGCCAAAGCCCTCAAGGGCCGCCCAAAGATACTGCCACTCAACGCTATCAAAAGCCTTAGCGGCGTCGAGTGACAGTATCGCTCTATGTCCACAGTTATCAGAGGGCAACTGCATATTCAGATACAATCTGCGGATATTGGTAGCTGTGGACCTGCCAGGGATGAACCCAGACTGGTCCCCATGAACCAAGTGAGCGATAACCTTAGACAAGCGGTTGGCCAATACCTTAGCTAATAGTTTCAGGTCAGTGGGCAGTAAAGAGATCGGACGATAAGATTCAGGGTGTAGCGGATCCTTCCCGGGCTTTAAAAGGACTACCACCACAGCATCATACATAGATCGTGGGAGCTCCCCCCCCTCAAAAGAGGCCTGGATAACTTTAATCAGTTCAGGTAGTAATACCCCACCAAAGGCTTTATACAGCTCTATAGGGAACCCATCCATCCCCGGTGCTTTAGAATTAGGAAAAGATGCCAATGCCTCCTGGAGTTCCTCCAACTTAATGGGGGAGTCCAGCATGGCTCGGTCTCTAGCGGATACCTGTGGTAACTGTAGTTCCCCCAAAAATGAGCGCAGGTCTTCCGTGTCATAAGCCACCTTTGAGGAATACAGATCCTCAAAAAAGCAGCGGAAGCCCTGCAATATGTCAGCCGTGTCATCGACCACTCGAGCGAGCAGAAGGAAGTACCAGCCTATGAATAATGGATGAAGGGCGCTGTGCCCGGGAGATAACAGCAAGCATGTGACCGGTTTTCTCCCCCTCCTCAAAATAAGCCTGAGAGGCGAAGAAACGCTTGTGGTCTGCCTGCTGTTGCTGTACAGACCGGTAGAAACGTTGCGCTTCCAGCCAACGGCCTTCAGTGTCAGGCGTGGGAGAGTGCAGGTAAGCGCGTTCAGCGCGAAGTACTGCCTCACTGGCATCCTGTGCCCAACTCCTGCTCTTTGATTTAATAGTAGATACCTCTCTAATGCACAACCCACGTAAGTATGCCTTCATAGTATCCCACACAATACCAGGAGCTGCAGAGTGTCTGTTGTCAGTAAAGAAATGTTCCAGTTGGGTACTGAGGGAGGCAGGGTCTGGGAACAGCTGTAGCCAAAACGGGTTCAACTTCCAATGCACGGGCAACCTGGGGCCAGGAAACCGAAGGTTAACCAGGACCGGGGAATGATTGGAGAGACCCCTAGCTAAATACTCAACCGTGGCCGTAAGAGATTGAAGTAAATCCGAGCCAAAGGCCAGATCAATACGGGATAACGTGGAATGAGACAGCGAATGACAGGAGAATCCAGCCTCCAAGGGATGTTTACTGCGCCAGAGATCCACAAGACCCAACTCCCCCATAAATTTGGCGAAGGGAGTGGGCGTCCTGGATCCTCCAGGGCAAAAGCGTTTATACAGATCTAAGGTCGGGTCGAGGATATTATTAAAATCACCCATCACCAGCACCGGAACCTGAGGGTGTTTTCCCATAAACCGAGACAGACACTCTAGCACCTCGAATGAGAACGGGGGAGGAAGATACACATTTGCAATATGACATTTAAAGACATTCCAAATACCCACTAAGAAAATAAACCTGCCCTGAGAGTCAATCACAGAGTCCACCAGTTCAAATTTTACCGAGGCAGATATTAAAACAGAGACCCCCCTGGAGTACTGGCTATGAAAAGAGTGAAATTGGACCAGATACCTCCGAGTACGGAGATATCCAGTCGTGTCCTGAGTAAGGTGGGTCTCCTGCAGGCATACCAGGGCAGGAACATGATGAGACAACAGGGTCAGCACAGCCGTTCGTTTGCGGGAGTCCCCCAGACCTCTCACATTCCACGAGAGCATAGACTCCTTGGTGTCAGCCATGAGGGGGTGTCAGTATAGGATAAGGGCAGGGGAAGTCTCCGACAGGCCGCCATAGTAGTTCCCAGCAGCTGGCCGCTTCCTGAAGCAGCAGGCCAAAGGACCAAGGGATACAATCAGTAGCAGCACAGCAGTAAGGTACGGCAGAAGTAGGGAGAGCATCATAGGGGAATCCACCATAGAGTAAGTTGGACAAGAAAAAAAAAAGAGAAAAAAGATGGAAAGTCTCAACAAAAAAAACGGTAACAACAAAAACTGATGGAGAGCAGCCGACAGAGCCACTTCTATCCATGCCCCGCAGGGAACACTCTGTAGGCCCCAATGGGGCGGGGGGGTACGAGAAGAGGGCCCGAACTCGGACAGAGTCAGAAACCCGGCTCATTCCCGCCGCGGGTTTCAAAAAAGGAGCAAACAGTAGAATCATAGAAATTCAAGCAGAACTCTGCGTCATGGCTCCAAGTAGGGGACTAATAGACCCAGCAAGGCAAAACTCATCAGCTTGCTTGAAGACAGTGCTATTCCACAGCCGCTCTTAGGTGCCTTTCTTGACGATCCAGCCAGTTAGTTGCCATGGTAGGATTTTCGAAAAAGTGCACTGTGCCATTCGCGACCACTCGTAGTTTAGCCGGATACATCATGGAGTAGACCAAAGGGATGGCGCGCAGTCGCTTCTTCACATCAGTAAACCGCGCCGTCTGCCTCTGCAGGGCAGCCGAAAAGTCAGGATAAATGGAGATCTTAGCACCCTGTATTTCCATACGGGGTTGTTGGCGGGCCAATTTCAGAATAACGTCCCTGTCCTTGTAGTGTAGCAGCTTCAGCAGGAATGGACGGTCAGGACCCCCAGGTGGGGGGCACCCTATGCGCCCGCTCTACAGAAAAGAATGGTGATAGATTGTCTTTCCCAAAAGTGGTGATCAGCCATTGTTCTATAAACTCCACAGGCGATTTACCTTCCGCTTTTTCGGGGATGCCCACCAAACGCAGATTACTGCGGCGTAAACGGTTCTCCATATCCTCCAGTCTGTGCATCGCCTCAGCAACCGCTGAGGAATTCATGCGCACATTTTGCAGAATGGGGGGTAAATCATCCTCCACTGCACTCACCCGTCCCTCTAGGGCCGTAGTACGTTCCCTCATTTTCTGCATATCCTGACGGATGTGCAATATGCCTTCTTTCATGCTCTTCACCTCAATGGACAATTCAGAAAGGGATGCGCCGTATGTGTGGATCGCAGTTAACACATCCTGTATGGTAGGGAGAGGCTGCTCTGCGTCCTCCAAGGAACCGGGCCTGGCTGCAGGGACGGGAGGTGTACTCACTGCGGTCTCTAGGGAGGGCTCAGCCGGAGTATCGAGGCACGGAGACAGCGCTGGCGAGTGAGGAGGTGGACGATCCCGGGAAGCCGCTGAGGAGGCCATCGGCGAGGTATGTGAGCGGTGCTTCGTGGGGTCGCGGGCGAACTTTTCCAGCTTAGAGATCGCTGTAGGCTGTTTGTCACGGCCCGCGCGCTGGGGAAGCGGGGCGCCGCCATTTTGGGCCTGCTTCAGTGCAGAGGCGCCATCCTCCTTCTTCTTTGACATGGCGTTCCTGTGCGGCCGGGCGTCCAGTACTACCGCTGGGGTGATGCAGGCACAGGAGCGGAGCAGGCGATCAATTGTAGCGGGGATTCGGGTCTATATAGCAGGATTATTTCGATCAGGATTCCGGAGCTGACTCAAGGCACGACTGCTCACATGGAAGGTTCAGCCACGCCCCCCCAATCCCCTTGTTAAGTATGCTCTTGAAGCACTCCCATTTTTCCTCCGTGATCTTTGTTCCCAGGGTTCTATCCCAATTGATATTTTCTAGCAGCGAGCGCAGTTTTGGGAAATTGGCTCTTTTGAAATTAAGCGTCCTTATATTACCCCTCTGCTTCCTATTACTGTAATTAATACTGAAACTTATTGACCTATGGTCACTGTCTCCTAAGTTGCCCCGTATTTCTATATCCGTGAGCAGGTCTGTATTGTTGGTAATCAGTAGGTCAAGTACCGCATTGTTTCTTGTCGGTGCATTCACCATCTGACCCATGAAATTGTCCTGCAAAACATTTAGGAACTGCCTAGCCTTGGCTGAGTGTGCGGTTCCTTTCAAAATATTGCACCCAAAAGCACCATATTCCCTTCCCACACTCTATAAAAAAAGGTTATACAAATCCCCCCCCCTCCAAAAAAATAAATAATAATAAAACGGTTTATAGTGCACCAAGCACAAAAGTATTGCACTCAAGCATCATATTTCCACCCACATTCTATAATAAAAAGTTATAAAACCCCTCCAAAAATCCCCATCATGTCCGAAAGGCCAACAAGGAGATGCAAACACTCACAGGCCACTAAAAGAGTGCAAGCAGCCTCTGTGTCCACAGTGAAAAGTGGTGGTCACGCTTGTCCTTTTGTTCCAGTGTTGGCCGTGTTATTGAGCCACAACATGCAGAAGAATTGGTGGAGTGGATAACTAAGCCGTCCTCATCCTCCCCATCCTCTGTCACATAGGCTCATACTAGTTTGCCTTCCACCGCAGCTGCCAAAGCGGCATATTCCACAGGCTCCTTGTCTACAGCTACTCCTTCCATAGCCTCACCATTATGCAGGAAGGAGTCACCTGAATTATTTGATCATAGTGTCAGTTACATGATGCTGGAGGATGCGCAGCAATTTGAATGCTACAATGTTGGTTCCCAGGTTGAGGAAGGGAATAAAATGAGCCCAGTGAGAGGGGGTGACAAAGACGGACAAGAAACTAGCAGTCATGTTCCCCCAGCTGCAGCATACTGCCAAGTTTGCTCCAGTGATGAGGAGGGAGGGGATGATGAGGTCACTGACCATACTTGGGTGCCTGAAAGAATAGAGGAGGAAAGTGAGGAGGAGGCGGCACAACTCCAACAAGGCAGTATGTCTTCCAGGGGTCGGCTTAAGGGCAGCCACCCTATTGCATCACACCAAAGAGCTCCAGAGGTGCAGGGCACTGCTAAATCCCCGCAGACTTCCAAAAGTTCTTTGGTGTGGGCTTTTTTCAACACATGTGCAACAGACTGCAATGTTGCTGTTTGCAATCTCTGTCTGAAGCGGATCAAGCGTGGCCAGAACACCAGCCGCTTGGGCACCACATGCTTGATAAGACATATGATGACATGCCATGCAGTCCCTTGGCAACAGCACCTGAAAGACACACATCATAATAAAATGCAAACTTCTCCTTGCTCTTCATCTGGGATCTCTAACTTTACTATACCTCAAGTTCTCTCAAAAATCTGCACTGAGGGGGGCGTGGCGACTGCCCAACAAGCTGGCCGCACTGTGAGAGAGCTCCGCTCTTAGCCCAGGGAGAATCGACTGATAGCCGACACCGATTGCCGCTTCGCTCATCCACATACCTTCCCCTTGTGTGTGAGCTCCCCTACGTCGCCCGGAGATGAGGAAGGACCGTCCCGGAGCCCTGCCAGTGAAGAAACTACCGGCATACTTTCCCCCTTTGCAGCCGGCGGGACTTCGGCAAGATGGCGGCGGGAGACCTTCCTCGCCGCCGCCTCTCCGCTCTCTAGCGGCGGAAATGCCGCGCCCAGAACTGATGCCAATGGAGGAAGCAGACACCAGCTCTCACCACTCCAGATCCCCACGCACAGACTCTGTGGACAGCACACCCTCACTCAGGAGCCCTGCCAAATCAAAGCCTCGCATGGAGCCGGACCTTAGGAGAGGAGTGATGGACCCAGGACCCCTTGATCCCACACAGGTACCACCTTCAAGCTCCTCTCCTATCCCTGATCCCATAGCTCAAATCCCCACAACAGGACAACTAATCTCTGATGTGACCATGAAGGAGATGATGATGTTATTGAAATCCTCATTACATGCTGATTTATTCACAGCAGTTCGTCAATGTCGAGCAGAAGTGCACGACTTAGGCCAAAGGGTGCATTCGAATGAAAATAAGCTGTCTGAAGTTGCAGTCTCCTACAATGTTTTAGTGGACTCCCACAACTCCCATACGGAAGATCTGCTAATGATTAAAAACAAACTGGCGGACCTGGAGGACAGGTTTACACCGGAACAACATTAAGATAGGGGGGGTCCCCGAATCTGTCACGCAACAGCAACTGCCACATTATGTGCACTCCTTGTTCAAAGATTTGGTCCCATCCCTGACTTCTGCTGACCTGACGGTGGATAGGGTCCACAGATTTCCGAAACCCTCCTTCCTCCCACAGGAGGTCCCGAGAGACGTAATCCTCAGAGTCCACTTTTATCAAGTTAAGGAGCGTATACTTGAAGCGTTCAGGCGCAAGGACTCTATCCCACCCCATGCTTAGTCCCTGCAACTACTCCCTGACTACTCCAAACACCTTGCAACAGAGACGGGATTTGTCCACTATCACTAAAGCTCTCCGCAACCATAACGTGAACTACAAGTGGAAATATCCTGCTAAAATGCAAGTGACGCATAATGGCTCAACGTACCTGATTACATCTCTGGACCAAGGTGTCAGAGCCCTGAGAGATTGGGGAATTGAACCCCAGGAGGACCATCACCCACCACCGGCAGACCGTCACCATCCTCCTGCTGACCCTAAGCATGTGAACCCCGACTGGCAAGTCGTTCTCCCTCGGCGTAACACCAAGCACAAGTAACAACTGCAGGTGTCGCAAGTATACAACGACCACTCCACCTCCCTGGGCACCCCTTCTGGTACATTCCACCGTACCTGCCCCTGCTGGAAAAGGCAGCATGAGCTGCACAGACTTTGACTGGTCCACACTTTTTATCTTTTCTCGTTGTGTTTTTGTTTGTTTTATGTTTTTTTTTTTTTTGCTCTCGCCAAGTCACTCAAGACCCTCGCTGTTTTTGGATTTACGATTCCTCCTGCACTCCTCCTCCAGGACCATGGCACTCTGGTCACCCTTTGTGGACACATGCCCCATTGACTTTGACTGCCCCGCTACTTTTGCGTTTTTGTCTGCTTCGGCCGCACTTCCTTGCACCCTCTGGATGCCCCTTAGTGAGCGTACCTCCAGATCTGCTTCTACATGTTACCAACTACACCAGACGCCTTTCCTGCTCACCCCGAGGTCCCTAACTACGTCCCTCGCACAGAGACTCCCGACCCATGTCGATTAAGTTCATGTCCATCAACGCACGGGGACTGAACCACCCCGCGAAGAGGAGATCACTTTGGACTGACGCCATGAAACACCACGCGGATATTGTGGCCGTACAGGAAACCCACTTTCACAAGGACAAGACTCCCTTCTGCTCCCACAGGAACTTCCCCCACCTCTTTCGTGCCTCCAGATCTGAGAAAAAAGGGGGAGTGCTGTTAGCCATTAATGCTGATGTTCCCTTCGAACTACAGGAATCGCATTTGGATCCAAACGGACGGTACATCATCCTAGTGTGTAAGCTCTACAATGTGTTATACACGGTAATTAATGTTTATGCACCTAACTCGCACCAACCGAGATTCTTGAAGCGCCTCTTTCGCCTAATCTCCAGGGTGCGACAAGGTAATGTAGTTCTGTGTGGTGACCTGAACATGGTACTTGACCCCGCCCTGGATTCGTATGGCTCTGGCAGGAGGGGACCCACGATTCTGCGTGGACTCCTTCTTGCGGAGGGGCTATACGATGCATGGCGGTGCCAACATGCGGAGGAACGCTCTTACACTTTCTATTCCCCAAGACACAATTCGTATTCAAGGATTGACTATGCACTAGTGGACAGACTATCACTTCAAAGGGTAACAAATTCAGCTATCCATGACATTTCGTGGTCAGACCATGCAGCGATTACTCTAACCCTCTCCGGGAGTCCCAGGGTTGCCTCCTCCCGTGTTTGGAGGTGCGACAACTCTGTCCTCCAGGATGTGGACTGCAGGAATAGATTAACCCAAGAATTGGAGCACTATTTCGAATTGAATCGGTCTTCTGACACAAACCCGTTTACTCACTGGAATGCCCATAAGGCATTCATGAGGGGACTGCTGCTGCAGGCCGCTGCCCATAAGAAAAAAGCCCGCTCTGCTCAATTTGATACCCTACTTGCTGAAATCAGGGAAACTGATAAGGAAAACCAATCCCGCCCTACTCCGGCCCTAGCCTCCCAACCTTCTAAACTACGACACCGTCTCAGAGAATTATTCTGTGTAGACCATGACCTTTACATGAGACGCCTTAAACTGAGATACTACGCCAACCACAACAAAGCTGGAAAATTCTTGGCGCAGAAACTCAAAACACGGAGAACCAAGGCCACCATACCCCACGTATTCCATCACACCACAAAACAAAAGATAGAAAACCCCCAAACCATTGCTGACACATTTGCGGAATACTACGGGTCACTATACAACCTCCAAGACGACCCCCAAACACCCCAACCTACTGATTCTATTATCAGGGAATTCCTAGATTCCCTTAACCTTCCCCAGCTGTCCCAACAAGACTTGGACTTTCTCAACAATGACTTCGCGCCCGATGAAATCCTCCAGACGATGCGATCGCTCCCCTCGGACAAATCCCCAGGCACTGATGGCCTCACAAATGAGTATTATAAATGATTTCATCCCATCCTCCTTCCACACCTACATTCCCTCTTCACCACAGCCGCCTCCACTGGAGAATTTCCCTCGGAAATGCTCACTGCTCACATCGTGACTCTACCCAAACCAGGTAAATTTTATTGAAATAATAATTTCAATAAAATTTTTGTTTTGCGTCTGACCGGGCTGTGCGACTCGGTGTTGTGCGTCTGACCGGGCTGTGCGACTCGGTGTTGTGCTTCTGACCGGGCTGTGCGACTCGGTGTTGTGCTTCTGACCGGGCTGTGCGACTGAGTGTTGTGCGTCTGACCGGGCTGTGCGACTGAGTGTTGTGCGTCTGACCGGGCTGTGCGACTGAGTGTTGTGCGTCTGACCGGGCTGTGCGACTGAGTGTTGTGCGTCTGACCGGGCTGTGCGACTCGGGGTTGTGCGTCTGACCGGGCTGTGCGACTCGGTGTTGTGCGTCTGACCGGGCTGTGCGACTCGGTGTTGTGCGTCTGACTGGGCTGTGCGACTGAATGTTGTGCGTCTGACCGGGCTGTGCGACTTAGTGTTGTGCGTCTGACCGGGCTGTGCGACTTAGTGTTGTGTGTCTGACCGGGCTGTGCGACTCAGCGTTGTGCGTCTGACCGGGCTGTGAGATTGTGAGTGTTGGGTGACTGACCGGTGTCAAGTGAGTGGAGCGGAATACCAGAGGGTGAGAAGGTAGCGTTAGGAAGCCAGGAAATAGCCACATAGGATAGACTTAAATCGCTGAATCCCCATTAGATTAGATAGTAGGTACAATGCCCGGCGGGTGTGGAGATGCGACTCGGTGTACATCTTGTGATATGTATGCGTTCCTCGGTCATGCGATCGAGGGCGAATACAAATGCGCAAAATGTGAGCACGTTGCTTCCCTGGAAACTCAGGTCCTGAATCTAGGGAAGCAGCTGGCAACACTGAGACGAATGTCCATACCGGAGGAGAGCCAGGATTGTACCAATCAGGTGCAGGCAGGGGCCTTCACAGAGGTGGGCGGAGTATCGGAGGTGCAGGCATCAGAGCAGAGCAGAGGGGTGACAGTTAGGAGGGGTAGAAGGGGACAAGTCAAGGAGGCTGATCCTGGGCTGGAGCACCCCAATAGATACGCCCCGTTGTGTGATGTTGGGGAAACCAGTCAGGGACCAGCATTGCTGGAGCAGAGCGACACCCCTAGCTGCCAGGGGAAGAACTCCTCCAGTGAGGCCGGGAGAAAGGGAAAGGAAAGACAGGTGCTGGTGGTAGGGGACTCAATTATTAGAAGGGCAGACAGTGTAATCTGTGACAAAGACCGTGTGTGCCGAACAGTCTGTTGTTTGCCGGGCGCTCGGGTTCGGCACATCGCGGATCGGGTGAACAGATTATTGGGTGGGGCTGGGGAAGACCCAGCTGTCATGGTACACGTGGGTACCAATGACATAGGCAGAGGAAGACGGAGAGTCCTAAACAATTTCAGGGACTTAGGCGCTAAGTTGAGGACTAGGACCTCCAAGGTAGTATTTTCCGAAATACTACCTGTATCTCGAGCCACACCAGAGAGGCAGCGGGAGATTAGGGAAGTTAACGAGTGGCTAAGGAGCTGGTGTAGTAAGGAGGGTTTCGGGTTCCTGGAGAACTGGGCCGTCTTCTCAGTCGGTCACCGGCTCTTTGGTAGGGACGGATTGCACCTAAATGTGGTGGGTGCAGCCGTACTGGGTGCGAGGATAACCAAAAAGTTAGAGGGGCTTTTAAACTAGGGAATGGGGGGGAGGGTACAGATGTAGAATTAGCCAGTGGAAAGCAAGTTTCAGAGGGCAGAAATGGGGGCATTAGCGGTAGGGTGTTCGGAGCTCCTATACCCAGGGTGGGTACGGGGAAAAATCAAGAGAGCAGCCTAAAAACATCAAAATTACGAGGCTTATATACCAATGCCAGAAGCCTGGCCAACAAGATGGGAGAGCTGGAGCTGCTGATGTTTGAGGAGGACTTAGATTTTGTGGGGATAACTGAGACTTGGTTTGACAGCTCTCATGACTGGATGGCGACCATTCAGGGGTATTCCCTTTATCGCAGAGATAGAGAGGGTAAAAAAGGGGGAGGGGTATGTTTGTATATTAAGAACAGTATACAGGTAAATATGAGGGATGATATTAATAATGGAGCTATGGACGAAGCAGAATCCCTATGGGTAGAGCTTCAAAGGGAAGGCACGGTGGGGAAGGTAATATTGGGCGTATGCTATAGGCCCCCCAACCAGAGGGAGGAGGGTGAGGCGGACCTCATGTTACAGATAGGATTGGCAGCAAGGATGGGAAATGTCATTATAATGGGGGACTTTAATTATCCTGATATAGACTGGGCAGAAGGAACCGCGCATTCAGCCAAGGCTCGACAGTTCCTAAATGTTTTGCAGGACAATTTCATGGGTCAGATGGTGAATGCACCGACAAGAAACAATGCGGTACTTGACCTACTGATTACCAACAATACAGACCTGCTCACGGATATAGAAATACGGGACAACTTAGGGAACAGTGACCATAGGTCAATTGGTTTCAGTATTAATTACAGTAATAGGAAACACAAGGGTAATATAAGGACACTGAATTTCAGAAGAGCCAATTTCCCTAAACTGTGCTCGCTGCTAGAAAATATCAAATGGGATAGAAAGAACAAAGAACACGGAGGAAAAATGGGAGTGCTTCAAGAGCATACTTAACAAGGGGGTGGGCCAGTGCATTCCACAGGGAAATAAATTTAAAAGAGCAAAACTAAACCCTGGGTGGCTAAACTCCAACATAAAAATGTATATTAGAGCTAAAGAAAAGGCCTTCAAAAAATACAAGACTGAGGGGTCATTGGCAGCATTTAAGCACTACAAAGAGTGTAATAAGAAATGTAAAGATGAAATCAGGGTGGCTAAAATAGAACACGAGAGACATATAGCGGAGGAGAGTAAAAAGAACCCCAAGAAGTTCTTTAAGTATATAAACAGTAAGAAAGCGAGGCCAGAACACATTGGCCCCATAAAAGATGATAAAGGAAAAATGGCCACTGAGGACAGAGAAAAGGCGGAAGTGTTAAATAATTTCTTTTCTTCAGTCTTCACAAAGGAATCGGGGGGCTACACTAACCCAGCTTGTAAGGCCGAACTAAATAATACACCTCAGGAAGTGCCACCATGGCTAACAGAGGATAGACTTAGAGCTAAACTAGAGAAACTTAACATAAATAAATCCCCGGGACCGGATGGCTTGCACCCAAGGGTTCTTAATGAGCTCAGCCAGGTGATTGCCAGACCATTATTCTTGATCTTTAAGGATAGTTTACAGACAGGTATGGTGCCAGCTGATTGGAAAAAAGCCAACGTGGTACCAATATTTAAAAAGGGGCTGAGATATATCCCGGGTAACTATAGGCCAGTCAGCCTAACATCAGTAGTCTGCAAAATTTTGGAGGGGATGATAAGGGACCACATACAAGACTTTAGTAATGAAAACGGTATTATAAGTAGTAATCAGCATGGATTCATGAAAAATCGTTCATGCCAAACCAATCTATTAACCTTCTACGATGAAGTGAGCTGCCACTTAGATAAAGGTAAGCCTGTGGATGTGGTGTATCTGGACTTTGCAAAGGCCTTTGACACCGTTCCCCACAAACGCTTACTGTACAAACTAAGGAAGGTAGGTATGGATCATAAGGTGAATACCTGGATAGAGAACTGGCTCCAGGGGAGAGTCCAGAGGGTGGTGATTAATGGGGAGTACTCTGATTGGGCGGGTGTGGAAAGTGGGGTCCCCCAGGGTTCTGTCCTGGGACCAATCCTGTTTAATTTATTCATAAATGATCTAGAGGAGGGGATATCTAGTACAATCTCCGTATTTGCAGATGATACTAAATTAGGCATGCCAATATCTTCTATGCAGGATGTGGAAATCTTGCAAGCAGACCTGAACAAAATAACGGGGTGGGCAACTACATGGCAGATGAGATTTAATGTAGAAAAATGTAAAGTAATGCACTTGGGGGCCAGTAACCAGAAAGCAAGCTACTCACTTGGGGGGGAACCTCTGGGTGAGTCTAGGATGGAAAGGGACCTGGGGGTACTGGTAGACAACAGGCTTGGAAGTGGCATGCAATGCCAAGCCGCTGCAAGCAAAGCCAACAGAATACTGGGTTGTATAAAAAAGGGGATTCACTCCAGAAATAAAGAGATTATTCTTCCACTCTACAAAACTCTGGTCCGGCCACATCTGGAGTATGCTGTCCAGTTCTGGGCACCGGTCCTCAGGAAGGATGTGCTGGAACTGGAGAAAGTCCAGAGAAGGGCAACAAAAATAATTAGGGGAATGGAGGACATCAGCTATGAGGAAAGACTACAAGCACTGAACCTTTTCTCTCTGGAGAAGAGACGATTGAGGGGGGATATGATATCAATGTACAAATACTGTACTGGCGACCCTAGCATAAGGAACAAACTATTCAGAGTAAGGGAATACAATAAGACACGTGGCCACTCACTAAAACTTGAGGAAAGGCGGTTTAACCTTAAAGTGCGTAAGGGGTTCTTCACTGTAAGAGCGGTAAGGATGTGGAATTCTCTTCCGCAAGCAGTCGTATCAGCGGGGAGCCTTGATAGTTTCAAAAAACTATTGGATGGACACCTTAAAGACCATAACATACAGGGGTATACAATGTGCCGTTAAAAGCAAACACACACACACATCATAGGTTGAACTGGATGGACTTGTGTCTTTTTTCAGCCTCACTAACTATGTAACTATGTAACTATGTAAATCCCCAGACTCGCCGCCCAATTTCCGCCCAATCTCGCTGTTAAATTAAGACGTAAAGATATTTGCTAAAATCTTAGCCAAGCGATTATTTGACGTCCTCCCTTCTATAGTTCGACCCGACCAAACAGGCTTTACTAAAGGTAGACAAGCACCGGACGCCACCAGGCGTATTATTAATATTATCCACCATGCACGTAGCAACAAATCCCAGACTCTACTACTATCGATCGACGCTGAAAAAGCGTTCGATAGGATACATTGGGGATATATGAAAGCTACTCTAGATAAATTTGGTCTCCAAGGACCCATAGCCTCTGCAATATTAGCCCTATATTCCAGACCCTCGGCAAGAGTTTTCACATCTGGTTTTCTGTCCAAAGAGTTTGCTATCCACAACTGGACCAGACAGGGGTGCCCTCTATCCCCTGCCATCTTTAATCTAATGATGGAACCTCTTGCCGAAGCGGTCAGGTCACATCCCCTTATCAAAGGCATAGTGGCAGATAGAATGTCTCATGTGATTAACCTATTCGCGGACGACGTTGTTCTGATTGTCAATAACCCACTGATCTCCCTCCCAATTATCCACAACCTATTAACACAATTTAGCAAGATATCATACTACAAAGTGAAATTTAATAAGTCCTTAATATTGGATTTAGGTCTCAATACCCACACCAAACGCCACCTGCAGCAGTTCCCTTACACTTGGGCAGCAGACACGATCCCCTACCTAGGTATTCACCTTACTGCTGATCTAACTAAAATCGTTGATATAAACTTCAAACCCCTTGTTGAAAAGATCCGTCAGAACTTGACATGCATGTCTAAAGTGGAAATGTCATGGATAGGCAGGATTGCCTCGTTTAAAATGATGGAGTTACCCAAAATCCTATACCTCTTTAGGACGATACCAGTCCCTGTACACCAAAAATACTTCATGGAATTAAGGAGTATTCTCCGACATTATATATGGATGGGGAAAAGACCCAGATGTTTGCAGACACATCTGGTGAAACACAAATCTATGGGAGGGGTGGGATGGCCGATATTGGAGGACTATTACACAGCGTCCCTACTGACACAAGCCAAACGGTGGTTTCATGAGTCCACGGAAGCCCTCTGGGTCAGACTTAAGGCGGCCTTGGCGCTCACTCCTTCATTACATCTGCTCCTTCTGGCGGACTCATGGAGGCCACTGCCCCTCCGTCCGCTCCCTTCCACTACACAAGCCACGCTGCTATCATGGCGAGGGCTAGTTGCTTCCTCGGCTCATAGCTCATGTCCTGCCAGCCTCCGCATACCGATTCAAACCCTTGAACTCCTGATACCGTATTTAAAAACTAACAAATGGCGAGACCATGGTATTCACTGGGTAGACAAACTCATATCAGGCCCTACTATCAAACCCTGGCAAGAACTGGTCGAGGTATATAAATTACCCACTACAGTCCACCACGAATATATACAGATTAGTCACTTTCTTCGTAAACATCCCCCTCCGAAAGTCCAGGTAACAATGAGCGCCCAGGACTTCTTTACAACCCCGACCACTAAAACGAAAGGCATATCGTTGTTTTATGATACATTAGGGGATAAATCTACGTTCTCAAAGACGCCGCCCATGATACGTTGGGAAACTGATCTCGGGACACAATACCCGCAAGCCTCATGGATTGAGTCGTTTAAAGCGGTAGCAGCGGCAACCCATTGTACAAACCACTGGGATCTTTCCCAAAAGATAGTGGCACGCTAGTACAAGACCCCAGTCCTCCTGGCAAAGTTCCTACTCGCCATTGTGCTGGAGGGACTGTAGCCACCCAGCTAATATCTTCCATATATTTTGGTCATGTGTAGGCAACTCCAGTTTTTGGAAGAAGATATTCCAAATCATGGCCGAAGTGTCTGGGATACTGAAAAAACCTGACCCCGCCTTAGCGATCCTCCACCTAGGGGTGCAGGACTATCCGTGGGAATTCCGATCCATTATGGTCCATCTTCTTCTAGCAGCTAAATTATGCATAGCTAGACATTGGAAGGACAGTTTGGCCCCTAGCCACAATGAAGTACTAACACAAGTTAACCTGACTTACCATTATGAGCGCCTGCTGGCAGCTAGGACAAGGGATACTATTACGCCTTTTGACAAACAATGGGCAGCATGGGTTCATTGGTATCCCTCTCAGTAATATACCTGTCATGACACGGAAGTTTCATACTCTGTTTTATGCTCTGTTTTATGTATTTGCATTGCTTACTCCTACTCACATGATTTGTTCCCACTTGGGTGACTGTATACTGTATTCTTTATTCTTTGTTCATATTGTGCAATTGTATTTGGTTTGTGATTGAACCTTGTCACTGATCATAACTATTCGCTCCGCCTCGTCTTGAGCGAGAGTTTACTTGTTCTTTATTCCTTGTTGTTTGTGTATAAGTTCTTTTGTACCTTGAAAACTCAATAAAAATGATTAAAAAAAAATAAAAATCTGCACTGAGAGGGATGATGGTATAGCAATGGGTGCCACAGGTACTTGCACCCAATCTGCTAGCAGTACATCACCTGTTGATTTGACCAGCAGGCAAATTTCGCTACCCCGGTTGCTGAACCATAAAAAAAAAAAAAAAATACTGTCTCACCTATCCACATGATCAATGTCTAAATGCTAGCTTGGCCAAATTACTACCACTACAACTGTTGCCTTTTCATCTGGTAGACTCTGCCCTCAGAATGTGCTGTATTCCAGTGGCAGGTTCCAAAAAGAAATGTCTTTGCAAGTAAGGCCATTCCAGCTCTGTACCATCATGTGAAAGGCAATGTTTTGGCCTTGTTGGACAGAGCGGTCAGCAGGAAGGTTCACATTACTGCTATGTCCAGCAGGCATGATTAGGGACGTTACATTTCTTCACATCACACTGGGTAACTCCGCTGGGGAGGATGCAGGACAGGGTTCAGTGCTGGAGCTTGTTCCGCCACCACACTTCCAAAAAGCTGGTGGTGATCCTGCCACATCTGCCTGCTCCACCTCTTCCTCTTCTTCTTCCTCTATGGCCTCTTCTGCTGAATTGTCCTCAGAACCAGCAGTGCTCCCTAAGTGTTCAAGGGGCTACGCAAGGCTAAAAGATGCCATGCAGTGCTTCAGTTGGTCTGTCTAGGGGACAGGAGCCACACCGGGGCAGAGATTCTGTCAGCTCTGACCGGGAAGGCTCAGAGGCGGTTGATGCCACAGCAGCCTGAGCCAATAATGGTTGTATGCGACAATGGCACCAACATTCTCTCCTCCCTCCGACAGGAACACTTGACACATGTTCTATTGCATGCACATGTCCTGAATTTGGTGGTGAGACATTTCTTGAACAGGTACCCGGGCTTACAAGATCTTCTGAGGCAGGCCAGAAAAGTCTGTGGCCATTTCTGACAATCCTACAATGCCAGTGCTCAGCTGGCTGACATTCAACATCAATTCAACCTGCCCACCAACCGCCTCATTTGTGACATGCCCACCAGGTGGAACTCAATATTGGCTATGCTGCAGCGGCTGCACACGCAGCAGAGGGCCATCACTGAGTACCTGTGTAAGTATAGCACAAGGACAGGCTCAGGGGAGCTTGGCTTCTTTTTTCCACGCCAGTGGCTGCTGATAAAGGATGCATGCACTGTCCTGTTACCATTTGAGGAGGCCACAAGGATTGTAAGCCACGACGATGTATGCATCAGTGACACTGTCCCTCTAGTCTTCCTGCTGGAACACACGCTTCGTGGAATCATGGACAGAGCATTTGAGTCAGAGCAGCGGTTTCAAGAGGAGGACTTCCTTTCCTCACAAAACATAGAAAACATAGAATGTGTCGGCAGATAAGAACCATTTGGCCCATCTAGTCTGCCCAATATATCTGAATCCTATGAATAGTCCCTGGCCCTATCTTATATGAAGGATAGCCTTATGCCTATCCCATGCATGCTTAAACTCCTTCACTGTATTTGCAGCTACCACTTCTGCAGGAAGGTTATTCCATGCATCCACTACTCTCTCAGTAAAGTAATACTTCCTCATATTACTTTTAAACCTTTGCCCCTCTAATTTAAAACTGTGTTCTCTTGTGGTAGTTTTTCTTCTTTTAAATATGCTCTCCTCCTTTACCGAGTTGATTCCCTTTATGTATTTAAAAGTTTCTATCATATCCCCTCTGTCTCTTCTTTCTTCCAAGCTATACATGTTAAGGTCCTTTATCCTTTCCTGGTAAGTTTTTTCCTGCAATCCATGTACTAGTTTAGTAGCTCTTCTCTGAACTCTCTCTAGAGTATCTATATCCTTCTGGAGATATGGCCTCCAGTACAGCGCACAATACTCCAAGTGAGGTCTCACCAGTGTTCTGTACAGCGGCATAAGCACTTCTCTCTTTCTACTGCTTATACCTCTCCCTATACATCCAAGCATTCTGCTGGCATTACGTGCTGCTCTATTACATTGTCTTCCCACCTTTAAGTGTTCTGAAATAATTACTCCTAAATCCCTTTCCTCAGATACTGAGGTCAGGACTGTGTCAAATATTCTATATTCTGCCCTTGGGTTTTTACGCCCCAGGTGCATTATCTTGCACTTATCCACATTAAATTTCAGTTGCCAGAGTTCTGACCATTCTTCTAGTTTTCCTTAATCCTTTTCCATTTGGCGTTTCCCTCCAGGAACATCAACCCTGTTACATATCTTTGTGTCATCAGCAAAAAGACAAACCTTACCATCGAGGCCTTTTGCAATATCACTTATGAAGATATTAAACAAAATTGGTCCCAGTACAGATCCCTGAGGTACCCCACTGGTAACATGACCTTGTTCTGAATGTTTTCCATTGACTACAACCCTCTGTTGTCTGTCACTCAGCCACTGCCTAATCCACTCAACAATATGGGAGTCCATGCTCAATGACTGCAGTTTATTGATAAGTCTTCTATGTGGGACAGTGTCAAAAGCCTTACTAAAATCTAGATATGCAATGTCTACTGCACCTCCACCGTCTATTATTTTAGTCACCCAGTCAAAAAAATCTATAAGATTTGTTTGACATGATCTCCCTGAAGTAAACCCATGTTGTTTTTCATCTTGCAATCCATGGGATTTAAGATGTTCCACAATCCTATCCTTTAATAGGGTTTCTATTAATTTGCCTACTATTGATGTCAGACTCACTGGTCTATAGTTGCTCGATTCCTCCCTACTACCTTTCTTGTGAATGGGCACGACATTTGCCAATTTCCAATCTTCCGGGACGACTCCTGTTACTAATGATTGGTTAAATAGATCTGTTAATGGTTTTGCCAGCTCACCACTAAGCTCTTTTAATAATCTTGGGTGTATCTCATAAGGACCCTGTGACTTATTTGTCTTCACTTTAGACAGCAATCTTAGAACGTCTTCCTCTGTAAAGACACATGCATCAAATGATTCATTAGTCATCCTTTCAAGTGGAGGTCCTTCTCCTTCTTTTTCTTCTGTAAAAACTGAACAGAAGTATTCATTAAGGCAGTCGGCTAGCCCTTTATTCTCTTCTACATGCCTTCGGTCCTTTGTTTTTAATTTAGTTATTCCTTGTTTTAATTTCCTTTTTTCATTTATATATCTGAAGAATGTCTTATCCCCCTTTTTCATAGACTGAGCTAGTTTTTCTTCTGCCTGCGCTTTAGAAGTTCTTATAACTTGCTTGGCCTCTTTCTGCCTAATCTTGTAGATTTCCTTATCTTCATTGCTCTGGGTTTTTTTATAATTACAAAATGCTAGCTTTTTATTTTTAATGATTTGGGCCACTTCTGCTGAGTACCACAGTGGTCTCTTCCTTTTTTTGCTTTTACTGACAAGTCTAATGCAATTTTCTGTTGCCTTCAATAATGCACCTTTTAAGTAGTCCCATTTCTCCTGGACTCCATGTAATCCGTTCCAGTCTGATAAGGACTCATTTATGACTAATTTCATTTTTGAAAAGTCTGTTTTTCTAAAATCTAAAACTTTTGTTTTTGTGTGGTGTGACTCTTTCACAGTTCTTATATTAAACCACACTGACTGGTGATCACTAGATCCCAAGGTTTCGCCTACAATGACACAAGGCCCCCTTTATGCAGATATAATTTCTGTGTGGCCACAAAACACACAGGAGGAAGAGGAGGAGGAGTATTGTGGCAGCATGGATGTAGAGGATAACATACAGTAGTCTTCAAGCAATTGTTTTCATTCCCCGAAACCCCAAGAGTTGTATGTGGCTGAGGAGAGGTTGCTCCAGATAATGTCATCCTTAATGACCCAGAGGACTCAGAATCTCATGCCTCCTCAAACATACGCTGCATTGGCTCCCTGATACTACAAAGCCTGTAAAAGGAACCGAGGATTTGTGGTTTCAAGGAGAGGGATCATTACTGGTTGGCAACCCTTCTTGATCCACGTTACAAGGGTAAAGGTGCAGAGCTCATCCTGACTTTTTAGAGAGAGCAGAGGGTAAAACATCTTGAGGACGCCTTGAAGAAAAATCTCCTTTCCAGACACTGGGACAACTTGTTTCTAAAGGCTTCGTTCGGTCAAAGGAAGAGTGGTGGAGAAGGGGACCGGCTGACCGATGCCTTTAAATAATTCTTTAGTCTTTACTGCCCAGGGCTGTTAGGTCTAAGCAACCATCGGCAGCATCTGAAGCATATGGTGCAGGATTATCTAGGGGCAAGAGCAGACTTGGAGACCTTTCCAACTGACCACATTTCCCTGTGGACCCGGTATATAGATGATGTGTTCCTCATCTGGGAGGGTCCCCTCGAATTGTTATATACCTGTTTGGAAAGGATGAATAGGAACGAGTTTAACCTACTCTTCACAATGAACTGGGATCCTAATCGCGTGACATTCCTAGATGTTGAGATCTTTAGGGGAGAGGATGGCACTCTACAGAGTGAACTTTACCGTAAACCAACGGCTGGGAACACCATCCTCCATGGTTCAAGCTTCCACCCTGAGCCACTAATCCGATCAATTCCGATAAGTCAGTACTTACGCCTACGGCGCAATTGTAGCGACCTACAGTCTTTCCAACTTGCGGCAAATGACCTACGTCAGAGATTGACACGAAGAGGTTATTCCAAAATGTCTCTTAAAAAGGCATATAAAAGAGCCCTCTTAAGTGATAGACAGGAACTTCTCAATCCATCTAAGCATAGTAATACCAATGACAGAAACAACATCAGGATAATCACCCCCTATATGTATCAACACAAAAAGGATAAAACAAATAGTGACCAAACACTGGCACTTATTAACATCTGACCCAACATTAGGTCAATTTCTATCTAATACACCGGGTTTTATTTACAAAAGAGCCCCGGCACTTCGGGACAAACTTGTTAGAAGTGAGTTCAATAATGATGATACATCTTGTTGCAAATACAAGGGTACTTTTATCTGTGGTGCATGCCACTACTGTGGCTACATGCTGACAAGCAAATCCCCTAGTCTACCTAATGGTCAGATCTTTAGGGCAAGACATTTTGCGAATTGTCGCACGATCGGTGTCATCTATTTACTCCTATGTACATGCGGATGCTTCTACATAGGAAAAACTAAACAAGAGTTCTGGCGTCGCGCATACCGCCACATCCTCAGTATGTGCAAATCAGACCCCGAACTCCCCCTAGGGCGTCACGTCAAACTAGTCCATAAGGGCAAGTTTCCAAAAATTAGGTTCCTTATTTTGGATCGTGTACACCCCAGCCCGAGAGGAGGAGACTGGAACAAAAGTCTCCTCCAACTCGAGCTGAGGTGGATACATCTGTTAAAAGCGACGGAGTCTCCTGGCCTTAATGAAGCAATGTCGTTTAAACCCTTCCTTGAAGGGTTTTCATCAGGAGGGATGGAAAAATAATTGTATTTTACACATTATAACATACATCATATTTCTCTATGTCTTTACTCCCTTATGCACATGATGTCGATGTGTTTTGTATATAGAATTGTAAAGGAGTAGCTAATTCCAGACCAGATATTACCGCATGATATTCTGCTACCTCAATAAATCCTTCATTAGATGTATTGACATATAACTTTTCAAACTTTTCATTATTTCTATTTTTTATTACTTGTCATCGTTCTATCTATACATACATGGGAACAACATCTAATAATTAGGAAAACTACTAATTTATCTAAAACTTGGGTAATCCAAGATTCCCTTTTTTTCCCCCACACCATTGTTTCCCGATCTCTGTGACCACCCCGGCACGGGGAGACAGATCGCCTAGTGGCGTTCATTGTCCCTGGCTGGCCCTACCCATTGCAGTCCTCTGCATACATGGGCGGACCTAGCCAATCACAAACCGGAAGCAGTTCTCTGCTTCCGGTTACGTGACCCGTGCCGGTGGAACGCAAGCGCCACTTCCGGTTCCGCCTAGCGTCATGACGGTCTGTCATACGCACACAGATGACGGGGCGGTCATGGCGCTTGTGATCCAGGAAGCCCCGTAGGCTGAGCACCAGCTGCCGGCAGTTGAGGACCAATTAAGGTAATATTTTAACACCCCACATTGCCAGCACTTTTATCCACACTCTCCATTGTGTGCTGATCGATCTCGTATGTGGAATCGGTGGGTCCTATCATACACAGGTAACTACAACCTCTATGCCCCTATACATGACACTCTGGTGAATACCCTATTGATCCAGATGTCTATTTTTGGAGACTTATATTAAGCCCAAATAACTAATCAAGACATCCTGTCTATATACTTTTTCCTTATAGCTGGCCCCCATTGTCGGCTTCCTGTGTGCTGCAGCCAACATTGGGACTTCAGGTGACCACAGAGACTGGAAAACCTGGGGGGCTTCTATGCAAATTACCCCACAATCACTATTCTAATACATCAGTCCCCTAAAAAATCCTGGAATGTATGGATATCAATGATAGTGGATTTACATATGCGGTCAATCAGCTCTGCTTTTAGCTACCCTACAGGCTCCATATGTATGACAAGAATAACCATGTAAGTGTTTTCTTTCCAACTGTTTTCTTGGGAGGAGAGAAAAAACATATATTAACAATGTACTTGCTGGCCAATGTGTTTGAAGTGTAATAGCTATACTATATATGATGATCCTACTCAGTATGTGTGGTGGGTCTAATTATATTGTTATCTCTATTATCAGAATACCTCTACTGTGAATTGCCCCTGAAGAAGGAAATTGATTTTCCGAAATATATTGGGCCACAACCTTCATCATTCACGGTTACGGTTTTATATTCTTGATGCATACATTTTCGCCTGTAATGTTTTTAACATTTATGCTCTTATGTTTGTCACTTTAATAAACTTCATAATTTTTTGCATAGATCGTTGAATCTGTATATTTATGTGCCTTAAAAGTCCCAACAATAGGGGAATTTTCTCTTTATACTTTAATCCAGGGATGTGGCACACTTTTTGGACTACCTATCACGAGCAAACTCCATTTGTCTAATTGGGTAGAAAATACCCCTCCCCGCAGCTCGTGCTAGGTACTCTTTTTACCTGAAATTATTTTTTTCATTTCAATTTTCATATATTCTTGAATGCAGTAATTTTAAGAATAACCACACATCTATATCTTTGTGCAGTTTGGACAATAGACATTGTTTGTTTATTCACGTTCATAATCCTGTTGAAGAATGTCTGGTTTTGTAGGGGATGACTGGAATACCCTAATGGCCAATTATTTGGATGAATACGAACACAAAGAGTTCATCGAAACCGAATTGGCCTCATTGTTTTTTCAGCTATCCAAATTAGTTGAAAAAAAGTCAACCCTTTTCTGGCACTGCAAATCTTTCCAGGACCACATTCAAGAAGGTGTCACCCCTTTCGGCCTCAGAATACAGGTGTTTCCCTCCCTGGAGGATATAACGCCGAATTTCAGGGCAAAATGGGAGGACACCCTACAAGCATGTTCAGGATCTCTTATGGGACTCCTCATTGAGGAATACTCTATAAGAGCCAAAAAATTAGATATTGACATCGCTCAAACCTGTCAAAAAATACAAAAATTTAAAAATCACAAAACATATACCGAAAGAGAGAAAAAACTAAAAGATCATTTGGATGTATTCAACAAGAACATCTTAATGAAAAAACAAAAAATCCTAAATAGAAGTAGGAATATTTCACAACAGGGTAAAGCCTATTTTTGGGCACAAAATAGAAACATCTACAACAGTGATAAAAAGGATAATCCCTCTACTCCTACTCAAAAAGACATACCCATGAATGCCAAAACTAAAACAAATGACCGCACAAAGCGTCCATTTCAAGACGATCTATCTTTCCAACAAAAAACCAAAAAATCCAATCTACCTATAAACAAAAAAGACAATGTTTCTTTATTCCCTGCACACACCCATTCACGTGAAGCACCACCACCTTTAGCTCCACAACAATCCCAGGATCCTAATATCCCACTTCCACCCACTAGCACCTCAACCAACATTAAGTTACAGGATTCCACTTTTTTAGACGTAATCCACCAGCGAGCACTTCAACTCACACCAGTCACAGACACTCTACTCTCATCCCCGATCCCAACACCATCACTGTAGATCACGCCCCTTCCTTAGTGCAGGATTTCTCTATTATCAACTTATCACACTATACTCTCACCCAAGCAGAAACAGAGATCCTTCATATGGGTCTCAGCTTCTGCCCCACATCCAATACTAATAAATTTGAGGTCATAAAAGACCTACATCTATTTGCACGCAAACTTAACCTCAAATTGTTATTTCACAAAGGGAATAGCGAAAATATAAACAAAGATCCAGCTTTAGATATTCTAATTTCGTTATTAGAGGAAAATGAAAATCTAATCGATCGGATTGATATCGATGCGCTATTATCAGGTGCGGCATCAGACAAAACTAAAGACAACAAAGACAGCATGTTGCTTAAAAAGAAATCGGATATGTATCCCCCTATCCAAAACCAGAACATTAACACCTTTCTCAGGATTGTAACTAGTGAAATTGAAAAAATGAAAATTGACTCCACCCCTCATGCCAACATTTCCCCCCAACATCGAGAAGCCATAAAAAAACTTTCAAATAATAAAAACATAATTATTAAACAAGCCGATAAGGGGGGCAATATTGTCATAATGGATGACATACAGTATGTACAGATGTGTAATCAGATCCTTATGAATACCAACTGGTATAGACGTATCACCTCTACCATTGTAGCAAAATTCTACCAGGAATTCTATCTCCTGGTAGATCAAGCCTACTTAAATAATGTCATCACCAAGGAAACTTGGGATTTTATTAGAACTAAATTCCCGAAAGTACCAACGTTCTATGGACTTCCCAAAGTCCATAAAAATCCCACCAACCCCCCTGGTAGACCCATCATATCAGGGAGAGGATCCATATCAGAAAATGCTAGTCGCTTGGTCGATACTTTTTTACAACCCTTCGTGCAGGAACTTCCTTCCTTCACGAAGGACACGATCCATTTCTTGAATAAGATTGAAGGCGTTCCTATGTCCTCTACAGCGGTACTTGTTACCATCGATGTAGAAGCTCTCTACAGCTCTATACCCCATGAAGAGGGTATAGCTGCAATTCAACACATTGTTTCTAAAAAAACCACAAACAATGCATACAGTGAGTTCATAATCAACCTCCTGCGCTTTATTCTTACCCATAACATCTTCATGTTTAATGGCTCCCACTACCTCCAGATACAGGGCGTAGCGATGGGCACTTGTTGTGCCCCATCCTACGCCAATTTGTACCTGGGGGAGTGGGAGTCATCCTTCCTAGATGACGAGGCCTTATCTCTATACACGGACCACATTTCCCTGTGGACCCGGTATATAGATGATGTGTTCCTCATCTGGGAGGGTCCCCTCGAATTGTTATATACCTGTTTGGAAAGGATGAATAGGAACGAGTTTAACCTACTCTTCACAATGAACTGGGATCCTAATCGCGTGACATTCCTAGATGTTGAGATCTTTAGGGGAGAGGATGGCACTCTACAGAGTGAACTTTACCGTAAACCAACGGCTGGGAACACCATCCTCCATGGTTCAAGCTTCCACCCTGAGCCACTAATCCGATCAATTCCGATAAGTCAGTACTTACGCCTACGGCGCAATTGTAGCGACCTACAGTCTTTCCAACTTGCGGCAAATGACCTACGTCAGAGATTGACACGAAGAGGTTATTCCAAAATGTCTCTTAAAAAGGCATATAAAAGAGCCCTCTTAAGTGATAGACAGGAACTTCTCAATCCATCTAAGCATAGTAATACCAATGACAGAAACAACATCAGGATAATCACCCCCTATATGTATCAACACAAAAAGATAAAACAAATAGTGACCAAACACTGGCACTTATTAACATCTGACCCAACATTAGGTCAATTTCTATCTAATACACCGGGTTTTATTTACAAAAGAGCCCCGGCACTTCGGGACAAACTTGTTAGAAGTGAGTTCAATAATGATGATACATCTTGTTGCAAATACAAGGGTACTTTTATCTGTGGTGCATGCCACTACTGTGGCTACATGCTGACAAGCAAATCCCCTAGTCTACCTAATGGTCAGATCTTTAGGGCAAGACATTTTGCGAATTGTCGCACGATCGGTGTCATCTATTTACTCCTATGTACATGCGGATGCTTCTACATAGGAAAAACTAAACAAGAGTTCTGGCGTCGCGCATACCGCCACATCCTCAGTATGCGCAAATCAGACCCCGAACTCCCCCTAGGGCGTCACGTCAAACTAGTCCATAAGGGCAAGTTTCCAAAAATTAGGTTCCTTATTTTGGATCGTGTACACCCCAGCCCGAGAGGAGGAGACTGGAACAAAAGTCTCCTCCAACTCGAGCTGAGGTGGATACATCTGTTAAAAGCGACGGAGTCTCCTGGCCTTAATGAAGCAATGTCGTTTAAACCCTTCCTTGAAGGGTTTTCATCAGGAGGGATGGAAAAATAATTGTATTTTACACATTATAACATCCATCATATTTCTCTATGTCTTTACTCCCTTATGCACATGATGTCGATGTGTTTTGTATATAGAATTGTAAAGGAGTAGCTAATTCCAGACCAGATATTACCGCATGATATTCTGCTACCTCAATAAATCCTTCATTAGATGTATTGACATATAACTTTTCAAACTTTTCATTATTTCTATTTTTTATTACTTGTCATCGTTCTATCTATACATACATGGGAACAACATCTAATAATTAGGAAAACTACTAATTTATCTAAAACTTGGGTAATCCAAGATTCCCTTTTTTTCCCCCACACCATTGTTTCCCGATCTCTGTGACCACCCCGGCACGGGGAGACAGATCGCCTAGTGGCGTTCATTGTCCCTGGCTGGCCCTACCCATTGCAGTCCTCTGCATACATGGGCGGACCTAGCCAATCACAAACCGGAAGCAGTTCTCTGCTTCCGGTTACGTGACCCGTGCCGGTGGAACGCAAGCGCCACTTCCGGTTCCGCCTAGCGTCATGACGGTCTGTCATACGCACACAGATGACGGGGCGGTCATGGCGCTTGTGATCCAGGAAGCCCCGTAGGCTGAGCACCAGCTGCCGGCAGTTGAGGACCAATTAAGGTAATATTTTAACACCCCACATTGCCAGCACTTTTATCCACACTCTCCATTGTGTGCTGATCGATCTCGTATGTGGAATCGGTGGGTCCTATCATACACAGGTAACTACAACCTCTATGCCCCTATACATGACACTCTGGTGAATACCCTATTGATCCAGATGTCTATTTTTGGAGACTTATATTAAGCCCAAATAACTAATCAAGACATCCTGTCTATATACTTTTTCCTTATAGCTGGCCCCCATTGTCGGCTTCCTGTGTGCTGCAGCCAACATTGGGACTTCAGGTGACCACAGAGACTGGAAAACCTGGGGGGCTTCTATGCAAATTACCCCACAATCACTATTCTAATACATCAGTCCCCTAAAAAATCCTGGAATGTATGGATATCAATGATAGTGGATTTACATATGCGGTCAATCAGCTCTGCTTTTAGCTACCCTACAGGCTCCATATGTATGACAAGAATAACCATGTAAGTGTTTTCTTTCCAACTGTTTTCTTGGGAGGAGAGAAAAAACATATATTAACAATGTACTTGCTGGCCAATGTGTTTGAAGTGTAATAGCTATACTATATATGATGATCCTACTCAGTATGTGTGGTGGGTCTAATTATATTGTTATCTCTATTATCAGAATACCTCTACTGTGAATTGCCCCTGAAGAAGGAAATTGATTTTCCGAAATATATTGGGCCACAACCTTCATCATTCACGGTTACGGTTTTATATTCTTGATGCATACATTTTCGCCTGTAATGTTTTTAACATTTATGCTCTTATGTTTGTCACTTTAATAAACTTCATAATTTTTTGCATAGATCGTTGAATCTGTATATTTATGTGCCTTAAAAGTCCCAACAATAGGGGAATTTTCTCTTTATCCTTTCCAACTGAGCATCCACTGGGTTGCTAGGTCTTGAGGATTGACCACTGGCCAGAATTTACTCAATATGCAATCAAGCTACTGGCCTGTCCTGCTTTCAGCGTGCTTTCCAAACAGACATTCAGTGCTGCTGGAGGTTTTATGACAGATAAAAGAGTGCATCTGTCCACAGACTTCGTTGACCGGTTGTCATTTATCAAAATGAATCAGTCCTGGATCAACAGCAGCTCTGATGCTGATGTAACTGATTGAATTTGCTAGGGATCTAGGATCCCTTGAAGACCTCCTATTCTGACTATCCTATTCCTGAATCTTGATTATGCTAGCTTCCAACAATGTTTTTGGTTTACGGCACTACCAACACCCAAGGCCCAATTTTTCGGCACCTGGATGACAAGTACAAGTAATTTCAATTTTTGTTTCTAATTTTTAACAGCAGGGCCTGTTCCTGCGCCCAGCAAGAGTAACTGTGAGGGGTTACAGTGTTTAGGCACAACCAACACCCAAGGCCCAATTTATTTGCACCTGTATGACAAGTACATGTAATTTCAATTTTTGTTTCTAATTCTTACCGTAAGGGCCCGTTCCTTCACCCAGCAAGAGTAAATGTGAGGGGTTACAGTGTTTAGGCACCACCAACACCCAAGGCCTAATTTTCTGCACCTGTATGATGAGTACATGTAATTTCAATGATTGTTTCTAATTTTTAACAGCAGGGCCCATTCCTGTGCCAAGGAAGAGTAACCATGAGGGTTTAGTTATATGTCATGTCAAGTTACATGTCATGTCAAGAACAGGGGTTAGGCTCGAAGACCAGTTGCTATAGCAATGGAAGCTCACAAAGGAACCAGCAGGATAGGAACACAGGCAGGTCATCCTGGCAGATGACACAGGCTCACCTGAGGTGCGGAATCTAAGTACTAACCGGTGTTCACCAGAGCTTCTGTTGGTGGAGATGGACTTTGCTGCTTGTTAGCACCAGGTCGCGGTCCTCAGGATTGCCCCACCAGGAGGTGAGCAAGCCAGGATCCAGCAACAGATATAGCAGGTAAGGATCAAGCAGAAGCGTAGCCGAGAAACAAGCCAAAGGTAGGTAACAAATAGTAAATGGTAGTGAAGATACAGCAGCAGCAGGAGAGACAAGCGAGATATTGGCTGATGAAGGCACAATATTCTGGAAACCAGGAAGTGCAGAGACATGACTTAAATCAGGAAGTTCATATGGTATGGGTTTTGGGGGCGGCCCTACCTGTTTTTTTTTTTTTAATTTTGGTGTGGGGTTCCCCTTAAAATCCATACCAGACCCAAAGGAAACCTACGCCATCTTTTTAATTTTTTGTATCTGTTTTTATCTGTATTGCCGGGAGCCGACAATACTTTACAGCCGCGAGCAAGTTTAAAAGACATTTTTTGCTTTAGAAATGTCAGTGTTGCTTCAACAGGCTACATACATCGTACAGATGTGCCACTTTACATGCACATTAAAGGGACCCCCCAGGCATGATATTTAAAGGCATTTTTCATTTTTATTGTGTCACTTTAACCATCATTAAAATCACTGCTCCTTTAAAAACAATTGTTTTAAAAACATTTTTTTGCATTGATACATGTCCCCCAGGGCAGTACCCGGATCCCCATACACTTTTTTATGGCAATAACTTGCTCATAAGCCTTTAAAATGAGGACTTTTGATTTTTCATGTTCATGTCCCATATACTTTAATAGGGTTTGAATGTTCGCTAGAACTTTTCCACGTGTTCGAGATGTTCTGGTGCGAACCAAACCGGGGGGCCCATCACTAATAGAAAGCCTAACATTGGAAAAAAACCTAGACATAAAACATCACACAGTATTGCAAAAATGAGAATCAAAAGATTCTCGGTATGCATGGACAGAAAGGTGAGTAAAATTATGTGGTAGATTAGAGAAAAAATAATTTATGCCTATTTATCAACTAACAAAATATTAAATGCAATTAAAGTCTGGATGGAACTATGGATTGAGAGACCACATAAGTATAGACCCCACTACTGAGCAGGACCGCCAGGATCACCAAACAGACCTCCTTTACAGTATGTTGACAAAACCAGAGAAACATTTCTAGTCAGTGTATTGTACAATCTCACCTCGTGTATGAGCTAGAGATTAAGTAATAATTCATGTAACATAAGAGGAGTAGACAGATAAAAGAAAAAATATAACAACATAACTGTGGCTCAAAAAAAAGTACAAAGACAATAAGTGTTACAGTGCCGGGTACACTAAAAGTTTCATGAAACCTCTTTGTTTTGTGTTGTTTTTTGGATAGCAGGATCATCTTTCACTCATTTAATTTTCAGTTTAACTAAGAAGTTCATGAGTTTCACCATGGCATACCATTCCATTTATTGGAAAGAGGAAATTAACATGTAGATCTCTGGGGTGGACAAGGTGGACTCCATAAAAAGCTTCCATATAGTAAAAAAGCACTTGGTGGGGACAAAATTCTATACACTTGAATTTAACTTCTTTGTGTACATCAGCGCTTCGAGTTATTTTTTTTACTGTAGCAATTGAAAGTACAGCCAGGATTTAAATTTGTACAGTTACAGTTATGTTTGCTGTTTTTCCTTCAATAAATATGTGAACAAGTAAGTACAGCCAAGGCTGTCCACAGTTTGAGTGTTACTCTGAGAGCCATTAGTAGACAGATGCAAAGCCACTGAGGTAACCTGAAGTGAAGTCCCGAAAGAATGCGGAAGATACCTTAACCAAAGATGAAGAGACAAAGATATGACAAAAAACGGAAAATTTATATCAAATACTTACCGTAATTTTCCTTTCCTGATGGACTCCATGGCAGCATACGTATCGGGTTTGGCCCCGCCTCCAAACCTACCCATAGGACCTCACTCCCATAAATCTTTGCTCCTGTTCAGCACACGTGTTCTGTAACTATCCTCCACAGAAATCCGGGAGGGAACTCCTGCTGCCATGGAGTCCATCAGGAAAGGAAAATTACGGTAAGTATTTGATATAAATTTTCCGTTTTCCTGACAGACTCCATGGCAGCATACGTATCGGGAAATAACTCGCCGTACACACAGGGTGGGCAGGTGCTGAACAGAAAAGTTTTAATGCATTTTGTCAAACAGACAGGACTTGCAAACCAAAATTCACAGAAGAAAGAGCCGCTGGCTCAACACAGTAATGGGATAAGAAAGTGTTAATAGAGGACCACGATGCTGCTCTGCAAATGACTTCAGGAGCCACATGTCTGGATACTGCCCAGGAGGTAGAGATGCTCCGCGTCGAATGAGCTGTAACTACTGCTGGAGGGGTCAAGCCCTTAGCCCTATAAGCCCACTGGATGGTCTGGATGATCCAAGAGGAAATGGATCTCGTCGAGGCTCTTGAACCTTTGTTTTTTCCATAAAAGGTAACGAAAAGATGTTCTGATTTTCTGAAAGAGGAAGTGGCATTTAAATATTTCTTAATACACTCTCCAACATCCAGCGGATGAACCGAAGAATCTTCCTCTTCCTGTCTAAAGGTTGGTAATACTGTTTCTATGTTTTCATGGAAGACAGAGGTCCTTTTTGGTCTCGCATCCAGCATGGGAATGAGCACCACTCTGTCAGGAAAAAAGGTTAAGAAAGGTTCTTGTGTCCCAAAGGACCCAATTTCCGACACTCTTTTTGCTGAGGTTATAGCCACCAGAAATACTGTTATCAGTGTAAGTTCTCTTATGGTCAAAGAATCAAACATGTCTTGAATTTGACTCGCCAGGAAATCCAGAACTAGTGGCAGATCCCACTTGGGAAACCTGGGTTTTCTCTGAGGTCTGATTCTCACTGCCCCTTGGAAGAACTGACGAATTAGGGCATGAGTGGCCCAGGAGATCCCTGTAAAAGCAGAAATAGCCGAGACCTGGACTCTGAGCGAACTCACTGATAGAGGCAAATCCAGTCCTGATTGGAGAAAGCTCAATACATCCTGGATCTTAATTGAAGATTGAGGATCAGGCCTTGTATTCAGTTGTGCAGAAAATTTTTCCCAGATTCTCTGATACACCCTGTTCGTTGAGCTTCTTCTAGCACTAAGTAATGTCGAGATTGCCGTTTCTGGACAGCCTAAAGCCTGTAACCTCCTCCTCTCAACATCCAGACCTTGAGATGTAAACGGTCTGGGCACGGATGGAGTACAGACCCCTGGGACAACAGGTCCGGTCTGAAGGGTAGCGGGATTGGATCTTGGACACTGAGTAGCGTCAGAAGGGGAAACCATGGCCTGTTCGGCCAGAAGGGAATCACCGCCACTACCTCCACTGGCTCCGACCTGAGTCTCCGAAGGAACTGCAACACAATCGGAATTGGTGGGAAGGCGTATGCCCTGTGGAATCTCCACTGATCCGAGAGTGCATCTATCCCTGATGCTTGTGGATCTCTGAATCTTGAGTAGTACTTCGGCAGTTTGTGATTGCAGGGGGAGGCGAAGAGATCTACCTCTGGAGAAAACCCCAATGTTAGGATCCAGTCGAACGTTTCCTTGTGAAGGGACCACTCGTTGTTGTCCAGATCCACTCTGGACAAGAAGTCTGCTTTGACATTCTGGACCCCTGGAACATAAACCGCTGAAAGATTCGAGAGATTTTTCTGTGCCCAGGACATAATCGGCTCCACTTCCCTCAATAGGGACCAGCTGCGTGTACCCCCTTGTTTCCTGATGTATGCCACTGCTGAGGTGTTGTCCAGGCGCAGCATGACAGGTTGGTCTTTTGTCAGGTGAGCAAATGCTCGAAGAGCTTGGAATGCTGCTCGGAGTTCTAGTATGTTGGATACTATTCCTCGAGTGGAAAACTCCCACCTGCCCTGCGCCACCTCCGACAGACAGTGGGCACCCCAGCCTATGTTGCTGGCGTCCGAGGTAACCACTACCCACGGAGCTGGTTTCAGAGAGTGGCAGTTCAGCAGGTGGTCTCTGCATAGCCACCAAGGAAGACTCGCTCTCATTGAAGGGGTTAGGAAGATGCGTTGATCCAGATGCCACGTATCCCATTGCTGAAGGAATCCCTTCTGAAAGGGTCTCATCCTCCACAGGGCCCACTTCACCATGGGGACTACTGCGACCATAGTCCCGATCACCTTCAGACATTGACGTGCCTGAAGATGAGAGGATGAGAGGGCAAAGCGAATCCTGTCTCGGAGAGTCCCTATCTTTTCCTCTGGAAGAGAGATAGTCGCCTTCTCTGTGTCGAACAGAGCGCCCAAGTAGATCAGGGACTGAGTTGGAATCAGGTGACTCTTCTCCTTGTTGAGTAACCAACCAAACTTCTGGAGAGTGGACACGACCTGCTCCAGATGAACTAATAGTTGGTCTCTGTCTTGGGACAACAGGAGTAGATCGTCCAAATAGTGGTGAAGACGGATACCTTTCAATCTCAGTAGGGCTACCACGGCCAATAAGATTTTTGAAAAGGTCCGTGGAGATGTTGAGAGCCCGAATGGGAGACAGATAAACTGAAGATGTAATCCTCCCACTTCGAACCGGAGAAACCTTTGAAAATCTTCGTCCACAGGGACATGAAAGTAGGCGTCTTTCAAGTCGATGGACACCATCCAATCTGCCGGCTGGACTGACTGCTGTATGGACAACAGGGTCTCCATTTTGAACCTTTCTTTTTTTATGAATTTGTTCAAGAAGGTCAAATCTATTACTGGTCTCCATGATCCGTTCTTCTTTTGGACCAGAAAGAGCGGAGAATATATTCCTTGGCCTCGCTCTGACTCTGGAACGGAGATGACAGCCCCTTGAGCAATGAGAGCTTCGACGTAAGAAAACAAAATCTGACGCCTTTCTTCTAGACATGGTATGGCAGTAGGCAGGAACCTTGAGCCTGGCCTCTCCTTGAAGACCCACTTGTGGCCTGAAGACACCGTCCTGACGGCCCAGGGGTCCTGAATCGAAGCCGCCCAGACATGTCGGAAGGAGCGTAGACGTGCACCCACCCGACATGTCTGAGCGGGCCCACCTTCAAAAGGACTTAGTGGGCTCGCGGTCCCCAGAGGAGACGTTCTTTGTCGTCTTCCTGGAAGACTGTCTGGATCTCCAGTTCCGGTTGAACTCCCGACCAGGTCTATAAGAACGAGCTTCCCTGGCCCGGTCAGGCACAAATTTTCTGGTAGGCTGTCCTTTCTTGACGTTGAACTGGCGCCGATCCTGGGGAAGAAACCCAGACTTACCGCCTGTAGCCCGGGTTATGGCCTCGTCCAGTTTATTCCCGAAAAGGGAGGACCCCTCAAAGGGAATACGGCACCAAACTTGCTTTGATGCCGGATCCGCCACCCAAGGGCGGAGCCAAAGAGCTCTCTTAGCTGTGACCGAGGACAGCATAACTCTTGCCAATAGACGGATCAAGTCTATGGAAGCCTCCCCAAGGAACGACGCGCCCAGCCTAAGCTCCTGGATTGGAGCGCTTCTGGCCACCTCCTCCGAAACCGATCTGACCGATTCGTCTACCACATCAGCCCAAGACTCCATGGCTTTGGATAGAGCAGCCAAAGCCAGGACTGGCTTACAGGCCATACCTGCTGTAAGGTAGATTCTCTTCAAATCAGAGTCCATCCTTCGGTCCAACGGGTCTTTAAATGAGACCGTATCCTCTAAGGGAAGGGTCACGTGCTTGACCAGTCTCATGACTGCTGCGTCGACTAGGGGAGGGGACTCAAGATGTTTCACATCATCCTCTTTGAAGGGGTAAAGTTTAGCCATCTTGGATACTAAGGAATTCTTTCGTTCCACCTTTTTCCACTCCTCCAAGATGATTTCACCCAACTCTCCCAGGAAGGGAAAATTAACACGCTCCTTATTGAGCTGTTTAAAGTACTTCTTCTGCTTGGGAGGGGGAACAGCTGACTCCTCCCAATTTAAGGTCTCTCTGACCGCTTTAACCAGGGAAGGCACCAAGGTATATTCAAAACCCACGCAGGGATCCTCATCTTCAGAGTCGCTACCTGACAAGAGCATCGACTGATGGCTTGTGTGGGCTGACTCGAAATCTTCCTGTACCTGTAGTGCTACAGGGGAGGGGCTTGGGGAAGCCGTTGCAGTGTCTTGAGAACGACTGACACCCAACTCTGCCAAAGAGTCCTTAACCACTCTCTTGACCAAAGCCTCAATGCGCTGATCGGAAGTATCCCTTTCTCCCGCAGCCTGGGAGAAACATCTATCACAGAAAAGCTTCCTCTCCGGGACACTAGCGCCACAGCCTCTGCAACCTGCTTTGTCAGGTCTCCGTGCGTGGCTGGCTGAAGTAGATGATTTTTGATGATGTGAGCCCGAACGGGACTTTCCTGTAGAGTGCCGGTGGCGAGAGCTTGAGCGTCTTTCACTTCTTTGAGAAGAGTGCCTAGTCTCTGAACGAGGAGGGCTGTGAACAAGAGAAAAAACAGAAAAAAAAAACAGACAGGAAGCTAGGAACACTTGAGTTCCTACCCCCACCCCCTATAACCCACAGCCCCACTAAGAAGCCCCAAATACCTGTTAGGGGCGGGCTGACCACCGGAGGGCAAAGTAGCTTCCATTCTGATGCTGACCTACAAGAATGAGCCGGACAGCAATGTCAGAAAACCAGCAAAAGAGGAGGGGGGGGGAGGGGGGGGGGGGGCTCCCAAACTGGGGCCAGTACTCACCAAGAACCAGAGGTTAGCAGGCAGAGCGGCAGCGAACAGCAGGCGTCCAAAAACCGATCAGATGCGGAGTATGGAACACCCAGTATCAGCAGTGTGTATAAACACAACACTGCTGACAGTTCTGGGGTTTAAATATGGCGCCTGGTGACGTCATCAGCGCTCGCCGCCGACGCCAACTCACTGCGCATGCGCCGCGCTCTTACTGCGCACGCGCGAGAGCCAAGCCTCGTTCTGGAGGCGCCGCACATGCGCAGTAGCGCACCGCACCGGCGGCCGGTCAGGAAGTGAACCGCTGACCGGCCCCGGACCACTAGCCACCAGGGAAGGCAGGAAAGACCAGGTAAGAGAAAACATATAAACAAAGGCAATATAAGCATACAAAATAGCTGCCATGGAGTGTACTCACGAACCGCAGACCACCAGGGATGGATGCACACCGGACTTATCTCTTTCAAGGGTACCGGCCACCCGCAGCAGCTGGGCTTTTTGGCCAAGGCTGCTACATCTTCGCCCCTCCTCCATACCCCGCAGCAGCTGGGGCTTATTGGAGAGCTCCATACCCGACAGGTAGAGCCATCCATCACCCGGAATCCATCTTCAGGTAGGATATCAGGTAATCCTTTGGAGGACAAAAAAAGAACACGTGTGCTGAACAGGAGCAAAGATTTATGGGAGTGAGGTCCTATGGGTAGGTTTGGAGGCGGGGCCAAACCCGATACGTATGCTGCCATGGAGTCTGTCAGGAAATATCTTTAGGAATGGACTGCTTTAAAAAAAAAAAAGCCTGAATTATTTCCTAAATGTACAGAATATAACTGGATATTTATATTTATAGGTATTAGCACCAGGGGTAGTTAGGCCAGTGAATATCCAATTGCCTCCTGGGGAATCAGAAAGAAATTGTTTTCCCTGCTGGAGAAAATTCGATCATGCTTTATTGTTTTTTTTCTTAAAACTTAAATTTTATTCTGAATTTTCCAGAGTACAAAATATAAATCAGTACAGTGGCTTGTCATGAATACAATTCGTAGATAGAAAAGAGTAACATAAGGGGTACATATGTCATGCGGTTACAATAAATCAGATTGAAGGTTGGCTTGGTAACAAGGTTAGACTAGTGCGCTATAAAAGGTGTACACAAGGGGTTGTTCAGATTAGGTATAAATAAAGCAGGGGTGAATCATAATGGTTAAGGTTTAATGGGAGGCTCAGACATTTAGGGTGTTTGAGCCAACGTCTCTAATGCTTTTGAATGCTGAGATTTGGAAGTGTGGTTTGGCATACATATATTCCATCAAACAGTGACTGTTCAAGATGGAGATTTGTTTCTACAATGGTGGTGGAATGAGGAGCTTTCCAGTTTCTGACAATAGCCAGGCGGGTGGCTTTAAGTACGTGAGAGATGATGGTGTGAGCGAATGGGGGCCATGTATCATTATTTAGACCCAATGGAACCATCTGTGGTGATGGAGAAAAAGAGATTGGTATAATAGAGAAGAAAAACTTGGAAAGAGTGGACCAAAATCTAGTGAGCACTGGAGAGTTCCACCATACGTGTAGTGAAGATCTCAGGTTTCAGGAGTGTTTAAAACATAAGTTAGTGGAGGAGGGGTAGATGCGGGTGAGTTTACATAGAGATACCAGTTATGAAATATTTTTTGGACAGATTCCCAGTGTAGTATGCAGCAAGAGGTTCTCAGAGACATTTGAAGTGATCAATATCATTGCTGAGGAGTGTAGGTGCATTGTAACAGTTGTTCCCAATAGAGCATAGATGGGGTCTTCAAGTTGTGGGAGACATCAGTGAGGGGTTTGTAAATATGAGCGATACCTTGATGGTGAGAGGAGACTTGTTTGTAGAATTTAAATACGTGCCAGACTGTGAGATTGTCTGACCATATTGAACAGGAAAGGACTGAGCAGAGTCTAAGGTATTTAAAAAGCCCTTGGAGGTAATGTGTTGGCCAGTTTGGAGATGCTGAAAGGAGAGCAGCTGATAGTCTGTATAAGTCACTAACAGTGGAGTTGCCTGCGGTGATACAGTGAAGAGATATCAGGTGTGATTATTTGCAATGCAGTGAGAGGTATGGAGGAAAGCAGGCGATGTGGTACACCTTTGGTGTGTTGAAGGACAGCTTTCCATGTTTTGACAGTGGCATTGATAGAATCAAGGTAGGAGTGCATTCCATGGTATTGTAGAAGTAAGGCACTAAGGACCAGCTTAGGTTGGGAGGCTAGAGCTACTTTCTAGATTTTGAGCCACGTAATTTGTTGGGTGGGATTCCACCGGAGTTTGCTTGATCAAGGATGGTTGCTTTGTAGTATGCTTGAATGTCTGGTGCGCCCATCCCTCCAAAGGAAACAGATGTGCATAATGTGCTACGTTTAAGTTGGTAGTGTTTATGATTCCATATAAAAGTGGCAATGATAGTTTGGAGTTTGTAAAGTTGTGATTGAAGGAAGGGGAGCGGGATAGTCGGAATGCATATAGAATGTGTGGTAGTAGATATAGGGACATTCACCCTGCCCATGAAGCTTGGCTATGCTGAAAATCCTGAATCGCCTTTTGGAGTTTTGAGATGAGATTAGATAAGTTAAGAGATATCAATTGGGAGGAAGGGGAGATTAGTTGTATACCAAGATAAGGGAGCATGGAATTAGGGGTCCATGAGAAAGACATACAGGCCGCAAAGCTATGTTTAGTGGTTTGATCAAGTCCTATGCCTAGCATACTAGTTTTAGAATAGTTGATTTTATATAGAGAGGCCTTACTGAATAGGTCTAAGGTACGGTGAAGCTCAGAAATCGATTTTATAGGGTCAGTCAGGGAAATGATGAGGCTGTCAGCATAGAGGCCAATTTTATGTGTCATATCACCAACTTCGATACTTGAGAGGAGGGAGTTGCTACTAATAGATTAAGCCAAGGGTTCCATGATGAGGGCCAAAATGTTAGGGGAGAGCAGGTAACCTCGGGGCATCCCATTCGAGATGTGGAAGGGTCAGACAGTAAACCAGATGTTATGACCCTAGCGCTGGGGGAATAATAAAGGGCCTAAATGGCTTTCAGAATCATTCCAGAGAAGCCAAAATTTCATCAGAACAGCTTTTAAATAGGTTCAGTCTAAAAGCCTTCTCTGCATCAAGTGACATGAGCAGAGAAGGCTTTTGATGATGCTCTGTCCATTGTACTATGTCAATGAATCAACGTGTACTACCCTGCGCTTTCCTGACAGCCACAAACCCCATCTGGTCAATATGTACTAGGTTTGGGATGATATCTGAAAGCTGTGTAGCCAGAAGTTGGGCATACAGCTTTGTGTCAGTGTTCAATAGAGAGGTGGGCCTGTAGCTGGCAAGGTCATCAAACAATTTGCCTGATATTTGGAATGGTGATGATAGTGGCCTGCAGGGATTCCATTGGATTAGAGTCTGTAATGGCGATAGAGTTGAAAGACTGACATAAGCGTAGGGCGAGGAGTCTAGAAAATGCTTTATAGTTCTCATTGCTGAAGCTGTCAGGCCCTGGTGCTTTATGAAGTGGTAGGGTGGCAATAGCAAAATCAATTCCTACAAGAGAAAAGGGGGATGAGAGGGATTTTATCTATTCCTGTGATACTGAGGGTAAGTGCAGGTCGTGCAGGAGCCGCTCAATGTCAGCAGGTGAGGGTGGTGGAACAGCTCAGAGCTGGTGAGGTTGTTTAATTTGGCATAAACTGAATTGGTCAGCAATGTCTTTGGGATTGGTGAGTCGGGTACTGAAATGATTAGTGAAGTAGGGAATTTTAGTTTGAGTTAGGCGGTGTTTAAGCTGTTTGGCCATATGGGCTCCGGGTTTGTTATTTTTTTAAATAGAATTGTAAACGGAGTAGTTTGAGATGAAAGTCAAAGTTGTTATGAAGGTGGTCACTGAGGGCACATCTGGCTGTATGTAGTTCAGAGTCAAGTAGAGGATGGGGCTGGGGTTTGTTGGCTCGTTAAAGGATACGTATACAATCTAAAAGTTGATCAGTAGCAGCATTGTGAAGTCTCTTCTCGTGAGCCCCCAATTTGATGAGCAGGCCTCTGATGTAGGCCTTGTGGGCATTCCATAGTATGGTGGGGTCACTGACAGACCCAGTATTGACCTAAAAAAAGTGCTCAATTTTGGATAAGATCTGTTTTGATAGTCAAGGCAAGAGATAAGGGAGGTATTAAGTCTCCAGATTGAGCCCTTTTTGAAATAAAGGGCTGGATACAATTTTAACAAAATAAGGGGTGGTCAGTGATAAGTTCAATTTTAGTTTCTTGCACTGATTGCAGAGTGTAATTGTCAGTCAAAAACAAATCAATCCAAGAGTATGCTTTTTGTGCATGCAAGTAGAAAGTGTAAGCCCTTTCTGTATCATTTTAGCACCTCCAAGGGTCATGCAAATCTTCAGAGAGTAGTAGGGAGGAGAAATCGCCACATTTGATTAGGGGTTGCTGCCTAAAAGGTTCCAATTTTTTTTATAATTCCTTTAAAAGAAATGTCTTTGATTGGTATAGGGGTGTAAATGTTGACAATAGTAATGGCATAGGTATTGATGGAGGCATTCAGAATTAGGTATCTGCCATCTGGGTCAATCTCAGTGTGGTACAAATGGTGTCACACTCACTTAGCACAATCATGGATACAAACGAGTGCAGTTACATAATGTTAGAGCTAGCAAGGGTCATGAAGGCAAGGCAGTACGCCAGAGATCCTTGGCACACGCAGAAGGCCATTGCAGTTGAGGATCAGGTGTAGATGAAGTAATCAGGACCCAATTTAGCAGCTGCTTGATGCCATATTTAGGCATGTAGATATTGTTAGCTTGATTCTGTAAGATCACCACTAATTTAGCAGGAAAGCTCCACTTGAATGGGACGTTGTGATTTTGGAGGACTACAGTGACTTAAAAGAATTCTCTGCGCTTTTGAGCTGTGGCGGCAGAGATATCCATGAACAGGGAAATCGCTGAATAGTAGTGGTAGCTGGTAGTGGAGATTTGGATTGAGCTGCGGCCAAGATCCATTCTTGATTTGAAAAAAGTGAATGCATGCCAACACATCTCGCGGGACAGATACAGGGAGGTGGCTTAGTTTTGCAATTCGGTGAGCATGATCGATAATTATGTCAGCTTGGCTCAGTTGAGGAATAAATGCCTCTGTGACCTACCACCAAGCTGAAAAATGGTCCTATATCATTAACAATGTTTCCACAAAAACATTAAGGAGCTTTGCTAGAGATCATTATTGTAATTCTGCAGGTACTGCCTATTACCTTAGGGTTCCACTTTTACAGTATCAACCTTAGATTAAAACATTTTTCTTTATTATAGGTTTACATTTATCAATTTAATATCAATGCTAGTCCATTTCATTTACTCATGAAATGAAATATCATGCTGTGAGCACACACAATTCTTTTAAATTACTTTTGAATTAGAATAATAATATTTATTCATGGATTAGCCATGCAGCAGAAATGGCAAAGGTTAATTTAATACATTTAGAAAAACACTTGGCCAAGGCCCAGGGTTATCATAATGATAAAATAAGACCAAGGATCAAATAAAGTCTGAAATTTAACAGCTAGTAAGAAACTTTGTGTAGTGCTGTGGGGAAGAAGTGTGTGTGATTTCTGCTGTCTGTCAAACTGTTATTGTTTAATTAGAGTCTTACTCATTCTTCACATGATACTTTTTTGGTAAATGATTCCTCATGTTTGCAATGCCAAGTAATTTTGTAGGGGAAAAAAAAGGATCTTCACAAAATGTGTTTTTGTAGAGACTCAAGGACTTGCAAGGACTGATTATTACAAAGTGAAAATCATAGGGTTGAATGAAGTGCTTCTGAGTTCAAGCTAAAGAAAGCCCCTACATTAATAAAGCACCATCTTTTCGGTATTCTTGTGTTTGATATCTCACATTTTTTGAGTGATTTCTCTTCGAAGAGAGATATAAATTGCCCGCTTCCATTTGTAACCTGTACATTTTTACCTTATTTATACCCACAATCTATTGAAGCACAAATGGGCTTATTAGCCAAAGTGACCCTAGAGAGATTATTGGATTAGAGGCAAACTCTGAATGGGTGCTTCAAAACATTGCATTAAGAAATGTTCAAAATATAAATCCACACTCATGACTGCATGAAATTTCCAACAAAAAAATTTATGACATTTTAAAATAAGATGATTTCCTTTGCAGACCTACTATAAATCGTCTCTCTCATAATGGTATTTCTTTTCTCTGGGGCTTATTATGATAGTTTCAGCATTAGCATGCTTCATTGTATAGATGGCCTTTTCTCTTCAAATGTTGGTTCACAAATCAACAGCTGTCACTGGTTGACTGATTCATACATTCACCGCTGAGATGAAAATTTTCTGCCTGTAATGACTTTCAGTGAAGGCACAGGTAGCTTGTTCCTGAGTAACTTGCTGAGATGATGACGATGTTCTTTTTATGTTAGCATTTTACTTATATTATACAGACCTATCACTTCTATGAAACAGTTCTGCATATAGACTAAATTATAAGGATAATTATTTTCTTCATTACATGACTGGAAACAAACCACAATGTATCATTGCATACAGGACAACTTGTTGGGGTGAACTTCATGGTGTAGAGTTACCTGTTATTTAAAAATATACAATAAGCAGTACCAACGTTTCAAATTAGTGACTCTACTACTACTGCTATTTTTTTTTTTAATTGCATATTTATCAAGTTTCAGGGTAAAATAACAATCAGTACAGAGTAGAAATACACAAGATATTGTGTCCTAAGACGCATGTTGTCCTGTACAGATAAAAGCACAGCATACAGTGCCTTGCGAAAGTATTCAGCCCCCTTGAACTTTTCGACCTTTTGCCACATTTCAGGCTTCAAACATAAAGATATAAAACTGTAATTTTTTGTGAAGAATCAACAACAAGTGGGACACAATCATGAAGTGGAACGAAATTTATTGGATATTTCAAACTTTGTTAACAAATAAAAAACTGAAAAATTGGGCGTGCAAAATTATTCAGCCCCCTTAAGTTAATACTTTGTAGTGCCAACTTTTGCTGCGATTACAGCTGTAAGTCACTTGGGGTATGTCTCTATCAGTTTTGCACATCGAGAGACTGAAATTTTTGCCCATTCCTCCTTGCAAAACAGCTCCAGCTCAGTGAGGTTGAATGGAGAGCATTTGTGAACAGCAGTTTTCAGTTCTTTCCACAGATTCTCGATTGGATTCAGGTCTGAACTTTGACTTGGCCATTCTAACACCTGGATATGTTTACTTGTGAACCATTCCATTGTAGATTTTGCTTTATGTTTTGGATCATTGTCTTGTTGGAAGACAAATCTCCGTCCCAGTCTCAGGTCTTTTGCAGACTCCATCAGGTTTTCTTCCAGAATGGTCCTGTATTTGGCTCCATCCATCCTCCCATCAATTTTAACCATCTTTCCTGTCCCTGCTGAAGAAAAGCAGGCCCAAACCATGATGCTGCCACCACCATGTTTGACAGTGGGGATGGTGTGTTCAGGGTGATGAGCTGTGTTGCTTTTACATCAAACATAAGGTTTTGCATTGTTGCCAAAAAGTTCAATTTTGGTTTCATCTGACCAGAGCACCTTCTTCCACATGTTTGGTGTGTCTCCCAGGTGGCTTGTGGCAAACTTTAAACGACACTTTTTATGGATATCTTTAAGAAATGGCTTTCTTCTTGCCACTCTTCCATAAAGGCCAGATTTGTGCAGTATACGACTGATAGTTGTCCTATGGACAGAGTCTCCCACCTCAGCTGTAGATCTCTGCAGTTCATCCAGAGTGATCATGGGCCTCTTGGCTGCATCTCTGATCAGTCTTCTCCTTGTGTGAGCTGAAAGTTTAGAGGGACGGCCAGGTCTTTGTAGATTTGCAGTGGTCTGATACTCCTTCCATTTCAATATTACCGCTTTCACAGTGCTCCTTGGGATGTTTTAAAGCTTGGGAAATCTTTTTGTATCCAAATCCGGTTTTAAACTTCTCCACAACAGTATCTCGTACCTGCCTGGTGTGTTCCTGATTCTTCATGATGCTCTCTGCGCTTTAAACAGACCTCTGCGACTATCACAGTGCAGGTGCATTTATACGGAGACTTGATTACACACAGGTGGATTCTATTTATCATCATTAGTCATTTAGGTCAACATTGGATCATTCAGAGATCCTCACTGAACTTCTGGAGAGAGGAATAATTTTGCACGCCCAATTTTTCAGTTTTTTATTTGTTAACAAAGTTTGAAATATCCAATAAATTTCGTTCCACTTCATGATTGTGTCCCACTTGTTGTTGATTCTTCACAAAAATTACAGTTTTATATCTTTATGTTTGAAGCCTAAAATGTGGCAAAAGGTCGAAAAGTTCAAGGGGGCAAATACTTTCGCAAGGCACTGTATGTACAATGACAACCATCGATTGTTATAAACAATTGTATTTAACAAAGATAAAGTATTACGTGCGTGGACGTATTCATTTCCCATACCCCCGAATGTTTTTATCCTTGAGATGTAGGTCCAAGAGTCTTTTAAATGTAGCCATACTCCCTGCCATTTGTAGTAGAGAATTCCACAGTCTTGTAGCCCTTACTGTAAAGAACCCCCTGAGTAGTCTGAGGTTAAATCGCTTCTCCTCTAATCGCATTGTATGTCCTCGTGTCATCATACATTCTTTGCGACTGAATATTTTTTTTTCTATGTTGATATCCCCATTGAGGTCTTTTTAAATTGCTATCATGTTCCCTCTCAGGGGTCTCTTCTCCAGAGAGATCAAATCAAGCGCTTGTAAGCACTCTTCATAATTTAGGTCCTCCAATCCCCTAATCAGTTTAGTTGCCCTTCTCTGGACTCTCTCCAGCTCCAACACATCCCTTCTGAGGACTGACGGCCAGAACTGGACAGAATACTCCAGATGCGGTCGGACATAAGTTTTATAAAGTGGCAGGATTATAGCTTTGTCTTTGGAAAACATCCCCTTCCTTATGCATGCCACTATTCTGCCAGCTTTGGCAGCTGCAGCTTGACATTGCATGCTATTGTTAAGTCTATCTTTTACTAAGACTTCCAGATCTTTCTCCATTTTTGATTCCCCCAGAGGTTCCCCCCTTAAAGTGTATTGTGCTTTTATGTTTTTTGTCCCCAAATGCAAAACCTTCCACTTCTCCACATTAAACCTCATTTGCCATGTAGTGGCCCACTCTGCGATTTTTTTCAGGTCGCTCTCTAAAATTCCTGCCTCACTATGTGAAGTTATTGTCCTGCTCAATTTAGTGTCATCTGTAAAAACTGATATTGAGCTACTGATCCCGTCCTCAATGCTATTTATAAATAAATTGATTGGTCTCAGGACTGAGCCTTGGGGGACCCCCCTGTCACGTACCTTGTAGCAGAGCCTGACGTGCAGAGGGAGACCTCTCATACAGCCCTGGCTCAGGCACCACTGGAGTTGCAACAGTGGATGCAAGAGCGCAGTGAGGTAAGAGTGCCTGCGCTGGTCTTCTGTTGGCAGTTGAGAAGAGTAGCTGATAAGTCACTGAACACGGCTGGATTGCTGAGCAGCAGGAAGAAGCAGGTAAAGAGGTGCGGATGCACAGCGGATGCAGGACAGCGTCTCCAGGCACTGGAAGGAGCTGGATGGGCAAAGACTGGAGCAGGGTCAGACAAGCCGGTTTCAGACACAGGTAATCAGATACAGTTCAAGCAGCAGGCAGAGAGTAGTCGGTGTACAGGCAGGAGTTGGCAGCAGGATATCAGGCAGGAAGCAGGTATAGCAGAGTCAAAGCAAGCCGGGGTCAGGACTGGAGATAGCAACGAAGTCAGACAAGCCAGGTCAATACAGGAATCAATACAAGCACAGGAACAGACTCAAAGTAAAGCTGCAGATCAGACAGCAATGACACAGTGCTTCTGAGGTGTTTAAATAGGGCAGCCTGTTACCAATCATTGCTATTAGTCTGCACTAAGTTAACCCTTAGGTGGCAGACCCATGACACCCACTTTCCACCGCAGCCCAGTCTGAGTATACATTATTTATTACCACCCTTTGGACATGCCCCCTTAACCAGTTCTGTATCCAAAGCAGACCTTGTGGTTGATTCCCTGCAGACCTTATTTTATATATTAAGCATTTGTGGAGGACTGTATCAAATGCCTTAGCAAAGTCCAGGTACACCACATCCACAGGTCTCCCCCTATCTAGCTCACAGCTCACCTCCTCGTAGAATGTTAATAGATTGGTTTGACAAGAACGCCCTTTTGTAAAGCTGTGCTGATTACTGCTGATGATGTTGTTGTCTTCAACAAACTCTTGGATATAGTCCCTTATCATCCCCTCCAGAAGTTTACATACTATCAATTTTAGGCTGACTGGCCTATAATTTCCCTGGACATGCCTCTGCCCTTTTTTTAAATATAGGTATCATGTTAGCTTTCCTCCAATCCCCTGGTACATTTCCAGTCATAATACTGTCAGCAAAGATCAGGAACAGCTGTCTAGATATAACCTTACTGAGTTCTTTGAGTACTCTCGGATGTACGCCATCCGGGCCTGGTGATTTACTAGTCTTAATTTTATCCAGCCTTTTCCTGATTTCACCCTCTGTTAGCAATAACGGCAAGTCCAGTGCAGTACTGTTACCCATACAGTCATGGTCAGTGTACCCCTCCTTTTCCTGTCTAAAAACTGAGCAGAAGAAAGCATTTAGCACAGCTGCCTTCTCTGTGTCCTCTGTAACCATCCTCCCCTTATCGTTCATTATGTGTGCAACATGCTCTGTCTGCGTTCTTTTTCTGTTAATGTATTTAAATAATTTTTTAGACAGATGCCACCAATACTATTCATCTGCAGAAGAACCTGGGTTTTGATACCTGAAGGAATGAAAGAGGCCCAATGTGTCCCATAGTGAATAGCCCAATGTATTTAGGAAAGGAGGGAGAAACGTTCACCAAAATAAAAAAAACTCCCACCCCTGACAAAGGGGGGGGGGGGGGTGGTTATGGCAATATGGACATTCTCTGGTGCATAAGGACATGGACTTAAATTTTATTGCCAAAATTTATAAACAACATAAGTTAAAATACAGCAGTACACTACAATAAAACAACTATAAAATCTTTATTTCCTCTAGAGAGTTCACCATAGGCTTAAACATGCCATATATGTTATATGGGGGGGGGGGGTCCTCGTCCACCTTATTTCTGCCTCTATGCCTTTCATGCATGGGAAAAACCTGCTTCCTCAGGAGGACTTCAAGACGTGGTCATCTAGAATAGTAATCACAAACCTGAGCAAAGAACATCATGCAAAACATAGCAGTATTTATCAGCTGAGTATTTCTATTTACACATATACCAACATGTTAACAAGAATTATGCCCATCAGGTTCTATTCCACTAATTGGGTTTCAGATTCCACCTAACCAACTCTCCATCTTAAGGTTAATAACAGCACTGAAGGCAAAAAAAATACTGGAGTAGTAAGAGTGATCGGCTTCAGAAGAACAGAAGGAGAGTGAGCCTGTTAATAGATAGAGGTGATTGAACGCAACTAGGATGGCCCTTGGGCATATATATATACAGTATATATATATATATATATATATATATATATATATATATATATATATATATATACAGTATATATATATATATATATATATATATATATATATACACACATTTCATGAGATGATCTAGTGTTATGAAAGGGTTGAATAGTAAATAAATGATCCTTAAATTGTAGATAAGAAAAGAACACATGTTTAGGCAATCTTTTATTAACCTGAAACTACTCAAAAGAATAAAATGTATGGGACGCTGGGTTAATAAGGTGCCATAATTGAAACACAATGGCTTGTGCCCATGGCATCATTTGCCCCTAGGACAGGCTATCTGGTTTCTCAGGATTATACAGAACATTAGTCAAGAGTGCACTTGGAGAAGAAAGAGAATATTATAGTTTATACTTTTTCCAGACCGAGGCTATAAAAAGCATAGAAGACAAGCTTAAATGTTTCAAAGATCTTAGAATTATATATCAGCAGGCCTTTATTGAGGTCAATTGGTTAGGAGCATGTTGAGTAGGGATGATCGAACTTTTGAAAAGTTTGGTTCGACCAGAACACCCGAATTTTCCGAAAGTTCGGTTCGGATTCCAGAACCCCATTGAAATCAATGGGACCCGAACTTCGGGAATCAAAAAACACCATTTTGAAGCCCTAAAACCTAATAAATACCCCTAAAAAGTGCCTAGGGTTCCGGGTCATGCCCCAGGGACTATGAATCAGGCAAACAAAAAGTTCATAAAAATGGTTGTTTTTGATAGAGAGCCAATTATTGAAAAAATTATTGAAAAAAAAAAAGAGATTTCTTTGGATTTAGTGTCTGGGGGGGTCTAAAAGGTATACATGTGAAGTTTCAGCTCTGTAGCATGTCCAGAACCAGAAAAAAAAATGATTATTTTTCTTAGAATTTCAGTAGTGCAGGGATAGTGTTACCCTCCTTTCATAAAGTGCAAATAAATGCACTACATAAACAAAGACTTTTGAAGGACTCCGTTCTTGCTTAGTTGGATGTTTTGGATTATTTATGCAATTTATGCACTTTATTTATTTGCACTTTATGAAAGGAGGGTAACACCATCCCTGCGCTACTGAAATTCTAAGAAAGATAATCATTTTTTTTGTGATGAATTTTAATTTATGTATAGTTGTCACTGAAGCTTTATCAGAGTCAGGTCCCCCTGACATAGCAGAGTGGGGTCACCCTGGCATGGCAGAGTCAGGTCACCCTAAACTACGGTCACCCTGACATGGCAGAGTGGGGTCACCCTGGCATGGCAGAGTCAGGTCACCCTAAATTCCAGTTACCCTGACATGGCAAAGTGGGGTCACCATGTGCTTCCTGTAAGGGGGTGTGGTATTTTGCACAATAGCTGATTAGCAAGCACATATACCTGCTGTAGATATATTAGCACTGCAACATGCTCACTAGACGGAACCCTGACACTTAAAAGTATCCCTACAAAAACTAGATTCAATAATAGTATTATAGTATTATATAGTGGTATATAGTACCCTAACTACACTGCATATCCCTTTCCTCACACTAAAAGAACAGCTCCATACAGCAGAAGATAATTGCAAAATGACACTGGAGCTTTACAAGCAGCAGGAGAAACACAAATGCTTCCACTCCCTTCAAAAGCCTCTGTATTACAGTGCTAGAGGTTAGACGGGGCTATGTTATATACTGGGGGGCGTATTCACTCCCGATTGGCCTCTGGACCCCGTAGTCACTCTAATCACGTTCCTAGCAGACTCATGCCCCCTCATTGGCTTTTACTGACGTTTCTGGGCCAATCACGGGCTTTTAAAGCCCAGTTCCTGTCCCGTTGCATTCTAGGCGGTTCTGGTGACCGAATTCCAAACTTTTACTGCAAAAATTCGGAATTCGGCTGAATTTCAAACACCCAATGTTCGGGTCGAACCGATGGTCGACCAGAACCGTTCGATCATCCATAATGTTGAGTAGATCAGAAGGATATAGTGCGCAGATGAGTAGCGTAGTAGTACTTAAGTATATCCATTGCTCCCAGACCACCCTAAGATTTTATGGAAAAGAGAATTGAGATTGCAAGTCTAGAAGTTAAAAAGCCAAATAAATTTAGTAAAATCTCACTGTAAATTGCGCAAATGTGACATAGGTATAGGGACCAGAAGTGTTTTAAACAGGTAAAGGATTTTTGGTAAAATGGACATTTTAGGTAAATTAATCTTACCTACGAAGGAGATATTATAAGTAGGGATGATCGAACGGTTCGGGTCGACCATCGGTTCGACCCGAACTTAGAATGTTCGAAATTCAGCCGAATTCCGATTGTTTTGCGGAAAAAGTTCGGAATTTGGCAACCAGAACCGACCAAAATGCAATGGGACAGGAACTGGGCTTTAAAAGCCCATGATTGGATCAGAACCATCAGTAAAAGCCAATTGAGGGGGCAGGAGGATGCTAGGAATGTGATTGGAGTGACTAGGGGGTCCAGAGGCCAATCAGTAGTGAATACGCCCCCCCAGTATATAACCTAGCCCCGCCAAATCTCTAGCACTGTAATACAGGGGCTGTGGAAGAGAGTGCGCCAGTACGCATCCCGGAAGTGACGTCAGAACGGCTAGTGCTGTGTCCCCAGTAGATGGGAAGTACCGATCTTCCATTCGTTACTGCCCAGCGCTCTGAGACCGCTTGTGCCATCCTGAATTCGGACACTGGGATCATCATTCTTATTGTCATGCTGTTTTTTCACAACCGTTTGTGAGTACCTTTTCGTTGGTTTAAATAAATATGTCATCCTGATATACTGCACTTAGTGTGGCGCCTGTTTTCTCCCTCCAGCTCATCACAAGTCCCTCTCTACTTGTTTGCAGAGCAGCCTGCGGAGTGTGGTGCATGGAGACGTATGTACATGGACTCTATATATATATATATATATATGGACTCTTATTTTTATATAGACACCATTAGGCTACAGTGCTCATCATAGTAGCATTTGTTTGCATTGGAGCTTGTGGAAGCGTTTGGACACCTATTTCCCCTGTTGTGCGCCAGGTTCACCCCTTGTTTTCAGGAAGAAAATGGGAGCAGTTCTGTTACTCCTGCTTCAAAAGTGTCATTTAGCAAATATTAGTGTGAGGAAAGGGATATCTAGTGTAGTTAGGGTACTATTTTCCACTATAGTTAGATTCAATAATCTATTTTCTGTAGGGAAAGTGTTAAGTGCCAGGGTGACCGTAGTGTAGTGTAGGGTGAACTGACTCTGACTGCTATGGCAGGGTGACCAAACTCTTCCATGTCAGGGTGACCGCCATATTAAAAAGATCATTTGTCTTAGAATTGCAGTAGAGCAGGCATAGGGCTCCGCTTCTTTCACACCTGGCCGTTTTTGTTTCAGTCGTTTATTGGGCTTTTTTGTGGACGTCTTTGGAGGCAGGCATGACATCTGAACTTCTGTGTAGGGCTATATATACACACACACACATATATGTATATATACACATACACACATATAGGTGTGAAAGGAGCAGAACCCTATGCCTGCGCTAATGAAATTATTTGCAGGCATAGGGCTCCGCTCCTATCACACCTAAATGTGTGTATGTGTATATATACATACAGTATGTACCCCTATACAGAAGTTCAGATGCTATGCCTGCCTCCAAAGATGCCCAGAAAATGCCCAAAATAACGCCTGCAACAACACACCTGGGCGTTTTTGTTGCAGGCGTTTTTTTGGGGCATTTTTTGGGCGTCTTTGGAGGCAGGCATAACATCTGAACTTCTGTATAGGGGTATATATACACACACACATATATATATATATATATATATATATATATATATATATATATATATATATACACACATACACACATATAGGTGTGAAAGTAGCAGAACCCTATGCCTGCGCTAATGAAATTATTTGCAGGCATAGGGCTCCGCTACTTTCACACCTATATGTGTGTATGTGTATATATATACATATATGTTTGTGTGTATATATACCCCTATACAGAAGTTCAGATGTTATGCCTGCCTCCAAAGACGCCCAAAAAATGCCCAAAAAAACTACTGCAACAAAAACGCCCAGGTGTGTTGTTGCAGGCGTTTTTTTGGGCATTTTTTGGGCGTCTTTGGAGGCAGGCATAACATCTGAACTTCTGTATAGGGGTATATATACACACACACACATATATGTATATATACATATACACACATATAGGTGTGATAGGAGCGGAGCCCTATGCCTGCAAATAATTTTGTTAGCGCAGGCATAGGGTTGCGCTACTTTCACACCTATGTTTGTATGTGTATATATACATCTATGTGTGTGTGTATTTATACCCCTACACAGAAGTTCAGATGTCATGCCTGCCTCCAAAGACGTCCACAAAAAAAGCCCAATAAACGCCTGCAACAAAAACGGCCAGGTGTGAAAATAGCGAAGCAATATCTAATTCTAAGAGTGGGGCTCTTATAATTAGGGATGATCGAACTTTTCAAAAGTTCGGTTCGACCAGAACACCCGAACTTCCCGAAAGTTCGGCCCGGATTTCAGAACCCCATTGAAATCAATGGGACCCGAACTTCGGTAATCAAAAAACACCATTTTGAAGCCCTAAAACCCAATAAATGCCCCTAAAAAGGGCCTAGGGTTCTGGGTCATGCCCCAGGGACTATTAATCAAACAAAAAAAAGTTCTTAAAAATTGTCATTTTTGATAGAGAGCCAATTATTGAAAAAATTATTGAAAAAAAAAATGAGATTTCTTTGGATTTAGTGTCTGGGGGGTCTAAAAAGTGTACCTGTGAAGTTTCAGATCTGTAGCATGTCCAGAACCAGAAAAAAAAGTTTGTTTGTATTAGAATTAATATAGAACAGGGATATGGCTCCGCTAATTTCACACCTTGCCGGTTTTCTAGCAAGCGTTTTTTTTTGGGGCATTTTTTGGGGGACTTTGGAGGCAGGCATAACATCAGAACTTCTGTGTAGGGGTATATATACACACACACACACATGTATGTATATATACACATACACATATATAGGTGTGAAAGTAGCAGAAACCTATGCTTGCGCTAATGAAATAATTAACAGGCATATGTCTCCGCTTCTATCACACCTATATATGTGTATGTGTATAAATACATATAAGTGTGTGTGTATATATACCCCTATAGAGAATTTCAGATGTTTTGCCTGCCTCCAAAGACCCACAAAAAATTCCCAAAAAAATGCCTGCGCCAAAAAAAAAAAACCCCAGGTGTGTTGGCGCAGGCATTTTTTTGGACATTTTTTGTGGGTTTTTGGAGGCAGGCAAAACATCTGAAATTCTCTATAGGGGTATATATACACACACTTATATGTATTTATACACATACACATATATAGGTGTGAAAGTAGCAGAAACCTATGCTTGCGCTAATGAAATAATTAACAGGCATATGTCTCCGCTCCTATCACACCTATATATGTGTATGTGTATAAATACATATAAGTGTGTGTGTGTATATATACCCCTATACAGAATTTAAGATGTTTTGCCTGCCTCCAAAGAAAAAACCCACAAAAAATGCCAAAAAAAATGCCTGCGCCAAAAAAACGCCCAGGTGTGTTGTTGCAGGCGTTTTTTTGGGCATTTTTTGTGGGTCTTTGGAGGCAGGCAAAACACCTGAACTTCTGTATAGGGGTATATATACACACACACTTATATGTATTTATACACATACACATATATAGGTGTTACAGCAGAGAAGCCATATGGGTGTTAATTATTTAATTAGCGCAAGCATAGGTTTCTGCTACTTTCACACCTATATATGTGTATGTGTATATATACATACATGTGTGTGTGTGTGTGTATACCCCTACACAGAAGTACAGATGTTATGCCTGCCTCCAAAGATCCACAAAAAATGCCCAAAAAAATGCCTGCGCCCAAAAAAAATGCCCAGGTGTGTTGGTGCAGGCATTTTTTTGGGCATTTTTTGTGGGTTTTTGGAGGCAGGCAAAACATCTGAAATTCTCTATAGGGGTATATATACACACACTTATATGTATTTATACACATACACATATATAGGTGTGAAAGTAGCAGAAACCTATGCTTGCGCTAATGAAATAATTAACAGGCATATGTCTCTGCTCCTATCACACCTATATATGTGTATGTGTATAAATACATATAAGTGTGTGTGTATATATACCCCTATACAGAAGTACAGATGTTATGCCTGCCTCCAAAGATGCCCAAAACATGCCCAAAAAAACGCCAGCTACAAAAACGTCCAGGTGTGTTTTTGCAGCAGGCATTTTTTTGGGCATTTTTTTGGGGTCTTTGGAGGCAGGCAAAACATCTGAACTTCTGTATAGGGGTATATATACACACACACTTATATGTATTTATACACATACATACATATAGGTGTGATAGCAGAGAAGCCATATGGGTGTTAATTATTTCATTAGCGCAAGCATAATTTCTGCTACTTTCACACCTATATGTGTGTATGTGTATATATACATACATGGGTGTGTGTATATATACCCCTACACAGAAGTTCAGATGTTATGCCTGCCTCCAAAGACGCCCAAAAAATGCCCAAAAAAACGCCAGCTACAAAAACGCCCAGGTGTGTTTTTGCAGCAGGCATTTTTTTGGGGTATTTGGAGGCAGGCAAAACATCTGAACTTCTGTATAGGGGTATATATACACACACACTTATATGTATTTATACACATACACACATATAGGTGTGATAGCAGAGAAGCCATATGGGTGTTAATTATTTCATTAGCGCAAGCATAGGTTTCTGCTACTTTCACACCTATATATGTGTATGTGTATATATACATACATGTGTGTGTGTATATACCCCTACACAGAAGTTCAGATGTCATGCCTGACTCCAAACATGTCCTCAAAAAAGCCCTATAAACGCCTGCAGCAAAAAGCAGGGTGACAGGGGCGAAGCCACTATCCGGTTCTATAAGTGTTCTAAGAGAAACAATCTTTTCTCTATAGCGGTCACCCTGACATGGAAGGGTTTTGTCACCCTGCCATAGCAGTCAGAGTCAGTTAGCCCTACACTTCATTACGGTCCCCTTACACTTAACACTTTCCCTACAGAAACTAGATTATTAAATCTAACTATAGTGGAAAATAGTACCCTAACTACACTAGATATCCCTTTCCTCACACTAAAAATTGCTAAATGACACTTTAAAGCAGAAGTAACAGAACTGCTTCCACTCTCTTCCACGTCCCTGTATTACAATGCTAGGAATTTGGCGGGGGCTATCTTATATACTGGGGGGCGTATTCACTAATGATTGGCCTCTGGACCCCCTAGTCACTCCAATCACATTCCTAGCATTCTCCTGCCCCCTCAATTGGATTTTACTGATGGTTCTGGTCCAATCACGGGCTTTTAAAGCCAATTTCCTGTCCCATTGCATTTTGGTCGGTTCTGGTTGCCGAATTCCGAACTTTTTCAGCAAAAAGTTCGGAATTCGGCCGAACCTCGAACAGCCAATGTTCGGGTCAAACCGATGGTCGACCCGAACCGTTCGATAAGTGGCACGGTTTTAATGGCGCGCTTTCAACAGGTGCAAGGCAGCCAATCAGCAAGCGTTTAACTAGTGTGCCCTAGAAGCCATCACAGCCATGTCTACTAATGGCATGGCTGTGATAGGCCAGTGCAGCATGTGACCCAGACTCTTTATAAGCCGGAGTCACACAGCACCGCACGTCACTCTGCTATAAATACTGTAGGGATAGGTTCCTGACTGTTGCAGAGGGAGAGATAGGAGTTTACTGTAGGGCGAGGCTGGAGAGATTGCTTGTAGGGAAAGCATAGGAGGAACAATCTGCTTTATCATACAGCGATCTACATTGATTTGATTGTGTGGGGTGCAGTGCACAATATTTTTGCCCGGAGGGAGAGATAGGAGTTTACTGTAGGGCCAGGCTGGAGAGATTGCTTGTAGGGAAAGCATAGGATAGGAACAATCTGCTTTAATCAGACAGCGATCTACATTGATTGTATTGTGTGGGGGTGCAGTGAACGATCTTCATGCCCTAACCTGTGTCCAAGTGAGGAGGAGAAAGGAGAAACAAAAAATTTTATCAGTCTGTTAGGCGTGCGGTGCTGCACATTTCATGCAACCTCAGTGCATAGGTGTGTGCTTAAGCTGCATTTAAAAAAGAAAAAAAATGTTTTCCTTCATATTTAACTTTAAAGACTGTGTCAGACAGACATTGCCTTTCTAACCTGCTCTTCAAAAAGCACCAATGTGAGAGGAAAATAATTATTTTACAGTATTTAGGGTAAAAAAAATATTTTTCAGTTTTTCATTCAAATGTTTTTTTATTTTTGTTATTCAATAGCGGAAAAGAACAACAGTATCCAACCTGTTAGGCGTGCAGTGCTGCACATTTCATGCAAGCTCACTGCATATTTGTGTGCTTAATCTGCATTTAAAAAAGAAAAAAAAAATTTTCCTTCATATTTAACTTTAAAGACTGTGTCAGACAGACATTGCCTTTCTAACCTGCTCTTCAAAAAGCACCAAAGTGAGGGGAAAATTATTATTTTACAGTATTTAGGGTAAAACATTTTTTTTTCAGTTTTTCATTCAAATGTTTTGTTTTTTTTTTATTCAATAGCGGAATAGAACAATAGTATCCAACCTGTTAGGCGTGTGGTGCTGCACATTTCATGCAACCTCAGTGCATATGTGTCTGCTTAATGTGCATTTAAAAAAGAAAACACTTTTTTCCTTCATATTTTACTGTGACTTACAGCGTTTAGACAGACACTGCATTTCAAATCTGCTATTCAACAAGCACCAATTAAGGGGACAATTATTTTTCAGTTTTTCATTCATACATTACAGTGCGATACACCCATTGCATACTGTAACACATCTCTTCAGAGAAACCTATCTGGCACCCACCTACCAATAGTGATGTCGCAAACCTAAAATTCGCCGTTCGCGAACGGCGAACGCGAACATCGGCAAATGTTTGCGAACCGGGCGAACCGCCATAGACTTTAATAGGCAGGCGAATTTTAAAACCCACAGGGACTCTTTCTGGCCACAATAGTAATGGAAAAGTTGTTTCAAGGGGACAAACACCTGGACTGTGGCATTCCGGAGAGGGATCACACAAAAAAAAGTTCTTAAAAATTGTAATTTTTTGATAGAGAGCCAATTATTGGAAAAATTAAAAAAAAAATAAAAATAAAAAATTTCTTTGGATTTAGCATCTGGGGGGTCTAAAAAGTGTACCTGTGAAGTTTCAGCTCTGTAGCATGTCCGGAACCAGAAAAAAATACGAATTAGGGTTAGGGCTAGGGTTAGGGTTAGGGCTAGGGTTAGGGTTAGGGTTAGGGTTAGGGTTAGGGTTATTTTTATGGCTAGGCTTAGAGGGTTAGGGTTAAGGTTAGAGGGTTAGGGTTATGGTTAGAGGGTTAGGGTTAGGTTTAGTGTTAGGGGCTAGGGTTAGGGTTACGGTGAGATACTTAGGGTTAGAGTTAGTAGCCCTACCCCTCTAACTCTAACCCTAAGCACTAAAAATAACCCTAACCTTAGCCCTGACCCTAACCCTAGCCCTAACCCAAACCCTAACCCTAACCCTAACCCTAACCCTAGCCCTAACCCTAATTCTATTTTTTTTCTGGTTCTGGACATGCTACAGAGCTGAAACTTCACAGGTACACTTTTAGACCCCCCAGACAATAAATCCTAAGAAATTTTTTTTTTTTAAGTTTTTTTTTTTTTTTTCAATAATTGGCTCTCTATCAAAAATGACAATTTTTAAGAACTTTTTTTGTGTGAAGTTTCAGCTCTGTAGCATGTCCAGAACCAGAAAAAAAAGATAATTTTTCAGTAGCGCAGGGACACCTGGACTGTGGCATGCCGGAGGGGGATCCATGGCAAAACGCCCATGGAAAATTACGTAGTTGACACAGAGTCGGGTTTTGATCCATAAAGGGCATAAATCACCTAACATTCCTAAATTGTTTGGAATAACGTGCTTTAAAACATCCAGTGTGTGAATACGATCAGGTATGATGTTTTATCGGTCAAGTAGTGTAAGGGTTACGCCCGCTTCACAGTGACAGACCAAACTCTGACAGACCAAACTCCCCATTTAACAACAGTCAGTCAGTCCATTTGCACAACCGCAAACTCCCCATTTGCACAAGGTTGGATACCAAGCTAGCCATGTCCCGTTCCTTGTCCTCACTGACATCATTGAAGGTCTCTTCCTCCACCCAGCCACGTACAACACCAAGGGTCCCCGAAAGGTGACAACAAGCCCCCTGGGACGCCTGCTGTGGCTGGTATTCCACCTCCTCAAAGCCACCTTCCTCCTCTGACTTCTCTTCTTCAGACTCCTCTCTCTGCGTTGCCACAGGTCCAGCAATTGACAAGGACAAGGCTGCTTCTGGTGGTGATGGGGACCACAACTCTTCCTCTTCATGCTCATCTACAGCCTGATCCAGTACTCTTCGCAGGGCACGCTCCAGAAAAACCCATATGGGATGAGGTCGATGATGTTGCCTTGGGTTCGACTGACCACCAGGGTTGTCACCTCCGCAAAAGGACGCATGAGCCTACAGCCATTGTTCATGAGCATTCAGTAACGCGGCCAAAAAATACCCAGCTCCGCAGAAAGAATGAAAGAAAATGAATGTTTTTTCTATGAAAAATTATCCTGAGGATCGCTTTTGGTCTGTTCATAATGAAGCAACGACCTTATCATCTGGGGTGTGCCAACACACTCCTAGAGGTGATCACTTCATTGTGATACGCAAGCCCCTTCACCACGACAAGGTAACGATCACGAAGGGGAATTGACACATGTATGTGCCTTTTTTTTTGTTTTTTTTGCAGCCACAGTGTAGCACCAGAGGCCAGAAAAATTAGGCATGTACACATGCATGAAAAAGTAGGTATTGTTGCAGCCTCTGCTGTAGCAGCGGCCTGAAAAATTGAGGTTTTCAAGGCAGAAAGTGCACTAAAACATTGCGGCTTGAACCGTAGTTGGTGGCGGAGACGTCACGTAAGTCATCCGGCATGCAGGGAATGATTAAATACAGCAGCGTGTGGACCATCTCAGTCATCACCAGGCCTTTTTTAGTCAAATGCATCCCCCACTGTCAGTCCCTTCGGGATCCATGCCTCATTCATCTTAATAAACGTGAGGTAATCAAGACTTTTTTGACCTAGGCGACTTCTCTTCTCAGTGACAATACCTCCTGCTGCGCTGAAGGTCCTTTCTGACAGCACACTTGAAGCGGGGCAGGCCAGAAGTTCAATGGCAAATTGGGATAGCTCAGGCCACAGGTCAAGCCTGCACACCCAGTAGTCAAGGGGTTCATCGCTCCTCAGAGTGTCGATATCTGCAGTTAAGGCAAGGTAGTCTGCTACCTGTCGGTCGAGTCGTTCTCTGAGGGTAGAGCCCGAAGGGCTGTGGCGATGCATAGGACTAAAAAAGCTCCGCATGTCCTCCATCAACAAGACGTCTGTAAAGCGTCCTGTCCTTGCCGGCGTGGTTGTGGTGGTAGGAGGAGGATTACTTTCACCTCTTCCCCTGTTGGATTCCCGTTGTGCTGTGACATCACCCTTATATGCTGTGTAAAGCATACTTTTCAACTTATTTTGTAGCTGCTGCATCCTTTGCGACTGCCGGTAATTGGGTAACATATCCGAGACTTTCTGCTTATACCGGGGGTCTAGTAGCGTGGCCACCCAGTACAGGTCATTCTCCTTCAGCCTTTTTATACGAGGGTCCCTCAACTGGCATGACAGCATGAAAGACCCCATTTGCACAAGGTTGGATGCCGAGCTACTCATGTCCAATTCCTCGTCTTCACTGATGTCATTGAAGGTGTGTTCTTCCCCCCAGCCACGTACAACACCACGGGTACCAGATAGGTGACAACGAGCACCCTGGGATGCCTGCTGTGGTTGGTGTTCCTCCTCCTCAAAGCCACATTCCTCCTCTGACTCCTCTTCCTCACACTCCTCTTCCAGTGTTGCCGCAGGTCCAGCAAGCGATGGTAAGGCTGTTTCTGGTGGTGGTGATGGTGACCACAACTCTTCCTCTTCCTCTTCACGCTCATCTACGGCCTGATCCAGCACTCTTCGCAGGGCACGCTCCAGGTAAAAAACATATGGGATGATGTCGCTGATGGTGCCTTCGGTGCGACTCACTAGGTTTGTCACCTCCTCAAAAGGACGCATGAGCCTACAGGCATTGCGCATGAGCGTCCAGTAACGTGGCAAAAAAATACCCAGCTCCGCAGAGGCTGTCCTAGCACCCCGGTCATACAAATACTCGTTGACCGCTTTTTCTTGTTGGAGCAGGCGGTCGAACATTAGCAGTGTTGAATTCCAACGTGTCGGGCTGTCGCAAATCAAGCGCCTCACTGGCATGTTGTTTCGCCGCTGAATATCTGCAAAGTGCGCCATGGCCGTGTAGGAACGCCTGAAATGGCCACACACCTTCCTGGCGTGCTTGAGGACGTCCTGTAGGCCTGGGTACTTCTGCACAAAACGTTGCACAATCAGATTCAACACATGTGCCATGCCGCCAACAAATTGCTCCCGTTGTCACACACCACTTTGCCGATCTCCAGTTGGTGCGGGGTCAGCCACTGATCCACCTGTGCGTTCAGGGCGGACAGTAGTGCTGGTCCGGTGTGACTCTCTGCTTTCAGGCAAGTCAACCCCAAGACAGCGTGACACTGTCGTATCCGGCATGTGGAATAGCCCCTGGGGAGCTGGGGGGGTGCAGTTGGTGTGGAGCAAGACGCAACAGCAGAAGAGGACTCAGCCGAGGAGGTTAGCAAAGAGGATGGAGTAGGAGGAGTAGAGGAGGTGGCAGCAGGCCTGCCTGCAAGTCGTGGCGGTGTCACCAACTCCTCTGCAGCAGAGCCACGCATTCCATGCTTGGCAGCCGCCAGCAGGTTTACCCAATGCGCAGTGTAAGTTATATACCTGCCCTGACCGTGCTTTGCAGACCAGCTATCAGTGGTCAGAAGGACCCTTGCCCCAACACTGTGTGCCAGACGTGACATGATTTCCTTTTCCACAATAGAGTACAGGTTGGGGATTGCCTTTTGTGAAAAATAATTTCGGCCTGGTACCTTCCACTGCGGTGTCCCAATAGCGACAAATTTTTTGAAGGCCTCAGACTCCACCAGCTTGTATGGTAAAAGCTGGCGGGCTAAGAGTTCCGACAAGCCAGCTGTCAGACGCCGGGCAAGGGGGTGACTCTGTGAGATTGGCTTCTTACGCTCAAACATTTCCTTGACAGACACCTGACTGTGGGCAGGTGAGCAGGAACTGCTGAAGGTGAGAGGCGGAGGGGCGGGTTGTTGATAGGGGGCATGGAGGACAGCAGTGGTTGACGTGGCTGAAGATGCTGGACCAGGAGGAGGATGGTGGCTTTCAGTTTGTGTGCTGCTTTTACTCATGTGTTGATCCCATAGGCGTTTGTGATGTGAGATCATGTGCCTTCGCAAAGCAGTTGTACCTAGGTGGGTGTTGGACTTCCCACGACTCAGTTTCTTTTGGCACAGGTTACAAATGGCATCGCTGATATCAGAGGCAGACACACAAAAAAAATGCCACACTGCTGAGCTTTGCAAGGACGGCATTCTGGTGGTGGCAACAGCTTGCGTTGATTGGCGTGCTGTCTGGCTGACCCCGGGTGCCGAATCTACATGCTATCTGACTGCACCACTAGCTCCTTGCGATGACCTCCTCCCCCTGCTTCCAACACGTCTCCTCCTCCTCTCTGTCTCCCCATCTGAACTTTCCCCCTCTTCTTCTGCTCTTCGAGCAGGCACCCAGGTGACATCCACGGACACATCGTCATCATCAAAATCAAAAAACGTGCTGCGCCAGAAGTGCACAAAAATAATAAGTGATTAATGAATCAACAAGTGTTATCAACAAAATATGGTGTCCATCATATGTGCTCTGATGAAACATAAATGTTCATATAAAGTGCTCCAAAGTAATGATTAGTATATCCAGGTGATGACAGGACAGCCTCAATCCCTTGTGAATCAAGCAGGAACCACCAGTGTGTGAACTCCCTCCACCAGTAAGATTGGCCTCTCACCTTGATACCAGACCCAAACGGGCCAGCATGAGCATATCAGGGGATAAACAGACTATCACAGGTAACCTCTCCAGCCTTCACCTCCGGGGGTCGCCAGGACATAAAATAAAGATAAAGCAAAGATCTAGTGCTCTCTGAATGTAAATAATGAGCTTTTATTGAGCATAAAGGGGTAACTCACATTTGTTGGGCACTCAGCCGTGCCTGCTGTTATGGCATTCAGTGTTGGAGAGTAGCACCCGAGCGATCGGCGTCAGGCACGCAGGCTCCGCCTCCCTATACGCATTACGCCTGAAGCGTGGGCTCCGTTTGGCTTCTTCGGTAGGGGTGAAGTTTGCGTGTCCAGCCTCGCCTATTTACCAATGCTGCTAACGGTGGATTGGCCAGCGGTCACATGTCCTCCTCACTCTGAGCTATGCACAGGACACCGGAACCAAAAGATACACTTCCTGTGATCTTCGGTGTCACTAGCTATTATATCGAGGGGGCAATTTGAAACATATATAGATCTACTAAATCACTACCAGAGACCGCGTGACTGCGCCGCCATCCCCCGGGTGTTTCTCCTAAAATCATCGCATAAAAACATCTTTATTACATAAAATCGCATCATAAAATCGCATTAAATCAAATTATTGCCATAATGTTAAAAACTCCCACAATATATTATTGTTAAAAGTGGAATACCTCTAATATATTGCTAATTCTATAAAATGACACAAAAAAAAAAAAAATATTTTATGTATATAAAAATATATAAAAATTAAAAATCTGTATAAAAACTATGACAAATGTCTATATATTAAATGATGAATATTGAGTGAATCTACAGATATTTCAGGGAGGGGGGGCTATCTATCACTAATGAAGCAGTTGAGGTCAAAATCCTTATTTAACCCCCTGGGTGCCAATACTTTCGTCTCATACACCCAGAAGGACTCTCTTCTGCTTAATTGTCGAATGTAGTTTCCCCCCCTCCAATGTGGCTGGACATGTTCAATTCCCCAAAACTTTAGAGAATGAGGGTTTCTATCATGGACTTCTCTAAAGTGCTTGGAGACGCTGTGTGACACCTCACCCTTTTTTATATTTTTGATGTGTTCTCCTATTCTTACGTTCAGGGGTCGTGATGTGCGACCCACATATTGGAGTCCACAGCCACACTCCATCATGTAGACCACCCCAATGGTGGTACATGTAATTAAATCTTTAATATGGTATTCGTTGCCTGTGCTGTTAGATTTAAACGATTTTCTTTTCTTTATGTTTTTCCTCGTTTGTCGACAGACACCGCATTTCCCACATGCAAAAAATCCGGATAGAAACTGGAAAACAGTATTTTTCATACGCTTAGGGGGATCTACCACTCCCGGTGCTAACCTATCTTTCAACACAGGTGCTCGCCTGTATATGAAACCAGGTTTCTCCGGAAGGTGGGGTCCCAAAACTTTATCTTGTTTGAGGACACTCCAGTGTTTTTTAATGATGCGTTCAACTTGCTTGTGTTGAGCATTATAATCAAGCACAAGCTTAAAATTATTGTTCACCTCCCTTGGTGGTGTCCTCTTGTTTTCCAAAAGTTCAGTTCTATTTAATAATGCTACTTGTTGTAAATCAGAATTCACTTTCTCCATGTTGTATCCCTTTGCCTGAAATCGTTCCACTAGTACTTTGGACTGTGTAATAAAGTCATTGTCATTTGAGCAATTTCTTTTAATCCTGATAAGTTGTCCCCTCGGAATGTTAAATAGCCAATTTTTATGGTGACAACTATCCATAGGTAAATAGGAGTTGCGGTCGGTAGGTTTAAAAAAAATTTTTGTATGTAAACGACCATCTTTTATAAAAATCTCCAAATCTAGGAAATTCAATTTCTCCTTGCTCTCAGTCCATGTAAGTGCGATATTCTTGTTATTAAAATTCATTCTGGTTTTAAAAAAATTAAAAGATAAAATGTCTCCTTCCCAGATAATAATCAAATCATCAATGAATCTTTTATAGAAGATTAATTCTGGGGGTCTGTTCACTAAAATCTCCTCCTCCTCCCATTGGGCCATAAATAAATTAGCTACGCTGGGGGCAAATCTTGCCCCCATAGCTACGCCTTTGGTTTGTAAAAAATATTCTCCCGCATACCAAAAATAATTGTGATTGAGGCAAAATTCCAAACTTTCTAAAAGAAATTCTACATGTTCCCCATCTAAATCTGATTCATCTAAGGCCCATGCCGCTGCCTTCATTGCAGCCTCATGGCCGATGATAGTGTAAAGAGAACCTACATCCGCCGTAGCAAGGATGCAGTTCTCTGATATGGGTAAATCCTGTAGCAATTGTATCACATTTTTGGTATCTTTGATATATGCTTGTGTTCGGGTAACCAATGGTTGTAAATAAAAATCGATATATTGGCCCAATCTTGAACTGAGGGAGTCAATGCCATTTATAATGGGCCTCCCCGGAGGTTTCTCTACACATTTGTGAACTTTAGGGAGGAAATAAATAATAGGGGTTCTACAGGCAATGGGATTCAAATAAAGTGCTTCTTTCTTATTTAAAATAGCATTAGTCAATCCATTTTTGATAAGTTTCTCCAATTCTTTCTTGTAATCATTCACCGGATTGTGTCGTAATCGGGAATATGTGTTCTGATCTGAGAGTTGTCTCCTCATCTCATTATCATAGTATTCTGTGCTCATGACAACGATACCCCCGCCTTTGTCAGCTGGTCGTATCACCACTTTTTTGTTTTTCTCTAGGCTGGCTATGCCGTTTTGGATCCACTGTGGATCTTGCATTTTTCTGACTTTCAAGTGTTCAACATCATGAGCTACCAGATTTTTGAACACTTCCATATATTTGTTATCTTTGTTTGGCGGGTTAAACACCGATTTATTTTTCAAAGTGGAGTGATGTGTTCTCTCACTCACATTGGGTCGGTTGTCCGGTTTGGCCAGAAAATACTTTTTTTGAGTTAGCGTTCTCATATATTTCTGTAGATTCACATAGGTGTCGAATTTGCTTAGGTTCTTCACCGGGGCAAATTTCAACCCTTTATCCAAGACTTTCATCTCTTCTTTACTAAGGGGTATTCCACTGATGTTAAATACACCCGCACCTATTGGCTCTTGCTTTTTTTGGAAGCGTCGGCCTGCTCTTCGTCCTCTTTTTCTTTTCTTTTTCCCCCAGATGGTTTTCCAGTTGGTCCCTTGTACCCCCACAGGGCACTGGGTTTCCCTAAAAAAACATCTGGGGGATTGGTTGCCGCTGGCTGATACAATGGAGAGAATCTATTGGTGGTGGGAATATCATATGAGGTGGAGGGACGAGGGGACTCATAAAACGATGAATCCTTTCTTTCTCTCCACTGATTTTGGGTACCCCTTGGTTCTTGGTGGTACCAGTTCCCCTGTACTGGTTGATAAGATTGGTTCCCCTGTACTGGTTGGTAGGATCCACCATTATTCTTCCATTGTCCTCTACCCCTTCCTCTAGGTCCACCTCTTCCTGCTCTTCTCCCTCTTCCATTCCCTCTCTGAGGGGGGTGGTAGGGGGGTGCAGGGGTTATATTTGGTTCATTCCTTATTGGGGCCGGTGGTGGTCTACTCCACACCGGGGGTGTCATATTGACTCTTTCAGGTGTACTATCTCTAGATGGTGCAGCAGAGTTGGTCTGCAAATCTTTTTGCCATTTAAAAACCTCGTTACTCCTATAGTCGTTCATATCGCGGATGAACTTTCTCCTCTTTTTTTCTTGAGTCTCTTTATCAGGTGTTTAACCCGCCAAACAAAGATAACAAATATATGGAAGTGTTCAAAAATCTGGTAGCTCATGATGTTGAACACTTGAAAGTCAGAAAAATGCAAGATCCACAGTGGATCCAAAACGGCATAGCCAGCCTAGAGAAAAACAAAAAAGTGGTGATACGACCAGCTGACAAAGGCGGGGGTATCGTTGTCATGAGCACAGAATACTATGATAATGAGATGAGGAGACAACTCTCAGATCAGAACACATATTCCCGATTACGACACAATCCGGTGAATGATTACAAGAAAGAATTGGAGAAACTTATCAAAAATGGATTGACTAATGCTATTTTAAATAAGAAAGAAGCACTTTATTTGAATCCCATTGCCTGTAGAACCCCTATTATTTATTTCCTCCCTAAAGTTCACAAATGTGTAGAGAAACCTCCGGGGAGGCCCATTATAAATGGCATTGACTCCCTCAGTTCAAGATTGGGCCAATATATCGATTTTTATTTACAACCATTGGTTACCCGAACACAAGCATATATCAAAGATACCAAAAATGTGATACAATTGCTACAGGATTTACCCATATCAGAGAACTGCATCCTTGCTACGGCGGATGTAGGTTCTCTTTACACTATCATCGGCCATGAGGCTGCAATGGAGGCAGCGGCATGGGCCTTAGATGAATCAGATTTAGATGGGGAACATGTAGAATTTCTTTTAGAAAGTTTGGAATTTTGCCTCAATCACAATTATTTTTGGTATGCGGGAGAATATTTTTTACAAACCAAAGGCGTAGCTATGGGGGCAAGATTTGCCCCCAGCGTAGCTAATTTATTTATGGCCCAATGGGAGGAGGAGGAGATTTTAGTGAACAGACCCCCAGAATTAATCTTCTATAAAAGATTCATTGATGATTTGATTATTATCTGGGAAGGAGACATTTTATCTTTTAATTTTTTTAAAACCAGAATGAATTTTAATAACAAGAATATCGCACTTACATGGACTGAGAGCAAGGAGAAATTGAATTTCCTAGATTTGGAGATTTTTATAAAAGATGGTCGTTTACATACAAAAAATTTTTTTAAACCTACCGACCGCAACTCCTATTTACCTATGGATAGTTGTCACCATAAAAATTGGCTATTTAACATTCCGAGGGGACAACTTATCAGTAGGGTTGAGCGAACACCTAGATGTCCGTGTTCGACGGGTTCGGCCGAACTTTAAAAAAAAGTCCGGGTCCGTGTCCCGGACTTTTACCGAACTTTTCCCGGACACCGAACCCCATTGAAGTCAATGGGGACCCGAACTTTAAGGCACTAAAATGGCTCTAAAACACCAAAGGAAAGGGCTAGAGTGCTGCAAATGGCAGCAAAACGTAATTAAGAGCATGGCAAGTGCTCTGCAAACAAATGTGGATAGGGAAATAACTTAAAACAACAAAAAAAAAACAGAAAAATAAAACAATGTTCTTCTTCATCTCTGAAGGACGAGGCCCATATGGAGTAGGAGGGAGGTTGAGGTGGTGGTGGATGTGGCGGTGACATAGGCGTGCGCACAGGGTGTGCTGGGTGTGCCTGGGCACACCCTAATCACCTAGGGCACATAGCATTGCCAGTGAGGAGATGGGAAAGATCTCCCTGGGACCTGCTCTGCTCTATTTCTCCTTGCCTACAGGTACATGGCCCCGATACATTACTCTCCCTGCTGGCAAACACATGCATGTGTATTTCAACTTTGGGGTGCACACCTTAATGCAATAGGCTGCGCACACCTATGGGCGGTGTAGGTGGAAGCGGCGGTGGAGGAGGACCAGGGCCGGATTAACAGCATCATGGGCTTGGTGCTGAGGATTTTGAAGGGCCTTAAGGGCCGTGCCTTGCCATGCACCCAGAGGAGGAAGGGTGCAGCCATGCATGCCTAATTCAACATGGGATGCTGTCTCTGAAGCCCATAAACACATCCATGCATCGCCAACTGTCCCTCCTTGTCCGGCCTTCACGCTGTGTGGGGAGGTTCTGAGGGTGCTGCCTGGGGAAGCGAGCATAGAAGCCAGACTTCTGTGTTTACAAGTGACAGAAGAGCGGTAACAGTGAATATGGCCAACCCGGGGCCTATATAAAAGGTAGGGGCCTGGAGCTGCAGCTCCAATAGCCCCTACATTAATCTGGCCCTGAGGAGGAGGACGAGGTAGCCAACACTGCTTCTTTTCAAAAATTTTAAATGAGGGTACACCCCAAAAGAGTGAGAAAGAGCAAAAATGGAACAATGGGTGGGTAAGGTCGGTATCCATTGCTATTCTGCATAAGGTACGGAAAAGTCCCGTGGGATCCATGCCTGGTTCATTTTAATGAACGTGAGCTTGTCCACATTGTCTCTGGACAGGCGGCTGCGCTTGTCTGTTATAACGCCCCCAGCCGTGCTAAATACCCGTTCAGATAATACACTGGCTGCAGGGCACGCCAGCACCTCCAAGGCGTAAAGGGCAAGCTCAGGCCATGTGCCCAATTTGGAGACCCAGAAGTTGAAGGGGGCAGACCCGTCATTCACTACATGTAGGCGTGTGCACACATACTGCTCCACCATGTTGGTAAAATGCTGCCTCCTGCTAAGACGTTCCATCTGAGCTGCTGGTGCTGCTGTTTGTTGTGGCGTGCTGACAAAGCTTTTCCACATTTCGGCCATGCTAACCCTGCCTTCTGAGGTGCTGGCGGTGCCCTGGTTGCGTTGGCGACCTCCTCCTCCTCCTCCTCTGCCTTGTGCTTCCACTGTGGCCCCGCTGTCAGATGGGAATGCCAGCAGCATGGCGTCTACCAGCGTGCGCTTGTACTCGCGCATCTTGCGATCGCGCTCCAGTGAGTGAATTAAGGACGGTACGTTGTCCTTGTAACGGGGATCCAGCAGCGTGGCCACCCAGTAATCAGCACAAGTTAGAATGTGGGCAACTCGGCGGTCGTTGTGGAGACACTGCAGCATGTAATCGCTCATGTGTGCCAGGCTGCCCAGAGGCGACGAAAGGCTGTCCTCTGTGGGAGGTGTATCGTCCGTGTCCTCTGTATCCCCCCAGCCACGCACCAGTGATGGCCATGAGCTGGCCTGGGTGCCACCCTGCTGTGAACATGGTTCCATCTCCTCCTCCAGCTCCTCCTCCTCCTCATCCTCCTCATCCTCCAGAACTGTGCCCCTGCTGGACAATTGCGTCCCTGGCGTTTGCGTGTGCAGGAACCCACCCTCGGAGCCCCTTGCGAATGACTGCCCTGAAAGCCTTGGAAATGTTACCTCTTCATCCTCCTCCTCCTCCTCATCCTGTGCCACATCCTCTTCCATCATCGCCCGAATTGTTTTTTCAAGGAGGCATAGAAGTGGGATAGTTAAGCTGAGAACGGCGTCATTGCCACTGGCCATGTTGGTGGAGTACTCAAAACAGCGCAACAAGGCACACAGGTCTCGCATGGAGGCCCAGTTATTGGTGGTGAAGTGGTGCTGTTCCGCAGAGCGACTCACGCGTGCGTGCTGCAGCTGAAACTCCACTATGGCCTGCTGCTGCTCGCACAGTCTTTCCAGCATGTGCAAGGTGGAGTTCCACCTTGTGGGCACGTCACATATGAGGCGGTGAGCGGGAAGGCCGAAGTTACGCTGCAGCGCTGCCAGGCGAGCAGCAGCAGGGTGAGAACGCCGAAAGTGCGCACAAACGGCCCGCACTTTCTGCAGCAGCTCTGACATATCGGGGTAGTTTTTAAGGAACCTCTGCACCACCAAATTCAGCACATGCGCCAGGCAAGGGATGTGCGTCAAACCGGCTAGGCCCAGAGCTGCTATGAGATTTCGCCCGTTATCACACACCACCAGGCCGGGCTTGAGGCTCGCTGGCAGCAACCACTCATTTGTCTGCTGTTCCATGCTCCTCCACAACTCCTGCGCGGTGTGTGGTTTGTCCCCCAAACAGGCAAGTTGTAAAACTGCCTGCTGTCGTTTACCCCTGGCCGTGCTGAAGTTGGTGGTGAAGGTGTTACGCTGTCCGGATGAGGAGGCGGTAGAGGATGAGGAAGCGGAGTAGGAGGAGTTACGAACAGGAGGCAAACTGAAGCGCCCTGCAATCCTCGGTGGTGGAAGGACATGCGCCAAATTGCTATCCGCCTCAGGCCCATCCGCCACTGCATTTACCCAGTGTGCCGTTAGGGAGATATAACGCCCCTGACCGTGCTTACTGGTCCACGTATCCGTAGTTAGGTGGACCTTGGCACAGATGGCGTTGCGCAGTGCACACCTGATATTTTCCCCCACTTGGTTGTGCAGGGAAGGGATGGCTTGCCTGGAAAAGTAGTGGCGGCTGGGCACGACGTACTGTGGGACAGCCACCGACATAAGGTTTTTAAAACTGTGCGTCTCCACCAGACGGAATGACAGCATTTCAAAGGCCAATAATTTTGAAATGCTGGCATTCAGGGCCAGGGATCGCGGGTGGGTAGGGGGGTACTTCCTCTTCCTCTCAAGTGTTTGGGAGATGGAAAGCTGAACGCTTCCACGGGACATTGTGGAGATGGTTGTTGGTGACCCAGGTGGTGGTGTTGCTGACAGATCGTCTGTTTGCGGGGTGGCAGGTGCCGGTATCACTACAGATGTGGCTGGAGCGGCCGAGACTGCAGCAGAAGAGGAAGCAGGATGAGCCAGAGACGTTTCTTGGTTTTGAAGGTGTGTACTCCACTGCAGCTCGTGCTTTGCACTTAGATGCCTGATCATGCAGGTTGTGCTCAGGTTGAGAAGGTTCATGCCTCGCTTCAAGCTCTGATTGCACAGGGTGCAAACCACTCGTGTCCTGTCATCAGCACATTTTCTAAAGAACTTCCACGCTAGAGAACTCCTTTGAGCTGACTTTGGTGCGCTCGTTCCCTTGCTGCGTTGGGCAGTAGCGGGCGTAGTGTCTAGGGCACGGCCGCTCCGCTTCTGCACCCTGCTCCCTCTTCTGCTGTGCTGGTGGCTCTGTGCGACCACCGCCTCTTCCTCCAAACTACTCAGTTCACCTGCATGACGTTCATTCCATGTGGGGTCGAGGACCTCATCGTCCTCCACATCATCTTCCACCCAGTCTTCACCCCTGCCCTCCTTGTCGGTCTCCACAATGCTGAACGCCGCAGCAGTTGGCACCTGCGTTTCGTCATCATCGGAGACGTGCTGCGATGATCCTTGCATGTACTCATCTTGAGGAATAAGTGGTTGGGCATCGCTGCACTCAATCTCTTCCACTTCTGGGGCAGGGCTAGGTGGATGGCCCTGGGAAACCCTGCTGACAGAGTCCTCAAAAAGAATAAGAGACTGCTGTATGGCTTGGGGCTCAGACTGCTGGCCTGATTTGCAAGGGGGTGAGGTGAAAGACGGTTGGACATTGGCTGCAGGTGCCAACTCTGACCTTTCTGCAGTAGACTGGGTGGGAGACAATGTGAAGGAACTGGAGGCACTGTCAGCAGCAAACCAATCTACTATCGCCTCAACTTGTTCTGGCCTCATCACTTCTAGGGGCGTTTGATGCCCTACCAAATACTGATGCAGGTTCTGTCGCCTACTCACACTTGAGGAAGGTGTTTCACTTGTGCGTGTAGCTGGCACAGATCGACCATGTCCTCTCCTTGCAACAGGAGCTCTACCAGCAGCACCACGACCCAGGCCACGGCCCTTATTTGACGGTCTCCTCATATTTCTGTAATTTAAGATCTTGCCCTAGAAAGGTTTTTATTGAATAGCGGAATAGAAAATATGATCCAAAAAAAGTGTATGTATATCACACGTACACAACCACACTAGGCCCCAATTACTATTGTTTGTACCCCTAAAAGGCTAGATGAGGAGTAGGGGGAGTATGGAACAGGCAGCACCCTCAAACCTTCAGAAGTATGAGATGAACCCCAACAACTTGGAAAGGTGGATCTCTCTCACACGTACCGACACAGACTATCCCGCAATTCAATTGATCCTCAAAGGTTTTTATTGAATAGCGGAATAGGAAATATGATCAAAAAAAGTGTATGTATCTCGCACGTACACAACCACACTAGGCCCCAATTACTATTGTTTGTACCCCTAAAAGGCTAGATGAGGAGTAGGGGGGGTATGGAACAGGCAGCACCCTCAAACCTTCAGAAGTATGAGATGAACCCCAACAACTTGGAAAGGTGGATCTCTCTCACACGTACCGACACAGACTATCCCGCAATTCAATTGATCCCCAAAGGTTTTTATTGAATAGCGGAATAGGAAATATGATCAAAAAAAGTGTATGTATCTCACACGTACAGAAACACACTAGGCCCCAATTACTATTGTTTGTACACCTAAAAGGATGGATGAGGAGGAGGAGGAGTATGGAACAGGCAGCACCCTCAAAGCTTCAGAAGTATGAGATGAACCCCAAAAACTTGGAAAGGTGGATCTCACACGTACCGACACAGACTATTCCGCAATTTAATTGATCCCCAAAGGTTTTTATTGAATAGCGGAATAGGAAATATGATCAAAAAATGTGTATGTATCTCACACGTACAGAAGCACACTAGGCCCCAATTACTATTGTTTGTACACCTAAAAGGATGGATGAGGAGGAGGAGGAGTATGGAACAGGCAGCACCCTCAAAGCTTCAGAAGTATGAGATGAACCCCAAAAACTTGGAAAGGTGGATCTCACACGTACCGACACAGACTATCCCGCAATTTAATTGATCCCCAAAGGTTTTTATTGAATAGCGGAATAGGAAATATGATCAAAAAATGTGTATGTATCTCACACGTACAGAAGCACACTAGGCCCCAATTACTATTGTTTGTACACCTAAAAGGATGGATGAGGAGGAGGAGGAGTATGGAACAGGCAGCACCCTCAAAGCTTCAGAAGTATGAGATGAACCCCAAAAACTTGGAAAGGTGGATCTCACACGTACCGACACAGACTATCCCGCAATTTAATTGATCCCCAAAGGTTTTTATTGAATAGCGGAATAGGAAATATGATCAAAAAAAGTGTATGTATCTCGCACGTACAGAAACACACTAGGCCCCAATTACTATTGTTTGTACACCTAAGAGGATGGATGAGGAGGAGGAGGAGTATGGAACAGGCAGCACCCTCAAAGCTTCAGAAGTATGAGATGAACCCCAAAAACTTGGAAAGGTGGATCTCACACGTACCGACACAGACTATTCCGCAATTTAATTGATCCCCAAAGGTTTTTATTGAATAGCGGAATAGGAAATATGATCAAAAAATGTGTATGTATCTCACACGTACAGAAGCACACTAGGCCCCAATTACTATTGTTTGTACACCTAAAAGGATGGATGAGGAGGAGGAGGAGTATGGAACAGGCAGCACCCTCAAAGCTTCAGAAGTATGAGATGAACCCCAAAAACTTGGAAAGGTGGATCTCACACGTACCGACACAGACTATCCCGCAATTTAATTGATCCCCAAAGGTTTTTATTGAATAGCGGAATAGGAAATATGATCAAAAAAAGTGTATGTATCTCGCACGTACAGAAACACACTAGGCCCCAATTACTATTGTTTGTACACCTAAAAGGATGGATGAGGAGGAGGAGGAGTATGGAACAGGCAGCACCCTCAAAGCTTCAGAAGTATGAGATGAACCCCAAAAACTTGGAAAGGTGGATCTCACACGTACCGACACAGACTATTCCGCAATTTAATTGATCCCCAAAGGTTTTTATTGAATAGCGGAATAGGAAATATGATCAAAAAATGTGTATGTATCTCACACGTACAGAAGCACACTAGGCCCCAATTACTATTGTTTGTACACCTAAAAGGATGGATGAGGAGGAGGAGGAGTATGGAACAGGCAGCACCCTCAAAGCTTCAGAAGTATGAGATGAACCCCAAAAACTTGGAAAGGTGGATCTCACACGTACCGACACAGACTATCCCGCAATTTAATTGATCCCCAAAGGTTTTTATTGAATAGCGGAATAGGAAATATGATCAAAAAAAGTGTATGTATCTCGCACGTACACAACCACACTAGGCCCCAATTACTATTGTTTGTACCCCTAAAAGGCTAGATGAGGAGTAGGGGGGGTATGGAACAGGCAGCACCCTCAAACCTTCAGAAGTATGAGATGAACCCCAACAACTTGGAAAGGTGGATCTCTCTCACACGTACCGACACAGACTATCCCGCAATTCAATTGATCCTCAAAGGTTTTTATTGAATAGCGGAATAGGAAATATGATCAAAAAAAGTGTATGTATCTCGCACGTACACAACCACACTAGGCCCCAATTACTATTGTTTGTACCCCTAAAAGGCTAGATGAGGAGTAGGGGGAGTATGGAACAGGCAGCACCCTCAAACCTTCAGAAGTATGAGATGAACCCCAACAACTTGGAAAGGTGGATCTCTCTCACACGTACCGACACAGACTATCCCGCAATTCAATTGATCCTCAAAGGTTTTTATTGAATAGCGGAATAGGAAATATGATCAAAAAAAGTGTATGTATCTCGCACGTACACAACCACACTAGGCCCCAATTACTATTGTTTGTACCCCTAAAAGGCTAGATGAGGAGTAGGGGGGGTATGGAACAGGCAGCACCCTCAAACCTTCAGAAGTATGAGATGAACCCCAACAACTTGGAAAGGTGGATCTCTCTCACACGTACCGACACAGACTATCCCGCAATTCAATTGATCCCCAAAGGTTTTTATTGAATAGCGGAATAGGAAATATGATCAAAAAATGTGTATGTATCTCACACGTACAGAAGCACACTAGGCCCCAATTACTATTGTTTGTACACCTAAAAGGATGGATGAGGAGGAGGAGGAGTATGGAACAGGCAGCACCCTCAAAGCTTCAGAAGTATGAGATGAACCCCAAAAACTTGGAAAGGTGGATCTCACACGTACCAACACAGACTATCCCCCAATTTAACTGATCCCCAGAGGTTTTTGATTAAATAGCGGAATAGAAAATATGATCCCAAAAAAGTGTATGTATATCACACGTACACAACCACACTAGGCCCCAATTACTATTGTTTGTACCCCTAAAAGGCTAGGAGTAGGGGGGAGTATGGAACAGGCAGCACCCTCAAACCTTCAGAAGTATGAGATGAACCCCAACAACTTGGAAAGGTGGATCTCTCTCACACGTACCAACACAGACTATCCCCCAATTTAACTGATCCCCAGAGGTTTTTGATTAAATAGCGGAATAGAAAATATGATCCCAAAAAAGTGTATGTATATCACACGTACACAACCACACTAGGCCCCAATTACTATTGTTTGTACCCCTAAAAGGCTAGGAGTAGGGGGAGTATGGAACAGGCAGCACCCTCAAACCTTCAGAAGTATGAGATGAACCCCAACAACTTGGAAAGGTGGATCTCTCTCACACGTACCAACACAGACTATCCCCCAATTTAACTGATCCCCAAAGGTTTTTGATTAAATAGCGGAATAGAAAATATGATCCCAAAAAAGTGTATGTATATCACACGTACACAACCACACTAGGCCCCAATTACTATTGTTTGTACCCCTAAAAGGCTAGATGAGGAGTAGGGGGAGTATGGAACAGGCAGCACCCTCAAACCTTCAGTATGAGATTGTGTTCACTGTACCCCACAAAGATTGAGTTCACTGCACCCCACAATGATTGTGTTCACTGCACCCCACAAAGATTGTGTTCACTGCACCTCACAAAGATTGTGTTCACTGTACCCCCCAAAGATTGTGTTCACTGCACCCCACAAAGATTCTGTTCACTGTACCCCACAAAGATTGTGTTCACTGCACCCCAAAAAGATTGTGTTCACTGCACCCCAAAAAGGATGTTGTTCACTGCACCCCAAAAAGGATGTTGTTCACTCCACCCCAAAAAGATTGTGTTCACTGCACCCCACAAAGATTGTGTTCACTGCACCCCAAAAAGATTGTGTTCACTGCACCCCAAAAATGATTTTGTTCACTGCACCCCAAAAAGGATGTTGTTCACTCCACCCCAAAAAGATTGTGTTCACTGCACCCCAAAAAGATTGTGTTCACTGCACCCCACAAAGGATTTTGTTCACTGCACCCCAAAAAGATTGTGTTCACTGCACCCCAAAAAGGATGTTGTTCACTGCACCCCAAAAAGGATTTTGTTCACTGCACCCCAAAAAGATTGTGTTCACTGCACCCCACAAAGGATTTTGTTCACTGCACCCCACAAAGATTGTGTTCACTGCACACCAAAAAGGATTGTGTTCACTGCACCCCAAAAAGATTGTGTTCACTGCACCCCAAAAAGATTGTGTTCACTGCAGCCCAAAAAGATTGTGTTCACTGCAGCCCAAAAAGATTGTGTTCACTGCAGCCCAAAAAGATTGTGTTCACTGCAGCCCAAAAAGATTGTGTTCACTGCAGCCCAAAAAGATTGTGTTCACTGCAGCTCACACACAGAAAAATGGATGTGGATCACTGACACCTGCCTATCTCCAATCCCACACCACACAGCAATATCGATTGTAGTTTGTAGAACACAGTTTCCCTAAAATTCAGCAGACTCTGTCCCTAACAGGATTGAGAAGAGATCGTAGATCAGGATTGAGTGCAGATTCACCCCACCCCCCACACAGCAATATCGATTGTAGTTTGTAGAACACAGTTTCCCTAAAATTCAGCAGACTCTGTCCCTAACAGGATTGAGAAGAGATCGTAGATCAGGATTGAGTGCAGATTCACCCCACCCCCCACACAGCAATATCGATTGTAGTTTGTAGAACACAGTTTCCCTAAAATTCAGCAGACTCTGTCCCTAACAGGATTGAGAAGAGATCGTAGATCAGGATTGAGTGCAGATTCACCCCACCCCCCACACAGCAATATCGATTGTAGTTTGTAGAAGACACTGACCCTATATAATTCAGCAGACTCTATCCCTAAAATGCCTACAACTCGCCCTGCCTAAACACTCCGACCTGTCCCTCAATTCTATCCGGACACAAATGGTTTTTTCCTGCCTATCTTTCCCTAATCAGCAGCCAGCACGTTGATGTGTGCTCTGTCCCTGAATCTAAGCAGCATAATGACGCCGCTGCGGCTGCCTCGAACTTATAAAGACTTGGTCACATGCTTCAGACGGCCAATCACAGCTACTGAGACATTTGCAGGCATGGCTGGGATGGCTTAAGGCACACCAGTTAAACGATTGTTGATTGGCTGTTGAAAGCCCGCCATGAAAAGAGCGCCAAAGCATGCAAAACCCGGAAATAAAACGACCGAACACGGATTTTTACCCGAACATACAGTAAAGTGTCCGTGTCCGTGTTCGGGTACAAAAAATCCAATTATTCGGTACGAACACGAATAATACAGTCCGTGTTCGCTCAACACTACTTATCAGGATTAAAAGAAATTGCTCAAATGACAATGACTTTATTACACAGTCCAAAGTACTAGTGGAACGATTTCAGGCAAAGGGATACAACATGGAGAAAGTGAATTCTGATTTACAACAAGTAGCATTATTAAATAGAACTGAACTTTTGGAAAACAAGAGGACACCACCAAGGGAGGTGAACAATAATTTTAAGCTTGTGCTTGATTATAATGCTCAACACAAGCAAGTTGAACGCATCATTAAAAAACACTGGAGTGTCCTCAAACAAGATAAAGTTTTGGGACCCCACCTTCCGGAGAAACCTGGTTTCATATACAGGCGAGCACCTGTGTTGAAAGATAGGTTAGCACCGGGAGTGGTAGATCCCCCTAAGCGTATGAAAAATACTGTTTTCCAGTTTTTATCCGGATTTTTTGCATGTGGGAAATGCGGTGTCTGTCGACAAACGAGGAAAAACATAAAGAAAAGAAAATCGTTTAAATCTAACAGCACAGGCAACGAATACCATATTAAAGATTTAATTACATGTACCACCATTGGGGTGGTCTACATGATGGAGTGTGGCTGTGGACTCCAATATGTGGGTCGCACATCACGACCCCTGAACGTAAGAATAGGAGAACACATCAAAAATATAAAAAAGGGTGAGGTGTCACACAGCGTCTCCAAGCACTTTAGAGAAGTCCATGATAGAAACCCTCATTCTCTAAAGTTTTGGGGAATTGAACATGTCCAGCCACATTGGAGGGGGGGAAACTACATTCGACAATTAAGCAGAAGAGAGTCCTTCTGGGTGTATGAGACGAAAGTATTGGCACCCAGGGGGTTAAATAAGGATTTTGACCTCAACTGCTTCATTAGTGATAGATAGCCCCCCCTCCCTGAAATATCTGTAGATTCACTCAATATTCATCATTTAATATATAGACATTTGTCATAGTTTTTATACAGATTTTTAATTTTTATATATTTTTATATACATAAAATATTTTTTTTTTTTTGTGTCATTTTATAGAATTAGCAATATATTAGAGGTATTCCACTTTTAACAATAATATATTGTGGGAGTTTTTAACATTATGGCAATAATTTGATTTAATGCGATTTTATGATGCGATTTTATGTAATAAAGATGTTTTTATGCGATGATTTTAGGAGAAACACCCGGGGGATGGCGGCGCAGTCACGCGGTCTCTGGTAGTGATTTAGTAGATCTATATATGTTTCAAATTGCCCCCTCGATATAATAGCTAGTGACACCGAAGATCACAGGAAGTGTATCTTTTGGTTCCGGTGTCCTGTGCATAGCTCAGAGTGAGGAGGACATGTGACCGCTGGCCAATCCACCGTTAGCAGCATTGGTAAATAGGCGAGGCTGGACACGCAAACTTCACCCCTACCGAAGAAGCCAAACGGAGCCCACGCTTCAGGCGTAACGCGTATAGGGAGGCGGAGCCTGCGTGCCTGACGCCGATCGCTCGGGTGCTACTCTCCAACACTGAATGCCATAACAGCAGGCACGGCTGAGTGCCCAACAAATGTGAGTTACCCCTTTATGCTCAATAAAAGCTCATTATTTACATTCAGAGAGCACTAGATCTTTGCTTTATCTTTATTTTATGTCCTGGCGACCCCCGGAGGTGAAGGCTGGAGAGGTTACCTGTGATAGTCTGTTTATCCCCTGATATGCTCATGCTGGCCCGTTTGGGTCTGGTATCAAGGTGAGAGGCCAATCTTACTGGTGGAGGGAGTTCACACACTGGTGGTTCCTGCTTGATTCACAAGGGATTGAGGCTGTCCTGTCATCACCTGGATATACTAATCATTACTTTGGAGCACTTTATATGAACATTTATGTTTCATCAGAGCACATATGATGGACACCATATTTTGTTGATAACACTTGTTGATTCATTAATCACTTATTATTTTTGTGCACTTCTGGCGCAGCACGTTTTTTGATTTTTATGTTTTTGTTGTGAGGTGTGGACACAATTTGTGTATGCAGCCGGATTTATATATTGATTTATTCTAGCACATTTATACACATTTGAATTTCACTTAGTCTTGCGCTGATAGTTTTTTCACTATACACATCGTCATCATCAGCCGCTTCACTTGACAACTCAGCAAAGGCAGCAGCAGCAGGTACAACATCATCATCATCATCACAATGTACGTCCATGTGTATAATGCTGCCTGACTGAGACATATCCCCGTTATCTACATCCTCTGGCACTAATAGTTGCGCATCACTTATTTCTTCCAACTGATGTGTAAATAACTCCTCTGACAGATCAAGTGAAGCGGCTGTGGTGCTAGTGTTGGTGGTGGTGCCGGCGGGCTAGCGAGTGGTAAATTGAGAGGTGCCCGAAGCTGAGCTGGAGGAGGATGGTGCATTAAGGTTCCGAGCGGAAGCTGTAGACGATTGGGTGTCCTGTGTAAGCCAGTCAACTATGGCCTCAGAATTTTTTGAGTTCAGGGTCTGTGGTGGCCTCTGAACACTGGGCATTATTCTAGGGCCTAAGGAAATCACAGCACCACGACCACGACGGCCCTTGCGGAGTGGCCTGCCTCTGCCTGTCATTTTTTTTTTTAATGTGTGTGTTGTACTATGAGTGCAAGGTGCTGTGCCACCCTATAGGAGTGTTGGGCAGTGGGTACAGTATACTCTGTGGACCTGACAGTCACTGGCACCCAGGCAACTGCAATTAAAAAATATATATATATTTTTTTACTTTGCAAGCTGCTGTGCCACCTTATATATCAGTGGTGGGTGGGCAGTGGCACAGTACACTCTCTGTGGACCTGACAGTCACTGGCACCCAGGCAACTGCAATTATAAACAGAATATATATTTTTTTACTTGGCAAGCTGCTGTGCCACCTTATATATTAGTGGTGGGTGGGCAGTGGCACAGTACACTCTCTGTAGACCTGACAGCAGTCACTGGCACCCAGGCAACTGCAATTAAAAAAAATATATATTTTTTTTTACTTTTCAAGCTGCTGTGCCACCTTATATATCAGTGGTGGGTGGGCAGTGGCACAGTACACTCTCTGTGGACCTGACAGTCACTGGCACCCAGGCAACTGCAATTATAAACAGAATATATATTTTTTTAATTGGCAAGCTGCTGTGCCACCTTATATATCAGTGGTGGGTGGGCAGTGGCACAGTAAACTCTCTGTGGACCTGACAGCAGTCACTGGCACCCAGGCAACTGCAATTAAAAAATATATATATTTTTTTTTACTTTGCAAGCTGCTGTGCCACCTTATATATCAGTGGTGGGTGGGCAGTGGCACAGTACACTCTCTGTGGACCTGACAGTCACTGGCACCCAGGCAACTGCAATTATAAACAGAATATATATTTTTTTACTTTGCAAGCTGCTGTGCCACCTTATATATCAGTGGTGGGTGGGCAGTGGCACAGTACACTCTCTGTGGACCTGACAGCAGTCACTGGCACCCAGGCAACGGCAATTAAAAAATATATATATTTTTTTTTTACTTTGCAAGCTGCTGTGCCACCTTATATATCAGTGGTGGGTGGGCAGTGGCACAGTACACTCTCTGTGGACCTGACAGCAGTCACTGGCACCCATTCAACTGCAATTAAAAAATATATATATTTTTTTTTACTTTGCAAGCTGCTGTGCCACCTTATATATCAGTGGTGGGTGGGCACACAGTGGCACTGCAGTGGGCACAGTACACTCTGTGGACCTGACAGTCACTGGCAGCCCAGGCAACTGCAATAATAAAAAATATTTTTTTTTTTTCAATTTGCAAATTGCAACAAGATGCTGTGCCACCGTATATATATATCAGTGGTGGGCAGTGCACTGCAGTGGGTACAGTGCACTCTGTGGACCTGACACAGCACTCACTGCAATTATGACAGAGGAAAAAAAATATTTTTTAAAATGCAAGGTACTGTGCCTGTGCCACCCGAAATGAGTGTGGTGTGCACACAGTACAGTCTGTGGTAGGTCTGTGGCCTCTCACACACAGCGGGCAGGCAAGAAGAAAAAACTCAATTACCAGCCCTTAAAAGGGCTTTTGGGGACGCTAGATATATATATATATATATATATATATATATATATATATATATATATATATATATATATAAAAATACACAAATACCAGCCCTTAGAAGGGCTTTTTGGGGTGCTGTCCTTACAGCAGTAGTGGACCAAGAACACTGCAAGACCAGGAACACTGACTAACTGTCCCTAGCTTAAAAGCAGCAGCAGCAGCAGCTCTCCCTACTCTCACTACGCACACTGCTTCAGAATGATCTAAGATGGATGCTGCCCTTGCATATTTATAGGAGGTGGGAGGGTGTGGGAGGGAGGTATGCTGATTGGCTGGAAATGTGCCTGCTGACTGTAAAGTTCAGGGTCAAAGTTTGCCTCAATGATGTATTATGGGGGGCGGACCGAACATCGCATATGTTCGCCCGCAGCGGCGAACGCGAACATGCTAAGTTCGCCGGGAACTGTCCGCCGGCGAACAGTTCTATACATCTCTACCTACCAACTGTACTCTTATTTTATCCATCAGCCCATCCCCCACAGTTATTACCTCTTGTATCTCTTGACCGTCCCTCTTAGATTGTAAGCTCTAACGAGCAGGGTCCTCTGATTCCTACTGTATTGAAGTGTATTGTATTTGTACTGTCTGCCCTCAAGTTGTAAAGCGCTGCGTAAACTGTCGGCGCTATATAAATACTATATAATAATAATAATAATAATGTAGGGGACAGAAAGATATTAAATTGCGGCCTAGTCTGTATCTGTACGTGTGAGATACACCCTTTGGATACTGTTGTTGTATTCTGCTATTCATTAAACACCCATGTAGGGGACAGAAAGATATTAAATTGCGGCCTAGTCTGTATCTGTATGTGTGAGATACACACTTTGGATACTTTTGTTGTATTCTGCTATTCAATAAACACCCATTTAGGGGACAGAAAGATATTACATTGTGGTCTAGTCTGTATCTGTACGTGTGAGATACACCCTTTGGATACTGTTGTTGTATTCTGCTATTCAACAAACACCCATGTAGGGGAAAGAAAGATATTAAATTGCGGCTTAGTCTGTATCTGTACGTGTGAGATACACCCTTTGGATACTGTTGTTGAATTCTGCTATTCAATAAACACCCATGTAGGGGACAGAAAGATATTAAATTGCGGCCTAGTCTGTATCTGTACGTGTGAGATAGACCCTTTGGATACTGGTGTTGTATTCTGCTAATCAATAAACACCCATTTAGGGGACAGAAAGATATTAAATTGCGGTCTATTCTGTATCTGTACGTGTGAGATACACCCTTTGGATACTGTACTGATACCTCTATTCTGCTATTCAATAAACACACATTTAGGGGAAAATTAATAATTTTGCAGCGTTTGCTGATTATGTTACTGTGAGATACACCCTTTAAATTTGTTTGGCGCATCTCCTTCCACCACCGAGGATTGCAGGGCGCTTCAGTTTGCCTCCTGTTGCTAACTCCTCCTACTCCGATTCCTCATCCTCTACCGAGGTGGAGGATGAGGAGGAGGAGGAGGAGGAGATAGAGGAGGAGGAACCATGTTCACAGCAGGGTGGCACCCAGATAACTGATAACAACAGATACTACACTTGATCTCCTAGGGTGGGTTCCTGCACCCACAAATGGCAGGTACACAATTGTCCAGCAAGGGCACAGTTCTTGAGGATGACAAGGTAGAAGATAAGGAGGTGGAGGAGATGGAGGAGGAGGAACCATGTTCACAGCAGGGTGGCACCCAGATAACTGATAACAACAGATACTACACTTGATCTTAGGCAAAAGGTCGAGACTCGAGCAGCGATGCTGGTGGCATTCCCACCTGACAGCGGGGGCACAGTGGAAGCACAAGGCTAAGGCAGAGGAGGAGCAGGAGGAGATGGAGGAGGAGGAACCATGTTCACAGCAGGGTGGCACCCAGATAACTGATAACAACAGATACTACACTTGATCTTAGGCAAAAGGTCGAGACTCGAGAAGCGATGCTGGTGGCATTCCCACCTGACAGCGAGGGCACAGTGAAAGCACAAGGTGAAGGCAGAGGAGGTCGCCAACGCAGCCAGGGCACTGCCAGCACCTCAGAAGGCAGGGTTAGCATGTATGAAATGTGGAAAAGCTTTGTCGGCACGCCACAACAACCAGGACCACCAGCTGTTTTTTTATTTTTTAAGCCCCTGGTGTGTGAACACACTCAGACTATCACCCGGTGGGTGCATAAAAAAGTGCACACCAAAAAAGTGAAACACAAAAAGTGCACAGGGTGCACACATGGTCCTTGACCCTGATCCCCCGGGGCGCAAGGCTCCTGACAGGGACTGGGGTACTTACACTGGCTAACCTGGCCGAAACCAGGCAGCCCCGTTCTTTAGGAGGTCTGCTGAAACAGACCACCCCAAGTACTAGGTAGGGCTCTCCCGAAGAGAGACCCCATGAGAGAGGGCGAACCAAGCCAGAAGGCCATATCCACCCCCTCCCAAGACTTTCAGGGACAGGCCCAAGGACCTACACCCTACTAATCACGCTGTGCAAAATAAAGTGTGCCGCCACAATAAAAAACACAAAACGTGAGACACACAACACATAAAGATGGGGAAAGGGATAGTGGAGAAATGCAAGGTTAGTGCCACGTTGCAATACTATGGCAGGTCCTTCGTCCAGGAATAAAAAATTCCTCTGGTCCTGACTCCTGACCAAAAGGCCAGGCCCTAGAGGCAGGTGTGAAAAATGTGTGTAGGAAGTGCAGTGTCCTTGGTGCCATACTCATAGTGTTAAAAGGAGAAGTTGATCTATGTGCTACCACTAGAAAAAAGGGGGGGAATAAGGAGGGAGCTGATTTGCAGAATGGAGCACCCGGACTCTGCAGCTAATTCCTTAGTGTCACCACATACAGAGTAAATTAAAAAAATAGAGAAGAATCAGCGCAAGATGTCACTACTGGATGAACCACAAATATAGGAATAAACCTAATCAGAAGATAAATGATTCGTAAATTCTTCTAAAATCATAAATGAATGAATAATGTGCAAACATTCAAGTGCTTAATAAGTGAGTAACACAATACTTCAACAAGATGTAAAAAGTGCTTCTTTAAACAATTAGTTAAGAGCTTGGAAAAAAGGCACCTTAATAAAGAATTAAAGGTGATGTGAAAAAAAAATCGGGTGAGTGCCCTCTGAAGAGTGAACCCCTGCAACCACAGGTTGCACAATAGGTGTGCAAATAATGAAGTCAAATGATATGTTGAACTAATAAAATGAAGTGGTAAAAATAGTAGGGTGAGCCCCCTCTGATAAGTGAACCCCTACAACCAAAACAGGTTGTGCAGCGGGTAAAAGAAATAGAATAGAAGATGTGCCAGTGCAAATAACAAATGAGCAACAATAAAAGTGCAGGTGAATTGGCAAGTGAATAGCAATCTGTTGATTATCAAGTGTCCCAAAAAAAAAATTTTTAATAAAAAATATATCTCCAATGGAAAAGTATCACAGACTGGACAAGAAGAGCGATAAAACAGTGCAAAAAGTCTGTGCCCCCCCAAAAAAAGGGGGGTGATAATAAAAAACTTCACATAAATGTTCATCAAAGTTCATAAAGTGCAGTGAAGTGGAATGCTTCAAGTGACAACCCAGTGCAAAACTTTCGTGAGCTTGGAAATCCACATAAGTGTGTAATGGCCGCTCACCTCCCTTAACCACTTGCCGACCGCCGCACGACTATCTACGTCGGCGGTCAGCCCCTCACAGGCAAACTAACGTAGGGCTACGTTGCTTGCTTGTGAGGGTCTAGGGAGCGAGCGCGCGCCCCCCGGGGCGCGCTCCCGCTCCCGCGTGGTCACGGACCCCCCTGCGCGTGTGACCAGCGGACCCGATGTCCGCCGGTCACTCGGCGATCGGCGGGGGAGAGGGAGAATGTCAGGCAGCTTGTGTAAACAAACTGCCTGTCATTCTCCTCGCTGCAAAGACACTGATAAAACGGATCTGGTATGTAGATCCGTTGATCAGTGTCCTTACAGCTAGAGCCACAGCCAATCACAGTAGAAACCACGCCCCTAGGGACACACACAGCCCCTCCCTTCCAAATAAAGTTAACCCCTTCACTACCAGTGTATTTTTACAGTAACAGTGCATATATATAGCACTGATTACTGTAGAAATGTCACTGGTAACCCCAAAAGTGTCAAAAATGTCAGTCAAGGGTCCGATCTGTCCGCCGCAATGTCGCAGTACCGCAAAAAAAATCGCAGATCGCCGCCATTACGCGTTAAAAAAAAAAACAACAAAAATGACAAAAATCTTTCCCTTTGTTAGTAAACGCGATAACTTTTGCGCAAACCAATCAAAATACGCTTTTTGCGATTTTTTTTTTTACCAAACATAGGTAGCATAAAATAAATTGGCCGAAAATTTTTAAAAATTTTGATTTTTACATTTTTTTTGGGGGAATTTCATATAAAAAAATGTGAAAAATATTGCTATTTTTGCAAAATTGACGCTCTTTTTTTGTTTATAGCGCGTGATCAAAAAATCGCACAGGTGATCAAATACCACCAAAAGAAAGCTCTGTTTGTGGGAAAAAAAGGACGTCAAATTCGTTTAGGTACAGCATCGCACGACCGCGCAATTGTGCGTTAAATTCACGCAGTGCCGAATCGCAAAATACCCCCTGGTCGGAATGGGGGTAAAATCTTCCGGGGCTTAAGTGGTTAACACTCAAACGAGCGTTTCAGGTATATATGGTAAACCTGCAGACCCTCCAGATCAAATTTCCAATCGATCACACTCCTCCAATGAGAGTACACTGGATATGCTGGATAGATGGGGTGGTGTAGTTTCTCTAATAACCTCCGGTGTACAGAGATGACTGTATGCTTCCTGGGATATAAGTGAGGACAATGGCAACTGCGTCATTCAGAACGCTCTCTCCAAACAGTAAGGTGTACAGATCGGTATCCACATGCAGCTCATGGAATATAGCCAACACCTTCACTGAGGACAGGCACTGGAACAGGCTCACAATTGGGGTGATATTCTTTCACAATGAAAAAACAGGTGTGGTGCAGGCATAGTGTTGCCATCCACCGTGAATTATGGCACCCCTGGACTGCCACTCCAGGGGCACATACACCACAGGCTTTTCAGAATCCCGGTCCCTGGAAGGACCAGTGCAGCCCCTTCTATACCAGAAGGCCTCAGAACTTAGACAGCTTTGGGAGAGCCCGGCCCACAACCAGGGACACATACCTTTTCCAAGGCCAGACTCAACCTTGAAGGGAGAAAAAAGCCCCCCCGCCGCCATCACTGTTCCTTACTATATACCATATACAGTTTCTTACCGTTCCATACGTACTATACACGTACTGAATGACGGGTATGCCCCCTTCAACTTCTGGGTCTCCAAATTGGGCACATGGCCTGAGCTTGCCCTTTACGCCTTGGAGGTGCTGGCCTGCCCTGCAGCCAGTGTATTATCTGAACAGATATTTAGCACGGCTGGGGGCATTATCACATTCAAGTACAGCCGCCTGTCCAGAGCCAATGTGGATAAGCTCACGTTCATTAAAATGAACCAGGCATGGATCCCACAGGACTTGTCCGTACCTTGTGCAGAATAGACATGTATACCGGCCTTACCCAGCCATTGTTGGATTTGATCTTTCTTACTCTTTTGGGGTGTACCCGAATTTAAAATTTTTTTTTATTAAAAACCAAAACCAGTGTTGGCTACCTCGTCCTCCTCCTCCACTGCCGCTGCCGCTTCCACCTACACCTCCATATCCACCGCCACCTCAACATCCTACTCCATATGGGCCTCGTCCTCCTCCTACATCATTCAAGATGATTATTTTTTATTTTTCTGTTTTTTTAACTTATTATCCTATCAACATTTGTTTGCAGAGCACGTGCCATGCTCTTAAGATGATTTTGCTGCCATTTGCAGCCCTCTAGCCCTTTCCATGTTTGTTTTAGAGGCATTTTAGTGCTCAAAAGGTCGGGTCTCCATTGACTTCAATGGGGTTCGGGATCGGGACAAAGTTCGGGTTAAGTCCGGGTCACGAACCCGGACTTATTTTTAAGTTCGGTCGAACCCGCCGAACCTGAACATCCAGGTGTTCACTCAACTCTAATCCCTGGCAAACAAGGAAAGTTTATATTTCTTGCATCATCCTGGAATACCATGAATATCTAAGATGGCACATATGGTCTCAGCAAGGGTTTTCAGGCATAGGAGAAATAGTAATGGTGATAACCGACAGCCCTGCCGAGTACCATTACACATAGGAAAGATATATGACGAAGCACGTGGCGATTAAACTTGGGATGAGGGGAAAGAATATAAAGCCATAATTGTAAATAGGTCCCTGGAAGCAAAAATGTTGTAGATTGGAAAACATATAGGATCAGCTTAAAGGATAAGTCCAATCTAACACTAAAATCTCTATATCTACAGACATCAACAATCCAAGACTAACCTATCTAACACTTTGTGATGGTATTCACAGTCACTGGAGGTGAGGAGCAGATACTTTATGGTTTGAATTGCTTCAGATGGGACAGTAATATTTGTCAGCAATATCTTCATATAGAAATATGAAGATTTATTCCCACTTCACACTGTGAGACTGTTGTAGACCATTACCATGAAGTCTGACTCTTAAATAATGTGTGTATTCCATGTCCCTGCACGCCAGACAGGCTTCCCTATTGTTTGTGTATTGAAATGGAATGTGGGTTGTGTCTGTCCCATTGTTAAATGTTAATGACCTCACATTGTTCTGTCCAGATGGCTAGATAATTAGTTTAGGCTAATTGTGTTCCTGTAAACACTTTCATCTGCATATGCTACTGTAACCAGGCAGAGGGGAGGGATTGTGTACACTGTATGGGAGTGTAAAACTCTGTTTTCATTGGATTGTGAATGTCATGTCCAGTTCTCCACAAGGTCCACCTGGGCGGCCATCTTGTGGGGAAAAACTGTATAAAAGTACTGTATGTTTCTTGTTCAATAAAGAGATATACTTTACCCTCAATCTAGAGTCCTGTCTCTCATTGGGGGAATATGCTACAAGGGATTGCTATGTCCTTCATACTCCCTTGGATAATCACTAAGCTCTTGTAAGAGCTTGTGTAAGAGCTTGTTCTTGTTCCTGCGTCACTCTCTGAGGAAAGAGATGGTCACCCACGGGAACCTGGAGCCTTGTCGTAGGTCCAGGGTGGGTAAGATAAGGCGAGACCCCAACAAAGCTGCGGTGGTTCGTGGGGTCTGAGGTGGCTATGCTGTCTGGTGGAGTGCTTGGAGCCCTCGGGAAGCACTAGGAGCAACCGTCAACAGAGGTACCCAGTCCGGGGTCCCGGTTGATCCGTTACACACTGAAAAGAAAAAAACGCTTTACACACCTTTTCTGAAGCCGATCCAATGTGGCCCCACTCTGAGCTGTCAGTGTCAGGTACGCTGTGGAGGCAGATGCAAAGGAGGCAGCCGACAACGGAAGCCCCATAGTAACTCTATGGGTGAAGTCACTTCCCATTAATTTCACAACCGTTGTCGGCTGTCTCCTCTGCAAAGTTTCCACCGCTGGAGACCATATCAGATAGGCTTCAAAAAAGGTATGCAAATTGATTTCTTCTTTACAGGGCTAAATAGGATAGTGTTAGATTATGGATGTGTGAAGATGTAGAGACTTTAGTGATAGGTGGACTTACACTTTAATCTGTTGAATGCTTTTTGGGCATCTAGGCTCAAGAGCATTACTGGAGTTTTGGATTTGTTCTCAATCTCAACCAAATCTATTGTCCATCTAGTTATATCACTGGTCTGCTAGGTAATTACAATGCCAACCTAATCGCTATTTATGAATCAAGGAAGCAACTGGGACAATCTACTGGCTAGGATCTTTGTAAAGATTTAGAGTTAAGTAAAGCAATCTGTCTGTAGTTTGCAGGGGAGACTAAATTTTTCCCTTGGTTTCCGGATTTCTATAATTTGTATAAGAATTGAGGGGGAGGGAGTTCTCCTTTAAGTAAAGATTGATAATGATCCAATAAAGAAGGGACTATGATGGGTAGAGAAGATTTATAGTACTTGTAGGGAAGTCCACCAGAACCTAGGGACTTGTGAAAATGTAAATGCCTTGGAGATGGACAGATTTCATAGGTCCTTGGCTCCACGCCTAGAAGATGGCCCACCTTGTGACATAGTGGTGAAACTCCACTATTTTTGCACTAAAAAGCAGCTAATGGTGGCATTCCCCAACAAGGACTCCCTGACCTTTCAAGGACACTGCTACCAAATATTTCAAGACCTCTCCCAACTTACCCTCTCCAAGTGAAAGGCCATGAAACCCCTCCTGCTCATCCTGAAACAACATTGCATCACATACAGATGGAGCTTCCCTTTTGCTGTTCTCTTCTCTTATAAGGGATCATCTGACCTATGCAAATCTCTAGAAGACCTCCAGCTGACACCTATTGAGCCCAACACCAAAGGATCCAGATGCTGGGTGGCATCTACCTCCTTAATGAAACCACAAACATCCCTGGGTCGTCAGGACCAGTCTAGTGTCCACAAACGGGGCTGTTTTACCTCACTAGGACTCGCTTTGAAGCACTCAATGGACTGATTCCTCAGTTGGGCCCATGGTTCACTTCTGTGTTCTTTTCACCTCACCTGGCTCTCCTAGCAAGCCTACAGGTGACACCCCCGAACTGTAATTTGGTTCTGTCCTTCTCCATCCATTCTGATGGACACGTTGTTTCCTTTTTGCTTAACCAGTTTAAGCACGTGCGTCCCTGGGGTTCCATCCTCCATCCTTTGCATGGTATACCCGAGTTACCCATTCTCACAGGTGGGCCTCGACTTTACCATCACTCATGGACACCAGGGATCCACGACTCTATAGCACCATACCTATTGCTGACCCCCCCCCTACCAGTTTGTATGGTCGAGGGGGCTCGGACCCTCTACTATAGCTTAATTGCTATACGCATTATATTAGTCACCTACTGGTTTACATATATCTGTCAGGAAAGGCTTCGCCATAGCACTAATGGTGTTTCCAGGCACACGCGTATGCGCACGCGCACTCACGGCCGTGCATTTGGCGCCAAACGGCCTATTTAAACAGGACTTTAGCACTGGCTAATTGCTGTTTGGTCTACAGCATTCTGTGTCATTCCTGCATTCCTTCTTCCTGCATTTGACCTCTGATCTTGACCCGGCTTGCTTCCAATCATTCTGTCTGTTACTTGTACTGACTGCTGGCTTCACCTTGGATTCTGCCTCTGCCTGCTGCACCTGTTGATCCTGCATCCGTTGGCAACTCTGCCTGTGACCTGACTACACTGCTGTACTTGCCTGATCCTTCTGTCTGTTACCGACCCGGCTCATCTGACCCTGCTTCCAGCTCTTCCAGCCTGCTACAGCTTCTTCGGTCCAGCTCAGCATCTTCTGCCACCTGTTTCCTGCTGTGCATCCACAGTTTGTCTTCAGGCAAGCCAAGCCAGTCTGCCTGCTTTCAGCCATCCTGCTGGCACGTCTACCACACAGACTTCTGGACTAATTATAGGCACTCTTACCCCACCGCGCTCCAACGGCTACTGTTTCACCACCAATGGCCCTTGAGCCGGAACTGTACTAGAGGTCTTCCTCCGCACATCAGGCTCACCAACCAGGTACGTGACAATATCTGTTGATTATGTTGTGCAGCATTGTCCTTTGCCTCCAGCAAGATGCTAACTTTACCCACAGGAGAGAGAGAGAGAGAGCCAGGTGCCGATCTAAGTGTAGCACAGCAGTAATTTTAATGACACAAAATAAAATCGGACGGCCTGAAGAAGGAGCGGAGCTCCGCAACGCGTCGCCGTTCGATTCCCTGCTGTCTACGGAAGTGACGTCACAGCCATCTGACCGGCGGTCCCACGCTGCTTCACCACCACAGAGGATCTGCACGTCTCCCGCCTCCGACATGAGGCCATCGGCTGTCCTCCCTCATCACAGCGCTACCGTCTGACTGGATCTTCCACCTCGGATGTGACCCCAGAGACCTTCCCCTTACTGGTTTTACCAATGCCTGCTTTTATGGACCTCTTGTGAGTAACGATTTTATTGTGTGTCATTAAAATTACTGCTGTGCTACACTTAGATCGGCGCCTGGCTCTCTCTCTCTCTCTCTCTCCTGAAATCATACAGGGTCGCTTCACCCTCTACAAGCCTCCAGCCATCCAAGTGTCCAGCTATCGGATTGCACTCCACCATCTGCCTTTAAGTATACTTTTGCAGTCACCCGTACTGTCTGTTTGCGCCACCTCTCTCCCCCCTCTGCCTAACTTTACCCACACCCTATCATTATTACTATCTCTGTCTATATCTTTATGTATGGCAGCACACACTATATGTATCCCGCAGTGACCCACCTACAGAATATCTAGAACCACTGTGATCTACTCAACGTTGAGAGTTTGAATTTACATGTCTTTTGACCTCTATGGCTCACCTTTATTGGCTTTTGCAGTCCCGCAGTCTGCTCACTGTTCCCCCCTCAGTCCTTGATTACCCCCCTTTTTTTGGGATACTCTTCAGACCTTATTTTGTGTCCCCTGGCTGGATGGCATCCCTCCCTCCACCAAGTGGACTTCACCTCCTTTGGCGCACCACTCTTCACTAAACCTCCTACTACTCCCCCACTCTCGCTACTTTCCTACCCTCCCTTCTTATAGTCCCTGACCCTTCCCCTCCCCTCCCCCCCCCACCCTGCCTAGAGAGGTATCTGCAACCCTTGCAAGCCAGCCTCATCGCCCTCTAAACCATTTCCAAATCCAATTATGGAGACTTTAAACGTTTTAACTCTAAACGTTCAGGGCCTCAATTCCCCCACCAATTGTACTAAAGCATTTTGACCATTCTGCTCACTCTCAGCCCATGTAGTTTGCTTACAGGAGGTGCACTTCTCAACCCAAACTTCGCCTAAATATTTTAGTAAACAACAACCGCAAGTGAACACAGCCTTGGCTACTACTAAGCAACAGGGTGTATTGATAGCATTCCACCGTACCACTCCATATCACGTACCTGGAGGTGAGCCTGAACGGTGAGGAAGGCCTCTCTTACACCTCTGACTCGGGACCCCTGATAGTGCAGACAGGAGGTGCCGAGTATAGAGTAGCACGAGTGCCTGATGTAGCTGGAAGCAGGCTGATGTCCACAGACAGGGATAGCCGGGTAGGTCCAGAGCAGGTATGCAGGCAACTGGTGCTGGTGGCAGGAGCGTAGTGAGACAAGCCGGGTCAGAAGCCAAACAGTCATACAGGAGCCAGAAGGAGCAGACTGGAGCGGAGGTCAAGGGACAAGCCGAGGTCGGTGCAGGCGGAGAGCAGAGGATAGTCAGGACAAGCCGACTCTGGTACTGGTAAACAGGATACAGGTAGCAGGTTCAAGTCAACAAGGCTGAAGACAAAGCAGCACTGAACCTGTGTGCTGATCCAGCTTAAATAGTGCTCTTCCTTGATGAGAAGGGTTTAGCCAGGATTAGCCTGTGAGTTTAACTCATCTTCTGCCAGAGCCTGTCTGACAAAACCTCTTCTTACATTGCCCCCTCCCAGTGGGCAGCCTCCGGATGCCCAAACGGGCTAGTTTCTCAGGGTGATTACGTTTGAATGCTTGGATTAGGTCCTTTGCATGAATATTGGTTACTGGCTCCCAGGAATTATCTTCAGGTCCATAACCTTTCCATTTAATTAAGTATTGGACTAGGTTGCCTCTTTTCCTGCAATCAATAATGGATTCTACTTCGAATTCCTCTTCTCCATCGATTAGCATGGGTTCAGGAGGCCCATTGATCCGTCCAGGGAAAGGGTCTGGAAATGTAGATTTCAGCAATGATACGTGGAAGACAGGGTGGATTTTAAAAGACTCAGGTAACAGTAATTCATAGGTCACATCATTAATTTTCCTTTTAACTGGAAAGGGGCCTATGAACTTGGGCCCAAGTTTTCTTGACGGGCAGGTTAGTTTTAGGTTGGTTGTGGCCAGCCATACCTTGTCACCAGGTTCCAAGATCAGTTCTCCTCTTCTCTTTCTGTCATAGAACCTCTTGTTACATTCTTGAGCTTTGGCCATAGTTTCCTGTAGTAATCTGTTATTGGAAGTAAAAAAATTAACCGTGTCCTGGACAGCAGGAACAGGCCCTTCGGGAACTGTGGTGACCAGGAAGGAAGGATGGTAGCCATAATTGGCAAAGAACGGGGTTTGCTTAATAGCAGAATGTTCGGAATTATTGTAGGCAAACTCGGCCAGTGGTAACAGCGTTACCCAATCATCCTGTGAATAAGAGGAAAAACAGCGTAAATACTGCTCCAAGGTCTGATTAGTCCTTTCTGTCTGGCCATTGGTCTGTGGGTGGTAAGCTGAAGAAAAGGATAGTTGAATAGGGTTGAGCGGACACCTAGATGTCCGTGTTCGACAGGTTCGGCCGAACTTTAAAAAAAAGTCCGGGTCTGTGTCCCGGACTTTTACCGAACTTTTCCCGGACACCGAACCCCATTGAAGTCAATGGGGACCCGAACTTTAAGGCACTAAAATGGCTCTAAAACACCAATGGAAAGGGCTAGAGTGCTGCAAATGGCAGCAAAACGTAGTTAAGAGCATGGCAAGTGCTCTGCAAACAAATGTGGATAGGGAAATAACTTAAAACAACAAAAAAAAACAGAAAAATAAAACAATGTTCTTCATCTCTGAAGGACGAGGCCCATAAGGAGTAGGAGGGAGGTTGAGGTGGTGGTGGATGTGGCGGTGTCATAGGCATGCGCACAGGGTGTGCCTGGTGTACCTGGGCACACCCTAATCACCTAGGGCACATAGCATTATCGCTCTGTTTGCCAGTGAGGAGATGGGAAAGATCTCCCTCGCACCTGCTCTGCTCTATTTCTCTTTGCCAGCAGGGAGAGTAATGTATCGGGGCCATGTACATGTAGGCAAACACATGCATGTGTATTTCAACTTTGGGGTGCACACCCTAATGCAATAGGCTGCGCACACCTATGGGCGGTGTAGGTGGAAGCGGCGGTGGAGGAGGACCAGGGCCGGATTAAGAGCATCATGGTCTTGGTGCTGAGGATTTTGAAGGGCCTTAAGGGCCGTGCCTTGGCATGCACCCAGAGGAGGAAGGGTGCAGCCATGCATGCCTAATTCAACATGGGATGCTGTCTCTGAAGCCCATAAACACATCCATGCATCGGCAACTGTCCCTCCTTGTCCGGCCTTCGCGCTGTGTGGGGAGGTTCTGAGGGTGCTGCCTGGGGAAGCGAGCATAGAAGCCAGACTTCTGTGTTTACAAGTGACAGAAGAGCGGTCACAGTGAATATGGCCAACCCGGGGCCTATATAAAAGGTAGGGGCCTGCATGGAGCTGCAGCTCCAATAGCCCCTACGTTAATCTGGCCCTGAGGAGGAGGACGAGGTAGCCAACACTGCTTCTTTTCACAAATTTTAAATGAGGGTACACCCCAAAAGAGTGAGAAAGAGCAAAAATGGAACAATGGCTGGGTAAGGTCGGTATCCATTGCTATTCTGCACAAGGTACGGAAAAGTCCCGTGGGATCCATGCCTGGTTCATTTTAATGAACGTGAGCTTGTCCACATTGTCTCTGGACAGGCGGCTGCGCTTGTCTGTTATAACACCCCCAGCCGTGCTAAATACCCGTTCAGATAATACACTGGCTGCAGGGCACGCCAGCACCTCCAAGGCGTAAAGGGCAAGCTCAGGCCATGTGCCCAATTTGGAGACCCAGAAGTTGAAGGGGGCAGACCCCTCATTCACTACATGTAGGCGTGTGCACACATACTGCTCCACCATGTTGGTAAAATGCTGCCTCCTGCTAAGACGTTCCATCTGAGCTGCTGGTGCTGCTGTTTGTTGTGGCGTGCTGACAAAGCTTTTCCACATTTCGGCCATGCTAACCCTGCCTTCTGAGGTGCTGGCGGTGCCCTGGTTGAGTTGGCGACCTCCTCCTCCTCCTCCTCTGCCTTGTGCTTCCACTGTGGCCCCGCTGTCAGATGGGAATGCCAGCAGCATCGCGTCTACCAGCGTGCGCTTGTACTCGCGCATCTTGCGATCGCGCTCCAGTGAGTGAATTAAGGACGGTACGTTGTCCTTGTAACGGGGATCCAGCAGCGTGGCCACCCAGTAATCAGCACAAGTTAGAATGTGGGCAACTCGGCGGTCATTGTGGAGACACTGCAGCATGTAATCGCTCATGTGTGCCAGGCTGCCCAGAGGCGACGAAAGGCTGTCCTCTGTGGGAGGTGTATCGTCCGTGTCCTCTGTATCCCCCCAGCCACGCACCAGTGATGGCCATGAGCTGGCCTGGGTGCCACCCTGCTGTGAACATGGTTCCATCTCCTCCTCCAGCTCCTCCTCCTCCTCATCCTCCAGAACTGTGCCCCTGCTGGACAATTGTGTCCCTGGCGTTTGTGTGTTCAGGAACCCACCCTCGGAGCCCCTTGCGAATGACTGCCCTGAAAGCCTTTGAAATGTTACCTCTTCATCCTCCTCCTCCTCCTCATCCTGTGCCACATCCTCTTCCATCATCGCCCGAATTGTTTTTTCAAGGAGGCATAGAAGTGGGATAGTTAAGCTGAGAACGGCGTCATCGCCACTGGCCATGTTGGTGGAGTACTCAAAACAGCGCAACAAGGCACACAGGTCTCGCATGGAGGCCCAGTTATTGGTGGTGAAGTGGTGCTGTTCCGCAGAGCGACTCACGCGTGCGTGCTGCAGCTGAAACTCCACTATGGCCTGCTGCTGCTCGCACAGTCTTTCCAGCATGTGCAAGGTGGAGTTCCACCTTGTGGGCACGTCACATATGAGGCGGTGAGCGGGAAGGCCGAAGTTACGCTGCAGCGCTGCCAGGCGAGCAGCAGCAGGGTGAGAACGCCGAAAGTGCGCACAAACGGCCCGCACTTTCTGCAGCAGCTCTGACATATCGGGGTAGTTTTTAAGGAACCTCTGCACCACCAAATTCAGCACATGCGCCAGGCAAGGGATGTGCGTCAAACCGGCTAGGCCCAGAGCTGCTATGAGATTTCTCTCGTTATCGCACACCACCAGGCCGGGCTTGAGGCTCGCTGGCAGCAACCACTCATTTGTTTGCTGTTCCATGCTCCTCCACAACTCCTGCGCGGTGTGTGGTTTGTCTCCCAAACAGGCAAGTTGTAAAACTGCCTGCTGTCGTTTACCCCTGGCCGTGCTGAAGTTGGTGGTGAAGGTGTTACGCTGTCCGGATGAGGAGGCGGTAGAGGATGAGGAAGCGGAGTAGGAGGAGTTAGGAACAGGAGGCAAACTGAAGCGCCCTGCAATCCTCGGTGGTGGAAGGACATGCGCCAAATTGCTATCCGCCTCAGGCCCATCCGCCACTGCATTTACCCAGTGTGCCGTTAGGGAGATATAACGCCCCTGACCGTGCTTACTGGTCCACGTATCGGTAGTTAGGTGGACCTTGGCACAGATGGCGTTGCGCAGTGCACACCTGATTTTTTCCCCCACTTGGTTGTGTAGGGAAGGGATGGCTTGCCTGGAAAAGTAGTGGCGGCTGGGCACGACGTACTGTGGGACAGCCACCGACATAAGGTTTTTAAAACTGTGCGTCTCCACCAGACGGAATGACAGCATTTCAAAGGCCAATAATTTTGAAATGCTGGCATTCAGGGCCAGGGATCGCGGGTGGGTAGGGGGGTACTTCCTCTTCCTCTCAAGTGTTTGGGAGATGGAAATCTGAACGCTTCCACGGGACATTGTGGAGATGGTTGTTGGTGACCCAGGTGGTGGTGTTGCTGACAGATCGTCTGTTTGCGGGGTGGCAGGTGCCGGTATCACTACAGATGTGGCTGGAGCAGCCGAGACTGCAGCAGAAGAGGAAGCAGGATGAGCCAGAGACCTTTCTTGGTTTTGAAGGTGTGTACTCCACTGCAGCTCGTGCTTTGCACTTAGATGCCTGATCATGCAGGTTGTGCTCAGGTTGAGAAGGTTTATGCCTCGCTTCAAGCTCTGATTGCACAGGGTGCAAACCACTCGTGTCCTGTCATCAGCACATTTTCTAAAGAACTTCCACGCTAGAGAACTCCTTTGAGATGACTTTGGTGCGCTCGTTCCCTTGCTGCGTTGGGCAGTAGCGGGCATAGTGTCTAGGGCACGGGCGCTCCGCTTCTGCACCCTGCTCCCTCTTCTGCTGTGCTGGTGGCTCTGTGCGACCACCGCCTCTTCCTCCAAACTACTCAGGTCACCTGCATGACGTTCATTCCATGTGGGGTCGAGGACCTCATCGTCCTCCACATCATCTTCCACCCAGTCTTTACCCCTGCCCTCCTTGTCGGTTTCCACAATGCTGAACGCCGCAGCAGTTGGCACCTGCGTTTCGTCATCATCGGAGAAGTGCTGCGATGATCCTTGCATGTACTCATCTTGAGAAATAAGTGGTTGGGCATCGCTGCACTCAATCTCTTCCACTTCTGGGGCAGGGCTAGGTGGATGGCCCTGGGAAACCCTGCTGACAGAGTCATCAAAAAGAAGAAGAGACTGCTGTATGGCTTGGGGCTCAGACTGCTTGCCTGATTTGCAAGGGGGTGAGGTGAAAGATGGTTGGACATCGGCTGCAGGTGCCAACTGTGACCTTTCTGCAGTAGACTGGGTGGGAGACAATGTGAAGGAACTGGAGGCACTGTCAGCAGCAAACCAATCTACTATCGCCTCCACTTGTTCTGGCCTCATCACTTCTAGGGGCGTATGATGCCCTACCAAATACTGATGCAGGTTCTGTCGCCTACTCACACTTGAGGAAGGTGTTTCACTTGTGCGTGTAGCTGGCACAGATCGACCACGTCCTCTCCTTGCAACAGGAGCTCTAGCAGCAGCACCACCACGACCCAGGCCACGGCCCCTATTTGACGCTCTCCTCATATTTCTGAAATTTAAGATCTTGCCCTAGAAAGGTCTTTATTGAATAGCGGAACAAAAGAACAACAGTATCGCACAGGTGTATCTCACAGTCAAATATGCAAACTATGCCGCAATTTAATGTTTTTTACACCAAAAGGGTGTGTATTGAATAGCGGAATAGGATAAAAAACTGTGTATCTCACACGTACAAACACAGACTAGGCCCGATTAAATTTTTTCCTACCCTAAAGGGAGGATGAGGAAGAGGAGTATGGAACAGGCAGCACCCTCAAATCTTCAGAAGTATGAGATGAACCCCAAAAACTTGGAAAGGTGGATCTCACACGTACCGACACAGACTATTCCGCAATTTAATTGAGCCCCAAAGGTTTTTATTGAATAGCGGAATAGGAAATATGATCAAAAAAAAGTGTATGTTTTTCACACGTACAGAAGCACACTAGGCCCCAATTACATAGTTACATAGTTACATAGTTACATAGTAGGTGAGGTTGAATAAAGACAATAGTCCATCCAGTTCAACCTGTGTAGGCATGTGTGGCTGTAATCATCTCCCATACCCCTGAATGTTCTGATCCTTGAGATGTAAGTCTAAGAGTCTTTTGAAAGCCACCATACTACCCGCCGAAACCACCTCTTGTGGTAGAGAATTCCACAATCTTGTTGCCCTAACAGTAAAGAACCCCCCGCGTTGCCTGAGGTTAAAACGCTTCTCCTCTAATCGCATTGTATGCCCTCGAGTCCTCATGCAATCCCTTCGAATGAACAGCTTTTTTTCTAAGCTGGGATCCCCATTAAGATATTTATAAATTGCTATCATGTCCCCCCTCAGACGTCTCTTCTCCAGGGAGAATAAATCGAGCGATTGTAGACGCTCTTCATAGTCAAGGTCCTCCAATCCCCTAATTAGTTTAGTTGCCCTTCTCTGGACTCTCTCCAGCTCCAACACATCCCTCCTGAGGACTGGCGACCAGAACTGGACGGAATACTCCAGATGCGGTCGGACCAGAGTTTTATAAAGTGGAAGGATTATAGTCTTATCTCTGGAATGCATCCCTTTCTTTATGCATGCTAATATTCTGTTGGCTTTGGAAGCTGCCGCTTGACATTGCATGCTGTTTCCTAATCTATCATCAACCAATACTCCCAGATCCTTCTCCATTTTTGATTCCCCCAAGGGCTCCCCTCCTAACGTGTATTGTGATTTTATGTTTTTAGTCCCCAAGTGCAAAACCTTACACTTCTCCACGTTAAACCTCATTTGCCATGTCGTTGCCCACTCTGTTATTTTGTCCAGGTCATTCTGCAGGATATCTGCTTCATGTTGTGAAGTTATTGCCCTGCCCAATTTTGTGTCATCTGCAAAAACTGATATCGAACTACTGATCCCGACCTCAATGTTGTTTATGAATAAATTGAACAAGGTTGGTCCCAGGACTGAGCCTTGGGGGACCCCGCTTACCACCTCAGACCAGTCTGAGTATGCGCTGTTTATTACTACCCTTTGGACCCGCCTTTTTAGCCAGTTCCGTATCCAAGAGCAAACCCTGCTATCGATACCTGCAGACCTTATTTTATAAATTAAGCGCTTGTGGGGAACTGTATCAAACGCCTTAGCGAAATCCAAGTACACCACATCCACTGGTCTCCCCCTATCTAGCTCACAGCTCACCTCCTCGTAGAATGTAAGGAGATTGGTTTGACAAGAACGCCCATTTGTAAACCCGTGCTGATTACTGCTGATGATGTTGTTGTCCTTAGCAAACTCTACAATATAGTCCCTTATCATCCCCTCCAGAAGTTTACATACTACTGATGTCAAACTGACAGGCCTATAATTTCCCGGGATATGCCTCTGGCCCTTTTTGAATATTGGAATCACGTTAGCTTTCTTCCAATCCCCTGGTACATCTCCTGTCCTAATACTGTCAGCAAAGATCAGGAACAGTGGTCTCGATATAACTTTACTGAGTTCCTTGAGTACTCTCGGATGTATGCCATCCGGTCCTGGTGATTTGTTTGTGTTAAGTTTATCCAGCCTTTCCCTGATTTCCCCCTCTGTTAGCCATGGTGGCAAGTCCTGTTTATTACTACTAACCATACAGTCATGGTCAGTGTACCCCTCCTTTTCCTGTGTAAAGACTGACGAGAAAAAAGCATTTAGCACGGTTGCTTTTTCAGTGTCCTCTGTAACTATTGTTTGTACACCTAAAAGGATGGATGAGGAAGAGGAGGAGGAGGAGTATAGAACAGGCAGCACCCTCAAAGCTTCAGAAGTATGAGATGAACCCCAAAAACTTGGAAAGGTGGATCTCACACGTACCGACACAGACTATTCCGCAATTTAATTGAGCCCCAAAGGTTTTTATTGAATAGCGGAATAGGAAATATGATCAAAAAAAAGTGTATGTTTTTCACACGTACAGAAGCACACTAGGCCCCAATTACTATTGTTTGTACACCTAAAAGGATGGATGAGGAGGAGGAGGAGGAGGAGTATAGAACAGGCAGCACCCTCAAAGCTTCAGAAGTATGAGATGAACCCCAAAAACTTGGAAAGGTGGATCTCACACGTACCGACACAGACTATTCCGCAATTTAATTGAGCCCCAAAGGTTTTTATTGAATAGCGGAATAGGAAATATGATCAAAAAAAAGTGTATGTTTTTCACACGTACAGAAGCACACTAGGCCCCAATTACTATTGTTTGTACACCTAAAAGGATGGATGAGGAAGAGGAGGAGGAGGAGTATAGAACAGGCAGCACCCTCAAAGCTTCAGAAGTATGAGATGAACCCTAAAAACTTGGAAAGGTGGATCTCACACGTACCGACACAGACTATTCCGCAATTTAATTAAGCCCCAAAGGTTTTTATTGAATAGCGGAATAGGTAATATGATCAAAAAAAAGTGTATGTTTTTCACACGTACAGAAGCACACTAGGCCCCAATTACTATTGTTTGTACACCTAAAAGGATGGATGAGGAGGAGGAGGAGGAGGAGGAGTATAGAACAGGCAGCACCCTCAAAGCTTCAGAAGTATGAGATGAACCCCAAAAACTTGGAAAGGTGGATCTCACACGTACCGACACAGACTATTCCGCAATTTAATTGAGCCCCAAAGGTTTTTATAGAATAGCGGAATAGGAAATATGATCAAAAAAAAGTGTATGTTTTTCCCACGTACAGAAGCACACTAGGCCCCAATTACTATTGTTTGTACACCTAAAAGGATGGATGAGGAGGAGGAGGAGTATAGAACAGGCAGCACCCTCAAAGCTTCAGAAGTATGAGATGAACCCCAAAAACTTGGAAAGGTGGATCTCACACGTACCGACACAGACTATTCCGCAATTTAATTGAGCCCCAAAGGTTTTTATTGAATAGCGGAATAGGAAATATGATCAAAAAAAGTGTATGTTTTTCACACGTACAGAAGCACACTAGGCCCCAATTACTATTGTTTGTACACCTAAAAGGATGGATGAGGAGGAGGAGGAGTATAGAACAGGCAGCACCCTCAAAGCTTCAGAAGTATGAGATGAACCCCAAAAACTTGGAAAGGTGGATCTCACACGTACCGACACAGACTATTCCTCAATTTAATTGAGCCCCAAAGGTTTTTATAGAATAGCGGAATAGGAAATATGATAAAAAAAAAGTGTATGTTTTTCACACATACAGAAGCACACTAGGCCCCAATTACTATTGTTTGTACACCTAAAAGGATGGATGAGGATGAGGAGGAGGAGTATAGGCAGCACCCTCAAAGCTTCAGAAGTATGAGATTGTGTTCACTGTACCCCACAAAGATTGTGTTCACTGTACCCCACAAAGATTGTGTTCACTGTACCCCACAAAGGTTTTGTTCACTGCACCCCACAAAGATTGTGTTCACTGCACTCCAAAAGGATTGTCTTCACTGCACCCCACAAAGATTGTGTTCACTGTACCCCACAAAGGTTTTGTTCACTGCACCCCACAAAGATTGTGTTCACTGTACCCCACAAAGGTTTTGTTCACTGCACCCCACAAAGATTGTGTTCACTGTACCCCCCAAAGATTTTGTTCACTGCACCCCACAAGGATTGTCTTCACTGCACCCCACAAGGATTGTCTTCACTGCACCCCACAAAGATTGTGTTCACTGTACCCCACAAAGATTTTGTTCACTGCACTCCAAAAGGATTGTCTTCACTGCACCCCACAAAGATTGTGTTCACTGTACCCCACAAAGGTTTTGTTCACTGCACCCCACAAAGATTGTGTTCACTGTACCCCACAAAGGTTTTGTTCACTGCACCCCACAAAAATTGTGTTCACTGTACCCCCCAAAGATTTTGTTCACTGCACCCCACAAGGATTGTCTTCACTGCACCCCACAAGGATTGTCTTCACTGCACCTCACAAAGATTGTGTTCACTGTACCCCACAAAGGTTGTGTTCACTGCACCCCACAAAGGTTTTGTTCACTGCACCCCACAAAGATTGTGTTCACTGCACCCCACAAAGGTTTTGTTCACTGCCCCCCACAAAGATTGTGTTCACTGTACCCCACAAAGATTGTGTTCACTGTACCCCACAAAGGTTTTGTTCACTGCACCCCACAAAGATTGTGTTCACTGTACCCCACAAAGGTTGTGTTCACTGCACCCCACAAAGGTTTTGTTCACTGCACCCCACAAAGATTGTGTTCACTGCACCCCACAAAGATTGTGTTCACTGTACCCCACAAAGGTTTTGTTCACTGCACCCCACAAAGATTGTGTTCACTGTACCCCACAAAGATTGTGTTCACTGCACTCCAAAAGGATTGTCTTCACTGCACCCCACAAAGATTGTGTTCACTGTACCCCACAAAGATTTTGTTCACTGCAACCCACAAAGATTGTGTTCACTGTACCCCACAAAGATTTTGTTCACTGCACCCCACAAAGATTGTGTTCACTGTACCCCACAAAGGTTTTGTTCACTGCACCCCACAAAGATTGTGTTCACTGTACCCCACAAAGGTTTTGTTCACTGCACCCCACAAAGATTGTGTTCACTGTACCCCACAAAGATTGTGTTCACTGTACCCCACAAAGGTTTTGTTCACTGCACCCCACAAAGATTGTGTTCACTGTACCCCACAAAGGTTGTGTTCACTGCACCCCACAAAGGTTTTGTTCACTGCACCCCACAAAGGTTTTGTTCACTGTACCCCACAAAGGTTTTGTTCACTGCACCCCACAAAGATTGTGTTCACTGTACCCCACAAAGGTTTTGTTCACTGCACCCCACAAAGATTGTGTTCACTGTACCCCCCAAAGATTTTGTTCACTGCACCCCACAAGGATTGTCTTCACTGCACCCCACAAGGATTGTCTTCACTGCACCCCACAAATATTGTGTTCACTGTACCCCACAAAGATTTTGTTCACTGCACCCCACAAAGATTGTGTTCACTGTACCCCACAAAGGTTTTGTTCACTGCACCCCACAAAGATTGTGTTCACTGTACCCCACAAAGATTGTGTTCACTGCACTCCAAAAGGATTGTCTTCACTGCACCCCACAAAGATTGTGTTCACTGTACCCCACAAAGGTTTTATTCACTGCACCCCACAAAGATTGTGTTCACTGTACCCCACAAAGGTTGTGTTCACTGCACCCCACAAAGGTTTTGTTCACTGCACCCCACAAAGATTGTGTTCACTGCACCCCACAAAGATTGTGTTCACTGTACCCCACAAAGGTTTTGTTCACTGCACCCCACAAAGATTGTGTTCACTGTACCCCACAAAGATTGTGTTCACTGCACTCCAAAAGGATTGTCTTCACTGCACCCCACAAAGATTGTGTTCACTGTACCCCACAAAGATTTTGTTCACTGCGACCCACAAAGATTGTGTTCACTGTACCCCACAAAGATTTTGTTCACTGCACTCCAAAAGGATTCTCTTCACTGCACCCCACAAAGATTGTGTTCACTGTACCCCACAAAGGTTTTGTTCACTGCACCCCACAAAGATTGTGTTCACTGTACCCCACAAAGGTTTTGTTCACTGCACCCCACAAAGATTGTGTTCACTGTACCCCACAAAGATTGTGTTCACTGTACCCCACAAAGGTTTTGTTCACTGCACCCCACAAAGATTGTGTTCACTGTACCCCACAAAGGTTGTGTTCACTGCACCCCACAAAGGTTTTGTTCACTGCACCCCACAAAGGTTTTGTTCACTGTACCCCACAAAGGTTTTGTTCACTGCACCCCACAAAGATTGTGTTCACTGTACCCCACAAAGGTTTTGTTCACTGCACCCCACAAAGATTGTGTTCACTGTACCCCCCAAAGATTTTGTTCACTGCACCCCACAAGGATTGTCTTCACTGCACCCCACAAGGATTGTCTTCACTGCACCCCACAAATATTGTGTTCACTGTACCCCACAAAGATTTTGTTCACTGCACCCCACAAAGATTGTGTTCACTGTACCCCACAAAGATTTTGTTCACTGCACTCCAAAAGGATTGTCTTCACTGCACCCCACAAAGATTGTCTTCACTGTACCCCATAAAGGTTTTGTTCACTGCACCCCACAAAGATTGTGTTCACTGTACCCCACAAAGGTTTTGTTCACTGCACCCCACAAAGATTGTGTTCACTGTACCCCACAAAGATTGTGTTCACTGTACCCCACAAAGGTTTTGTTCACTGCACCCCACAAGGATTGTCTTCACTGCACCCCACAAAGATTGTGTTCACTGTACCCCACAAAGATTTTGTTCACTGCACCCCACAAAGATTGTGTTCACTGTACCCCACAAAGATTTTGTTCACTGCACCCCACAAAGATTGTGTTCACTGTACCCCACAAAGGTTTTGTTCACTGCACCCCACAAAGATTGTGTTCACTGTACCCCACAAAGGTTTTGTTCACTGCACCCCACAAAGATTGTGTTCACTGTACCCCACAAAGATTGTGTTCACTGTACCCCACAAAGGTTTTGTTCACTGCACCCCACAAAGATTGTGTTCACTGTACCCCACAAAGGTTGTGTTCACTGCACCCCACAAAGGTTTTGTTCACTGCACCCCACAAAGATTGTGTTCACTGCACCCCACAAAGATTGTGTTCACTGTACCCCACAAAGGTTTTGTTCACTGCACCCCACAAAGATTGTGTTCACTGTACCCCACAAAGATTGTGTTCACTGTACCCCACAAAGGTTTTGTTCACTGCACCCCACAAAGATTGTGTTCACTGTACCCCACAAAGGTTGTGTTCACTGCACCCCACAAAGGTTTTGTTCACTGCACCCCACAAAGATTGTGTTCACTGCACCCCACAAAGATTGTGTTCACTGTACCCCACAAAGGTTTTGTTCACTGCACCCCACAAAGATTGTGTTCACTGTACCCCACAAAGATTGTGTTCACTGCACTCCAAAAGGATTGTCTTCACTGCACCCCACAAAGATTGTGTTCACTGTACCCCACAAAGGTTTTATTCACTGCACCCCACAAAGATTGTGTTCACTGTACCCCACAAAGGTTTTGTTCACTGCACCCCACAAAGATTGTGTTCACTGTACCCCCCTAAAGATTTTGTTCACTGCACCCCACAAGGATTGTCTTCACTGCACCCCACAAGGATTGTCTTCACTGCACCCCACAAAGATTGTGTTCACTGCACCCCACAAAGGTTTTGTTCACTGCACCCCACAAAGATTGTGTTCACTGTACCCCCCCAAAGATTTTGTTCACTGCACCCCACAAGGATTCTCTTCTCTGCACCCCACAAAGATTGTGTTCACTGTACCCCCCAAAGATTTTGTTCACTGCACCCCACAAGGATTGTCTTCACTGCACCCCACAAAGATTGTGTTCACTGTACCCCCACAAAGGTTTTGTTCACTGCACCCCACAAAGATTTTGTTCACTGCACTCCAAAAGGATTGTGTTCACTGCACCCCAAAAAGATTGTGTTCACTGCAGCCCACACACAGAAAAATGCATGTGGATCACTGACACCTGCCTATCTCCTATCCCACACCACACAGCAATATCGATTGTAGTTTGTAGAACACAGTTTCCCTAAAATTCAGCAGACTCTGTCCCTAACAGGATTGAGAAGAGATCGTAGATCAGGAGAACTAAGTGCAGACCCCACCCCACACAGCAATATCGATTGTAGTTTGTAGAACACTCTGACCCTAAAATTCAGCAGCAGCCTCTCCCTAACAGGATTGAGAAGAGATCGTAGATCAGGATTGAGTGCAGACCCCACCCCCCACACAGCAATATCGATTGTAGTTTGCAGAAGACACTGACCCTATAATTCAGCAGACTCTATCCCTAAAATGCCTACAACTGGCCCTGCCTAAACACTCCAACCTGTCCCTCAATTCTATCCGGACACAAATGGTTTTTTCCTGCCTATCTTTCCCTAATCAGCAGCCAGCACGTTGATGTGTGCTCTGTCCCTGATCTAAGCAGCATAATGACGCCGCTGCGGCTGCCTCGAACTTATAAAGACTTGGTCACATGCTTCAGACGGCCAATCACAGCTACTGAGACATTTGCAGGCATGGCTGGGATGGCTTAAGGCACACCAGTTAAACGATTGTTGATTGGCTGTTGAAAGCCCGCCATGAAAAGAGCGCCAAAGCATGCAAAACCCGGAAATAAAACGACCGAACACGGATTTTTACCCGAATATACAGTAAAGTGTCCGTGTTCATGTTCGGGTAACAAAAATCCAATTATTCGGTAGGAACACGAATAATACAGTCCGTGTTCGCTCAACACTATAGTTGAATTCTCAATTTTTCACAAAGGGATTTCCAAAACTTGGAGGTAAATTGGACCCCACGATCAGACACTATGTTAGTAGGAACTCCATGCAATCTTACAATCTCCTTGATGAACATTTTGGCAGTATCTGCGGCTGATGGTGTACCCTTCATTGGCAGGAAATGTGCCATCTTGGATAGTCGATCTACGACTACAAAGATGGTAGTGTGACCCTCGGATGGGGGCAGTTCCACAATGAAATCCATGGATATCATTTTCCAGGCCCTGTCTGGAATTGGCAAAGGTCTGAGTAGACCCCAAGACTTAGTTCTGGTTGTCTTGTTCCGAATGCAGGTGACACAGGTCTCAACATATTTCCTACAGTCCTTCTCCAGGCTAGGCCACCAGAAGGTACGCTGGAGCAGTTCAGTAGTCTTGTGGATACCAAAGTGACCAGCGAGTGTGTGATCGTGGCAGAGGCCCAGAATATTGACCTGGAATCTTTCGGGAATAAAGATTTTATTGTTGTGCCAAAGAAGTCCATCCTTAATTTGTAGAGTAACTCCGGGAAGAGGTGGCATTCCTCTAGATGCCTGTTTGATTTGGGATAGTAAGTCTTCTTGTAGCAACAGGAAGTTCCCCGAAGACAGGATCGTATCTGGAATCACAGATTCTTCCGCCTCACAGAACATGCGGGAGAGCGCATCAGGTTTAGTGTTCTTTGATCCCGGCCTATAGGTAACGTGGAAAGAAAATCTTGAAAAAAAAAGAGCCCACCTGGCCTAACGTGGTCTTAAACGTTTCGCAGCTCGCAGGTATTCCAGATTTTTATGGTCTGTGTATACCAGGATTGGATGAGCTGCTCCTTCTAGAAGGTACCTCCATTCTTCTAGAGCTGCTTTAATTGCCAAGAGTTCACGATCACCCACGTCGTAATTCCTCTCTGCAGGAGACAGTTTACGTGAGAAAAAGGCAACAGGATGCAAGAGGGCCTTGGCTCCTTGGCGTTGGGATAATACTGCTCCAACCGCTGACTCGGAAGCGTCTACCTCCAGGACATAAGGTAGAGCGGGGTCAGGATGTCGGAGCACAGGTGCGGAGGTAAACAGGGTCTTCAGGGTTTCAAAAGCGGCTTGTGCCTCAGGAGTCCACTGAAACCGAATACCCTGTCTGGTCAACTGGGTGATAGGAGAAATAATTGCAGAAAAGTTCTTGATGAATTTCCGATAAAAGTTTGCAAAACCGACAAACCGCTGTACCCCTTTCTTGTCTGTGGGGGCTGGCCAGTCTAAAATGGCAGACACTTTTTGCTGATCCATCTTGATGCCCTCTGTGGAAAGAACCAGACCCAAGAATTGAATGTCCTGTCGGCTAAACTCACATTTTTCGGGTTTTGCATATAAGCTATGTTGCCTAAGTCGGGCCAAAACACTCTTTACATGCCCATGATGATCCTCCAAGGTAACAGAAAAGATCAGGATATCATCAAGATATACAATGACAAATAAGTCCAGAAAGTCTCGAAAAATGTCATTTATGAAATGCTGGAAGGTGGCCGGGGCATTACAGAGTCCGAAGGGCATTACAAGGTACTCGAAGTGCCCAAAACGAGTGCGAAATGCAGTCTTCCACTCGTCACCTTCCCGGATTCGCACCAGATTATATGCTCCACGTAGATCCAACTTGGTAAACACGGTAGCAGAACGAAGTCTCTGGAATAGTTCTGGTACCAGGGGTAAGGGATAACGGTTTTTGATTGTGATCTTATTTAAGTCCCGATAATCCACACAGGGTCGGAGAGAGTGGTCTTTCTTCTCCACAAAGAAAATCCCTGCTCCTGCCGGGGACGTGGAAGGGCGGCGTCATTCCAATCGGTGTCAGCACTCCAGCATCTGAAGTCTGACGCATAATCTTCTGCCGTTCTGCTGCCTTGCTGAATGGTATGAAGGGCCGCTTCGGCAGTATTGGTCTTCTGAGGGTCCTCATACAACTCAGCCATAGCTCTGAAGAATAAGTTCAGATTTGATAGGCAAGGATCCTTATGTTCAAGTAGACGGTGGGCCCAGGACTGGGGTTCTCCTTGCAGAAGAGAAATAACATAGCCTACTTTGGTAGCCTCCAGGGAGAAGGTACGGGGCTGTAGGGCAAAGTATAGCTCATAGGCATTATGGAAGGATCTAAATTTGCTGCGATCGCCTGAAAACCTTTCCGGGGTTGGTACCTGGGGTTCAGGTGGCAAAAACATTACAGCCGGTGAGGCAGAAGATCCTCCAAGAGCAGGAGATGCAGGAGCTGCAGGAGATGACAAGGTTAATGACTGGACACGTCCCTCAAGTTGGTTATAACCCTCTTGCAGGTCCTTGACAGACTGTGTAAGTGCTGCCAGGTGATGGCATAATTCGTCCATTGGAGAGGTTCCTCGTTCAGGCTCTGACATTGGCTGCTTTGTACTATCACGTACCTGGAGGTGAGCCTGAACGGTGAGGAAGGCCTCTCTTACGCCTCTGACTCGGGACCCCTGATAGTGCAGACAGGAGGTGCCGAGTATAGAGTAGCACGAGTGCCTGATGTAGCTGGAAGCAGGCTGATGTCCACAGACAGGGATAGCCGGGTAGGTCCAGAGCAGGTATGCAGGCAACTGGTGCTGGTGGCAGGAGCGTAGTGAGACAAGCCGGGTCAGAAGCCAAACGGTCATACAGGAGCCAGAAGGAGCAGACTGGAGCGGAGGTCAAGGGACAAGCCGAGGTTGGTGCAGGCGGAGAGCAGAGGATAGTCAGGACAAGCCGACTCTGGTACTGGTAAACAGGATACAGGTAGCAGGTTCAAGTCAACAAGGCTGAAGACAAAGCAGCACTGAACCTGTGTGCTGATCCAGCTTAAATAGTGCTCTTCCTTGATGAGAAGGGTGGAGCCAGGATTAGCCTGTGAGTTTAACTCATCTTCTGCCAGAGCCTGTCTGACAAAACCTCTTCTTACACTCCATGCACTCTCCAGGCGGTGACTAGAGACCCGGAGGGTCGCTACCTTATACTCACTAGCCAACTATTAGACTGTGAAGTCATAATAGTTTCTGCTTATGCTCCCAACAAGAAACCACTGTCATTACTCTCCCACTTATTGTTCGTTGTTGCCTCACATGAACGTGGTACTCTTCTAATCTGCGGAGACTCCAACCAGGTTATTTATCCTTTTCTGGATAAATCTCCGGTCCCCTCCACCACCCAACGCCTTTCCTATCAACAGATCTTGAAACAGCACTCCCTAATGGACTCCTGGCGATAACAGAATCCAACTAAGCGACAATACACCCACTACTCTCATCCGCACAAACAATTCTCTTGCATTGACCATATATCCTGGTCAGCGTTGACACTTCTCCTCTCGCCGTGACCTCAACCATCGTACCCTGCACCTGGTCTGACCACAATACAGTCATAACCTCTTTTTCCTCTCTAGTCCCTAGACCAAATCCCCATTCATGGAACATCAATGACAGCCTACCAACTAACCTGATCCATGGTATGAAAATAGCAGAAGCCATTAAGGACTACCTAACTAACACATGTTAGTTAGGTAGTGCTTAATGGGTAACTAACAACACATGTTAGTTAGGTAGTCCTTGGATGTTTCTTTCCTGACATTATGGGAGACACATAAACCAATCAGGGGTGTGTGTATCAGTCAGGCTACCCACCCATGCAGGGAGAAACATCTTTTCTATTAAAAAGACTTAAAGAGGCTTTTTACAAAACCTCTAAAGCCTTCCAAACTTCACCGTCTCCGTCGACCAAACTGGACTTAGAAAAAGCTTGCTTAGAACTTGACCTTTTGCTCTCAGAATCAGTAGAAAAACTACTTTGCAGATCACGACACAATCTTTACATGAAAGATAACAAATAAAACACATTTTTGCTCTGTTGCCTTGCAAAACAGACTACACTCCTAAACCAGTACAATTGAAGTTAACCAAGGATATGTAGCTCAGTAATCCCCATAAAAATACCAAAAATTAATTTTGCAGGCGATCATCTCTAGACCACTGTTCCTGATCTTTGCAGATAGTATTTTGACAGGAGCTGTACCAGGTGACCAGAGAAAAGCCAACATAATACCAATATTCAAAAAAGGGCAGAGGCATATCCCAGGAAATTAAAGGCCGGTCGGCCTAACGTCAATAGTATGTAAATTACTGGAAGGGATGATAAGGTCCGGATAACCCACCACACACCATTTAAGCTGGTTTGACCCAAGTACTATATGGTATTTTGGGTCCTATTCTTCTAGTGAGCGCACATATTACTCCCTGTTGGTGTTGGGATTTCACGTGCACTGTGATTATTTACTGCATTTTGGACACTTCCCTCTTCACCATTTTCACTTGGGACTGATATTGTATGCTGAATTTCTGTTTATTTCACTTGGGACTGATTATTCATGTCTGATTTTCACTTTATTATGTATGGTTATTTATATATAATGTCTTATTAGCGCTGCACTTTATATATTGTTTTTTCATTGGTCAATTTTTTTGTCAGTTGTTTTGTGCAAGCAGCTTACTTCATGGTTAGCGCAGTAATTTTTTGCTATTTCACTGATAAGGGACTATATTCAAGAATTTGCTAAAGTCAACAGTATCATCAGTAGTAATCAGCACGGGTTTACAAAAGGACATTCTTGCCAAACCAATCTGTTAACATTCTACAAGGAGATGAGCTGTGAGCTAGATAGGGGGAGACCTGTGGATGTGGTATATCTGGATTTTGCTAAGGCATTTGATACAGTTCCCCACAAATGCTTAATCTACAAACTAAGGTCTGCAGGCATCGACCACAAGGTTTGTTCTTGGATAGAAAACTGATTAAAGGGGCGTGTCCAAAGGGTGGTGATAAAAAAGCATACTCAGACTAGTCTGGAGTGGTAAGTAGGGTCCCCCAAGGCTCAGTCCTGGGACCAATTTTGTTCAATATATTCATAAATAGCATTGAGGACGGGATCATTAGCTCAATCTCAGTTTTTTGGATGACACAAAAAAAAGCAGGGCAATAACTTCTCATCAAGATATTGAAATCTTACGGGATGACCTGAACAAAATAACAGAGTGGGCAACTACTTGGCAAATGAGGTTTAGTGTGGAGAAATGTAAGGTACTTCACTTGGTGTATAAAAACATAAACGCAAGGCGCATGCGCGGCCGCACCCTGAATGGATGCCTAACCAGGGAGCTCTGTCCCGCTCTGACACCATAGACTGCCCCACGGCGTTCTACAGCATACCTCTGCCTTCCCCCGGGCACTACTCACTGCCTAATTGCCCGGTGACCTCCATGGGACCCCCGATGTCCGGCTCTCAGGTCCGTAGGGACCTCTCGAGGCAGTTAAACTCCGCGGCCTCCCGCCCCTGCAGCCCTAAGATGGCGGCTGCTTCTACTCATGGCGCGGGACCCAAAGAGGAGACATTGCTGATGCTCCACAATAGGCTTCACAGCGTAGGTCAGTCACTGACAGCCCGACTGTCCCCCTGGAACTGCCACAAATTCTGTCCCCAGCCTCTACGGTCTCCCTCTTGGAGAGAACGATCGATGAGCTAACTCAGTCCCTGGCTGCGGCCTACCCTGATCTCCACAGATTATCACAGGGCCCCTTGCCTTTACCTCCTCACAACCAGCAGGATTTCTCGTATCTTGTGGCCACCTTTCCCAGATGCTTTCTAAGGGCCTGGCACAGACTGCTGCCCAGATTACTTCTGCCATCCATAATGATTTCCAGAACCTGGGTTCCAGGCTAGAAGCCATTGAAATCAAAACAGACCAAACCATTCATAAAGTTAACCAAAACTCTGCCAGAATGCAAGATTTACATGAGCAGCTTTAAACTGCCCTATCCAAAATTGATGAGCTTGAGAACCGCTCCAGAAGATATAATTTTAGGATTCGAGGATTTCCCGAAAGTGTTAAAGACGTAGATGATGTTGTCGCCAAATTTATCCAGGACTTAATCCCTGACCTGCCACCTCATCGCCTTGAGCTACATAGGGCTCAAAGGGTCCCTCAGAGCCCCCCTCCCTGATGGTTCTCCACGGGACATCATTGTAAAACTGCACTTTTACTAAGTGAACGAGGTGGTCATGAAGATCTCAAGGTGCTCTGAACACCTGTCCATCCAAAGCTTCCCAATCCAATGTTTTGCAGACCTGTCGCCCACTACTATTCAAAAAAGGCGAGCACTCAAACCGCTTCCTCAATAGAGATGTCCCGAACTGTTCGCCGGCGGACGAACATATGCGATGTTCGGTCCGCCCCCTATACTTCATCATTGAGGCAAACTTTGACCCTGTACCTCACAGTCAGCAGACACATTCCAGCCAATCAGCATACCCTCACTCCCACACCCTCCCACCTCCTATAAAAAAGCAAGGGCAGCATCCATCTTAGATCATTCTGAAGCAGTGTGTTAGTGAGAGCAGGGAGAGTGCTGCTGCTGCTGCTGTTAATAGGGAGAGTTGTTAGTCAGTGTTCTCGGTCTTGTTAGTCAGTGTTCTCGGTCCACTCCTGCTGTAAGGACAGCATCCTGACAGCACCCCAAAAAGCCCTTTTTAGGGCTGGTATTTCAGTAATTTTTTTTTATATATACATATATATATATATATCTATTGTGCAGTTGCCTGCCCGCCGTGTGTGAGAGGCCACAGACCCACCACAGACTGTACTTTGTGCACACCACACTCATATCGGGTGGCACAGTACTTTGCAGTTTAAAAAATATTTTTTTTTCCTCTGTCATAATTGCAGTTGCCTGCCGGCTGCCAGTGAGTGTCAGGTCCACAGAGTGTACTGTGCCCACTGCAGTGCCCACCACTGATTTATACGGTGGCACAGCAGCTTGCAAATTAAAAAAATATATTTTTTTTATAACTGCAGTTGCCTGGCCTGCCAGTGAGTGTCAGGTCCACAGAGTGTACTGTGCCCAATGCAGTGCCCACCACTCATATATACAGTGGCACAGCACCTTGCAAATTAAAAAAATATATATTTTTTATAACTGCAGTTGCCTGGCCTGCCAGTGAGTGTCAGGTCCACAGAGTGTACTGTGCCCACTGCAGTGCCCACCACTCATATATACGGTGGCACAGCACCTTGCAAATTAAAAAATATATATTTTTTATAATTGCAGTTGCCTGGCCTGCCAGTGAGTGTCAGGTCCACAGAGTGTACTGTGCCCACTGCAGTGCCCACCACTCATATATACGGTGGTACAGCACCTTGCAAATTAAAAAAATATATTTTTTTTATAATTGCAGTTGCTTGGCCTGCCAGTGAGTGTCAGGTCCACAGACTGTACTGTACCCACTGTCCAACACTCATATAGGGTGGCACAGCACCTTTCACGCATAGTACCACAAATCTAAAAAAAAAATGACAGGCAGGGGCAGGCCACCCTGCAGGGGCCGTCGTGGTCGGGGTGCTGTGATTTCCTTTGGCCCTAGAATAATGCCCAGTGTTCAGAAGCCACGTACCCTGAACTCAAAAAATTCTGAGGACATAGTTGACTGGCTTACACAGGACACCCAATCTTCTACAGCTTCCGCTCGCAACCTTGATGCACCATCCTCCTCCAGCTCAGCTTCGGCCACCTCTCAATTTACCACTCGCCCGCCCGCCGGCACCACCACCAACACTAGCACCACAGCTGCTTCACTTGATCTGTCAGAGGAGTTATTTACACATCAGTTGGAAGAAATAAGTGATGCGCAACCATTAGTGCCAGAGGATGTAGATAATGGGGATATGTCTCAGTCAGGCAGCATTATACACATGGATGTACATTGTGATGATGATGATGATGTTGTACCTGCTGCTGCTGCCTTTGCTGAGTTGTCAAGTGAAGCGGCTGATGATGACGATGTGTCCGTGGATGTCACCTGGGTGCCTGCTCGAAGAGAAGTAGAAGAGGGGGAAAGTTCAGATGGGGAGACAGAGATGAGGAGGAGACGAGTTGGAAGCAGGGGAAGGTCATCGCAAGGAGCTAGTGGCACAGTCAGACAGCATGTATCGGCACCCGGGGTCAGCCAGACAGCACGCCAATCAACGCAATCTGTTGCCACCACCAGAATGCCGTCATTGCAAATCTCAGCATTGTGGCATTTTTTGTGTGTGTCTGCCTCTGATAACAGCGATGCCATTTGCAACCTGTGCCAAAAGAAACTGAGTCGTGGGAAGTCCAACACCCACCTAGGTACAACTGCTTTGCGAAGGCACATGATCTCACATCACAAACGCCTATGGGATCAACACATGAGTACAAGCAGCACACAAACTCAAAGCCACCATCCTCCTCCTGGTCCAGCATCTTCAGCCACGTCAACCACTGCTGTCCTCCTTGCCCCCTATCAACAACCCGCCACTCCGCCTCTCACCTTCAGCAGTTCCTGCTCATCTGCCCACAGTCAGGTGTCTGTCAAGGAAATGTTTGAGCGTAAGAAGCCAATGTCACAGAGTCACCCCCTTGCCCGGCGTCTGACAGCTGGCTTGTCAGAAATCTTAGCCCGCCAGCTTTTACCATACAAGCTGGTGGAGTCTGAGGCCTTCAAAAAATTTGTCGCTATTGGGACACCGCAGTGGAAGGTACCCAGCCAAATTTTTTTTTCACAAAAGGCAATCCCCAACCTGTACTCTATTGTGGAAGAGGAAGTCATGTCATGTCTGGCACACAGTGTTGAATCAAGGGTCCATCTGACCACTGATACCTGGTCTGCAAAGCATGGTCAGGGCAGGTATATCACTTAAACTGCGCATTGGGTAAACCTGCTGGCGGCTGCCAAGCATGGAATGCGTGGCTCTGCAGAGGAGTTGGTGACACCGCCACGACTTGCAGGCAGGCCTGCTGCCACCTCCTCTACTCCTCCTACTCCATCCTCTTTGCTAACCTCCTCGGCTGAGTCCTCTTCTGCTGTTGCGTCTTGCTCCACACCAACTGCACCCCCCCAGCTCCCCAGGGGCTATTCCACATGCCGGATACGACAGTGTCACGCTGTCTTGGGGTTGACTTGCCTGAAAGCAGAGAGTCACACTGGACCAGCACTACTGTCCGCCCTGAACGCACAGGTGGATCAGTGGCTGACCCTGCACCAACTGGAGATCGGCAAAGTTGTGTGTGACAACGGAAGCAATTTGTTGGCGGCATTGAATTTGGACAAGTTGACACATGTGCCGTGCATGGCACATGTGTTGAATCTGATTGTACAACGCTTTGTGCATAAGTACCCAGGCCTACAGGACGTCCTCAAGCAGGCCAGGAAGGTGTGTGGCCATTTCAGGCATTCCTACACGACCATGGCGCACTTTTCAGATATTCAGCGGCGAAACAACATGCCAGTGAGGCGCTTGATTTGCGACAGCCCGACATGTTGGAATTCAACACTCCTAATGTTCGACCGCCTGCTCCAACAAGAAAAAGCCGTCAACGAGTATTTGTATGACCGGGGTGCTAGGACAGCCTCTGTGGAGCTGGGTATTTTTTTGCCACGTTACTGGACGCTCATGCGCAATGCCTGTAGGCTCATGCGTCCTTTTGAGGAGGTGACAAACCTAGTCAGTCGCACCGAAGGCACCATCAGCGACATTATCCCATATGTTTTCTTCCTGGAGCCTGCCCTGCGAAGAGTGCTGGATCAGGCCGTAGATGAGCGTGAAGAGGAAGAGTTGTGGTCACCATCACCACCAGAAACAGCCTTATCATCGCTTGCTGGACCTGCGGCAACGCTGGAAGAGGAGTCTGAGGAAGAGGAGTCAGAGGAGGAATGTGGCTTTGAGGAGGAGGAACACCAACCACAGCAGGCATCCCAGGGTGCTCATTGTCACCTATCTGGTACCCGTGGTGTTGTACGTGGCTGGGGGGAAGAACAGACCTTCAATGAGATCAGTGAGGATGAGGAATTGGACATGAGTAGCTCGGCATCCAACCTTGTGCAAATGGGGTCTTTCATGCTGTCATGCCTGTTGAGGGACCCTCATATAAAAAGGCTGAAGGAGAATGACCTGTACTGGGTGGCCACGCTACTAGACCCCCGGTATAAGCAGAAAGTGTCTGATATGTTACCGAATTACCGGCAGTCGCAAAGGATGCAGCAGTTACAAAACAAGTTAAAAAGTATGCTTTACACAGCGTATAAGGGTGATGTCACAGCACAACGGGAATCTAACAGGGGAAGAGGTGAAAGTAATCCTCCTCCTACCACGACCACGCCGGCAAGGACAAGACGCTTTACAGACGTGTTGTTGATGGAGGACATGCTTAGCTTTTTAAGTCCTATGCATCGCCACAGCCCTTCGGGGTCCACCCTCAGAGAACGACTCGACCCACAGGTAGAAGACTACCTTGCCTTAACTGCAGATATTGACACTCTGAGGAGCGATGAACCCCTTGACTACTGGGTGTGCAGGCTTGACCTGTGGCCTGAGCTATCCCAATTTGCGATAGAACTTCTGGCCTGCCCTGCTTCAAGTGTCCTGTCAGAAAGGACCTTCAGCACAGCAGGAGGTATTGTCACTGAGAAGAGAAGTCGCCTAGGTCAAAAAAGTCTAGATTACCTCACCTTTATTAAGATGAATGAGGCATGGATCCCGAAGAGACTGAAAGTGGGGGATGCATTTGACTAAAAAAGGGCTGATGAGATGCCTTGGGCTAAAAATGGTCCACACGCTGCTGTATTTAATCTCTGCATGCCGGATGACTTACGTGAATTTTCCGCCACCAACTACGGTTCAAGTCGCAAGTCGCAATGTTTTAGTGCACTTTCTGCCTGGAAAACCTCAACCTCAAGCTGCAACAATACCTTCTTTTTCAGGCATGTGTACATGCCTAATTTTTCTGGCCTCTGGTGCTACACTGTGGCTGCAAAAAACAAAACATAAAAAAAAAGGCACATACATGTGTCAATTCCCCTTCGTGATCGTTACCTTGTTGTGGTGAAGGGGCTTACGTATCACAATGAAGTGATCACCTCTAGGAGTGTGTTGGCAATGTTGGCACAGACGATAAGGTCGTTGCTTCATTGTGAACAGACCAAAAGCGATCCGCTGGATAATTTTTCATAGAAAATACATTAATTTTCTTTATGATCATCTTGGGTGATCATTAAAGCCTACTAGGCCAACAATGGGCCCACACTGCAGAATCATTGTTTTCTGGGTCACTTAATTATCACTGAACTACCTCAGCACGACCATAGGCTTTGAAAAACCGCCATCGCCTGCAATCTGCGCATGAGCACAGTCATTACTACAGCAAGATTGACGCATAGAGGAATAAAATTTATGTCATGAGTGTGTCAACTATTGACAACTCTTTGCGGTTGTCTAAAATCTATTCGATACACGTCCCCTGATAGGGGACGTAACAGGGATTAAACTGATAAGAATAGTACTACAAACACACCACTCATATATGCGCCGTGCCCAAAATTGGAAGTAAGAGGACAGACCAACCATCTTTTTCCATCTCCCGGTTCCTAAAATCTATTCCATACACCGGCCCCTGATAGGGGACGTAACGTAACAGGGATTAAACTGATAAGAACAGATTTTTTTAATTTAAAAAAAGAGGACAGCCTCTGCGGAGCTGGGTATTTTTTGGCCGCGTTACTGAATGCTCATGCACAATGGCTGTAGGCTCGTGCGTCCTTTTGCGGAGGTGACAAACCTGGTCAGTCAAACCCAAGGCAACATCATCGACCTCATCCCATATGCGTTTTTTCTGGAGCGTGCCCTGCGAAGAGTGCTGGATCAGGCCATAGATGAGCATGAAGAGGAAGAGTTGTGGTCCCCATCACCACCAGAAGCAGCCTTGTCGTTGTCGATTGCTGGACCTGTGGCAACGCAGAGAGAGGAGTCTGAGGAAGAGAAGTCAGAGGAGGACGGTGGCTTTGAGGAGGTGGAAGACCAACCACAGCAGGCGTCCCAGGGGGCTTGTTGTCACCTTTCGGGGACCCTTGGTGTTGTACGTGGCTGGGTGGAGGAAGAGACCTTCAATGACGTCAGTGAGGACAAGGAACGGGACATGGCTAGCTTGGTATCCAACCTTGTGCAAATGGGGAGTTTGCGGTTGTGCAAATGGACTGACTGACTGATTGACTGACTGACTGTTAAACGGGGAGTTTGGTCTGTCAGAGTTTGGTCTGTCACTGTGAAGCGGGCGTAACCCTTACACTACCTGATTGATACAACATCGTACCTGATCGTATACACACACTGGATGTTTTAAAGCACGTTATTCCAAACAATTTAGGAATGTTAGGTGATTTATGCCCTTTGTGGATTAAAACCCGGCTCTGCGTCAACTACGTAATTTTCCATGGGAGTTTTGCCATGGATCCCCCTCCGGCATGCCACAGTCCAGGTGTTAGTCCCCTTGAAACAACTTTTTCATCTCTATTGTGGCCAGAAAGAGTCCCTGTGGGTTTTAAAATTCGCCTGCCTATTGAAGTCTATGGCGGTTCGCCCGGTTTGCCCGTTCGCGAACATTTGCGGAGGTTCGCGTTCGCCGTTCGCGAACGGCAAATTTTAGGTTTGCGACATCGCTAGTCCTCATGCAATCCTTTCGACTGAATAGCTTTTTTTCTATTCTGAGATCACCATTGAGATATTTATGATAATGAATGAGGGTTATTGCGCTCAGCTGTGAACTCACAATAAAGTGCTAGTGCATAAACAAAGTTATGTCTCACATAAATCACATAAACTTATGAACCAATATGTTATAGGTGAATAATTCAATACACATCAATAAATAAATAAATAAATAAATAGGTGAATATATCAATAAACATAGTCCTTGAAAAGTGCTCGGTGCAAACTATTTGTTCCAGCAGCAAAAAATGGACTTGATATAAAGTGCCTTCACCAATCACCATGCACCCAGTGCTCGGATAAAATACTTCTTACCAGAAGAAGTTGACCCCTTAGTTATAAGGGGTCATGCCCAGCATATATCTCCACAAGAGCTCCAAAGTTTCCTGTTGCTATCTCCACATCCAGTATGTAATAAGCCAGAAATATAGAGGCAACTCCGAGACTCCGGACAACGGCACTGTGTAGAGCTGTGGTGTCGGTATGTTCCCCGGGGCCGGTCTCGCTGTCCGCCGGGCCCTCTGATGCTCTCCGCTTCCTTCCCTGCCAACCCTTCTCTCTCTTATCACACATTGCGTTATCACGTTTTTATTGCTGCTCGCTAGAGGAAGAAATTCCCTAATTTTTCACATTTATTGTCAAATATCACTCTGTTTGCGCAGTTCCTTTTTGGTTTTTACCGAATTTTGTTTTTTATTGAGATATTTATAAATTGCTAGCATGTCCCCTCTCAGACGTCTCTTCTCCAGGGAGAATAAATCAAGCGATTGCAGACGCTCATCATAATTAAGGTCCTCCTTCTCTGGACTCTCTCCAGCTCAAACACATCCCTCCTGAGCAGTGGCAGAGCCAGAGGGTTAGCTGGGGTGGCAATTGACACCCCAGAAGAAGTTCTTGCCACCCCTGTTGCCACCCCAATCCTGGGTGGGTGGGTGCATGCAGTGGCGGAGCCAGAGGGTTAGCTGGGGTGGCAATTGACACCCCAGAAGAAGTTCTTGCCACCCCTGTTGCCACCCCAATCCTGGGTGGGTGGGTGCATGACAGCGCCGCAGCGCCGCGGAGGAATCACAGGGGATGAGGATCGCCGTACAGGAGCTGCGGAGGGAGGCGGATCGGATGGAGAGCTGGTAGGCAGTGGGAGGGAGGCGGAGAGGAAGAATCACAGGGGACTGGAGCGCCCTGGGCGGTACCATTTAATAGAGGAGGGGGGGGGGCGCAGGTGAAGTGCTCGCAGTCCGCAGAGTACACTGTGTGTGTGTGGATGACTACACTACACACCATCCGCAATGTAGCTGCAGCCTGCAACGATGTGCCGAGTGCACTCTTCCTGCACTCGGCACAAGCCTAGAACAGCACAGCAGAGCCCTTCCCCTTCCCTGTCAGCAAAGACACTCCCCCCTGACGTGACGTCACTGAGATGCCGGCGCCGGCGGGATGAGAGACAGAGGACTCAGTCAGAGGAGAAGAGTGTGCTGCCAGGGCTGCCAGAGGAGGAACCAAGTTAGTAAGGAACAAGTAAGCAATACTTAGGATTGGGGGGGGCTTGGGGAGAGAGAGACTGAGGCTGTGGGGAGGTTCATTGTTAATGATATTTGTAATATGCAGCATGAGGGGGTAATGTACTGCCACTGGTCACTGATGCATTAGTGACCGACCAGTGGCTGTTAATTAACCCCTATTTGCTGCATTAGTGGCACCAGTGTCAGTGTTAACACTAACATTGGTGCCACTAATGCAGCACATAGGGGTTAATTTACTGCCACTGGTCGGTCACTAATGCATCAGTGACCAGTGGCAGTACATTACCCCCTCATGCTGCATATTACAAATATCATTAACAATGAACCACTTGCTGACCGGTTGCAGTATATGTACTGTGATGGGGTGTCAGCTACAGGCGTGCGTCCCTGCCTGTTTCAAGGTTTCTGGCACATGCCCCCACCCACCTACTCCCCTGTGATTTGACACAGCAAGAGACTGTTAGCAGATCTCAGCCAATGATTCACGGCCAAGACCTGCTGATCGGCTGTGTCAAATCACAGCCCAGAGCTCTGTGTTGACAATCAATACAGGGCTCTTTACAGAGGGAATGATCGCTTTTTCTTTCTTTTCCCTGCAAAGCAGAGAAAATAAACAAATCGATCTGTAGTAAAAAGCAGCACACGTTACACATTGTTAGGCACACAATTAGCCCCTTGATTGCCCCTAGATGTTAACCCCTTCTTAGCCGGTGCCATTAGTACAGTGACAGTGTATAGTATTATCACTGATCACTGTATACGTGTCACTGGTGATGTGGCAGTAAGTTCCCACAAAGTGTCAGGCCCGTGTCACGATCACAGTCCCACTATTAGGGTCCTTTAACAAGAATGATCTGATCAGATCCGCCTGTACGTTTTTCAGGTGGATCTGATTGGATGCTCCATGCATCCCTAAGGGGCAGCGGATGACACCCGCTGCTATCCGCTTCTGATCCTATCCATGAAATCCGGACGGATGGAAACCCTATTTTCCATCCATCCAGCGGATCGGATGAGAATGGACAGACGGTCCATTCTCATCCGATTCCCCCATAAAGGACAGCAGGGATCTGACACCTCTGTCTCCACACACAGAGCGGAGACGGAGCGGTCATCGGGGATCGGCGGATCGTTCCCCACTGAGTAGAACGGACTCCGTCAGCGGATGCGGACCGTGTGAAAGTTGCTGATCACCACCATTTCTAGTATATATAAAAAAAATAAAAAATTCCATTATATATCTCATTTGTAGGCATTTTAGCTTTCACACAAACACATTAATATACACTAGGGATGCACCGAATGTTCGGCGGCCGAACATTATTCGGCCGAAAATAGAAAAATTAGCACTTTCGGTGTTCGGCCGAATAAGTCAAAAGGCCGAATAATTTTGTGCCAAACAATAGGGCTGAACGATAGTCGATATGATATCGACTATCGTTTTGTGGCCGTAGGCGATATTCATATCGCCGAGGTCACGATATTTACATAGGCAGGGGGAAGGGACTCGGAGGAGGACAGGAGGACTCACAGACTTCCGTGAAGCCGGGACACTTCAGCGGTGAGCATACATACATTACTCACTCGTGCACTGCAGCTCGCCCCACACATTCAGTGAGTCTTACTCTCCTCCCTAGTTTTTTCAATGGCACATTCAGGGAGCCAATCACGCCGTGATTAGCTGCACAGCGAACCAATCACGCGTGCCTGCACACCTGATTGGTTCCGCTGTGCCGCTACTCACGGCGTGATTGGCTTCCTGAATGTGCCATTGAAAAAACTAGGGAGGAGAGTAAGACTCACTGAATGTGTGGGGCGGGCTGCAGTGCACGAGTGAGTAATGTATGTATGCGGCTGTGCTCCTTTCCAGGCTCCTACTAGTCCACCTCCAGCCTCCTACTACCACCACTATGAGAGACTGTCTGTCACTGTATAATCTGATCGAGTCCACACTGACACTGACTGACTGTCACTGAGTAATTGATGTTACCATATTAACCCTGACCTGCCCAGTGCCCTGTATCTGCAATTAAAATTTACAAGGCTGCCTGCATGCTTCCTGATTTCCATTCCCAGCATCCTTCCCAATCCCTACAGTGTCACTAACATTAACCCTATGGTACAAGGCTGCAGTGTGCACTGAATCCCATTCCCTACAGTAACATTTAGGGAGAGAGAGAGACATGAGAGGACAAGAGAGAGAGAGAGAGAGAGAGAGAGAGAGAGACATGAGAGGACAAGAGAGCGAGAGAGAGAGACACGAGAGGACAAGAGAGAGGACAAAAAATTGGCAAAATAAATGGAAAAAATGCGAAACACCGCGTTCGGTATTCGGCCTTCGGCCAAGCATTTCATTATTATTCGGCTTCGGCCAAGAATTTCATTTCGTTGCATCCCTAATATACACTTATTTTTTTACTAAAGACAGCAGATTTCATTTTGGTCTAAATTATGGAAGATTTTTTTTTTTTTTTTTTATTGGATGTTTTATAGCAGAAAGTAAAAAATATTTTTTTTTTCAAAATTGTTTTTTTCTTTTTTCATTCACATAATAAAAGCGAACACACACCAGTGGTATGCAAATACCCTCAACAGAAAGCTTTTTTTTTTGTGTAAAAAAATTACATACATTTTATTTGGGTACAGCGTTGCATGACGGGGGTAAAATCTTCTAGAGCTCAAGTGGTTAATTAACCTCCCAGAGAGTTAACCACTGCAGCCAGTTCACATGGGGATCGCAGTCACTGCCATCAATGCTGGGGGTTATTAAATAAGCTAGCACCATTGCTGGAGATCATTGTTGCAGAAACTGATGCAAATGCTGTGGATTATTATTGCGTAAATTGGCTGCTGTTTTAAGTATTTTCTTGTTTGAAATGACACTAAATCTTTCTTTACACCTGGGGGGGGGGGGGGGGGCAGTTTGCCACTGCATCCTGTCCGCATGCTGTATCCTGTCCGCCACCTGTATCCTGTCCGCATGCTCTGTCCGCCACCTGTATGTATTCATTCTGCCACATATTTTTTGTAGAAAATCCTAAGTGTATTTTGATTGGTTTGCAAAAAAGTTATTACATCTACAAACTATGGAACTTTTTATTTTTAAATTGTTTTTACTATTAATGGCAGCGATCAGCGATTATTAGAGGGACTGCGACATTGCGGTTGACAAATCTGACACTAAATGACACTTTGTATATTGACCCCCCAAAATAATATCTTGCCACCCCTTTGCCACCCCTGTTTTAAAAGTCTAGCTCCGCCACTGCTCCTGAGGACTGTTGACCAGAACTGGACAGAATACTCCAGATGTCCAGAGTTTTATAAAGTGGAAGGATTATAGTCTTATCCCTGGAATACATTCCTTTCTTTATGCATGCTAAAATTCTGCTGGCTTTAGCAGCTGCCGCTTGACATTGCATGCTATTGCCTATCATCTACCAAGACTCCCAGATCTTTCTCCATTTTTGATTCCCCCAACGGTTCTCCCCCTAACGTGTATTGTGCTTTTATGTTTTTAGTCCCCAAGTGCAAAACCTTACACTTCTCCACATTAAACCTCATTTGCCATGTCGTTGCCTACTCTGTTATTTTGTCCAGGTCATTCTGTAGGATATCTGCTTTATGCTGTGCAGTTATTGCCCTGCCCAATTTTGTGTCATCTGCAAAAACTGATATCGAACTACTGATCCCGTCCTCAATGCTGTTTATGAATAAATTGAACAAGGTTGGTCCCAGGACTGAGCCTTGGGGGACCCCGCTTACCACCTCAGACCAGACTGAGTATGCGCTGTTTATTACCACCCTTTGGACACGCCCTTTTAGCCAGTTCCGTATCCAAGAGCAAACCCTGCGGTCGATACCTGCAGACCTTATTTTATAAATTAAGCACAGATGAAGTACAGCCAACGCTGTTAGTTTTGCACTCCTGTGACCCGTTTTCAGCAGAGAGCGGGCTGAAGCTCATTCTCTGCTGATGTCACAGAGTTGGCCGAGGCTCCGTGTCATCATGACCACGGAGTAGGGATCCGCCTAGATCCCTGGACTGACACTCGGCCACTCCCACCCCCTCCACAGCTCAGCACTCCAGTAAGCGAAGAGGGGGCTTAGCAGAGAGCTGCTGACTGACAGTCAGCAGATCTCTGCTCATGAAGCTGTGAGAACCGAGTAACCGGCGGTGTTTGATCGCTGCATCCACCTAGGTAAGTATGAATTAAAAAAAAACACGAACCCATGCTTCCCTTTTAACACCATCAGCAGTAATCAGCACGGGTTTACAAATGGGCGTTCTTGTCAAACCAATCTCTTAGCATTCTACGAGGAGGTGAGCTGTGAGCTAGATAGGGGCAGACCAGTGGATGTGGTGTACTTGGATTTCGCTAAGGCGTTTGATACAGTTCCCCACAAGCGCTTAAATTATAAAATAAGGTCTGCAGGTATCGACAGCAGGGTTTGCTCTTGGATACGGAACTGGCTAAAAGGCAGTGTCCAAAGGGTGGTAATAAACAGCGCATACTCAGACTGGTCTGAGGTAGTAAGCGGGGTGCCCCAGGGCTCAGTCCTGGGACCAACCTTGTTCAATTTATTCATAAACACCATTGAGGACGGGATCAGTAGTTCGTTATCAGTTTTTGCAGATGACACAAAATTGGCCAGGGCAATAACTGCACAGCATGAAGCAGATATCCTACAGAATGACCTGGACAAAATAACGGAGTGGGCAACGACATGGCAAATGAGGTTTAACGTGGAGAAGTGTAAGGTTTTGCACTTGGGGACTAAAAACATAAAAACACAATACACGTTAGGAGGGGAACCCTTGGGGGAATCAAAAATGGAGAAAGATCTGGGAGTCTTGGTTGATGATAGATTAGGCAACAGCATGCAATGTCAAGCGGAAGCTGCCAAAGCCAGCAGATTATTAGCATGCATAAAGAAAGGGATGTATTCCAGAGATAAGACTATAATCCTACCACTTTATAAAACTCTGGTCCGACCGCATCTGGAGTATTCTGTCCAGTTCTGGTCGCCAGTCCTCAGGAGGGATGTGTTGGAGCTGGAGAGAGTCCAGAGAAGGGCAACTAAACTGATTAGGGGGTTGGAGGACCTTAACTATGAAGAGCGGCTGCAATCGCTCGATTTATTCTCCCTGGAGAAGAGACGTCTGAGGGGGGACATGATAGCAATTTATAAATATGTTAATGGGGATCTCAGCTTAAAAAAAAAGCTGTTCTTTCGAAGGAACTGCATGAGGACTCGAGGACATACAATGCGATTAGAGGAGAAGCATTTTAACCTCAGGCAACGAGGAGGGTTCTTTACTGTTAGGGCTACAAGATTGTGAAATTGTCTACTACAAGAGGTGGTTTCTGCGGGTAGTATGGTGGCTTTCAAAAGACTCTTAGACTTACATCTCAAGGATCAGGACATTAAGGGGTATGATGATTACAGCCACACACACCTACACAGGTTGAACTGGATGGACTATTGTCTTTATTCAACCTCACCTACTATGTAACACTGTTATATCTCAATCTATATACTGTATGTCTAGTAATAGAAACTGCTGCTAGGAAACATTTTATTTCTGCATGCTTAATGGACTTATGTTTAAATTAACAAAAGAACATTATTTTTAACACCTCCAAAGTTAAGAAACACTTTATCTAGTAGTTTAGGTGATTCTGTGGTTATTCATGTTGACTGGAGAGTATCCGCCCTGCCCCCATTCACGTGAAGAAATTACCCCCCCCCCCCATTCATGACCCTATCCCTATACTTGAAGAAATTACTACAACTTTGCATGGAAATCCTTGTTGTTTAAAGCCACACAGGAGGTCCTTGAGTGATTCCAGAAGCTTTGCCATCATTTCTCGACCTTTCTGGTGAGGCTTAAAGGAGGACTCCTGCTGGGAAAAATTTCCTGGGAATACCTAGAGGAAAAGCCACGATGCCAACCCAAAGCCTGAGAGTTCCAGTGAACATCACGAGCGAGAGATCTGAGGACAACCTAAGATGCCACATCCCAAAAATAACTAAGGCAACAAAAAGAAAAATAACCCTTTCAAACTGAAAGGACTTTAACCCTTTCACTGCCAGGTTCGTATGGCGTAGGAACCTATAGCACTGCTTTCAGCACCGATCCGTCTCCCCGCAAATCCGATCCCCGCTTCCTTCCTCTGCCTTTTCCACTGGCTTAGGTGCTGCAGGGGCTTGAAAGGCACCAAAATGTGTTCCCTCCGCCACTCTGACTGCTCCAATCGGCCCCGCCTCACTGGTTCCTCCACTCCAGCACTCCCCTCTTTCGTTCCAGGGGGCGGAGTTGAGAAGAATTGCTTCTCTGAGGTCCCATGACTGATCCGGACACTCTCTCTCTTGTATGTAGGGAGTGAAGGCATGTGCTGGTCTACACACAGAAAGGGTGCAGTCCAAGCATCAGGCCTGGGGGTTTAGATGTGCCACATATACTAACAAAAGAAATTCCAAACCATGTAAAAGGTAACAAATATAATTTTATTAGGTTTATGTATACAACAGTAGGGAGTATAAAAGTTAAATGTGGTACAGCAATCATAAATACATATTATTACATTACATAAAGCCCCACAGTGTCCGGGCTACATAGGTATAATGAAGAGCTGGAACTCTTGGCTCACAGCCCTGTCTCAGCCAAGCCCCAAGTGACACACACACTCCCTGCAGCCTGCCGTACCGAACAATGCCTGGGCTGTGTCGTTACACAGCCGGGATGATGAGATCCAGGAAGGAGAATGGAGTGGCCCAGAGCCCCCAACAGGGTGCCGCTGTTTTGCCTCAGAGGACACCACCTGGAGTGGGCAAACACAAGGAGAGGGAGGCTGGAGCCTCCTAACACAAGGCAGCCCAGGGGTGCAGAGGCCATGTTAACTGACCAGTGTTTTATTCTACCCTGACTTTTCAGGTGGGGTACAGAGGTACAAGTTCACATATGTCTGCAAACACCTGCAACACCTTCAAGCTACTTATGCAATTTTGTACCCATGAAGCGGATCTGCGCCGGCGACCTGATGCAGCTACTGGTCAGTGGCAGCCCGTCCATAAGGGACGCAGGGGCACTGCCCCCCTGGGCACATGATTAAAGCCTGAGGCTCTAATTGGCTTCAAAAAAGGGTGGGCTTGGGGCGCAGAGCAATTCCCCTTGACCCCACCCAGTTGTGTGACAATAGTGAATTAACATTCACGATTGTCTTCCTGATTCTCCTTCCGGACAATCAGGACCCACTTTCTGTTCGGCTGGGAGGAGAAGCCTGTCTGTTTGGCCGGGGGGGAGAAACCCCGGCTCTTCCCTCAGCTGGAGCAAGGGGCAGCAGCCCTACCTCTCCTTCTGAGGTATGGCCCCCTTCCAGCTCATTACCAAAGGGGAGGGGGGGTGGCTGTGCAAGTGAGGGGGGATTTATGTTTGTCGCCCCCCCCCCCCCAAAATATTGAGCACCAGCCACCACTGCTAATGGTGATTAAATGCTACCTCCTCCCTGTTGTGGCATTGGCCTTAAGCCTACATTTGCCACTGAACATCATTTCTTTTTTTTCCTGCTCTGGGTGACCCCCTTCTCCTGCCGCCTGAAGTTGCTGCTTCAGCACTCTGAGAAGCTGTCAGGATAGAGAGCGGAGGAGAAATGAGGTTGGGGGTGGGGGAACTTGGTAAACATGTGTTTTATCAGCTCCCTTCCTTTCCTACAATGGGCATAGTCAACAAATACTACCATTTGTTTCTGTGTCCATTGATAACTGAGCATTAGGGATGGGTGAACGGTTTGGCCATTCGTCGAGCATCCGAATTTGCAGGGTGTTCGGCGGGTGTTTGCCCAGACGAACACCCTGCAATGCACTGAGCGCTTCACAATGCATTCTGCACCCTGATTGGACAAAGCTTTGCCCAATCAGGATGCAGTGTAAGCTGGTTGTAAGAGAGGAAGCCGGCCGTGGTGTCCTTAACACGCGATGAGTCATCAGCTGTCAATTGGGTTTCTCCGCTGATAGCTGAATAAAACAAAACAAAAAAAAAAATGGTAAATGGATATTGGATACATGGGTCTCCTACCTTTTCACCAAAAAAATGTTGAATGTAATAACCACAAGAAACAGTTTTTGAAGAGTCCTTTATTAAAAAAAAAAATAGTGTCCCTCGATGTAAATCCATCGTCATCACGACGCCCGCCGAACCCGGAAAAAAAAAAAAAAAAAACGCTCTTGCCTCCTGGGAGGCGTCCCGCCGTCTGCCCGCTCTGCGCTTTGACAGTTCTTATATAGGAAAGGGGCGGGGCCACTCGGCTATGTCACCCGGTGGCACTGCCCGCTTCTGACATCATAGGGATTTATTGCAGCACCCAAAAAAATCAGTAGCACGTTTTTTTATTCTACAGGTTATGTGCTTTCAGCAAATGTATTGTTTGGGGAGTCTTTTCAAATTCTGAAAGCTGTAAGTGAAAAATTGTAACCTCCAGATTTTTAAAGTAAACTGTTTTTATTTACAGTTTCTTTTTTTTTTTTTTCCCCATAGAGATTTTTTTTAACATTCTGCTAAAACCTTTGTGAATTAGTACTGCTTAGACCTTGAAGAGGGGGGCATACCCCGAAAGCTTCTCCTGAAAACTTGTATGGTAATGCAAATAAAAAAAATATCATGGACAGTTCTTAAATGTTTCTGTCATAAGTGCACTAATACAGCTACAATCACCTCAAGCTTTTTCCCCTATGAAAATAGCTCCCCTCACTCCCTGGGACTTGAGAGAGCACTAAAGTGTTGCTAGCTAATAGCTATATCTAGCTCTCCACAACCCCCCCCCTGCATCCTTAACCTACTTCCACCGCCAACTTCCTATTCTCTACCTCCTTAATCCCTATCCAGAGAGAGCACAACCGTTTAGCCCCTTGGTTGACCCTGCTCCAGCACAGCTGCTTCTGTGTGGAGATCTCAACTTTGTTTACAATCTAAACAAACATGTCTCAAAAGATGCATCACATTTTTTCTCTCTCATCTTGAAAACCCAGGTTGGAACTAATTTTTTACACTGCATTTCCCTCCCCCATGTGCCAAAATGCCAAACAAGCCCCTGCAGAGTTTACTTCTTCAATCAACATAAAAACTTCCCCCTTTTTACCACAGCCTCTATTGGCAACATCCTATTCTTCAACCATGACCCTATCCATCTCAAACTCACTCTTAAGGATGTAGCACCCCCCTCAACCTCCAGGGGCCTAGTGGTGACCCCCAGAGACAGGGAGGGCTGACATTCCTCCTCAGGGTGCTGGTTACTAGGCATGGTGGATGATGTACAAGGTAGAAAGATGGGTGCCAGTCACTTTTAAGCTTGAACAAAGAGAAGTTTATTTCTCACAACAGGAAAAATGTGGGAGGGGGGGTGGCACGTGACACCTTTAGTCAAAACAGCAGCAGACTAGCAGACCAGCAGACTCCCTAAACAAAAAGGTAGACAGCAATACAGAAAAATAGCCTTTAACTGGAACCAGCAATCTGTACTTTTGTAGCATAAGTGGTCTCCTATAGCAACAAAATTCAACTCACAGAAGGTGCAGGAACTCTTTGAAGGATTCCATCTTGATGCTTTCCCAGGCTCTCCATGGTTTACGGGTCCATGGCACAGTAACCTCTGGTACTTTATCTCAGGTCTCCATCCTTTCCTTCATGCTTTCAGGTAGTGAGCAGGCTCTCCTTTGCAGAGTCTTGAGCACATGACTAGGCCTCAGACTTTAGGCCTACTCAGTAGAAGCTGTTCCTCACCCCCCCCCCCCCCACACCACAGTCTGGGTGAAAAAAGACCCAGATCACCTGACTTTCTCCAAATAAATACCTTCTCCCAGCATGCTTGGCTGAAAAAAGTATACATATGCTTAAAGGAGTTGTAAAGTCAGAAGGTTTTTGATCTTAATGCATTCTATGCATTAAGATAAAAAACCTTCTGTATGTAGCAGCCTCCCCAGCAACCCCTAATACTTACCTGAACCTGATCTCTGTCCAGCAATGTTCACGAGTCCCTCGGCCGTCCCGTCCAGGACTCTCCCTCCTGATTGGCTGAGATACAGCAGCGGCGCCATTGGCTCCCGTGGCTGTCAATCAAAGTCAGTCAGCCAATTGGGAGAGAGAGGGGCGGGGTCGAGCTGCAACTCTATATCTGAATGGACAGACGGAGCTGCAGCTCGCCTCAGGTACCCCCATTGCAAGCTGCTTGCTGTGTGGGACACTCGACTGAAGGGAGGAGCCAGGAGCTGCAAAGAGGGACCCGGGAAAAGGAAGATCTGTGCTGATCTGTGCAAAACCAACACAGAGGATTTAAGTATAACATGTTTGTTATTTAAAAAAAAAAAAAAACTCACTATAATTCATCACACTAATGCCAAAATAAGAGTGCCACCTATTGACAAAAGGGAAAAACCACAGCCAAACCAGGCTTAAGAGGAAAATCCAATGATCATAAAGACTACAAATTAGCCAGGCTAGCACCTAGCACAGCTAAATTTATTAGCAGCCCTGTTTAAGACAAGGGTGCTACAGAAATATCTGAACAAGTAAAATATCTCAGAAACTGAATAAGCTTCTTTTGCAGGATCTCTTGATCTGCTCTAATGTGAATAAAGAAATGCAAAATGTACTTTTTATCAATAATGGTTTCTTTGCTAACCCTCTTTCAGTATGGAAAGCACATAAATGTTTGATGTGAGGTGTTCTCATTAACATGGTATGCGGTTGAAAAGAGAAAGAACCACATACATTAACACTCTACTCTTTCATAGCTTTAAAGTTGAGTCTTCACACAATCCATAGCTCAATCTACATACACTGAATTACTAGTTGCATGAGCATGTTTTTATATCAAAGAACCAAACAACTTCTGATTTTCTAGTTCTCAAAAGAACCAGATGGACTTCTGGCTGGAGCCCTCAAAGGGCACCATTCAAAATCTTATATCTTTCATATTACATTGCACACAGGCAGTGGTGTATTTAGGTTGTGTGCTGCCCCAGGCCTGACTAAACTTGGGCACCCCCTAATTTAAATATGACTCACCCCTTCCTGTAAATGCCACACCCCTTCCTGTTTATGACTCGCCCTGTCATCTGTAAACCACAGACTACAACCACAGTCTATCAGTGCCCATAAGTTCAGCCTCATCAGCACCCATCAGTGCAGCCTCATTACTGCCTATCAGTGCAGCCTCATCAGTGCAGCATATCATATCATATCATATCAGTGCAGCCTCATCAGAGGCCATCACTGGCCACCAATGCATCATATCATTGCCCATCAGTGCTGCCTTATCAGTGCAGCTTATCAGTGCCATCTCATCAGAGGCTATCAGCGCAGCCTCATCAGTGTCCATCAGTGTGCCCATCAGTGAAACATGATGAATAGTTAATTAACCCACGCTAGGAACAACAATGTGCAAAAAATATTGTGAAAACTGTTTTTGCAGCTTCTGTTCACTAAGTCACACTTAGGAAAGATGATGTACCAAAAAAACAGCGCTTGCAAGAAATTACAAAATATGGATCACCAATATAACGATGGTCTGGAGGAGACTGGAGGAGTCCTGTCTGTTAAGATTTACTATAAGGTTCATTTGACCTGTGTTAAAGGTCCACCGGTTCTGGTGAGTGAATTTCCAAAGGGATTCGTGACACCCTTGCACCGTTTGGAGCACTCATTGTACTTTATATACCAGCAGCACTTTGAGCACGTTTGCACTTATTTTGGACTATATTTGAGGAGTCACATTGGATAATTACATCATTTTAATATTATTATTTATTGCACCAAGCATATTTAGCATCTTTTGCACTTTGTATTCATTTGCGCCAATTATTATTGCAATTAGCACTATTGTACTTTATATTTGTGGTTATTTCATTGCACTAATCATTTGTATTTAGCACCATTGCACTTTAAGACCACCATTATATTGGTGATCCATATTTTGTAATTTCTTGCAAGCGCTGTTTTTTGGTACATCATCAGTGAAACATATCAGTGCCCAATCAGGGCAGCATATCAGTGCAGCCCCATCAGTAAAGCTTATCAGTCCCGCCTCGTGCCCATCAGTGCAGCCTCATCAGTGCCCATCATTGCAGCATATTGGTGCTGCCTTGTCATTCCTGCCTCATTAGTGCCCATCAGTGCAGTTTATCAGTATGCACCACTGCCGCCTCATCAGTGGCCATCAGTGCAGCCTATTAGTGCCCATCAGTGCAGCCTATTAGCGCACATAAGTGCAGCATATCAGTGGCCATCAGTGCAGCATATCAGTGCAACATATCAGTGGCAATCAGTGCAGCTTATCAGTGCTGCCTTATCAGTGCAGCCCCATCAGTGCAGCTTATTAGTGTCTCCTCATCAGCGGCCATTAGTGCAGCCTTATCAATGCCCATTAGTACAGCCTCATGTCACAGGATTAGTAAGATTACTCCTTTCTTTTAAGAAATTTGGACTTGTGTTTGCTGCCACTGATTGTAATCATAGGATTATTTCACTTATTTGTATGATGACTAGGAAGTCCGTAGTCATTGTATAAATAAGTGAAATATTCAGTGTCAGCAAACACAAGTCCAAATATCCTAAAAGAAAGGAGTAATCTTACTAATCCAGTGACATATTGCGATAGCACTTATGAGGTGAGCAGGTCCAAAATATTATTGCCATAATATACAATTAAAAGTCTTAATTGTATATTAATTGTATATTATGTATATTATGCAATTTAGTATGCTCGCTTAAGGACAAGGATGTTTAAAGAAATTCAATTATATTATTGACATGATGTCTGCCATACCTGGGGACGGAGAAGAGTAGGTGGAGCATTAGGCTGCAGTGCCACACTTTTTAGCATTGCCGGCCGTCGGGCCAGTTGTATTAAGTGTGGTCGGCGGCCTGCGGTCTGTCCGATTGTCCTCACCAGCCGGTATTATCATACCAGCAGGTAGCAGTGTGACTGCTTTATGGGGGTGCCAGACTGACTTGCCTCCTGGACCCTGCCCACTGGCCCAATTTGCCCCATAAGACTGGTACTATGCTAAAAGTGTAGCACAAGCCGTCGGGGACCATTTTCCTGTGGGAGCCAGGAGGAGGCTGTTTTTTTTCTTCGGGGTTGCAGCTTTTTTGCTGCCCCCTGCAAAGTGCCGTCCTAGGCCTTGTTGGCCTAGGCCAAGAAACAGCACTGCACACAGGGACCACAATTTCCACCACAAATTCACAGCCTCTGAGTTATGTGCCTTTTAAAAAACATATAATCTTTCCCATCACTGGTTCTCTCAGGGGACCCCCTCCTAATGTGTATACTGTATTGCATGTTGATTTTTGGCATTCAGATGCATACCTTCACATTTTTCTCAATATTGAACCTCCTCTGCCATGTTGCAGTCCAACCCCCTTTTTGTACATGATTCCTGTAATGATGTAGCCTTCACCCAATGTACTAAGTGGGTGTACAACGTGTATAGTACATAGTACTATACAGTATATGTACTGTACATAGGGTAATTTATTTTAGTTATATTGTTGAGTCAACATAGGAATGGCTAGGACATTTATTGAATTTAGGAACAGCCTATAACAACTGAACAGGGGTTTTACCCTTTCCCTCCCTAACCAGACTAAAAAAAGTTTTGACTGGAGTTCCAAAATAATTTATTAAGAGAAGGGAAGAATAAGTAAAATGTTTAAAATTAGATTTTCCTTTGAAGGGACAAATTTCAAGAATTTACTGTGCTTTTTTATTATGTGCAGAAAGGAGCATGACTTTCTCTTTTTTTCTCTTTTTACCAGAAATAGTTAATAAGAAAGGTGCATTCTAAAGTTCCCTCTGAGTGACTTGTGCAGAGTTATATTTAATGTAATCCTCTACAGATGTGCTCCAAAGAGTTGATTCTGTGTGTATAAGGTCATTTGTTGCAGACAGCATTTTCTGAAGAGTACAGCATGCCCTCTCAAATCACTGTAGAGCCTGATAGATACTGAAGGGTCAGCTCCGTTATTTGACAAGTGTTATATCTGGTATAACAGACACAACCTTAACATTCATTTACACTATGCCATTTTGCACCTCTCTCGTGCGGCAAATCCATATATTTAGTAATGTGAAGCACAATGGATCCTGCAGAAATCTCCACATTTCAAATAGTAGGATGACACTGGAAAAGCCTTCAGTTGCCATCCAAAACACTTAGATAATCTCTCACTGAGCTCTGTTCTCTTGAGGATTAACAACTGGCTGGGCGGGTAGAACTGGAATTAATAGAATAATATTAATATTTATATACTCTGCTGATCTAAACAAGCAATTGTAATTTCCAGGAAAGGCTTATATTGTCTTGTTCCTGGTAGTCAGGAATTGGCAAATACCAGTTGCCAGAAGCATTTAAATTATTTTTTGGCCTTGGGTAAATTGCTGTTGATCTACGTTTTATTATTATTATTATTTACACATTATTATTGCCTTTGTAATATATTTTTTGATTTTTAAAGAGGATCTATCATCCTGCTTTTTTAAAGATAAATAAGGTTGAATCATGATTGATAAGAAAGGTCATGCAGCTTTAGGATGCTGCGTTTGATTTTCACAGTCTAGCCTGGCTATTTATTTTTCACAACAATAATTAGGTTTCTGGCTCTCACCTATCCAGGTTAGCTTCTATCAGGAATACATAACATAATTAGATTTTCAGGCAAATCATTTAACCTAAACCTATTTGCCTACATATACTCTTGTGCAGTCTGTCAAGGTCTGTGTGATAAAATCGGGACAATCTGTGAATCATGAAGATTTTTTTTGTGAAGAGTACAAAGCATTTGAAGACAATTGTGATTTATAAATTGTTTAATCCTCTTTAATATGGATAAATCTGCATAAATATGTTTAAAGCAGTGTTAAACCCAAAACAAAAAATTTAATTTATTGCAGCTTACCAATCATTAGATGTAGCGGGTTGTAGTTTTTTTTTTTTTTTTAGGCTGTTTCCCTTGTTTTCACCTGGTGATCCTGCCAGTAACACACCTTCTGTATTAGAGTGCCCCCACTCCAAATCAAGGAGCACAGAGGCTCCCTGACAGTGGTAAATGGACCGTCTCATCTCTGTAACTGCAAGTGAGCCTTTCTTTTGAAAAGCAACAGACTTACTGAAACTAGGTACATTACAAGGATTTTACCAAACTTTGTTGTAGATTCCTACCTTTTGTTATTCTGAAGAAATCATTGTTTGTTCTTCTGTGCCTCTGTGCTAAGAGGGTCAAATGGGAGTGGTTTCACAATTATCTATCAGTTGGCAGTTGCAGGACTCTAATGAGAGAAGCTGCTGGGCCTGCATCCCTTTAGACGTGTTCCTATTGGGAGCATCTCATCAAAAATGACATTTTTGTTGCAGGGAATGCCAGAAATCTGACTTGTATCTTAGGCAGACTTCTGGGAAAATTGGTGAGCCAATCACACAAGCAGGAAATGATGTTTCTGGGGGTGAGGTCTGTGTACAGAGCAGCTCCAGGTAGCCATATTGGAATGCATTTTCAGAAAATTACAACAGCTGCAGATTAAAAAGAAAAGGTATGTTTTAAAAAACATTCAATTACAATAGGATTTGTGTTGCAATTGTAAACGCTATAATGTTTCTTCTTTATTTGCTATTTTGCAATTTTTTCCCCACAAAAGTGAAGTTACCCTTTAAGAAAGAAAGTTTTAAAAAAGAAAAGTATTAAAGCTGTCACATCTAAACATTAAGTTGAAGTATAATAAATGTTTGTTTTTGGTTTAATAGCAAATTGAATAAAAACATTTCCAGTTTACCTGTTTTTTAATGGATTTTTTCCTAAAAAAAACATGACAGCATACACACATGGCACAGGCTCTGCCCCCCACTCAATCCCTGGCTCAGTTATACTATATAAATGAGTCACTTCCCCCAAGGTTGCAATCTCTTTTTTTTTTTCCTCACCTCTAAGCCAGATATGGAACTATTTAAAGCAGAACTTTTACCCTCACATTCATCTGGCCTAGCCGCACAGGTTCCGCCTCTCCTGTGGCTATGCTCCTTGCATACAGGTTGTAGAATGCCTATAAGAAGGAAGCCTCCCCTATGTGCAGGCTTCAGGGTTGTAGGATGCTGGTCTCTAGGGATTGCACAAGCACCTCCTTCATTATGACTCCATGGATGGATATTCATTGGACCATGGTGCACAAGACAATAGTACTCAGCTACTGTTGTCCTGTTAAGAGTTGTGTACAGTTTTATTAATTTCAGTGCTCTGCTTAGTTTGCATTGCCTTTAGTACTTTGGATGTTGGACATCAATCTGTAAATGCTTCTGTCTAATGTGCCTCAGACCTTGCTCACATTTGCACAAGGGTCCATTTGCTGTTGATCATTTGGCAGCCCTTGGCGATGTGACTGGTCGTGGACAGCTGGTCGGTGGAGACACTTGGGTCGCTGTGGCGGCTCCTTTTGCAGTTGTAAGTGTGGCTTTGACCCATTTGTAGTGTATTATGGCTAATGTTTTAATTAGTACTCCCAGGTATTTATTATGCTTACAGCCCTTCAGCTCATCCATGAGCCAGTAACCATGAACTTACCTAGAGACCAGCCATGTTCATTAAGGTGAGGGTCAGGTAGGTACTATATATTCTAGCCTAAAAAAGAGTGCACATTATGGGCATATCAAATTACAAATCGCCCCAGCCCCCAACACCAGCACCACTTCTCAAAAGGAAAAAAGGCAATATGCTCCTTCAACAGTGACCAGTCCTCTTTAGCCCTGAAGGAACCACTATGCATTCAAGGCACTGCCAGGAGAGGCAGGAATAAGGAAACATCGCTACAATGATCATCCTCAGCAGTATTGGGCTTGTGGTTAGCTGGCTAGCTTGCCAAGATGTTGTGCCAAGCTGCATGTCAGAGGCAGTATTGAATAAGGATTCAAAATGGCAAATGTTTTGACTTTCATCAGACTGACTGACTAATTGTCAAATACTAAGCCTAAGCAAACAGCTATGTTTGTTTAAAGGCCACCACTGCTTCAGAAACAATTTGTCAAAGAGTCTTCATCAGACTGGCCAGATGTATCATCCTCGGCTAGTGATAGCTGGCTTTCCTGGGAAGTTGCTATGCCACTTGCCAGGCTTGCATATCAGAGGCAACAGTGGGCAATGATGCAAGAAACCAGATGATCTCTAGTCGCTAATGCTCAGGTACTAAGCTAACCAAACAGTTAAGTTTGTTTAAAGAGTAACTCCACTTTTTTTTTGGAAAAAAATAGCAAATAAAGAAAAAATAATATAGCCTATACAATTGAGACACAAGTCATATTGCGATTGAATGTTATTAAAATACCTTTCCTTTTTAATCTGCAGCTGCTCCAATTTTCTGAAAATGCAATGCAATATGGCTACATGGAGGTGTTTTGTACACAGCATGTGTACAGAACTCCCCCAAAAACATTATTTCCTGCTTCTGTGATTGGCTCATTGATTTTACCAGACATCTGCACTAAAATGCAAGTCAGACATCAGGCATCCCTTGCAACAAAAATTTCATTTTTGATGAGATGCTCCCAATAGGAACACGTCTAAAGTGTTGCAGATCCAGCAGCTTGCCTCATTAGTGCTCTGCAGCTGCTGCAGCTGATTGATAATTATGAAACCACTCCCATTAGGCTCACTCAACACAGTGGCATAGAGGAACAAACAGTAATTTCTTCAAAATACTAAAAGTAGGAATCTGCAATAAAGTTTGTTAAAATCCTTGCAATGTACTGTACATAGATCACTCAGAGGGAAATGTTTTTTTTTTCTCAACAGAAGTGGAGTTACGCTTTGAAGGGTACCTCTGCCTCAGAAGCAACTAGCCAATGAGTCTTAATCAGACTAGCCAGATGTGTCTTCCTGCTAGCAGGGGATGCAATATCCTCTCTGTAAAGCCTATCTTTACTTCAGAGGCAGTTAGCCAAGGAATCTTTTTCAGACTAGCCAGATGTGTCACTCTGCCATTGGATGAAGCAATAACCTTGAAGATGCCTTGGAACAACACAATGGAAATTGAGAAAGTCTATACTACCATTAGGTAGTGTTTTGTGACCTGCATTGGAGCTTACTTCAGTAACCAAGGCTATTTGGATATCAGCAAACAAAAGGTAGGGAAAACTTTAGCCAGTAATTAAGTCTCTGTGTTTTTTGATCCCTGAGTGAAATTGAGTGGCCAATGATACAGTACAGTCACTATAGATGCAATATATTGTTCCTTTAGAACAATGTAGTATTCCTTTGTGGTCAGTCAAGCCTTGAGGCTTAACCCAAAGACTGCACATACCTTTTCTAATATAAACTGGCAGCTGTTCAAGTTGGATTCAGTGATATCTAGAATGGGGATTAATCCCTTATGTTAGTCGCCAATGCCTGCTATTATTAGGCTTATGATCTACCAGAACACCCAGATCCTTCTCCTCTATGGATTCCCCCAGTTCTACTCCATCTAGTATGTATGATGCATGCATATTCTTACCCCCCAAGTGCATAACTTTACATTTATCAATATTAAACCTCATTTGCCACATAGTTGTCCAATGAAACAGTGCATTGAGGTCAGCTTGTAAGTTGGAGACATCCTGTAAAGAAGTTATTCCACTGCAAAGCTTGGTGTCATCTGCAAAGACTGAAATGCTACTGTTAATCCCAGACCCTATATCATTTATAAAGATATCAAAAAGTAAGGGTCCCAACACTGAACCTTGGGGTACACCACTGATAACTTTAGACCATTCAGAGTAAGAATCATTAACCACTACTCTCTGAATTCTATCTTTTAGACAATTTTCTATCAAATCACAAACCGATCTTGCCAAGCCTGTAGATTTTACCTTACACATTAGCCGTGTGTGGGGAACTGTGTCAAACGTTTTTGCAAAATCCAAGTGTACCACGTCCACAGCCACCCCTCTGTCCAAGGTTTTACTTACCTCCTCATAAAAAGAAATCAGGTTTGTTTGACAACTCATGTCTTTCATGAATCCATGCCATCTGTTGCTCAAAATATTTTTTTCCAACAAGAACTCATCTATGTTGTCTTTTATTAAACTCTCCAATATCTTCCCGACTATAGAAGTTAAACTAACAGGTCTATAGTTACTTGGCAAAGACTTTGATCCCTTTTTAAATATAAGCACCACATTGGCCCTACACCAATCCAGTGGTACTATTCCAGTCCTTAACAAGTCCCTAAAAATTTGAAACAAAGGAGTAGAAATTACAGCGCTCAATTCTTTTAGGATGCATGGGTGGATGCCATCTGGTCCAGGTGCTTTATCCACCCTTATTCTGTCTAAATATTTCTGGACCATATCACTTTTGAGCCATTGTGAATAATTTGGGGCTGTGTCAATACCGTTCTCATTATAGTCATGAGCTCCTCCATGCTCCTTTGTATATAGAGAGCTGAAGAAAGTATTTAATAAATTTGCCTTCTCTTTGTTCCCAGTCACCCACTCCTGATTATTTTGTAAAGGGACTACATGCTCAGACCTAACCTTTTTACTGTTAATATATTTGAAGAATTTTTTGTTGTTTGTCCTACTATCTTTTGCAATCTGTCATTCATTTTGAATTTTTGCATCCTTAATTTCCTTTTTACATATTCTGTTATATTCTTTGTAACAATTAAACAATGATAGTGTTCCTTCATTTTTATATCTTTTAAAAGCTTTTTTCTTTTTATATATAGCTTTTTTTTAACTGTTGCCATGAGCCACATAGGTTTTTTTTTTTTTTAGCCTTTTAACCACTTGACCACCGGAGGATTTTGCTGTCTTCCGTCCAGGCCACTTTTTGCGATTCGGCGCTGTGCGACTTTAACTGACAATTGCGCGGTCGTACAATGCCGTACCCAAACGAAATTTACGTCCTTTTTTTCCCACAAACAGAGATTTCTTTTGGTGGTATTTGATCACCTGTGCGATTTTTAGTTTTTGCGCTATAAACAAAAAAAGAGCGTTTATTTTGAAAAAATAACAATATTTTTAACATTTTTTTATATGAAATTCCCCCCCAAAAAAATGTAAAAATCAATTTTTTTAAAAATTTTTGGCCAATTTGTTTTCTGCTACCTATGTTTGGTAAAAAAAATCGCAATAAGCGTATTTTTTGGTTTGCGCAAAAGTTATTGCGTTTACTAACAAAGGGAAAGATTTCTTTCATTTTTGGTGTTTTTTTTTTAACGCGTAATGGCGGTGATCTGCAATTTTTTTTGCGGGACTGCGACATTGCGGCGGACAGATCGGACCCTTGACTGACATTTTTGACACTTTTGGGGGTACCAGTGACATTACTGCAGTAATCAGTGCTATAAATATGCACTGTTACTGTAAAAATGACACTGGCAGTGAAGGGGTTAATTTTATTGGAGAGGGAGGGGTTAATGTATGCCTGGTGCTTACTGACGTGTGGGGGGGGGAGGTGACTGAGTGACAGAAGGACAGATCGGATGTCCAGCTATGCTGAACACTCCGATCTGTCAGTCCCTGTCACTATGGAGATCCGCCCGCTCTGTTTACACAGGCGGGCGGATCTCCTCACTCGATTCCCCAACGATCGGGGCAGATCGCCGCTGCTCCTCCCCTGGCCCGACTCCCGCTGTGAATGAATACAGCGGGAGCGTGCCTCCGGCGGCGCGCGAGCGTCGCCTACAGGGGGAGGAGTCCAGCGACGTAGGTCTACGTCGCTCGACGGGAACGAGCCACTTTGCCGCAGTACGCTCCATGTGAGCGGTCAGCAAGTGGTTAAACTTATTACCCATGGGAATATACTTTGCAGTGAGTTTGCATAAAGTCTTTTTGAAAAATTCTCATTTCTGTTCTGTGCTCATCAATGCCAATATTCCCTCCCAGGCTAAATCCTGGAGAGCAGCCCTCATCCTTGGAAAATTTGCTCTATTAAAGTTTTGTGTTTTTGTATTTCCTGTATGCATTTTTTGCTTACTGCTAACATTAAATGAAATCATGTTATGGTCACTGCTACCCAGATGTTCTTTTATATGAACATTGTTAATAAGCTCTGCATGGTTTGAGATTACCAGGTCCAACAGAGCATCATTTTTAGTGGGGGCCTCAATAAACTGCACCATAAAATTGTCTTGTAATTGGTTTATAAATGTTTGCCCTTTAACTGTTCCAGCAGTGCCATTACTCAAGTCAATGTCTGGGTAGTTTAAATCCCCCATTATTAACACTGTCCCAGTCCTTGCAGCCCTTTCTATCTGTGCCAGGAGCTGAGTCTCCACCTCCTCATTAATACTGTGAGGTCTATAACAAACTCCAATAATAATCTTTGTTTTACACACGCCCATGTACATTTCAACTTGTACTGCTTCAGATTTAGCACACTCTCCATCAACTAGGTCATCTTTCACACTCACTTTGAAATCACTTCTCACATAGAGACAAACACCACCACCTCTCCGTTTTACCCTCTCTTTCTGAAAGAGAGCAAAGCCAGGAATATTATTAGCCCAGTCATGTGAAGAATGAAACCAAGATTCAGCAATACCAATTAAGTCATAGTTCTCCCCATGCACCAGAACTTCCAACTCACCAATTTTGCTTGGCAGACTTCTGGCATTGGTGAACAAACACTTTAAATCATTGTCCCATTTTGCACACTTATTTTGCATGTTTTTAATTTTGGTACAAATAGTACCATTTCCAGGTTCTTCTTCACCCTGTCAGGGAGAGACAAAATATACCCAGATGCATATTGTAGTTATGAGCATAGTTATGAGCAGACCAATGCTCATATGCATGTGCATTGCGAGACGTTTTGCAGGCCGAACAAACGGTCAAACACCCTGCCAATTCGGGTGTTCGCAGAATGGGAAAACAGCCAATGTTTGAGCTGAACTTTTTGCTCGGCTCAAAGTGTTTGCCCAACACTAGTTGTCAACCTGAACCAGGCGAGGGTGTGGTACTGAGATGGTAAAGCGGTTGCACACCAAAGGTTTTAATAGGGAAACATGGAATACGTTGGAAATACGCATTTTGGAAGGAAGATCGAATGTGTAGGCCACTGGGTTAACCTTACGGATTATGCCAAAGGGTGCCAGTTTTAGTGAGGGAACACGGAGTCAGAGGGTATAGGAATACAGCTAGACCATCTACCCAATTTGGTAGGAGTGCACAGGTTGGTCTCAGCAGTCAGCATAGAGTCTATATCTCTCACTGGAGCATTGCAAGGATTCTTGTACCTGCACCTAAGTGGCCCGGAGTTCCCAAATATGTTCCTTTAACGCAGGACTGCGGGTGATATCCTGAGGAGAAGGAAGGCTGAATTCCCAACTCTGCACAAAAGCCTCGCCAAAACCTGGACACAAACTGGCTACCCCGTCCGAGATAACTTTAGGTAACCTATGTAACCGGTAATGGCAGGGGCACAACCGTGGATAAGGAGTGGACAGGTTCCGAAAATATCAACAATATACATAAAACAATATTTTAGACATGTGCAAAATAGCAGATGGTAGCAAAATGAATAGGTAATATAAAGTGCAACAAATAATAAAGATGTACAATAATTTCAAAAGTAATCGATCGATGGGCAATTTCTGTGTCTACCTTACACATTACCAAACTTACCCTTGATAAAGTCACGTGGAAGCGATGCAACTCGTCGGGAGGAGCCGGGTGACGTCACTTCCGGTCTACGGCTGAGACTGGAAGTATCGGAAGCTTATCGCATCGGCAGCTGCACGATTGTCTTTACCTTACTGTGAGTGTTTTTATCTGCTTTTATGCTAATAAACCTTTTCATTATCTTTAGTATGTAGTGACACTACAAGATTGGCTTCTTATTTCTGTATTTTATTTTTATACACAGATCCAATTAATTTCATTCGTCACATAACCCATTTGTAGTGCATTGGCTTTCCTTTCATCTATGTAACTGGTAGACATCCAGAGTGAAAATTAACGCCAGTTCTTTGGACATAGGCAACTTCTTTAGCGAAATACAATGTACAATTTTCGAAAACAGGTTAACCACCATAAGAATAACTGTATTGTCCTGGGTGTTGGGTAAATCCACAATATAATCAATAGAAGTGGGTCCAAGGCCTCTCTCTACTGGGTATGGGTACTAGGAGGCCCAATGAAAGGTGTTGGGGTGTTTTATTCTGGGCACACACGGGACAAGTGGCTACTATAAGCTTAGAGATTAGGCTACAAGAATTGTTGAGACATAGACCATATGAGTTGTTTTTTGCCTGGGTGCCCAGCTGCTTTAGAAAAATGGTAGGTCTGGAGCAAAGCAGGGAGGAGATTATTGGGGAAAAAGCAGCAGTCATGAGGTTTTTCAGGAGAGGAAGGAATCTGAGAGGCCGGAATTCTCTCACCCAAAGGTGAAGTGAGACTAGTGTGAATAGTGTCAAAAATGTGTTTCTGGAGGTATCACATTAATAGAGAGAGATGTGTGAACCCCAGCTACATGGGCTCTACCTCAATGGAATACTTGGACCTTGGAGGTAGGGGAGGCATGGGTGAGAATGCAAAGCTTGAAACTGGATTTACAGGAGGCTTCTGCAAGCGCTCCCTAAAGGAAGGCCTCTCTTGGAGTCTGGAATTAATGAGAATCGCAAACGAGATCAACTCCTCAAGAATCCTAGGTATATCACAAGCTGCAATCGCATTTTTAATGCTATCAAAGGCATAAGAGCCTCATTGTTCTAACCAACCTCTGCTGCCAGAGTACGGAATTCAATAGCGTAGTCAACAGCAGTTCTTGTACTCTGTTTTTTTTTTTAACAACATTTTATTGAAGGTTGACATACAATTATGACATAAACAACTGAACAGGGTATTGCAGCATACAACTAATCTAGATAGGTGAGTCGCTTGAACCCAAAGAATGTATGCAAAAGTCAGGTGTCAACACTTTGAAATAGATTCAAACCAGGGACTAGAGGAGTAGGAGGGGGGGAAGAGTAGGAGGGGGGTGGGGAAACTGATGCAGAGCCTAATGATAATCATAGCAGCAGGTACGTCAAAGAAAAGAAACAAATACTCCGGTGCCCATATGGTGAGTCATAGGAGTAATAAGCAGAAGATTAGCAAATCATCATATAGTAATACATCTGTAAAGCAGCTAGTGATATGTTATGGGTAGCAGGTGTTCAATGTCCCAACACTCTTAAGTTCATTGGAATGTCATGGGGGCTGATAACCTTAGAGAGCGTAGAAAGAGAGCCTGTACTGTGTAGAAAGGCAGTCCATTTCCGAAGGAACTGCGTAGGAGAAGAGAGCCTAAGTTGATGAAAATCCACCAGGTCCCTTCGAAGGAGCACCTGTAATTCCATTTTAACTTCCTTCAGAGTAGGTAGATCTGTGGTTGTCCAATGCTTCAAGATAACCCTTCTTGCTATCATCAAACAACTCAAAAGCCAAGGTTTATGATGTTGTAGCATCTTCTTCTGATGTTGGGGCAGGAAGGATGTAGCGGCTTGCAAATCTCCAAACAGGAGAGAGTAGACATCTTTGGGAAGCGTGAAATCCAAGGTGTGTGTGATAAAGCATAGGACCTTGTCCCAAAAGACAGAGACCGCTGCACAAAACCATAGTTTATGTATTAGGGATGGTAGATGTTGGCCACAGAGTGTGCACTTAGAATGATCCGGGTCTGAGGACCATCTTAGGCATGGTATGTAGGCTCCATTAATGATTTTGAGTTGTTGCTCTCTCCAGAATTCATTGTGTACGAATAAGCAGGTGTCATTGTATCCTTTCAGAATCCGAGTATGAGCTATAGTAGAGGAGAAAGCAGTGTTCCATCGAGTAGCTACCTGCAAGGCTATGTGAACATAGAGTTCCTGGCAGAGGGAGGGGTAAATATGTGATATTTTGTGGGCTCCCCGCGTCACCCATGAGTCCATGATAGATATCTTGAATCGAACAGTGCTAGGTATATCCAATGAGCGTACAAAGCTAAGACATTGTTGTATATATAGGTAATGGCCCTGGGGTATACCATATTTTTCACAGATATCAGAAATGGCCAGTGGGAGACCAGAGCTAGAGTAATACAGTTGGGAAAAAGTTATGAAACCTCTCGCAGCCCACTGAGCAAACACCTGGCCCTGCTGCCCCTGGGGGAAGAGAGGGTGGTGCTGGATAGGCATGAAACTGGAAATCCTGTGAGGGACTCCCAACTTCCTGCGAACCTCCCTCCAAGCGATTACCGTATCTTTTAACAAGAGATTATTATGAATATCTGGGGGGATATCTCTATTCCCGCAGTGCAGCAGGGCCACCAGATCATAGGGTTGTACCATTTGGGATTCAAGGTCATAGTTGGTATATCTAGAGTGTCCAGATATCCAGTCCAGGGCACCGCGAAGAAGACAAGATAAGTTGTACATCCTTATATCTGGGAGACCCACACCTCCCTTACATTTAGGAAGGTAGAGTTTACGCATGGCAATGCGGGAACGCCTACCTTGCCAAATGAATTGCGATAGAGCTCTATTCAGACGTTGGATGTCACTGTGTTTTAAGAGAATGGGAAACGTTTGCAGGGGATATAATAGTTTCGGAAAACTGGACATCCTAAAGAGATGGCACCTACCCCTAAAGGAGATGGGCAGCTTCTGCCAGTTATGTAGTTCGGCAATAATTTTGTCCATAACCGGGGTGAAATTTAAGGTATAAAGGGAAGAAGGATGTTTACCCACTTTGATACCGAGGTACTTAATGTGTGAGCGGACTATTGTGAATGTGGAGCAGGAGGCCCAATGTGGATGATGAGAGGAGTGCAGAGGTAGTACTTCACTTTTTGAGAAGTTAATGCGTAGCCCTGAGCAGGATCAAAAATTAGCAAAGAGGTTTTGGATCACAGGTAAGTCGTGAGGGGGATCAGATGTGAATATGAGTACATTGTCCGCAAATAGCGCTGTACGTAGTTGCTGGTCGCCCACAGGAATTCCCCTAAGGTCAGGGTGTGAAGTCAAGTTTCTTGACAGGGGTTCAATGGCTATGTTAAAAAGGAGGGGGGAGGCCGGCCACCACCACTTGTGCAATGGGTGTAAGGTACATTTCACGAATTAAGTGAAGGAATGTGCCTGAGAAGCCTAATTTATTGAGAACCATATCCAGCCAGCGGAAATTAACATTATCAAAAGCTTTTTCAGCATCTAGAGTGACTATGGCAGTGTCCGCGGCTGGATTGGTTTTTGCATACTCAAGAGCGGTTATTACCTTCCTGATGTTTGAGGTGGTCGACCTCCCCTGAGTGAAACCAGCTTGGGCAGGATGGATTAGTGATGGTAAGATAATGGCCAGTCGGTTCGCCACCACTTTGGATAGATTTTTTAGCGTCTAAGTTGAGTAGTGATATGGGCCGATAGGAACCGGGATTAGTGGGGACTTACCTCCTCCCTGGTATATAGAGTTGTACAATTCAAGAAGGGAGGGGGCTAGCGTGTCTATGGCCAATTTGTAGAATTCTGAGGTGTACCTGTCAGGTCCTGGGGCCTTGCACAGAGCCAAGGTTTTAATCGCTATGGTAAGTTCCTTAGGTGAAAAGGGGGCATTTAGAGAGGACAATTGTTCCGCCGAGATGGTGGAAGGCGTGACCGAAGCCAGCAAGGACTCGGCCGCTGAGACATCAATAGGGTCTGAACCATAAAGGGATTTGTAGAATTGCTTGAAAGTTTTTAGAACATCCTGCCGGGTGTCAACCAATTTGTCCTGCGCGTCTATCAGAGCTGTGACCAGTGTGGGGGTGTAGGGTGGTTTGCAAAGCGTAGCTAGTAGTTTACCTAGTAGTTTACCTGGCTTGTTGCCAAATTTATGGAATTTCCAATCCTGAAAATTGGCAAACATGGTTTCCTGTGCCTCAGCCCACGTATCAAAATTAGATTTCGCCCTAGACCAGCGGCCCCAGGCTTCATAGGTGTTTGAGCAATTTAGGAGCCGTTGTGCCTCTTTGAGAGACGCACTAGCCTGCATGTAGCCTCCCGATTTGTCCTCCTCCGAGTTCATGATGGTATTGAAGTTTCCTGCCACTAACAGAGGGAGATGTGCAACAGGAGCTAAGTATGAGGTGAGCATTTGAAAGAAAGATTTTGTGGGTGCATTCGGACCGTACACACCCGCCAAGGCCCAGGTTCTAGATGCAGTGGTGAGGCTCACAATCAGAATGCACCCAGTGTCATCCTAATAGGAATTATTTATAGTACAGGTAATTCTTTTATGGATCAGTGTAGCTACTCCTGCCTTGCCCTTGACAGCTGGGGAGCCATATACCTGGCCCACCCAGAGTCTGCGCAGATGTACTAAATCCTGTGCAGACCCGGGCGCTTGGGGTCGGTGGCACCCTCCTGGGGCCCGAAAGTTGTGAACTATGGCCCTGTACACCAGGAACGTACACTCAAGGGTAGCCTATTTTGATAAACAAATTTAAAACAGCGCTCGCAAACCCATGTGAGAAATAATAAATAGTGATGTATAAACAAATAATTTTATAAATATTTGACAAAATAAATATTTTCAATGCAATAAATAAGTCCTTAAAAGTGATATAATCCAATAAAGTGCTCAGGTGCAAAATGGTTATCCAAATGGTGCTCAGGTGACTGGCAAACCCTCTTGGTTCCCTACTCACCACAATAATGAGACTCAAACGCTTGTAAAATCTATTGGACTAATGCACTCGGACTTTTGCTGGGGGTGATCCAAGATCAGGATGTCTCGTATGGGATCGCTTCCAAAGAAGACCTCTGTGAGCCCCAAATAGGAAACAAAAGGACCGCAAATGGTGTAGTATGTTTAAGCAATTTATTTGCCCCAAAGCAATAAAAACATACTTACAAACAGAAGTGAAAAAAGCGCAAAATATTGGAACAGGTAATGGTGGACACCGCTCTTAGCGTGCGCTCCACTGACAATCCAGGAAGTAAACCGGAAGTTACGATGCGATCCAGCCATACCGGAAGTGCGTCAACACGATTCGCCCGCCTATTGGGCGTTTTCAAAGACATCATATCCGGTAGGCAAAGTTCTATTTATATCAAACACGGACGGACATCATATCCGGTGCTTATTATTAATAGCAATTATTTCGACATTTGAAATATATAAATTTTAAACTACTGAGTACTCGGATAAGCATTCTATAATTAAATATGATTTATTAATATATGTATCTAATAAAAATAGTCATATTAGCGCATGGTACATTGGCGCTACTTCCTGTTCACAAAAAAACGTTATTATTCTTTTCCAAATAATACAAACATGAAATGTAACCACTATCTTTACCACTAATAATTATTAATATGAACCTAATTATAATGGAAAGAAATGTTAGAAAAATTATATATATATTCTAAAACATCCATATAATAGAGAAATCTCTTTTTGCATGTATAAAGTGTGACAAATAGTTTTATTATATTAATAGTGCATGGTGCATGTCCTAAAGGATGACCCCCCTCAGGAGCAGTATCCCCAACAATATGGTTACTATAACAATACCAACCACTTTAGGGGAAATCGAGGTTCACGACCACCATACCAAAATGGAGGTTACCGAGGTGGAAGGGGCAACAACACAGGATATAACAACTATAGAGGGGATTTTCAGAGGAGGGGATCTGGCAGACCCCCCTGGAGAGGGAGAGGAGCACCCAATTACAGAGGAAGGGGTGGAAACCAGTATCAACTGGACAGGGGAGAGGAATGGAGACCATGGCCGTTCATGGGACCATCCCAAACTTACAGGGACACAAGAGAAGAAGAACTAGAGGATGTAGAGGAGGGCAGAAAAAGAAAAAGAGAAAATTAACGGAAGGTATTTTCAATTTTAGTAGCATCACTTTTTCAGAGGATGAATTAAAGGTACTGAGTTTAGGATTAAAATTTGCACCAGAAAAAAATATAAACAAATTTGACACATATATTGACCTACAAAAATTTATTAGAAAATTAAATGTAAAGAAATTTTATGCAGGGAAATCTGCGGCTAATGTTTTACCAACTGGAGATTTTATGTATACCCAATTGCGTAATAAGTCTGTTTTTAACCCCAAAGTTTTTAGATGTTTTTAAAACCATGGTGGAAAATGACTTAGAGAGTATGAAAATAAAAACATCAAGGAAAAAAGAGGATGTTGAAAAAGGTTTGAAATCACTAGAAAAAAGAAAAAACATAGTAATCAGGTCAGCGGATAAAGGGGGAGGTTTAGTAATACTCAATAAAGAAGACTATCTCAAAGAGCTTAACAGATTAGTAAATGATACTGACACATATGAAGAACTAAAAGGTAACCCCATAAACAAATATAAAGCAAAGTTGATCAAATTAATCAAGTGGGCTAGTAAAGAAGAGATTCTAAATAAAAAGGAAAGTAAATAATTGGTTCCTGATGCATCAAGAGTGCCAGTTATCTATCAGCTGCCCAAAATCCACAAGAACAGAGAAAATCCACCTGGGAGGCAAATAGTAAGTGGAGTTGACTCTATCTATTCTATCCAGGTAGGTAGAATATCTTGATTGTTTTTTTCAACACCTAGCACAAGAGGGACCAGCTTACCTCAGAGACAGTAAACACTTGATGGAAATTCTTATGGATTTGGATATAGAGGAGAGGGACATTCTGGTGAGTGTAGATGTCAACTCCCTCTACACCAATATAAATCAAAAACATGCCTTAGAAGTGGCTAAGTGGGCTCTGGATAAGACTGAAATTAAAAAGAAGCAAAAAGGGTTTCTATTACAAGGATTAGACCTCGCTATGAGCCACAATTTCTTTTGGCACAAGAAGAGATTCTACGGGCAAAAGAAAGGGGTGGCTATGGGAGCCAAATATGCTCCATCCATAGCGAATGTTTTTATGCGAAAATGTGAAAATGAGGCAATTTTTAACAATAAACCAGAGGAGTTTATCACTTATAAAAGATACATTGATGATTTTTTTATTGTGTGGAGGGGTACACAAGATTCCTTGATGGAGTTTTAAACTTTTATGGGTGAAAACCAATACGATATTTCATTCTCACATACCATTAATACTGAGGGTTTGAATTTTTTAGACTTATTTATTTTTAAAAATGGAAACAGACTTTTTACTAAAACGCATTTTAAAGAAGTAGATGCCAATGGCTATATACCCTTGGGAAGTTGTCACCACCCAAGATGGTTGAATAAGATTCCAAAAAGCCAGATGATGAGGATAAGGAGAAATTGTAACAATGACAATGATTATGATGAACAAGCCGACCTGTTAATAAAAAAATTTAGAGAAAAAGTGTATAAAAAGAAAGATCTTGTTAACACAAAAAAACAAAGTAAAAAAGGAAAGATTTGTTTACAAAAAGAACAAAGACCAATGATGATTTTAGTACAGCCTTTTTAACTAGTTTTTCCAGGCAACATTTAGAAATAGAAAAATTTTTCAAGAAGCATTGGCCTTTGCTCACGAGGGATGACGTTTTAACCACTTTACCACTAAAGGATTTTGCTGTCTTACGTCTGGGCCACTTTTTGCGATTCGGCGCTGTGCGACTTTAACGGACAATTGCGCGGTCGTGCAATGCTGTATCCAAACAAAATTTACGTCATTTTTTTCCCACAAACAGAGCTTTCTTTTGGTGGTATTTGATCACCTGTGCGATTTTTACTTTTTGCGCTATAAACAAAAAAAGAGTGTTTTATTTTGAAAAAATAACAATATTTTTATATTTTTTTTATATGAAATTCCTCCCAAAAAAATGTAAAAATCAAAATTTTTTTTAAATTTTTGGCCAATTTGTTTTCTGCTACCTATGTTTGGTAAAAAAAATCACAATAAGCATATTTTGATTGGTTTGCGCAAAAGTTATTGCGTTTACTAACTAAGGGAAAGATTTCTGTCATTTTTGGTGTTTTTTTTTTAACGAGTAATGGCGGCGATCTGCAATTTTTTTTGCGGGACTGCGACATTGCGGCGGACAGATCCGACCCTTGACTGACATTTTTGACACTTTTGGGGGTACCGGTGACATTACTACAGTAATCAGTGCTATACATATGCACTGTTACTGTAAAAATGACACTGGCAGGGAAGAAGTTAATTTTATTGGAGAGGGAGGGGTTAATGTATGCCCGGTGCTTACTAACGTGTGTGGGGGGAGGTGACTGAGTGACACAGGGACAGATCGCAGGTTCAGCTATGCTGAACCCTGCAATCTGACCCTGCCTGTCACCTAGGAGATCCGCCCGCTTTGTTTACACAAGCGGGCGGATCTCCAGACTCGATACCGCTGCTCCTCCCCTGGCCCGACTCGCGCTGTGACTGAAAACAGCGGAAGCGAGCCTCCGGCGGCGCGCGCGCGCCGCCCACAAGGGGAGGAGTCCAGCGACGTAGGTCTACGTCGCTGGAAGGGAACGAGCCACTTTGCCGCAGTACAGTCAATGTGACTGGTCGGCAAGTGGTTAATATGACAGTTTTGTGTAAAAGAAAATAAAAATAAATAATAATTTCTTCATTTTTCCTAAGAATTGTGGGGAAAAAACTTAAAAAAACTCACCATGCCTCTTATTAAATACCTTGGACTGTCTACTTTCCAAAAAAGGGGTCATTTGGGGGTATCTGTACTGTCCCGACATTTCAGGACCTCAAGAAATGAGATACATCAGGTGTGATCAATTTTCAATGATTGGTACCCTAGCTTGTATAGATTTCACACAGACAAAATAATATATACTGATTTGAGTTATTTTTACTAAGAATATGTAGCAGTATAACTTTTTGCCCAAATTTATGAATAAAAATTACTTATTTGCAAAATGTTATAACAGAAACAAAAAAAAAGTGTTTTTTTTTTTTCAAAATGTTTACTCTTTTTATCACCTTTATCGCAAAAAATAAAAAACCCAGTGGTAATTAAACCACCAAAAGAAATTTCTATTTTTGTAAAAAAAAATATATAAATTTTGCTTGGGTACAGTGTAGCATGACTAATTAATTGTCATTCAAAATGTCAGAGCACTGAAAGCTGAAAATTGGTCTGGCAGGAAGGGGGTAAAAGTGTCCTGTTTTGAAGTGGTTAAAAAAATAACACAGTACAGGAACGTAGTAAAAAAACTGAAGTCAGGGTTTGGATCTCAGAGTGGGTAATCAGATGACTCAGGGTTAGGAAGCCAGAAGTCAGCATAGTAAGGAGCAAAAACAGGTATCGGAAGAGAAGTCAGCCAGGCCAAGTCATATACAGGAACGCACTGGAGATCATATACCACACAAGGGCCCAGAGGAAATGAGAAAAGCTGTTTAAATAGCCAAAAGGAGCTGGCTGTAGGCAGGACTAGTGAGGCAGGTAATGGTAACCAGGGGAGTCACTGTGGATAAACGAATGTGTCAGCGTCACCTGCGGGACTAAGTGACTGGGAGCACACCACGGAGGTTGTGAACCCAACAGCTGACTGCTGAGGGTTGATGGCTCAGAGAAGCAGCTACACAGGGTCACAGCCATTGTCCTGGACAGGGAGTTAAAGAATAAGATTTCCCAGGGTGCATAGCCAGCAGGTTTTTACCAGTGCCGCTGATAATGAGGGTAATAATGAGGGTGGACTTGGCTGCAGCTAGCTCCAGGTCACAGCCCCCAGGGACTCCCAGCTCATGCTCACGGCTGGGTCTGGGAGATGGAGAGGAAGCAGCAATCCAGGGCAACAAGGGATAGTCAGGAGAACAAGCCAAAGGTCGAGGCAACAAGCAGACAGGGATGGTTAGAAGGACAAACCGAAGGTCGGGGCAACAAGCAGACAGGGATGGTCAGATTAACAAGCCAAAGTCGGTACATGGAGATCAGATGTAGAGCACACAGCAAGAAACACTCAGGGAAGCCTTCACATAGTTGTTGCTTGGGCAAGGCTGGCTTGCAGTTTGCGGGTGGAGCCATGCTGAGAGAAGATTACATAAACACACAGGTGTGAGTGCGCAGTCCCTAAAGTTAATACACAGACCAGAGGGGTAAGCAGACAGTCAAGGCATGAAACAATACTGCAGATTCATGACAGTACCCCACCTCCTATGAGGCCTCCCCTGCTTGGGCCCAGGTTTGAAGGGGAACCTCAAATGAAACCTCCGTAAAAGATGAGGAGCAAAGACATTAGATGCAGGGATTCAAGACCTCTCCTCAGGACCAAAACCTTTACATTGCACAAGGCAATGAAATATGCCTTTTACAGAGCCGGGAATGCAGATTTTGGCTAACCTCGTACTCCCCATTATTCTTAGAGACCGGAACCAAGGTAGGGAGAGCACAAGAGAACTTACTGAGGATCAAAGGCTTCAGAAGGAAAACATGAAGGGAGTTTGATATCTTGAGGCTTTTAGAGATCTGAAATCTAAAACAAACTGGGTTTAACTTAGAAATTATAGTGTACGGGTGAATATTGAGGCTAATTTTAGAGAAGGAACCCAGAGCTTGATATTCTTGGTGGAAAGCCAGACTTTTGTCTCCTGGCTGTAGAACCTTAGAATTTATCGGCAGCTGCCCAGAAGGAATCATGAATGTCACCTCAAATAGAATGAATGATTCCATTGGAATGAGGGTGGTAGGAAGAGGAAAAATCCAAGATAATATTGAAGGATTTGCAAAAGGCTCTCCAAAAGTGAGATGTGAATTGAACAGCCCTGTCAGAAACAATATAGGAAGGAACCCCATGAAGGCTGAAGATTTCTTGAACAAAAATGGGAACCAGAGCAGGAGCAGAAGGGAGATCAGGAAGAGGAACAAAATGAGCCATCTTGGAGAACCAATCTATTACCACCGAAATGGTCGTATTATTTTCAGATGGTGGAAGATCGGTAATAAAGTCCATGGCAATGTGAGACCAGGGCTCCTTAGGAATGGGCAAGGGCATGAGAAGACCAGCAGGAGCTTGCGTGGAGGATTTAGACTGGACACAGACATGACAAGCCTTAACGTAGTCTTTGACATCTGAACGGAGAGTAAGCCACCAGTAGTGGCGACTGATGAGAAGGAAGGATTGGAGGAATCCAGAATGACCTGCTCTCTGGAATCATGTCCCCAACGAAGGATCTTAGCTCTTAGCTCAGTGGGGACGAAGGTCTTGCCAGGAAGAATTTTTGACTTCAGAGTGGTAGAATGGGCAAGATTGCATGAGGTAGGAATAATTTGCTCAGGTTCAAAGGTGGGTTCCTCATTCAGAGTGTCAAATGACCTAGAGAGTGCATCAGCCTGACTGTTGCAGAAACCAGGTTTGTACATAATAGTGAAATTAAAACGGGAAAAGAAAAGATTCCACCTGGCCTGTCTGGGATTCAGACGTTTGGCATTCTTTAACTACTGCAGATTTTTATGATCAATGAAAATTGTTATGGAGTGAGAGGAACCCTCCAAGAGATGACGCCACTCCTCTAATGCAAATTTAAATGCAAGACGTTCCTGATCTTCAAAAGCATAATTTTTCTCTTCCTGAGAAAATTTTTTGGAGAAAAACGCACATTTAAGGCCAATTTTAACTCATGAATTGCAGAGACAGCTTCTGAAGGCCACTTCTTGGCATTCGCACCCTTCTTGATCAAGGCGATAATCGGCGCAGCAATAGAAGAGTAATTCCTAATAAACTGGCTGTAATCATTTGTGAACCCAAGAAGCGTTGGGTTCACAAATGATTATCCAAGTATTCATAATGTCCATCTCTAGTGTTAAATTCAGTTTTCCATTCATCGCCTTCCCATATCCGTATCAGATTGTATGCACCCCTGAGATCCAACTTAGTAAAAGTGAAGGCACCTTTCAATCTGACGAACAGTTCAGATATTAAGGGTAAGGGATATCAATTTTTGATTGTCACTACACTCAAGCCTCAATATTCAATGCAGGGTCTTAAAGTACCATCTTTCTTGGAAACAAAAAAAAAACCCTGCTCCTGCAGGCAAAGAGGAATTCCAGATGAATATTTTTTCTAGATTTTCAGCAACATACTCCGACATGGCCTGGGTCACTGGGATGGATACGGGATAGGTACAACCCCTGGGCAGAGTTACTCAGGGAACAAGGACAATAGCACAGTCAAAGGACCTGTGAGGATAAAACACTCAGCTGATTTTTTGCAAGCCACATCCCAGCTATATAGAGGAAGAGCAGAAGATACGGATGTGGTGGCAACAGGAAGTCTCTCCTTTGGGGCAAAGCTGAGTAGGCAGGATGAGAAACAAGAGGCACCCCAAGCCAGGATCTGCCCAGAAGTTCAGTCAATGTGTGGAGAATGGTGCTGTAACCAAGGAAGGCCCAATACAATAGGGGTTGAGGCTTTAGGTAGGATAAGGAAGGATATCCACTCCTGGTGGAGTACCCCTACCCACATCTTAACAGGGAGGGTCTGGAAGTGGTTAGGGCCCCCTGGAAAAACAGTGCTATCAATTGCCGAGACCACCAGTGGGGTGGTGAGGGGTGAAAGTGAAAATTTCATGGAAGATGCAGTTCCCCAGTCCATAAAAATTGCTAAAGGCTCCAGAATCCAGATATGCCGGGACCGAATGGGAGGAAGCGCCAACATGGAGGAACACAGAAAGAAGGAGCCGAGAAGGTGAAGGTGATATTTCTGGGTCAAGTACTCCACCTTCCAGATGTATTAGACCCAAGCATTTCTGAAGTGAGCAGGTGTCATGAAAATTACCTTTGCCCCCACAATAGAGACACAGGCCCAGAGTTCTGTGCCTAGCACATTCCTCGGAAGATAGTCTTGTCCGGCCCAACTGCATAGGTTCCTCAGCTGGGAGGGGAAGCTCCACGGGTTGAAGAGAGGGGAGCTCAGGTTGACTAAGGGCCAAAGAGTGCTGGCCTTTTTTTTCTAGGGTCCTCTTCTGAAAGCGAATATCAATATGGTTATACAAGGAGATGACATCGTCCAGATCAGCAGGGACGGTTCTTCCCACTAATTCATCCTTCACTCTGTCAGAAAAAGTTGCAACCAAGACCTCATTTTTCCAGCTCAGCTCAGCAGTTAGTGTACGAAAATGAAGAGCATACTGTCCCACCAAAACCACTGGATCCTTCTTCTCCCACATAGGGGCAGCCCAGTTTACATAGTTACATAGTAGTTGAGGTTGAATAAAGACTATAGTCCATCCAGTTCAACCTGTGTAGGTGTGTGTGGCTGTAATCATTTCTCATACCCCTTAATGTTCTGATCCTTGAGATGTATGTCCAAGAGTCTTTTGAAAGTAGCCATACTTCCTGCAGTAACTACCTCTTGTGGTAGAGAATTCCACAATCTTTTTTTTCAATCAATACATTTTTATTAAATTTTCAGGTACAAATGAAAATAGAAAATCACATCAACATGGTGTGATGAACAAAATTAAAAAAATATAACAATAACAACAAGTTACAGCTTCTTCCAGTAGTGTGGTACACTTGTTCAAATATTTTATAGTAATCTTCATACAAGAATACATGTGGATCAGAGGCAGAAAGATTTTACACGTTTAATCAGATGGAGAGATAGTCAGAGTAGCGTCAACCGCCACTGGCTCAGAACCCCATGGGGAACAATGTCACTGAGCCGCAGGCGGTGAACACCCTCCTCCTCCCTCAATACAGGAAAATGTAAAACATTATATTAATACCAATTCATTTTATGATTTCTTAGTTTCGGGTGGTAAATAAGGCCATGCCGGCCAGGCTTTTTGAAATTTGTGGTGGGTTAGGGCATTGTAGGATAGAACTTTTTTCCAATTTGTAGTTTTCATTTACTAGAATTATTGCTTTAGAAAGATTAGGAGTGTCTTTGGTTTTCCATTGACGCAGGATCAAGGTTCTGGCGGCTGAGAGGAGATGTATAATCATTTGTCTATAATGTAGTGGATAGAGCTCTACAGTATAATAAGGTTTAACATTGCCAACTCTGGTTTGGGAGGAGTTAAAATTCCAGTGGTGGATGCCATGCATTGGAATATTGATTTCCAAAAGCTTGTAAGGGAGGGGCATTCCCAAAGGACATGTTGTATTGTACCAATTCTACCACATTCTCTCCAACATAATGGTGAAAGGGAAGGATTTATTTTGGATAGTCTATAGGGAGTGAAATACTATCTGTTGGTGATTTTAGTCATCATTTCCCAGTGGTTGGTGCAATATGATAATTTGTGGGTTGACATAATCACTATTTGCCATTGTTTAAGGGTGAAGAATTGATTAAGTGTTTTTTCCCATTTATTCATATGTAGGGATTTAGTATAGAGAGAATCTGAGGTTAGAGCAGAGTAAAAGAGAGATATACCTTTGGTAAGGGGTGGGTTTATAGATAGGAATTTCCATGTTTGAGAGTTAGTAGATAGATCTAGAGGTGGGTGTTTAGCTAGGGAGAAGTTAATCTTAGAGATAGTAAGGGACAGGTCAAGGGGAAGGGAGAATTCATGGATAATGTCATCCGCCTCTTTGAGTCTATTATTCGTATATAGTTGTGATAATGATGATAAGCCATATTCACCCAATTTAGTAATATTAAGCTTAGTGAGTTTTGATTCGAGCATTTTAATAGGGATATCAGAGGTTTGAAAAAGATTTATTTTGGGTGGTAGTTTGGAAAAAACCCTCCAAGCTTGCAGAGAAGCTTTTACTGGTTGGTATGTTAGTCCATTGCCACGGAATCCAAAGATCATTTAGAAGCATAAGTGTTAAATTTTTAGTTATCACTAGATGTTCCTCTATTGATGCCCACATTGGTGTCTCATCACTAGTGAACCAATGTTTCATTTGGTCCAGCCGCGAGGCCCACCAGTATGCTTGTAAGTTTGTCAATCCCGCTCCTCCCATGGATTTGTGTGCTGTGAGGGTGTCGAAAGCTATACGGGCTCTTTTTCCTGACCATATACATTTTCTGATTATATTTGTTAGAGCTTTCAATTGTGATTTGGGCATGGGAATCGGTAGGGTTCTGAAAAGGTATAACATTTGGGGGAGGATAGTCATTTTAATCACTGCCATTTTTGCTCCCCATGATAGTTCTATATTGGAAAAGTTTTTTAGGTCTTCTAATATTTTTTGTTTCAAGGATTTTAGGTTGTCGTGAATAAGGTCAGAGGTTTTGGGGGTAATAAGAATTCCTAGGTAGGATATTTTCTCATCTGTCCACGAGAAGGGGCACTGATTTTGTAAGTGTATTTTGGAGTTAGGGCTTACGTTTAGATTTAGGACTAGAGATTTAGAATTGTTTACTTTGTAATAAGAAATCCTACTGAACTTAGTAAGGATGGTATGAGCTGTGGGCAGGGATAGATCTGGCGCAGTTAGCATCAAGATGATGTCGTCCGCGAATAAGTTTATTCGATGGTCTGTGTAACCTATAGTGAATCCTCTAATGTCAGGTGAGATTCTTATTGCTTCGGCTAGAGGTTCAATGGACAAATTGAAAATGGTTGGGGATAAGGGGCAACCTTGTCTTGTCCCATTTGAAATTTTAAAGGGTTTGGAGAGTGTCCCAGAAGTAAAGACTTTGGCTGTGGGTTGGGAGTAGAGTGCCATTATTGCTGAGAAAATGTTACCCTCTAAACCAAATTTATGTAGGGCGGCTGACATGTACGTCCAGTTAATCCTGTCGAACGCCTTCTCTGCATCTAATGTAAGCATCAGAGAAGGCGTCCGACACTTTTCGGCAACATTGAGTATGTTGATAATTCTCCTGCTTGCGTCTGGCGTTTGTCGTCCGGGGATGAACCCCAACTGGTCCTTCTTGATCAGGGAGGGGAGCACCTTTTGTAGACGATTGGCTAACAATTTGGGAAATATTTTGAGGTCTGTGTTTAACAGTGAGATCGGTCTATAATTTTCTGGGAATGCAGGGTCTTTTCCCTGTTTGGGGATTGTGGTCACATATTCTCCCAGCATCTCCTTTGGGAATGATGAAACGTTCACTGCTTTATTGAATACAGCAAGTAGATACGGTGTAAGAGTATTTTGAAATAACTTATAGTACTCACTTGGGAAGCCATCTGAGCCAGGTGATTTGCCTTGAGGTAAGGATAAAATGGTTTTCCTAATTTTGTAACTTGTTATGGGTGTATTTAGCATTTGGAGTTGGGTTTCAGAGAGTCGGGGTAAATTAAGGTTCTCCAAAAGGTGGAGATATCTGTATCTAACGGGTTTTAGGTTGTGGGGTCTGATTCTAGATTATAGAGTGAGTGGTAATAGTCTGCAAATTCATCTTTAATATCCTGGGGGGGGGGGGGGGTTAACTTATGATTTGTACGTGATTGAGTAAGGTGAGAGATCCTTGATTTGGTTTGTCGGGATTTGAGTCTGTTGGCCAATGTTTTATCTATTTTGTTAGAATGTGCATAGCAGGTTAGTTTGAGTTTCCTAAATTGGATGTCGTTCTTTTCTAGTGAGATAGAACGAAGTTCTGTTCTTAGATTGGCCAGGGTTGTTGAGGTTTTGGGGTCTAGTAGAGTTTTATTCTTAGATTCAAGGTCATGGATCTGGGCTAAGAAGCTTGAGAGCTTTTGGTTATATTTTTTCTTGAGTCTTGAGTTCTGTTGTATACAGACTCCTCTCATAAAGGCTTTGTGTGCTTCCCATAGGCTCCAAGGGTCTGAGACTGAGTTTTCATTTAATTGGAAAAATTTGTTAAGATGCTGGGAGATATGGGTTTTACAATCGTCTGACTGTAAATTTCTGATGTTACAACGCCAGATTGGATTGGCCCCCCTGGGGATTCCCTCATCCACAGTCACCTCGTCCACAGCATGGTCAGACCACGTGATGTCTTTGATGGCCATGGATGAGATCCTCCCCAGTAAGTGCCAATCAGACAAAAACATATCTAACCTTGAGTATGTATGATGTCTGGAGGAAAAGAAAGCGTAGTCTCTCTCTGATGCATGTAGACATCTCCAGACATCGTATAGGCTTTCTTTGTGGAACAAACTCTGTAATGAGATTTTTCTGTTGCTTGGAGGAGAGGAGGTGTCCATCGCTGGGTTAAATGTTAGGTTAAAGTCTCCACAAAGCATTAGATTACCGTATTTGTCTTTTGAGATGACTTTGAGAGTTCTTCTAAGGAATCGCAGTTGATGCGTGTTGGGAGCATAAATCGATGCAAGTGTCATTGGCAGATCATTAAACGTTCCTGTGATAATGATGTAGCGGCCGTGAGGATCAGTCCCTAGGTCCTTGAGTTGCCATTTGATCCTGTTTTTAATGGCTATGAGAATTCCTCTTTTTTTCGCCAGAGAGGTAGCTAGGTACATGTAGGGAAAGTTCCTGTTAGAACACTTGGGGTGGTCTTTAAATGAGTCTCTTGCACTGATAATGTCTGCTTTTGACGATTTGGCTTCTTTCCAAAGAGCATATCTCTTGACTGGGTGATTCAGTCCATTTGCGTTTATAGAGATAATTTTAAATGGCATTTAAAAAGATGTGCTGGGAAACCTCTGTTGTATGGGTATTAAATTTCGGAGTTGTATGTCGCTTGAGTACATGTTCTCGAGTTGCATAGTTTGGAAGTGGTGAAGATTACTGGTCATTGGAAGAGGAAGTTGGAGTAAAACTGGAAAAAGGAAAAAAAAAAAAACGTAGAAAAATATAACTTTGTAAAAAGAGGACCACAAAGGGGTCAGAGTTCGACGAAATTGGTCGATATCCCGTGTGGTTGTGGGGCCATGAGGAAGCTTTTTACTCCATAGGCCTAGAACTGGTATGGTGCTGGTGAGATGTCCTGGGAGATCCACCTTGCAGCTTGTTTTTCTTTTTATCGGATCTCTTTCTAGAGACTACCTGCCATTCCTCATTAGTGGGCAGAGAGGTGGGGCGTTGAGGTGGGGGCCCTCGGCTGGAGGAATGATACTCCATCTCAGCAGCAGTGAGATGCCTTCCTCCAGAGTTGAGATCGAGATGGTGGAACCATTGTGGGTAATTCAAAGGGTTGCTGGATGCTTCCCCTTGTGCAGTATCTTGTGGTTCCTTAGTGCTTTCTTAATTGTTGCTAAATTCCTCCTTCTCTGGAGAGTATGTCTGGACAGATCTGGCAGTATTTGAATGTTTGAAAATTCTGTGGGTAGTTCAGAGGATTGGCGAGGATGACATAATTTTTTCTTTGGAGTGGAAGAAGTGTACTCGTAGGAGCACATCTCTTGGGACCTCTGGTGCTAAGAAGGCAGGTTTGGGCAGTCTGTGGATTCTGGCGATTATTCAATCGGTCTCAGACAGTGATGGCACAAGTGTAGAAAAAAGCTGTTTAGCATATTGCTCTTATTGCTGTGGTTGCACAGATTCCAGGACTCCTCTCAGTTTCAGATTGTTCCTCCTTGATCTATCCTCCAGATTGGCTACTTTGTCCTTAAGCCACAGTATTTCTTCAGAGTGTTGGTTGTGAGCATCAACCATTGTATTGAAGGACAAAGTGTGATTGCTGAGTGAGGATTCAACTGTATTCACTCCGTCTCTTAAGTGATGTACTTCCTGCCTCCATCCATCCCATTATGTCTAACTGTAATGTGGATCTAAAAGAGTGCAGCATGTCTTTTAACATTATATCAGAGACAAGGCACCCTTCTGTGGGGAAGGCAGTAAATTGATCTTGTTGGGGAGGTATATGGCCTATTTTTTGTGTATGTGGCAGCTCTATCTCTTTAGTCTGGATTTGACTTGGTTTAGCTGGAGAAATGATGCAGGATTTATTCTTGGCCGGCTTCTTGATTAGGGGGAGTCTGGGGAAGAAGATCCTGAGGAGTGCTCGCTGTCAGGGTTTCCTACCTGAGGTGATGGCTGCGGATTTCCTCCTCTGTCCCTGCCTGGTAGTGTTAATACAGTGTGTTGCTGGCCACCGCCACCGCCACCGCCATTTTGTTGGAGCCTGGTAGTCTGTAGGCCGTGGGGTATGTAGGGGTGAAGTAGATGTCTTGGGTGTTGCTGCGGTGGATGCGATCGGTCCGGTTCTGTGAGGCGGCTCAGAGCTGTTCTAGCAAGCGGCCATTCACAGCTCCAATCACCACGCCCCCCCCCCCCCCCGAGAATTCCACAATCTTGTAGCCCTTACAGTAAAGAACCCCATGCGTTGCCTGAGGTTAAAACGCTTCTCCTCTAATCGCATTGTATGACCTCGCATCCTCATGCAATCCTTTCGACTGAATAGTTTTTTTTTCTACGCTGAGATCACCGTTGAGGTATTTGTAAATTGCTATCATGTCTCCTTTCAGGTGTCTTTTCTCCAGGGAGAATAAATCAAGCAATTGTAAATGCTCTTCATAATTAAGGTCCTCCAATCCCCTAATTAGTTTAGACTCTCTCCAGCTCCAACACATCCCTCCAGAGGACTGGTGACCAGAACTGGACAGAATACTCCAGGTGCGGTCGGACCAGAGTTTTATAAACTGGTAGGAATATAGTTTTATCTCTGGAAAACATCCCCTTCTTTATGTATACTAATATTCTGCCTGCATTGGCAGCTGCAGCTTGACATTGCATGCTATTGCCTAGTCTATTCTCTACTAAGACTCCCAGATCTTTCTCCATTTTTGATACCCCCAAAGGTTCCCCTACTAAAGTGTATTTTGCTTTTATGTTTTTAGTCCCCAACTGCAAAACCTTATACTTCTCCACATTAAACCTCATTTGTCATTTAGTTGCCCACTCTGTTATTTTGTATAGGTCATTCTGTAAGATATCTGCCTCATGTTTTGAATTTATTGCCCTGCCCAATTTTGTGTCATCTACAAAAACCGAGATCAAGCTACTGACCCCGTCCTCAATGCTGTTTATGAATAAATTGAACAAGGTTGGTCCCAGGAGGGACAGGAGGGAAATAATATAGGTTACCTTTGCCCGATCAGATGGGAATTTTTTCGGGCTGGAGTTCAAAATGAATGGTGCACTGGCTATGGAACCCCTGCAGGTCTTGGAGTCCCCAGAGTAACGAGGCAGAGCTGGTAAACCAGCTGTGACCAGAATAGGTACAGCAACAGATTGCAATTGAGGTTTTTGAACTGGGGGATCCTAAGGAGGCTTAAAGCTTTTCAAAGCAGGAGGCCAAATCCTGAAGGAATTGCATCACCTGGGTCTGATTAGATTCCTGGGTCTCGAGTCTGTGGACTATGCCCTGCAGCTGATCATCGGCGGATAGAGGCACATCAGTCGGGTCTAAGGCCTGAGAAAACTGTCAGCGTCACCTGCAAGACCAAGTGTCGTGAATGCACCCAACGACTGACTCCTGAGGGTTGATGTCTCAGAGAAGTGGCTACACAGGGTCGCAGCCATGGTTCTGGAAAGGTAGCTAGAGCATAAGATTCCCCAGGGTGTGGAGTCTAAGAGCCAACAGGTTTTTACCAGAGGCTCTGATGGGGAGGATGGACTCCATGTCGCTGCCCCCAGGGTCTCCCAGCTGACACTCCTGGCTGGCTCTGGTGAATGGAGAGGTAAGTAGAAGTCCAGGGCAACAAGGGTTAGTCAGAAGAACAAGCCAAAGGTCGGGGCAACAAGCAGACAGGGATGGTCAAAAGGACAAACCGAAGGTCAGGACAACAAGCAGACAGGTATGGTCAGGCGAACAAGCCAAAGTCAGTACACGGAGATCAGATGTAGAGCACATGGCAAGAAACACTCAGGAAGCCTTCACACAATTGTTGCTCAGGCAAAGCTGGCTTTCAGTGCAAGGGTTAATATAGTGTTTCCTGTAAGAAGCTGGGGTGGAGCCATGCTGAGAGAAGATTACTTAAACACACAGGTGTGAGAGCACTGTCCCTAAAGCTAATACACAGACCAGAGAGGTAAGCAGACAGTCAGGGCATGAAACATTACTGCAGATTCCTGACAGAGTGGCTGGTAATTAACCGACAGTTGAGGCGCCTCTGTGCACTGAAAGAAAAGATCGGCTCGTAAACATCAGGAGCCCAGCCCTGACAGGTCTACAGCATTCAGCTACCTACTACTTGTTCCTGTGCTTAAAATTCTGTTGCCATTCTCCTATCCATCTGACCACACTTGTACTCTGCCTAACCCAACCACTGGCTTGCTCTTCGACCACATCCCTGCCTGATTCTTCTGCCTCTCTGTTCACCTTTGCTAACTCCAGCGTGAACCTGACTCATCTGCCTGCTGCTCTGTTCCTGATGTGCCTGCTAGTTACCGACCCGGCTTGCCTGGCCCTGCTCTGTGTCCAGCCTTTAGATGCTATCCTTACTTTTATAGCCTGCCAAGTACCTGCTGTCTGCCACCTGTTGGCCTGCCAAGTGCTTGCTAATCCAAAGAGTGTACAAGTACCCAGTACATATGGTGCTCTTAGAAGAAATGCCACTTGGTCTATTGGAACTTGTATCTGTATCTGTAGGCCCTCAACAGGGTAGAGAAAGGGATGAGGCAACTGGATGGATAGATGGATGGCTGCGCAGGAGAAGGGACCAAGAATGGAACCTCTGCAGTTCCCGCAAAAGATCTAGGTAGGATCACCTTATGTTCAGTATCAAATAAAAAGGTTTACCCCCCCCCCCCACGTTATGACCAGGCCATTTTTTACGATACGGCACTGCACTACTTTAACTGATAATTGTTTGGTTATGCGACGCTATAAACAAATAAAATTGATGTTTTGTGTTTCCCACAATTTGAGCTTTCTTTTGGGAGTATTTGTTCACCTCTGCGGTTTTTATTTTTTGCGCTATAAACAAGATAAGACCGACAATTTTGAAAAAACAAAACAATATTTTTTACTTTCTGCTATAAAACACATGCAATAAAAATTATAGTGGGACTGCAACATTGAGGTGGACAAATCGCACAATAAGTGACACTTTTGACACTTTTTTCGGAACCAGTGACACCAATACAGTGATCAGTGCTAAATAATATGCACTGCAACTGTACGAATGACACTGTCAGGGAAGGGGTTAACATCAGGGGCAATCAAAGGGATAATTGTGTCCCTAGGGAGTGCTTTCTTTTTTTTCCATCAAGGTAAGTTTATTGAAATTATAGGCCTGTCAGTCTGACATCGATAGTATGTAAACTTCTGGAGGGGATGATAAGGGACTATATCGTAAAGTTTGCTAAAGACAACAACATCATCAGCAGTAATCAGCACGGGTTTACAAATGGGAGTTCTTGTCAAACCAATCTCTTAACATTCTACGAGGAGGTGAGCTGTGAGCTAGATAGGGGGAGACCAGTGGATGTGGTGTACCTGGATTTCGCTAAGGCGTTTGATACAGTTCCCCACAAGCGCTTAATTTATAAAATAAGGTCTGCAGGCATCAACCGCAAGGTCTGCTCTTGAATACGGAACTGGCTAAAAGGGCGTGTCCAAAGGGTGGTAATAAACAGCGCATACTCAGACTGGTCTGAGGTGGTAAGTGGGGTCCCCCAAGGCTCAGTCCTGGGACCAACCTTGTTCAATTTATTCATAAACAGCATTGAGGACAGGATCAGTAGCTCTATATTAGTTTTTGCAGATGACACAAAATTGGGCAGGGCAATAACTGCACAGCATGAAGCAGATATCCTACAGAACGACCTGGACAAAATAACAGAGTGGGCAACGACATGGCCAATGAGGTCTAATGTGGAGAAGTGTAAGGTTTTGCACTTGGGGACTAAAAACATAAAAGCACAATACACTTTAGGGGGGGAACTTTGGGGGAATCAAAAATGGAGAAAGATCTAGGAGTCCTGGTAGAGGATAGACTAAGCAATAGCATGCAATGTCAAGCGGAAGCTGCCAAAGCCAGCAGAATATTAGCATAGAATATTAGCATGCATAAAGAAAGGGATGTCTTCCAGAGACAAAACTATAATCCTTCCACTTTATAAAACTACCACATCTGGAGTATTCTGTCCAGTCTGGTCGCCGGAGAAATGTGTTGGAGCTGGAGAGAGTCCAGAGAAGGGCAACTAAACTAATTAGGGGATTGGAGGACCTTAATTATGAAGAACATCTGCAATCGCATTAATTATTCTCCCTGGAGAAGAGACGCCTGAGAGGGGACATGATAGCAATTTATAAATATCTCAATGGTGATCTCAGCATAGAAAAAAAAGCTATTCAGTCGGAAGGATTGCATGAGGACTAGAGGGCATACAATGCGATTAGAGGAGAGGCGTTTTAACCTCAGGCAACGTGGGGGTTCTTTACTTCTACACCGCCGCTGAAGGATCTGCACGTCCCCTGCCTTACAACAGGAGATCGCCGCTCATCCCCCACAGCGCCAGCTCCACAAGGGATCCGGAATGACACCCTGGATGAACAGTGCCCAGATGCTCTATACAATTTGAGATGCCTGTTTTTAACGCACGTTTGTGAGTACTACTCTTTTAATTGCTATTAAATCAACTGCATTGCTACACTTAGATTGGCGCTTGGTCTTCTCTCTCGTTCTTTACTGTTAGGGCTACAAGATTGTGGAATTTTCTACCACAAGAGGTGGTTTCTGCGGGAAGTATGGTGGCTTTCAAAATACTCTTAGACGTACATCTCAAGAATCAGAACATTCAAGGGTATGAGAGATGATTACAGCCTCATACACCTACACAGGTTGAACTAGATGGACTATTGTCTTTATTCAACCTCACTTACTATGTAACTATGTAACTATGAAAAGATTGTATTAGAACATTATAAACAAATGTCAAACATAAAACAATGAACAACATATCTTTAATGAAAGTGTGGTGCTAATTTTAATAAAGTGATTTTTATTTGATACTGACTTCGGCACACTGCTATTCTCTTTCTTCTGCCAAGTGCTTGCTGCCTGCTGACCATCTTCCAGCCTGCTGTGCCTTCTGCACAATCCAGCCTGCATCCAAATGCACACAGACCTCTCATCTGGAGCTGTCATCACCACAACTGCCAGGCACTAGTTAGTTTACCAGGGGTACTGAGCTGGAGGTGTAAGAGATCTCCTTCCTCTCCACGTCAGGCTCCATCACCATGTGACATACCCTAACTTGCCAGGTAGATGTCCTATTTCAGGAATTTATGCAACTTTGGGAGATATACCAATCTCACTCATCTGAACAAGCTCAAGAGAAAACAAATCAATTTATACTTGAAAAACCTGAAGACCTAGAAAATAGAGCGATACGGAACAATTTACGGTTCATCAGGGTACCGGAATCTATGGCTCTATCTGCTATTCCTGACCTCTGCACCCAAAAAAATCCCTGAGGCCCTAGGCTTACAAGGCATCTGCATATTGGAACGGGATCACCGTATGGGGCTATATTCCTCGGATCGGCCAGCTCAGCGCCCGTTCATAGCCAAATACCTGAATTACGCTGACAAATCAGCCATACTTCAAAGACTCAGGCAAACCAAGTCTTTTCAGATTGATGGAACGAAAATCCTGATCTTTGCGGACTATTCGGTCGAAGTGGCAAAAAGAAGGAAGGCTTTCCAGACCGTGTGTTCTAAACTGAATCATGAGCAGATCAAATTCACACTGGCATATCCTGCCTTGCTTCGACTGTGATCTCCTACCGGTGATCAACTCTCATTCCAAGATCCAGCAGAAGCGGAGTCCTTCCTAAGCTCTTTACATGCAGATGGCCAGGGACCACCTGCGTCCAAGACGTCCCCGGTCCCCCATCCTCTAACTCACAGGAGCCCTCGCAAGGATTCACCCAAGCGACTTAAATATTCTACTGTAGTCAGCTCCAAACGTCTTGATCCTCACTGCTGAACTTTGCTGCTAGCTACCTGATGTGCCTCACTCATGGGTAACCCACTTTTTTATGTTGATGTTGCTTCCTTTTGCCGAGACTTGGCCTCGCGAGTCTTTAAGTAGATGCAGCGTGCCTGCTAGGGCTGTTGTCTTCCCCGCACCTTTGCGGGTTTACTAATTTTCATGTTTTCATAGGCCTTTTCCCTCTCATGCTGCCACTGCAGAGGACAGGGGCATTCTCATAGGGCCCTCAGATGTCCCTTTTATCTTACCTCGGCACTCATACTTGCCTACCTGCCTGAGTCTACGCCAAGGGATACGCCGCCTCACACATTGACAGCATGCGGAAAATAGTGAAGTTCCTGATTGCTTTATGTATTTTTTTTTAAAGAAATATTTATTGTTTTTTTGCAAACATTAACAAGATATGAAAGTAACCCACAAACCAATGGTACATGAAGATAACAAGAGAATCATACAACCGTGGGTAGGGGCCCAAGGTGCTGGAGCATACCAACAGGGTCAGAGCAGCTAGGGGCCAAGACACAGTTCAAGAGGGTGTGGGGGGGGGGAAGGGGGGGAAGAGGGGGGGGGGAAACAGGGATAAGTAAATGGAAAAGAAGAAGGAGAAAGGGAAAGGGAGAGGGGATGTGGGGGGGGGGGGGTCAGGATGACCGGGTTAGCAGTCAGAATATACGACCTTCAGGGTATATCACATAAAGTTAAAGTACAATTTCAGCCAGAGAGGGGGGGAAATAAAACACTTATAAATGATGGTATTATAGGAAGATGAGTAGATAACACGGGTGGATCCCAACATGAAGGGGGGAGAGGGGGGGACGCCTGTCAAGGGGAGACTATTGTCCTGTATCAACCATCAGGTACCCAATGGGGGCATTGAGAGTTCCGGGTGAAACTGTGCAATGTATGCCTGCCATTTTCTCTGAAACTTGGATGGGCTGGACTTGAAGACAGTTACATCCAAGCGTTCTTTGGTGAGTAGGTTATCCAAGTCCGACTGAACTTCACTGACAGATGGGGGGGAGGGAGATATCCAATGTCTAAGAATAATTCTGTGAGCAATCATGAGACACGTGGAAATCCATGCTTTATGGGCTACTACAACTGAGGCCTGAGTTTTATTATGGGTGATGAGGACGAGCGGCGGCCTATTGTCCAGGAGGCCGAAGATGAGCAGGAAAGGGTTTTTCGTGGGTTGGAGACCCGTGACCTTTGAAATCAGAAGTTCCACTCTGTCCCAGAAGGAAGAAACAAGTGAGCAGCTCCAAAACCGGTGAAACAGCGTGAGGCGATGAGATGAGCACCAGGAACACCCTTGGAAGGGCACATGGAGGGGTGAGGAAGAGAAAGGAGAATAAGCATGGTGTAGGATTTTCAATTGTTGCTCCCTCCAGAATTAGTTGGTGGTAAAAGCACATGTGGATTTAAATCCTGCTAATAGTAACTGTTTGGAACCAATAATATTGAGGGCTTTGTCCCAGGAAGATTTGGCAGAGTTCGCTTGTGCGTCCAGGAGTGTGGCTTGAATGGGGCGGTAGATGTGAGCAAGTTTAGGGTTGTCCACAGAGAGGAGGGTGTCCAAGATGGAGGGCATAAATCTTTTAGACTTATCCCTAGATAGCGCCATGGCATGGTTGGTGACTTGATGAAGATACAGAAAATGGTGATCGGGGAGTTTGTACTGGCGTTGGATGTCCGGAAAGGGGAGAGGAGCTCCCGTCGAGGAATCAAACAGTTGAGCAAAAGTCTTTAGGCCTTCCTGAGCCCATGATGAGTAGATTCGTTCCAGGTCCATGGTGTGGAGGGATGGATTACCCGCGATGGGAAGGTGGCTAGATATGTACTGGGGCAGGCCCAGTTTTTTCCTAATTTCCCTCCAAGCTACAAGAGTGTCCTGGAACAGGATATTCTGTTTGAGACCCGGGGGGAGACTACTCAGTTTGCTATGCAGGAGGCCAGGTAGTGAGAAGGGGCCTGGGATTTGTGACTCCAAGGAGAAATTCAAGAACCTGGAAGACCCATTTAGCCAATCCATACACACTCTCAGCAGGCAAGACAAATTATAAAGTCTAACATCGGGTAGATTTGCGCCCCCAAGGGGCTTGGGGGGGTATAGCTTTTGCAAGGGAGATCCTAGACTTCTTGTTTCTCCATAAGAATTTTGAAACGGATTTGTGTATAGTGTTAATGTCAGTATGTTTGATGAGCAGGGGGAGTGTCTTCATGAGGTATAATAATTTGGGGAATGTGACCATTTTGAAAAGATGGAATCTGCCTAGGGGAGACAGGGGGAGGGTGACCCAATTGTCCAGTTCTTTGGATATTTTGGATATCAGCAGAGTATAATTTAGTTGGTATAAGGAGGTGGGGGATTTGCCTATCTGTATGCCCAAGTATTTAATGCTAGTTCTGGCAATTGCAAAGGGAGATTTTGTTGTCCAATCTAGAGAGCGTGGGTGGCCGAGAGGAAGTATTTCACTCTTCGCATAGTTAATACGCAGACCTGAGCAGAGTTTAAATCTGTTAAAGATGTCCTTGACGTGATGCATGTCATGAGCTGGATCGGAGGTAAAAAGCAGAATATCGTCTGCAAAAAGAGTGGACTTTATTTCCTTCTGGCCAATCCATATGCCTGTCAGGGAGGATGTGAAGGAAAGATGTCTGGAGAGGGGTTCTAACGCTAGATTGAAGAGGAGAGGGGATAGGGGACAGCCTTGTCTGGTACCCTTGTGCAGGGGAATGGGGTCTGAGAGAATATTAGAGGTTACAACGCTTGCAATCGGAGAGGCGTACATCGCCAAGATGAGGTGTAGGAAGGGTCCTGAGAAGCCAAATTTGAGGAGGGCCAGACGGAGCCACTGGAAACTGACATTATCAAATGCCTTTTCGGCGTCTAGTGTGATAATGGCAAAGTTGTTGGTGGGATTGGCATTTGCTTGGGCCAGGACCGCCAGGACTTTGCGGATATTTGAGGTAGCGGAGCGCCCCTTGGTGAAGCCTGCCTGGGATGGATGGAGGAGGGATGGCATGATCACGGCTAGTCTGGAGGCAATCATTTTTTAGAGGAGCTTAGCGTCAAGGTTTATCAGAGAGATCATACGGTACGAGCCTGGCTCCGTGGCGTCCTTACCAGGTTTTTGGATGAGCTTTATAAAAGCCTGTGAGCCCGTGGGCATGCACCTCCCTCCATCCATGATGTGTTGAAAAACATTAGTGAGAGTGGGGGTGAGTAATTCCTTTGACAGTTTGTAAAACCCGGGGGCCTTGCCGGGTGTGAGAGACGCAATGGACGACGCTATTTCCACGTGGGTAATAGGGGCATTTAGAAGGGCCAATTGGTCTGCAGTGACCAGGGGGAGCTGAACCTCTTCAAGAAATGTATTGGCTTCCGTGACATTTATTGGATCGGGGCCGTAAAGTTTTGCATAGAACTGCTGCATGACAGTGTGGACACCTTTTGGGGTGTCAATCAGGCTGCCCGACTGGTCCTTAAGGGAGGTAATATGAGTCGGGATAAAGGGACCCCTGCACAAGTGGGCTTGGAGCTTACCTGACTTGTTGCCATACTTATGGTATTGGAGGTCTAGAAGGGACTGATGGAATTGCTCGTGGGCCAAAGCCCACTCGTCAAATCGATGCTTTGCCTCCTTTCTATGAGCAGGGGAATCTTGCTGTAAGAGATTGGAGTGGGCTGAGCGCAGGAGAGTGCTAGCATTGTTATAGTTTGCCTCCGCCTTCTTTTTGTATCCCGAGGCAAATGCAATAATCCTGCCCCAAAGGACAGCTTTACCAGTCTCCCACAGCAAAATTGGGTCAGAGGAATGGGACTTATTGTCCCGCAGGAAATCATCCCAGGTGCAGGTCAGGATCGATAGGAGTTCAGCATTATTAGCAAGGTAAGACGGGAATCTCGAAGGTTTGTGAGCGGATAGTGAGTCCGCCTGGGATAATTCCACCGAGAGTTGGGAGTGGTCCGAGATTACCAGGTCAGATATCATGGTTTTGTGTAATGTAGGGAGGAGAAGCGAATTGCAAAGGAAATAATCTATACGGTAGAATGTGCCATGGGGAGAGGAGTAGAAGGTATATTCCCTATTTGTGGGGTGAGCCAGTTGCCATACATCAGTGAGTTGCAGGCTATCGGCAAAAGCTGACAAAGTGGGAACTGTGGCGGGGGGGTGAACGCTGCCAGCCCCCAACCAGCATGGGAAGGTGAATATAGGGAGCCAGTGTGCCCGTGAGCGTGTGGAAGAAGGACTGCGTTGGGGGTGTTGGAGCATAGACATTAGACAAGATGACTTCTTTAGGACCATGGGTCAATTTGAGGATTTGAATTCTACCATAATCGTCAGTGAAGAGGGGGGTACATTCAGAGGTGAGAGACGCAATGGACGAAGCTATTTCCACGTGGGTAATGGGGGCATTTAGAAGGGCCAATTGGTCTGCAGTGACCAGGGGGAGCTGAACCTCTTCAAGAAATGTATTGGCTTCCGTGACATTTATTGGATCGGGGCCGTAAAGTTTTGCATAGAACTGCTGCATGACAGTGTTGACACCTTTCGGGGTGTCAATCAGGCTGCCCGACTGGTCCTTAAGGGAGGTAATATGGGTCGGGGTAAAGGGACCCGGGCTAGGAGCTTACCTGACTTGTTGCCATACTTATGGTATTGGAGGTCTAGAAGGGACTGATGGAATTGCTCGTGGGCCAAAGCCCACTCGTCAAATCGATGCTTTGCCTCCTTCCACTGAGTTCTATGAGCAGGGTATGCCCGTGAGCGTGTGGAAGAAGGACTGTGTTGGGGGTGTTGGAGCATAGACATTAGACAAGATGACTTCTTTAGGACCATGGGTCAATTTGAAGATTTGAATTCTACCCTGATCGTCAGTGAAGAGGGGGGTACATTCAGAGGTGAGGCGTTTGTGTACTAAGACCAGAACACCGGCCTTGCCTTTGGATGTGGCTGAGCCGAAGACTCGGCCCACCCAAAGTTTATGCATACGATCGAAGTCGGCTGAGAAGAGGTGGGTTTCCTGCAGCGTGGCAATGTCAGTATTGAGTCGTTTCAAGTGTCTATGGATGGCCATGCGCTTATTAGGTGAACGGAGTCCCTTGACATTCCAGGAGACTATCTGGAGATCAAGGAGGATCAAAAAGGGGGGATCACAGAGTGACATAACATGGTGATGGAAAGGGAGTGGGTAGACTGCTGGCCGTATCTGACGGTATAAAGACGGACATGGGTGACATACCAGGAGCGTGGTGAGGTGGGTATGGATATGGCGCTAACCCGACCAAGAAGGTCAAACACAACAGTAATCAAAATACAAAGAGGATCATGATAAAACAGCATAACACATAACATATGCAGTGTGGACTTCACTTCTTTCCACATGAGACTCACGTTTCCAACAGCGTTACCGGCGTTGAGGCTGAGTCCACTCGCCATCGGGAGAGTGGTAAAGTCGCTCACAGGAGAATAAAAAAAAAAAAAAAAGTCTCGGAGGACTAAAGGAACGCTAGCTGGTCACCTATAGCAAGAGGATCAGTGCTCCGATAAGGCTGTGGGAAGGCAAAGGTTAATAAACAGCAACATGACAAGAGCATCAACCATAAAACATGTCAGATAAAAAAAAATGGCAAAAGGCATCATAGGTGTGAGAAGCATAGAACATATGCATGAGCCACAAATAGCAAGCAACGAGAGAATCTAAACAAGGTGGTACAGGACCCCTGATAGCAAACTTAGCCAGAAGGAAGGAATCACCTGAGGCCTTCAGCACGGCCTGTCCTGGCGGTGGTTATAAGATACTCGGGCTCTTTTGGGTGAGTCTTTCCTGGGGCTCAGGAGGTCTCTGGTTGAGGGGGAAAGGGAGGGTGCAGCAGGGGTGTCCATATTGAGATGCATATGAGACTCATCAGAATGGGAGAAAGACAGGGCTTCTCTAAACTGATCCGTGAAACGCAGAACTGCAGGGTATGCCAGTGTAAACTTAATACCTTTGTGAAACAGGGCATTGCAGGAAGACTGGAAAGCTTTACGCCGACGGGCGACTTCTTGCGAGTAGTCAGCAAATAGCAATAGTTTGTGACCATCCAGAACAAGCGACTTAGCATTTTTGAAAGACTTAAGGATAGCCAATCTGTCTGAGTAGTTGAGGTATCGTACAATGACAGGGCGAGGTGTCTTGCGATCATTAGAGGGGGCTCCTAGGCAGTGGGCACGTTCTATGGTGCAAGCGGTGGTAATGCCCAGGGCCTGCGGAATCTGTGTGGTACATACCTCCGTGAGCATGCCGGTATTGATGGATTCAGGCAGCCCAATAATCCGAAGATTATTCCTTCGTGACCTATTTTCAAGGTCATCCAACTTGTCAAGGATGTAGTGCTGTGTCTGGGCAAATTTGGCATCTTTAGTGAAGAAGGATTTGAGTTCGTCTTCGATATCTGAGATTCTGTGCTCCACCTCTGTGAGGCATTTGGCCTGGTCAGCAAGGTCTTTCCGGAGCTGTGCTACTCCCGCCGCCACCGCCTTCTCCACAGCCTCAGTGATGGTGGGAGAGAGGAGTGCAGCAACTGCCTGATCCATTTTATGGCACTGCGCATCGTCCGATGTACTGGGATGTGCAGCCCATGTGAGGGGGAGACCGCGCCATCCATGGGCTCAGCAGTGGCCATGATGCCTGTGGGGGAGGGCGCTCTCTGTTGCTGAACGTCCTGGTGGAATAAAGTGCCTGATACGGTCCCGTTATGGACCACGAATCGATCCATCTGGATGGCAAGGGGCAGCGGTACCTCTAGGGGTGAGTGGGACCGAGGACCAAGGTGTCTGGAGCGGTGTATGAGAGGCTTTATATGCCGATTATGCCGGAGCCGCCGTCCTTCGCTTCTGTTTCATGTGGCGCCGGAACCAGAAGTGCTTTATGTATTTTATGTTTTGGTTTTTATTTGTTTTCCTTCCATTTTTGGAATCTTTGGTCCCCCCCCCTCCCCCCACCCTATCTACTGCACCTGCAGTACTACCTTGTCTACCACCGGAACCTCCTGCCCGATATACAGCAAAGCAGACCCCACTGAATCTCGTATCTCTCATTCCACTTAAACCTCCATGAGAATTGTATCCTGGAATGTTAGGGGCCTGAGATCCCACATTAAGCGCATTTACTTGCCCTTTAATGCTCTGCCACCAGACCCACTTTGAAACACAGATTTTGGACGTGTTCTATCATCTCGTCCTTCTGGGACCAAATCCTCTCCTTCATAAGTGGAATTACACTATTACATCTCCCCAAGGATCCTCTTCTACAGATATTCGGCTATTGGGACAAACAACTTCAGGTGTGGTCTAACCAACCCTCTTCGTTCTCTCGTATATGGATATTGACTTGCCTTTTGATAGCTATCCTTGCTAACTGGATATCCCAGACATGCCCCTCTATCACCCAAGTCAAACGGGATCTTACAAACCTTCTCCGCAAGGACCTGCTTAATACGGACTTCAACCATAAATCATCAGCTGACGGCTTCTTCACCAAATGGCAGGACTTTCTGGCATCGTTACCCAGTGATGAGAATCTGGACTCACCCCACAAAACCTTTATCTACTCTGGCAAGTGTTAAAGGAAATATGCTGTAGGCCTAGGAACCTTTCACCTTCTTCCCTTCCCTATTTACCTTATTCCTCTTGGGCTTTCTGCATAGATCCATACAACTAGACCTTCACCACAACCCAGCTCTTGATTCCCCCTCTCCCCCCACTTTTTCTTAATTTGGTTCGACCAGCATGATCTATGCAACCCATGTTACTTATATTTTATATTGCAAAATGTTGATTAAAGTGTTGTTTTTCCCTTTGTATTTTTCGATTTTTTTCACAATAAAAATTTATTTAAAAAAAAAATATATATTTTGTGTAAATAATTATACATAAAAGTCAATATGAACATTTTAGGATCATATACAATTTAATACATTTGTCTGCATTGCACATTCGATAACATACTGGCTGCCTTATGGTTATTGTTTTTAGGTTACATACCTGTTGACTCTCAAATAGATATTATCAATGACAATTGGAGCTCATAGGACGATGGCTTAGGCAGCTAAATAGACGACCATAGGGAGGACAAAAAGTCCAGGCTACATAAAAAACATATTTTAACTTATGATTTAAATGTATTATACATCTTGCGTGAGTAAGTGTTACAATCCAGACTCTCATCAAATTTGGATGGGTCCTTAACTGGGGAAAGCCAACTAATCTCATTACAATAATGACATTCCTGGAAGCAGTTGTGGATACTCAATATTGTGGGGTTTCTCTCAGAGAAGGTGACAGTATTTGTATCTCACTTGGGAAAGGTCAAAGCTCTGTTCCATCTGTTTGTATCCCATGGTCTCAAAGTGGTAGAGGAAGTAGTCTGCAGTAATCCCTGCAGTCTGTTGAACTCATTGGATCACATCTAGGATTGATTTGTTGAGTACTCGCCTCAATGACCTCCTAGTCCAAGGTCTACGTGTGCCAAGGGTATAACAAAGTGTCCAACATCAGAGATGGCAGTGTCTCCCAGGCATTGGAAGGCATTTTGGCAATGCAGCTTAGGGATAATCGTCAAATTATGGCAGAACGGTGCGGCTCTCGTTCTGGGCCGATGTCATATGATGGCGGCCCATTCAAGCAGGGCATGCACTGTCGATGGCGGCGTGTCGCCAGTGTTCAGCTCTACAAAAATAAAGAGAACCTGTCCCCATACAGTGTTCAGCCCCCCCCCCCCATTGCACCTGTCACCCAACAGTCACCTGATCAGTACACCATAAAGTGCAAGTGTCACTCATCAGTGCCCATAAAGTGCAACTGCAACCCATAAATTGCACCTGTCACCATCAGAGACTGCCATCAGTACCGTCAACAGTGCACCTGTCACCCATCGGTGACTATCGCCTGTCACCTGTCACCCATCAGTGACCGTCACCTGTCCCCCATCAGTGAAAGTCATCAGTCACCCATCAATCACCCATCACTGACCATCACCCATCAATCACCCATCAGTGATCGTCACCTGTCGCCCCATCAGTGACCATCCCCCGTCACCCCATTAGTGATCGTCACCTGTCACCCCATCAGTGATCGCCACCTGTTACCCCATCAGTGATCATCACCTGTCACTCATCAGTGATGGTTACCTGTCCCCATCAGTGATCGTCACCGGCCACCTATCAGTCACCTGCCACCCATCAGTGACCATCAGCAGTCATCTGTCACCCCTCGCACAGCCTATCACAGCCACCATCATGTCAAAAAAAGTATGCAGCAGCAAGGAGGCGTTTCAGATTCTCTCTATGACTGATGAGAGCAGCGGGGGGTTCTCATAAGATTCCGATTCCGAATCCAATTCTGAATTCAAACCAATAAATAGTAGTGGATCGGTGATGGAATCAGAGGAAGAATGGGTCTCTCCTAAAAGGGCATGGTGCTCTGGAAACCAGGCAGCCACAAGCGATACACCCCAGGATCAAATTCCCAGGCCCAGTACCAGCATTGCCACCAGCGATACACCTCAGGACCGAATGCCCAGGCCCAGCACCAGCACTACAGTATCACTCCCAAGTACCAGCACAGAAATTTCAAATCCCCCAACTACCAGCACTGGAGTGTCACATCCCTCAAGAGCCAGGGCCACTACATACCTCCCAGATGCTCTTGCAAACCCAACATGGCTGCCCTCCAACTCGGAATCAGCAAGCATTCCCCCTTTCACCGCACAGCCGGGAGTACAGGCCAAGCCTGAGAATTCTTTAATTATTTTTGCCCAACACTTTGCTGCAATTTATCATGGACCAGACCAATCTCTATGCCCAGCAGTATATTGCAAACAACACTCAATCATCCTATGCCCCTCCGTTTGAGCAGAGAGATTTGAATTTGGAGGAGTTCAAATTGTTTATGGGCCTCACTATAAACATGGAGGTTACAAAAAAAAATGAAGGGCATGCCTATTGGTCCACCAACCCCATACACCACATGCCCATTTATTCTGCCGTAATGTCCAGGTACAGATATAAGATGATAATGCGCTTTCTTCACTTCAGCGACAACACCCAGTGCCCTCCCTGAAACCATCCAAATTATGACAAATTACTGTATGTAAAATTTGCCCCTCATAATTTTTTTTTCACAAAGATGTGCAGAACTTTATGATTCTGACCAGAAAATATGTGTGGATGAGTCCCTGGTACACTTTACAGGAAATAAAACAATATATTCCTAACAAAAGGGCCAAATACGGGGTAAAAATCTACAAATTATGTGAAAGAGTCACGGGATATCTGTATGTGTTCCACACATATAAAGGAAGAAAGCCCCCTGAGTGCCCAGCCTACATGGGCACAACCGAAAAAATTTATGGGACCTGGCGTACCCACTGCTGAACAAAGGTTATCATATATACCTGGATAATTACTATACCAGCCTGCCTCTTTTCAAACACCTATACCTTGCAAAAACCATGGCCTGTGGAACCACCAGAAAGAACAGGAAGGGCTTCCCACAATCCTTGGACAATAAAAAAATTTGAAGGGGGGAAAAAGCAGCTTTGAGAAGAAATGAAGTGCTGGCCTTGAGGTGGAAGTATAGTAGAAATGTATATATGATGTCCACCATCCATTATGACACCACAGTTGAGGTTCAAAGAAGACGAGGTCCAATTCAAAAGTCAACATGCGTCCAAGATTATAATCTTTACATGGGGGGATGGATTTTAATGACCAAATTGTCATGGTCTTACCTTCTTGCTGTTCTCCTTCGTTTGACATGTGCTGGCGGCCATCTTGGTTTCTGGGTTTCTTGTAGCCTCCCACTCTGCGGCTCCTCCTTCCCACTGGGAGGAGCTGGATGCCTAGCTCATATATATAGGAGGTCTGTGGCTTCAGTTCCTTGCTTGGTCCTCCTGTGTTCACATGCTTCTAAGACTGCTGCTGCTTCTGGTTCCTGATCCTGGCTTCGTCTGATTACCCTGCTGGTTCCTGATCCTGGCTTCGTCTGACTACCCTACTGGTTCCTGATCCCGGCTTCGTCTGACTACCCTCCTGGCTCCTGACCTCTGGCATCGCAAAGACTCTGCTTTGGTTTTGCCATCCGTTTGGACTTTTGCTTTACAGCTTGATTTTCAATAAAGCCTTCTTATTTTCACTTATCTGTTGTTGTACGTCTGGTTCATGGTTCCGTGACATTAGGACCAAGCCATGAATTCTGACGGTACAGGGCCATCCTCGCTACCCACGCTGGTTGCCAGACTTGATCAGCAGGATCACCTGTTGGGTCAGTTCGCCGTGGCGTTGCAAATCCTGCTTGAACGCACGGCTCATTTCGCTCCCGTTGCCGATGGGTCGGTTGTCGCTCCTGGGCCCGCTCCTACTGCCGCTCCGGTTGTTGCGCCAGAGTCTACCCCAACACCTGTTGTTGCGCCTGCGGTGTTTCGGGGTATGACCGGTTCTGCCCCCCTTCCACAGCGCTTTGGGGGAGAGCCAACTCAGTGCCGAGGTTTCCTTAACCAGGTGGGCATTTATTTCGAGTTGCTGCCACATGCCTTTCCTACTGAGAGATCAAAGGTGGGCTTCTTAATTTCGCTGCTCTCGGACAAGGCCTTGGCCTGGGCAAGCCCTTTATGGGAGAACAACAATCCGGTGGTTGCTGAGTTTTCCGGTTTTGTTGCTTCTCTTCGGAGGGTATTCGATGTGCCGGCTCGTGCTGCCTCTGCTGTGAAGCTCCTTATGTCCATCAGACAGGGTTCACGATCCGTAGCTGAATACGCCATTGAGTTTCGTACCCTGGCAGCAGAGGTGGGCTGGAATAATGAGGCTCTGGTCGCTGCTTTCTCTCATGGTCTCTCGGATGCCTTGAAGGATGAGGTTGCAGCTAAGGACCTACCAGTGGAGCTCGAGTCTCTTATTTCTTTCCTGATTTTGATTGACACCAGACTCAGGGAGAGACCTTCCTTTAAGGAGAGTCTGCGGAGGCCTCCTAACAGATTGGCGCCTACCTTTGCTGTCCCACCCGTGCCTCCCTCTCCTCCCACGCCTCCTGGGGATGACTTGGCTGGGGATGAACCCATGCAGCTGGGCTTTGCTCGCCTGTCCGAGGGGGAGAGGGTACTCCGGAGACGCGAGGGCCGATGCATGTACTGTGGTCTCGGTGGGCATTTTCGGTTGGCATGTCCGAACCGTCCGGGAAACGCTCGCACCTGAGATCCTGTCGGGGGCAGATCTTGGGTGGAGTCTCCTCGTCCCCGGTTTCCCGTGTTGACAAACCACTGATCACTGTTGTCCTCTCCTGGGTTGGGGGCTCAGTGACGACCCAGGCGTTGGTGGACTCTGGTGCTGGTGGTTTGTTCATTGATAGTGTGTTCGCTGCCGCCAATTCCATTCCTCTGCAGGCCCGAGGTTCTCCACTGGCTCTTGAGGCGATAGACGGCAGACCCCTTCTGCCGCCACACGTGACTCATGAGACCCTTCCAGTGGGGATAGCCATTGGTGCCGTTCACAGAGAGTCGGTCTGCTTCCAGGTTATTTCGTCTCCACACTACTCGGTGGTCTTGGGGTTCCCCTGGCTCCAGAAGCATAATCCGACTTTCGATTGGAGATCGGCCGAGATCCTCTCGTGGTCACCACAGTGTGGGGCTAGTTGCATCCATGGGCCTGTCAAGTTGCTGTGTACTTCCTCGGACTCTCTGTTGCCTCCTGAATACGAGGAGTACCGGGATGTATTCGATAAGGTGCGCGCGGTTGCCCTACCTCCGCACCGCCCATACGATTGTGCCATCGAGTTACAACCTGGTGCCGTTCCTCCTCGTGGCAAGGTCTATCCACTGTCGGTAGCGGAGAATGAGGCCATGGAGGAGTACGTGAAGGAGGCGCTTTCACGCGGACACATTTGCAAATCCTCGTCCCCGGCAGGGGCTGGATTTTTCTTTGTGAAAAAGAGGGGCGGTGAGTTGAGGCCTTGCATCGATTCCAGGGGTCTCAATCGCATCACGATCAAGAACGCTTACCCGATACCCTTGATTTCCAAGCTGTTCGATCGCCTTAAAGGGGCCACGGTCTTTACCAAACTCGACCTGAGGGTGGCATATAACCTCGTAAGGATCAAGGCGGGCGATGAGTGGAAGACCGCGTTTAACACCAGGACCGGTCATTATGAATCCTTGGTTATGCCCTTTGGGTTGTGCAATGCGCCCGCAGTCTTTCAGGAATTCATCAACGATGTTTTCCGTGACCTGTTGCAGCAGTGTGTGGTGGTCTATTTGGATGACATCTTGGTATATTCTGAATCCATGGAGACCCACATTCTGGATGTCAGACGAGTGTTGCAACGGTTACGAGAGAACAAGCTGTTCGGTAAGCTTGAGAAATGCGAATTTCACCGATCCCAGGTAACCTTCTTAGGTTACATCATTTCCGCTGAGGGGTTCTCCATGGATCCTGAGAAGGTTTCGGCTGTCTTACAGTGGCCCCAGCCCAGTGGTCTTCGCTCCCTGCAGAGCTTTTTGGGCTTCGCCAATTATTATCGGAAGTTCATCAGGGACTTTTCCATGCTAGCCAAGCCTCTCACGGATATGACCAGGAAGGGCAGTAATTCCCAGGTCTGGCCGCTCTAGGCCATCCGAGCTTTTGAGGCTCTAAAGTCCGCCTTTGTGTCGGCTCCGATTCTGTCGCATCCCAACCCTGGGTTGCCCTTTGTCCTCGAGGTGGACGCGTCTGAGACGGGAGTAGGCGCCCTTCTGTCTCAGCGTAGAACACCAGAGGGTCCTCTGCTTCCTTGTGGGTTTTACTCCCGGAAACTGTCTTCCGCGGAGTGCAACTATCAGATTGGTGACAGGGAGTTATTGGCCATCGTGCAGGCCCTTAAAGAATGGAGGCACTTGCTCGAGGGTTCGGTGGTTCCGGTCCTCATCCTGACGGACCACAAGAATCTGACCTACCTTTCTGAGGCCAAGAGATTGACACCACGTCAGGCCAGATGGGCTCTGTTCTTGTCACGTTTTAATTACGTGGTCTCCTACCTACCCGGTTCCAAGAACATCATGGCGGATGCCTTATCACGGCAGTACTCCGACCTGTCCAGGGAGGAGTCGATTCCGACTTCGGTCATACCTCCGAATCAGATCCTGGCCGCCATTCGCACCAGCCTGACCTCTCCCCTGGGTGAGCAGATTTTGGCGGCTAAATCTGGTGCTCCCTCTGGGAGACCCAACGGCAGATGTTTTGTGCCTGAGGAGTTGCGCACTCGGTTGTTGCGAACCTACCATAACTCCAAGACCGCGGGGCATCCTGGAAAGAATCAGCTGTCCTGGGCTGTTTCACGTCTGTTCTGGTGGCCTTCCCTACGTTCCGACATCGCCGCATATGTAGCGGCATGCTCCGTTTGTGCCCAGAGTAAGTCCCCTCGGCACCTTCCGTTGGGCCTTCTGCAACCTATAGCCACCGGGGAGCGCCCATGGTCACACCTGGGGATGGATTTCATTGTGGACCTCCCTGCATCCCGAGGCCATACGGTCATTCTCATGATTGTGGATCGGTTTTCCAAAATGTGCCACTGTGTTCCTCTCAAGAAGTTACCCTCTGCACAGGAGTTGGCCACGATTTTTGCCAGGGAGGTTTTCCGGTTGCACGGTTTGCCCAAGGAGATTGTGTCGGATCGGGGGAGTCAGTTTGTGTCCAGGTTCTGGCGCGCCTTTTGCTCCCAGTTGGGGATTCATTTCTCCTTCTCCTCGGCCTACCACCCTCAGTCCAATGGGGCCGCAGAACGATCCAATCAGGCCTTGGAGCAATTCCTTCGTTGCTATGTCTCCGATCACCAAGACAATTGGGTTGACCTCCTGCCTTGGGCTGAGTTTGCCAGGAACACGGCGGTGAACTCTTCCTCTGGGACGTCTCCCTTCATGGCCAATTATGGGTTCCAACCTGCCGTGTTACCGGAGGTATTCTCTCCCCAGGATATTCCGGCTGTGGAGGATCACCTTTCCGTCCTACGTGCTTCTTGGGTACAGATCCAGAAGTCCCTTGAGGTCTCTGCGCAGCGCCAGAGACTCCAGGCTGATCGCAGACGAGCGCCTGCTCCTTCCTACCAGGCCGGAGACCGTGTATGGTTGTCCACCCGCAACCTCAACCTTCGAGTGCCCACTCCCAAGCTGGCGCCTCGCTTTGTTGGTCCCTTCCGAGTGCTTCGCAGGATAAACCCGGTAGCCTATGCCCTTGCGCTTCCTCCTGGCATGCGGATCTCCAACGTGTTTCATGTCTCCCTGTTGAAGCCACTGGTGTGTAATCGTTTCACTTCCTCGGTTCCTCGGCCTCGTCCGGTCCAAGTGGGCAATCGTGAGGAGTATGAGGTGAGCAATATCCTGGACTCACGCCTGGTCCGCGGTCGGGTGCAGTTTTTGATTCATTGGCGTGGTTATGGTCCAGAGGAGCGTTCCTGGGTTCCCTCCGCAGATGTCCATGCTCCTGCCTTGCTCCGTGCCTTCCACGCACGCTTCCCTCAGAAACCGTTCTTTACTCCGCGGAGGAGGGGCCCTTGAGGGGGAGGTACTGTCATGGTCTTACCTTCTTGCTGTTCTCCTTCGTTTGACATGTGCTGGCGGCCATCTTGGTTTCTGGGTTTCTTGTAGCCTCCCACTCTGCGGCTCCTCCTTCCCACTGGGAGGAGCTGGATGCCTAGCTCATATATATAGGAGGTCTGTGGCTTCAGTTCCTTGCTTGGTCCTCCTGTGTTCACATGCTTCTAAGACTGCTGCTGCTTCTGGTTCCTGATCCTGGCTTCGTCTGATTACCCTGCTGGTTCCTGATCCTGGCTTCGTCTGACTACCCTACTGGTTCCTGATCCCGGCTTCGTCTGACTACCCTCCTGGCTCCTGACCTCTGGCTTCGCAAAGACTCTGCTTCGGTTTTGCCATCCGTTTGGACTTTTGCTTTACAGCTTGATTTTCAATAAAGCCTTCTTATTTTCACTTATCTGTTGTTGTACGTCTGGTTCATGGTTCCGTGACACAAATGCTTCAGCCCTACTTAGCAACAAGGAGGTCCCGTTTCTGGTACAAGAAAGTTGCAACTTAATTAACCGCCTGGAATACTTCCCTGTGAATGGACCCTGGCCTGTTTTAACAACTATGCTTCTGCCTACCGTTTGGCTTGCTTCCCTGTGAACTGACCCTGGCCTGTTTTATCAACTATGCTTCTGCCTGCCACTTGGACTGCTTGGATGTGAACTGACCCTGGCCTGTTTTATTGACTATGCTTCTGCCTACTGCTTGGACTGATCTGTTGCCCTGCTACTGTAGTACACAGGGGTCTCACATATGTGAAGGGCTCCAGAATTGTTTCTCCGTATGAAGAAAACAAATTTTTTGGTTCTTTCCGGCTTTCATAATTTCCAGATAAGGGTCTGGAGTCCAGGAGGCTTCAAAGAGATTTAGGTGAGAGAAGCCTCTACCCCTGTCCTCAGGTCTTACCTGACCGAGGCCCTCAGCCTGATGCTGACTACCATCATGCCTCTTCCTGCCGCATTAAATTATCTGTAGCAAGAGGCAGTATGTTTATGAAGGGCTGGAGAGTGGTACAATGAGTGTCTGCAGGTAACAGTGTACCAGGACCAATATTATGGCTGTGCTGACCATGTCTCTGTCTGGACAATTCCTTTGGACAAATGCTGTGGCTGTGCTCACAATATCCCAGTACTGACTATAGACAATATTCCTGCCTGCTGCCTGGAAAATGTCTATTGTATTCGCTAAGCATGTCCCTGCCTGCTGCCTGGACCATTGCTCTCCTCCTATTGCCATACTCAGGAGGAGTAGAAAAATGTATTTTGGGGTGCAACTGTTGCTAGGTACATGCTATGGGTTAAAAATATTGTATAAATGGACAACCTTGTGTAAAATAAATGTGTTTTCATTTTCTTTCCACATTTTCCAAAAACTTGTGAAAAAAAATGACATGTTAAAAAGACTCATTATGCCTTAAAGAGTATACGTTAGGGTGTTTGCTTTCCAAAATGGGGTCATTTTGTGGGTAATTCCATTGTCCTGGTGCTCCAGAGCCTTCAAAAGTGTGATAGGTTGTCAGGAAATGATATGTGTAATTTATACTTCTAGAATGCCTGACGGTGCTACTTGGATGTTGGGCCTCTGCATGTGGCCAGGCTGTGTAAAAGTCTCACACGTGTGGTATCGCCATACTCAGGATGAGTAGCAGTTTGTATTTTGGGGTGCCTGGACCATTGCTCTCCTCTGTGGACAACTGCGCTACTAAAACCTACAGGTAATACTTTTTTTTACACTTTCCTCAATATAATGTATTTTGTAGTGTAATTATTGGTATGTACATGCTATGAGTTAGAAATATGAGGGGCTTTCAAAAATGATAGGTTGTCAGGAAATTAGTTGTGTATTTTATGTTCCCAGAATGCCTGACGGTGCTTTGTGAATATTGGGCCTCTGTATGTGGGCTGTGTAAAAGTCTCACACATGTGGTATCCCCATTCTCAGGAAGAGTAGTAGAATGTATTTTGGGGTGCAATGTATGCTATGTACATGCCATGTGTTTTACAAAAAATTTTGGGAAAAAATTACATGTTCAAAAGACTCATTATGCCTCAAAGATTATACATTGGGGTGTTTGCTTTCCAAAATGGGATCATTTTATGGGGGTTTCCATTGTCCTGGTGCTCTAGGGCCTTTAAAAGTGCGATAGGTTGTCAGGAAATGATACGTGTAATTTATGCTCCTATAATGCCTGACGGTGCATCTTGAATGTTGGGTCTTTGTATGTGGCCAGACTGTGTAAAAGTGTCACACATGTGGTATCGCCATACTCAGGAGGAGTAGCAAAATGTATTTTGGGGTGCAATTGTTGCTATGTACATGCTATGTGTTAGAAATATTGTATAAATGGACAACTTTGTGTAAAATAAATGTGTTTTCATTTTCTTTCCACGTTTTCCAAAAAATTGTGGAAAAAAATTACATGTTCAAAAGGCTCATTATGCCTCAAAGATTATACATTGGGGTGTTTGCTTTTCAAAATGGGGTATTTTTATGGGGGTTTCCATTGTTCTGGTGCTCCAAGGTCTTCAAAGTGCGATAGGTTGTCAGGAAATTATATGTGTAATTTATGCTCCTAGAATGCCTAAAGATGCTACTTGGATGCTAGGCCTCTGTATGTGGCTAGGCTGTGAAAAAGTCTCACACATGTGGTATTGCCATACTCAAAAGGAGTAGTAGAATGTGTTTTGGGGTGTAGTTGCAAGCATACATATGTTGTGTGAGGTAAATAACCTGTTAATATGACAATTTGTAAAAACAAAAAATAAACTAAAAATCTTCATATTGCAAAGAATTGTAGGAAAAAATTACAACTTCAAAAAACTCACCATGTCTCTTACTAAAGACCTTGGAATGTCTACTTAACAAAAAGGGGTCATTTGGGGGTATTTGTACTTTCCTGGCTTGTTGTAGCAGGAATACACGGTTTGAATAGCGAATCGCCGACCAACAAAACAGCGTTCGTTGGTCGAAATTGTCACCAACATTAACAATTGAAAAAAATCTTTCAAAGAGCAATCAATTTCATACGTAGTGTTGTCGTTTCATGTACAAGTGGAAGTGATGTAGTATGCGTGTGACCTTGTAGCCACGCCCTTCCTCCCAGCACGAACGTTCCTACGCTTTTTGTTGAAGGGACCGGCATTGAAACCCTATATATATTTTTGCTGACATTTATTTTGCCTTGTTTATTTGGAATTTTTCATTAGTGTTTACAAAACGTCGTTCTTCACACCAACGAATAGAAAATCGCTCATTTGCGAAAGATATGACAGAATTTTTCAATTTTTTCAATCAGTCTTTTTCGTTCAAAATATATGGGGTATTGATTGCTGTGCATCATCGAGTAGCAAATCAGCAGATTGTTCGCTGAACGAAAATTTTCGTACGATTTTCTTATTGTGTATTCCTGCCATTAGTGTCTCACGAAATGAGATAGGCCTTCAGTACATCAGGTGGTATCAGGTGTGATCAATTTTCAATGATTGGCACCATAACTTGTGGACTTTATAACTTTCACAAAGAGCAAATAATATACACTTATTTGGGTTGTTTTTATCAAAGATAAGTTGCAGTATCAATTTTGGCCAAAATTTGTGAAGAAAAATTACTTATTTGCAAACTTTTATGATAGAAACCAAGAAATTTTTGTTTTCTCACAATATTTATTTTTTTTTTCTTTTGATAGCACAGAAAATGAAAAAAAACAATAGTGATTAAAAAAAAGAAAGCTCTATTTGTGTGGAAAAAAAGGACACAATTTTTTTTATGGGTACAGTGTTGCATGACTGAGTAATTGTCGTTCAAATTGTGAGAGCACTGTAAGGTGAAAATTGGTCTGGGCAGGAAGGGAGTGAAAGTGGTTAAAGGAGCAGTGATTTCAATGATGCTCAAAGTGAAACAGTAAAAATGAAAAATTTCTTTAACTATAATACCTGTGTGGTCCCCTTAGTCTACCTGTAAAGTGCCTACTGCAGCAAAATTGACATTTGTAAAGAAAGAATTGACATTTATATTAATTTTTCCGGCTGCAAAAAAAACATTGCTGACAATATAGTTTTTTCATTAAATGGTATGGGGGTCCCCGCAATCCATGCTAGGCATGTTGGGTCTGGCATGGATTTTAAGGGGAACCCCATGCCAAAAAAAATTGGCGTGAGGCCCCCCAAATCTATACCAGACCCTTGTCTGTGCATCCAGCCTTGCATGTGACCATACCAAGCCATATGCCCTCAACATGGGGGGTGCTTTGGGGCAATGAGGGGCTCTGCCCCCTCACGACAAGGCAGTTTGTCTCCATGTTGATGGGGACAAGGGCCTCTTCCCCACAACCCTGGGCTGTGGTTATGGGGGTCTGTGGGCAGGAGGCTTATCAGAATCTGGAAGCCCCCTTTGATCTCGCCCCCCCCCTCCCAGTGTGAATGAGTATAGGGTACATTGTCAAAAAGAAATAAAAACACACATACAGTTTTTGACAAATCCTTTCATTAAAAATAAAAAACAATTGTCCCCTGATGTAGATCCGTCGTCAATCATGATGCCCGCAGCACCACTGGACCCAAAAAAAGCTTCGCCTATGAAGAAGGTCAACCACCAACAGTCTGCTTTGCTGTTTGATAGTTTTTAAATCGGTAAGGGGCGGGGCTACCTGGCGATGTCACCTGGTGACACCGCGCCAAGTGACATCACTGACTCAGCATGCATCAATTGATAATGTCACATGGGGCAGTGCCACCAGGTGACATTGCCAGGTGGCTCTGCCCCTTACCTAGTTAAGAACTGTCAGATGGTAGAGCAGGCAGACGGCGGTTAACCTTTATTGGGGGCAGAGCTTTTTTTAGGGGGGGTTCTGGCTGTGGCAGCGGGCATTGTGATTAACGATGGATTTACATCAGGGACATTGTTTTTTTTTTTTTAATAAAGGAATTTTAAAAACTGTGTGTGTGGTTGTTGGGAAGAGGCCCTTGTCCTCATCAACAATGGGGCAAGGTGCTTTGGGGTGGGGAGGCAGAGCCCCACCCTAAAGCACCACCCCCATGTTTAGGGCATGTGACCTGGTATGGTTTAGGAGAGGGGGCGCTCGCTAGCTGCCCCCTTTCCTGATCTGGTGAGCTGCATGCTTGAATAAGGGCCTGGTATGGATTCCAAATCTTTTTTTTAACATTTTTGTATTTCCGGCAATGACTTGCAGCCAGGAAAGTCAATTTTAATGTCATATTTTTCTTTATATATGTCAGTTTTGCTGCAGCAGTTTCTTTACACAGTGTAGATGCGCCTCTCTACAGGCAGACTAAGGGGGCAGACTAACCCCCAGGAACTATATTTAAAGGAATTTTTCATTTTTATTGTTTCAGTTTAAGGATCATTAAAATCACTGCTCTTGTAAAAGCGATCTTTTAAAAAAAAAACATTTGCATTGATACATGTCCATTCAGGGCAGTACCCGGGCCCCCAATAACCTTTTTAAGGCCAAAAATTTGCCTATAAGCCTTCAAAATGGGTGCTTTTGATAAAAGTAATCTTTAAAAAAGAAAAAAAAAATTTTTGCATTGATACATGTCTCCCAGGGCAGTACCCAGGCCCCCATACCCTTTTTATGGCCAATAACTTACCATATAAGCCTTCAAAATGGGGACTTTATTTTTTTTAAGTTTGGGTCTCATAGAGTTTGATAGAGTTTAATAGAGTTTGCGGCTTGGGTCTGAACTTTTTATTTGTTCGAGTGTTCTGGTGTGAACCCAACCGAAGGGTGTTCGGTACATTACACTTAAAACAGTGATGATCACTGTAAAAAGCAATCAGTAAAAGATGGTGCAAAGGTTTTATTCTTGAATCCTTGTGTACTACTGGTACAGGGCTGCTGTGATCGGCCCTGGTACCATGTGATCACTAAAACGAATGACAGAGCTGTGACAGTAGTAAACAATGATATCATTAGTCACATGACTACCAGGGCAGCTCACAACAGTCCGGTACAATGATTGGTGATCAGCTGTTTCCAGTGAACACAACGGATGACTGATCCTTAGAGATGGACGAACATCGGCCGGGGCGGTTCGCGAACATCAGCTGCAAATTTTCTCAAAAGTCAGCGAACTGCAAGTTCGCGGCGGGCCCCATTGACTTTAATGGGAGGCGAACTTTAAAAACCTTTAGGTCATATTTGCAGCCACAAAAGATGTACTAGCTGTGCACAAATAGACAATGGACAGCACATGGACAATGTCTATGGACATTGTCATAACAGAAGTATTGCAATTGGAAAAGTTGCCCTAATTTTTTTTTTTTACAGCAAAAGATATATATTTTTTTTTTCATAAATCAGACAGAACTGACAGCAGCCGGTAAATACATGTCTAATACATATAGAGTCCATTCACACATCTGTAAAATGGGACCGCATCCATTTGGCGGAACCTTTACAGACCCATCAATTTTCAATTCCAGTCTGAAAAATTAGGCATTTACAGGATAAAGAAGTAAGTGTCGGCCATTCCAGGCCCCAAAAATTAGCCCACATGCGTTTATCTGACAGCTAAGAACGTAGTATTCTGTGGCTGAAGGTACATTAGGCATTCACAGGATACAGAAGTAAGTGTTGGCCAGTATTGGCCCCAAAAATTAGCCCACATGGGTTTACCTGACAGCTAAGAATGTATTATTTGATAGCTGGAGGTACATTAGGCATTCACAGGATAAAGAAGTAAGCGTCCGCCAGTATAGGCCCCAAAAATGAGCTCACATGGGTTTTCCTGATAGCTAAGAATGTAGTATTTGATGGCTGGAGGTACATTAGGCATTCACAGGATAAAGAAGTAAGTGTCAGCCAGTATAGGCCCCTAAATTTAGCCCACATGGGTTTACCTGACAGCTAAGAATGTAGTATTTGGTGGCTGGAGGTACATTAGGCATTCACACGGTATACAGATGTAAGTGTCGGCCTGTATAGGCTCCAAAAATTAGCTCACATGGGTTTAACTGACTGCAAAGAACATAGTGTATTTGATGGCTGGAGGTACATTAGGCATTCACACATTATACAGAAGTAAGTGTGGGCCTGTATAGGCCCCATAAATTAGTGCACATGGGTTTACCTGACAGCTAAGAACGTAGTATTCTGTGGATGAAGGTACATTAGGCATTCACAGGATACAGAAGTAAGTGTCGGCCAATATAGGCCCCAAAAATAAGCCCACATGGGCTTAACTGACAGCAAAGAACGCAGTGTATTTGATGGCTGGAGGTACATTAGGCATTCACACAGTATACAGAAGTAAGTGTCAGCCTGTTTAGGCCCCAAAAATTAGCCCACATGGGTTTAACTGACAGCTAAGAACCTAGTATTCTATGGATGAAGGTACATTAGGCATTCACAGGATACAGAAGTAAGTGTCGGCCTGTATAGGCTCCAAAAATTAGCTTACATGGGTTAAACTGACAGCTAAGAACCTAATGTATTTGATGACTAGAGGTACATTAGGCATTCACAGTATATGGAAGTAAGTGTCGGCCTGTATAGGACCCAAAAATTAGCCCACTTGGGTTTAACTGACAGCAAAGAACTTAGTGTATTTGATGGCTGGAGGTACATTAGGCATTCACACAGTATACAGAAGTAAGTGTCGGCCTGTAAAGGCCCCAAAAATTAGCCCACATGGGTTTAACTGACAGCCAAGAATGTAGTATTTGATGGCTAGAGGTACATTAGGCATTATCACAGTATACAGAATTAAGTGTGGGCCTGTACAGGCTCCAAAAATTAGCCATTCAATGGACATGAAATGCCTTCTATGCCGCTGTATGTAGCGATGCCAAGGACCGGGAATTGCTGTGGGTGGATGGCGGTCTGGTGGATATTTGTGGCCTGGCATGAGGAATTTCAATGAAACGTGGTCTACTCGTCACATGTGTTGAATTCCTCAGAGATCCATGCCTCATTCATTTTCATAAATGTGAGGTAGTCTACACTGTCATGAGCTAGGCGAGTGCGCTTATCGGTCACGATCCCCCCTGCTGCGCTGAACGTCCTTTCGGACAGGACACTGGATGGGGGGCAAGCCAACAGTTCCATTGCAAATTGTGCAAGCTTTGGCCAGAGGTCAAGCCTGCCCACCCAGTAGTCCAGGGGTTCATCACTCCTCAGAGCGTTCACATCGGCCGTTAACCCGATGTAGTCGGACACCTGACGGACACCTTTTTTTAGGCTCCAACATTTGAGCCACAGAAGCCTGCCTTTTTCCAGAACAACGTGATGACGGCATCATGGAAGGTGGAGTGGAGGACAAATGTGAGGAGAGAGGAGAAGAAGAGGCTGGACGGTGAGAGCCTGGAGTGTGGCTTTGTGGGTTCTGATGGTGTTGCTCCCACTGGGCTCGGTGATGGGATTGCAGGTGCCTTGTTAAGGCGGTTGTCCCTAGGTGAGTGTTGAGCTTACCGCAACTTTCGCGTTGACTGCAAAGGCTGCAGAGGGCAACACTGTTGTCAGCAACGGACACATTAAAAAAAGACCACATTGCGGAGCCATGTGGCGGCGTCCTGGGAGCGCCAGATGTGACTGTACATGGTTGATGGCTCGCTCCTGATACATTGGCAGTCTGCTTTGTATCTCTTGTGCAATGCAAGTTCTGCCTGCCTCTCCTCCCTATCTGCCAGTTCGTCAGTCCGCCAGTTCTACAAATAATTGGCCAGTAACTGTTGTCAATGTTTGTAGCACAGTTAATGAAGAAAGAGAGGCCAAATTTTTGATGGACTAAAATACAATTTAAGAAAAGTATACTGTTAAATAACACCTCACTTCAATCTGTGGTATTGGGGGGCACGGTTTTATCACACCAGTTCTACAAATAATTGGCCAGTAACTGTTGTCACTGTGTGTAGCACAGTTAACACAGCAAGAGAGGCCAATTTTTTTCAGGACTAAAATACACTCTTAGAAAATTATACTGTTAAAAAAACCCCACTTCAATATGTGGTATTGGGGGGCCACTGGTCTATCACACCAGTTCAAGTTCAAAAATTTGGCCAGTGAGTTTGGCACTGTGTGTACCAGACTTAACACAGCAAAAGAGGCAATATTGTTGCAGGACACAAATACACTTGTAAAAGTTTACTCAGATAACACCCCACTTTAATCTGTGGTATTGGGGGGGGGGGGGGCACATGTTTATTACAACAGTTCTACAAATAATTGGCTAGTAACTGTTGTCACTATGTGTAGCACAGTTAACATAGCAAAAGAGGCCTAATTTTTGCGGGACTAAAATACACTCTTAGAAAATTATACTGTAAAATAACACCTCACTTCAATATGTAGCATTGGGGGCAACAGGTTCATTACAACAGTTCTACAAATAATTGGCCAGTAACTGTTGTCACTGTGTAGCACAGTTTACACAGCAAGAGAGGCCACATTTTCGCAGGACTAAAATACACTTTTAGAAAATTATACTGTTAAATAACACCCCACTTCAATATGTGGTATTGGGGGGGCACTGGTCTATCACACCAGTTGTTCAAAAAACTGGCCAGTGTGTTTGGCACTGTGTGTATCAGACTTAACTCAGCAAAAGAGGCAATATTGTTGCAGGACACAAATACACTTGTAAAAGTATACTCAGATAACACCCCACTTCAATATTTGGTATTGGGGGGCCATTGGTCTATCACACCAGTTATAATACATTATAAGTGCTTTTGTCACTGTTTGTAGTATTGCTGCAGCAACGCTCAGTCACCACACCTGTCACAATGCTGCACAGTGCACAATAATACTACTAATCCACTATAATATGCTTTCTACAAAGTATATTATACTGTGGATTACCCCCCCCCTTTTTAGTGCACAGCAATACCAAAAAATTTGCAGCCCTTTAAATGACTTTTGTGGACATTAACAGAGCGATTTGTGTCACTGCTGACAATCTCTAACTGACCCTACAGCACAGACTGGATACCTGTCCCTATACTGAAGAGATTGTAATAGACCCTATAACGACATTGCAGCCCTTTAAATTACTTTTGTGAACATTAACAGAGCGATTTGTGTGACTACTTCCAATCTCTAACTGCCCTGAAAGCACAGACTGGATACCTGCCCCTAACCTGAAAAGAGACTGGACCTATACCAAAAATTGCAGCCCTTTAAATGACTTTTGTGGACATTAATAGAGCGATTTGTGTGACTGCAGCCGATCTCTCTAACTGCCCCTAAAGCACAGACTGAATACCTGCCCCTAACCTGAAAAGAGACTGGACCTATACCAAAAATTGCAGCCCTTTAAATTACTTTTGTGGACATTAACAGAGCGATTTGTGTGACTACTGCCAATCTCTAACTGCCCCTAAAGCACAGACTGCGTACCTGTCCCTAACCTGAAAAAAGACTGGAACTATACCGAAATACCTAACCTGAAAAGATACTAGTAGACCTATACCGAAATTCCAGCCCTAAAAAGGAATTTTGTGGATCTTCACAGAGCTATTTGTGTCTGGCAATCTCTCCCTCATGAACACAGCAGACCTTTCCCTACACTGGCAAAAAGCAGAATGTGAAATAGCCGACAGCTCAGGTCTATTTATAGGGTAGGGGGCATGTCCATGTGCTGAAATGTTTTAATTGGGTGTCCCGTTCCACCTGACGGCTGTGTCATGGGTCAAAGTTCTTCTGAATGAAAAAGAAAATGGTGGCACGGACATCTTCGCGAACATCGGCAAAAGTCTGACTTTTCTTGAATTTGCAAACAAGCAAAATTTGCCGCGAATCGACCGCCGGGCGAACCGCAAGGCCTTCTCTACTGATCCTGCCACTGCATGCTCTAGAAAGCATGCATGCATGTGCAATGCAGGAGGACATACATGTATGTCCACCTGCATCGGTGTGCTGTTTCCGTACAACTGTTTATGCACTTATGCTGGACATGAAGCGACAACTTGCTGTATTAATATATAAACATATACTGTATATATATATATAAACATATACTGTATATATATATATATATATATATATATATATACATATATATATATATATATATATATATATATATATATATATATAAAATAGTATATATATTGCTATTAGAGGTGGTTATTAGCGTAAGAAAATAACAAATTTTACTCATTTAACACTGGGTGCATGCTTGATGAATGAATTGGTGTCTCTTTAAAATGTTGAAGTTATTTGGACATTTTTGATATGATCATTTGTACTAGGTGCTCTTTAGAACACATCCAAAGGTAAAAACCTTTGGATGTGTTTTAAAGGGGCTGTCTGGTTTCTGTTAGAGAGATTCACTCTCTCTCATTGTCCAGATCCCTACTGTCACTGTATGTAAGTGTTTGTATGCTGCAGTGCCATTTATTATAAATGGCAATCCAAAACACTAAAACTTTAGCTGGTTTAGCAGAGACTGGACAAATTTTGATCCATGTATGGGCATAGGCTGTAGCCAGCAATACTGATCATTGTATTTTGCTGGTGGGGAAGGGTCCCCGACGGTAAAATACAATAGCACAGTGGGAGCATTTGATCCATATCAAATGTGTGGATGGGGGAATTGTTTCAAAATAAATATGTACAGTCTACCTGCGTTGAAGCACATCACAATGTACAGTGACACAGGATAGTTTGTTGTGGCACTGACCAGCAGCCTGGCTCAGCCTCTCAGCACACCACTGAGAACCTAAGTCACCTGTTCCCACCCCCTCCACAGCCCATTGCTCCAGTGAGCGCTGGAGAGGCAGAGCACAGAGCTGGTGACTGACAGTCACTGACTCTCTGCTCACTAAAGAACGAGCACTGAGCAATCAGCAGTCTTTGATCACTCAGTTAGTGGTGTAGAGGGGGTGGAGGATAGATGCAGCATCAGATCAATGCTCCATTTATCTAGGTCGTTTTGATTTTTTTATTTTTTTTTCAAAACCTGCTCTTCTCTTTTTAAGTGCCATGCATAAAATAATCCACCCAATGTTGTAACGACAGCAAGTATATACAGTATGTAAACCAAACCACTAAAATGAGTTTGTGCATCACAAGTACCAACAAAAAATACTAAAAAGATTACAAACATGTACAAATTATAGGGCATTTAAATTTGTTTATGGTTTTGAAATTCTGGTAACCGTGGAGAGTTTTTGAAAGCAGAGACATTATTAGCTCTGAATATATTTACAAATATTTGCTAGCTCCACAAGCAATTAATTGGTTAAGAAAAAACTGCAACCCAGCAGAGTAATTCACGGGTTAACAATTACAGCAGGTAGGAATTCAAAGCACATAATGTCTCCCCCATGGTCTTTTCAACTGAACCCATAAACATTCCAATTAGGCAGCCAATTAAAATGAGAAAGAGTCCTCCTGAATTATATAGCAGTTGGAGGCTGCCTTGGCCCTTTTCTGAGTTGACAGCTAGTGAAAGCTTTTCACTGGATTTCAACTAGGGAGAGCAAAAGAATGAAGTGAATCAGTGATGTTTGAAAAGCCTGTGTGAAGGGGCAGCACTGTGATAATGGGTCTTCAGTAGAAGTGACATTGAGCTATTAGCAAACTATGGAAAGCTTTGTTATGCTAAGAGGAGGACATTATTGAACGTGGAGGAGCCCATTGACTAGCTGTGACAAAAAATGTTAATGTTATCATTTTATAGCTGTTTTGGCTGGAAGAGGAGGTGATGGGTGGATGTTGTTAAACTGTGTGAATTGACACTTTTTTTGTCTCTGCAGCAGCAATAGGATATTTAATGAGCCTGTTTTAAAACATCCCAATACACTCCAGATTCTCACACATTTACATTTTGTCGAGAGGACAAGCTGATGTTACAAGGAGTACATTCATGTTATAGACAAGAATACAAGGACACTTTGCTGCCAATAAATCAATGTATTCCAGTGATAAAGGGAAATGAATAAGCAGATATATAATCAAATATATCAATATAAAATAAAGCACACAGCAACAAAAAATAAATAAATGAAAACCTTAAGATAAAATCATAATAAATATAATATTTCTAACAAGGGGTTTGTTTGTCAAAACAAACCACAAAGGAAATGGGCAAAGTTGAAAAGAAGATGTAGAAAAAAATAGAAAAAAGTAAATAGTATGAAACCACTGGGCTCTAATAATATCTGTACTAGGACAAAAATATTTAAGTAAATACAACCTGAAAACCAGTTTCACAAAATTCCTTGTCTTTGGTTTACCATATTTTCTAAAAATGGTACTTGCCAATTTTAGACAACATACATATGCACAAAGAGAAAGAGATACAGTGAGTTTGAATATAAATAATCCTTTTAAAATTGAATGCCGGCACAAATTTTTTTGGATTCCTATATCACTAGTGGTGTGTGAAAAATTACCAAAAGTACAGATTCTAAGGAATTCTCAGCTTTTACTGAAAATCTCTACAAAGACGCTTGGGCTTTGCTTTGTCACATTTTTTGGTTGAAGCTTCAAAGCCAATGGATCGACAGTCAAGAACTTAATCTATTGACACGTTAAGAAGAACTAAAAATTAACTGTTACTCAGGCACTGATACAGTTTGGTGATCAGATTTTACACCAGCTAACTTGCACGCCAGTTGCCTATTTGAGGCAGCAGGTGGCATGTCTGCACATACAGTAACAGTGCAGTCAAGTCTCAGATAAATATTCAGGTACTGGTTCTGGTGGCAACCATGAGGGAACATCCATCTTTTAATGAGCTCTTAACTATCTAGAGATGCTTAGTACTCTGTTTAATCAGAACAAGGAACCAATGTTGCCAGTTTAAAGCCAAATTCCATGTTTTTTTTTACTGGCATCACTACCCCTTTACCTCACTCCCTGAAGGCTTGCCATTTTGTGTGTACAGTAAAACTTATTTTTTTTTTTTTTTTACAATTTTTTTTTTTTTTTTTAGTTTTACAAAACAGTACAGGAATAAACAAAACAACCAAAGTAGCACAAACTGGATTTATGATTGATGATCAAGTTGCACAAGTCCATGCGCAGCATAAGAAAAATGAAGAACAAGTATAGACTGGTATAAACTAGTATAAAATATAAGCCAGTTGGAAAACTAGAGTGGGGTTAATGCAATACCTCATAGAAGTTACTGTCTACACAAGGCTTTTAACTCTTATCAAAGAGTGATTTAGTAGCCGATTTATGTGAATATGTTTTCTCAAAAGAATAAAGAACATTTACAAATGTTATGACCTAAGAGGGGTTCAGTTCCAGATCTCTGCCAGATCTCTTCTCCAGTGCCTCGCTAAAGTAGTTTTAGCTGCTGTTAGTACATGGATTATAACTGTTCTGTAAGTAGGAGGGAAGAAATCTATTCCCAAATGTGAATTAGCCAGACTAGGATCTGGCTTGGTTAATATACCTGGTAAATCTGAGATAAATGTGAACGTTTTCCTCCAAAAACTGGTGAGGTTCTTGCATGACCAGAAAATGTGGAATTGGCAGCTGAGTATTTGACTAGTTGGTATGGAGTCAAATAGCAATGGATAATTATTTTTTGTGGTTGCTCCCAGTTCCTAACACAGTGAGATGTAAAGTATTTGTAGTGGCTTGCAGTAGCCTATTGTGGATTGGAGTAGGATTGTTTGAGATCTATTTCCCATTGCAACATGAGAGGGGATTTGACAAACCTCTTCTTCTGATGAAGAGCGTTGTAGAATAGGGAGGTTGGATGAGGCGTGTGGAGATGTAAATAATTACCAGGCATCTCCTGAGATTATTGTGCACCGTGGCAGATGCTTAGATAGGAAGCTCAAAATTCTTGTATAAATAAAGGTCGAGGTTTTGGGTATCCAGTACTCTGCCACAAGGGTTTCCATATGTTTTAGTGCACCATTGTGGTAGATGTCCTCCACCCACTCCATACCTGCCTCTCTTTATTGTCTAACCAAAAGGTAAGGAATTCCAGTACTTCTATTTGTTATCTGATGGTGTGCGGGCAAGGTCCCTTGTCAAAATGAGGAAGTTGTTTTCTCCAAGACAGTAATGAGAAGTGATTTCCAGGTGTCCGCTATGATGAGGACATGGTGTAGGCTACTGGATCTAGTAAGTGTGAATTTAATATCCACCCAAAGGGCATCGGGATTAAGTTGAAACCAGTATTTGAGTTGGGTCAACTGTGATGTGAGGAAGTAGTCCCTAAAATCTTGAAGGACTATGCTACCCGCCTTTCTGTGTTTGATAAGGTGGGAACATGTATGAACGAAAAATTGATCTCAATGTAGAAAGATACAAAGGAGGAAGAGGAATTGGTAGCATGAAAAATAAAGAATTTTTGGTAATACTTGCATTTTAAATTATGCCAATCTTCCCACCCTAGACAGTTCTACCTGAGCCAGACGCTGCACATCTTGCTGCACAGTGGAGAGAAGGGATTTATACTTAGCCTTCAATATATTTTCCATAGTCGCTGTTAATGGGATACCAAGCTAGGCGATATTGTCATCTACCCCGGTATAAGCTAGTAGAGAGGACAGATGTTTACGAGTAGGGTTGAGCGGACACCTAGATGTCCGTGTTCGACGGGTTCGGCCGAACTTTAAAAAAAAGTCCGGGTCCGTGTCCCGGACTTTTACCGAACTTTTCCCGGACACCGAACCCCATTGAAGTCAATGGGGACCCGAACTTTAAGGCACTAAAATGGCTCTAAAACACCAAAGGAAAGGGCTAGAGTGCTGCAAATGGCAGCAAAACGTAATTAAGAGCATGGCAAGTGCTCTGCAAACAAATGTGGATAGGGAAATAACTTAAAACAACAAATAAAAACAGAAAAATAAAACAATGTTCTTCTTCATCTCTGAAGGACAAGGCCCATATGGAGTAGGAGGGAGGTTGAGGTGGTGGTGGATGTGGCGGTGACATAGGCATGCGCACAGGGTGTGCCGGGTGTGCCTGGGCACACCCTAATCACCTAGGGCACATAGCATTGCCAGTGAGGAGATGGGAAAGATCTCCCTCGGACCTGCTCTGCTCTATTTCTCTTTGCCTACAGGTACATGGCCCCGATACATTACTCTCCCTGCTGGCAAACACATGCATGTGTATTTCAACTTTGGGGTGCACACCTTAATGCAATAGGCTGCGCACACCTATGGGTGGTGTAGGTGGAAGTGGCGGTGGAGGAGGACCAGGGCCGGATTAAGAGCATCATGGGCTTGGTGCTGAGGATTTTGAAGGGCCTTAAGGGCCGTGCCTTGCCATGCACCCAGAGGAGGAAGGGTGCAGCCATGCATGCCTAATTCAACATGGGATGCTGTCTCTGAAGCCCATAAACACATCCATGCATCGGCAACTGTCCCTCCTTGTCCGGCCTTCGCGCTGTGTGGGGAGGTTCTGAGGGTGCTGCCTGGGGAAGCGAGCATAGAAGCCAGACTTCTGTGTTTACAAGTGACAGAAGAGCGGTAACAGTGAATATGGCCAACCCGGGGCCTATATAAAAGGTAGGGGCCTGGAGCTGCAGCTCCAATAGCCCCTACGTTAATCTGGCCCTGAGGAGGAGGACGAGGTAGCCAACACTGCTTCTTTTCACAAATTTTAAATGAGGGTACACCCCAAAAGAGTGAGAAAGAGCAAAAATGGAACAATGGGTGGGTAAGGTCGGTATCCATTGCTATTCTGCACAAAGTACGGAAAAGTCCCGTGGGATCCATGCCTGGTTCATTTTAATGAACGTGAGCTTGTCCACATTGTCTCTGGACAGGCGGCTGCGCTTGTCTGTTATAACGCCCCCAGCCGTGCTAAATACCCGTTCAGATAATACACTGGCTGCAGGGCACGCCAGCACCTCCAAGGCGTAAAGGGCAAGCTAAGGCCATGTGCCCAATTTGGAGACCCAGAAGTTGAAGGGGGCAGACCCCTCATTCACTACATGTAGGCGTGTGCACACATACTGCTCCACCATGTTGGTAAAATGCTGCCTCCTGCTAAGACGTTCCATCTGAGCTGCTGGTGCTGCTGTTTGTTGTGGCGTGCTGACAAAGCTTTTCCACATTTCGGCCATGCTAACCCTGCCTTCTGAGGTGCTGGCGGTGCCCTGGTTGCGTTGACGACCTCCTCCTCCTCCTCCTCTGCCTTGTGCTTCCACTGCGGCCCCGCTGTCAGATGGGAATGCCAGCAGCATGGCGTCTACCAGCGTGCGCTTGTACTCGCGCATCTTGCGATCGCGCTCCAGTGAGTGAATTAAGGACGGTACGTTGTCCTTGTAACGGGGATCCAGCAGCGTGGCCACCCAGTAATCAGCACAAGTTAGAATGTGGGCAACTCGGCGGTCGTTGTGGAGACACTGCAGCATGTAATCGCTCATGTGTGCCAGGCTGCCCAGAGGCAACGAAAGGCTGTCCTCTGTGGGAGGTGTATCGTCCGTGTCCTCTGTATCCCCCCAGCCACGCACCAGTGATGGCCATGAGCTGGCCTGGGTGCCACCCTGCTGTGAACATGATTCCATCTCCTCCTCCAGCTCCTCCTCCTCCTCATCCTCCAGAACTGTGCCCCTGCTGGACAATTGTGTCCCTGGCGTTTGTGTGTGCAGGAACCCACCCTCGGAGCCCCTTGCGAATGACTGCCCTGAAAGCCTTGGAAATGTTACCTCTTCATCCTCCTCCTCCTCCTCATCCTGTGCCACTTCCTCTTCCATCATCGCCCGAATTGTTTTTTCAAGGAGGCATAGAAGTGGGATAGTTAAGCTGAGAACGGCGTCATTGCCACTGGCCATGTTGGTGGAGTACTCAAAACAGCGCAACAAGGCACACAGGTCTCGCATGGAGGCCCAGTTATTGGTGGTGAAGTGGTGCTGTTCCGCAGAGCGACTCACGCGTGCATGCTGCAGCTGAAACTCCACTATGGCCTGCTGCTGCTCGCACAGTCTTTCCAGCATGTGCAAGGTGGAGTTCCACCTTGTGGGCACGTCACATATGAGGCGGTGAGCGGGAAGGCCGAAGTTACGCTGCAGCGCTGCCAGGCGAGCAGCAGCAGGGTGAGAACGCCGAAAGTGCGCACAAACGGCCCGCACTTTCTGCAGCAGCTCTGACATATCGGGGTAGTTTTTAAGGAACCTCTGCACCACCAAATTCAGCACATGCGCCAGGCAAGGGATGTGCGTCAAACCGGCTAGGCCCAGAGCTGCTATGAGATTTCTCCCGTTATCACACACCACCAGGCCGGGCTTGAGGCTCGCTGGCAGCAACCACTCATTTGTCTGCTGTTCCATGCTCCTCCACAACTCCTGCGCGGTGTGTGGTTTGTCCCCCAAACAGGCAAGTTGTAAAACTGCCTGCTGTCGTTTACCCCTGGCCGTGCTGAAGTTGGTGGTGAAGGTGTTACGCTGTCCGGATGAGGAGGCGGTAGAGGATGAGGAAGCGGAGTAGGAGGAAATAGGAACAGGAGGCAAACTGAAGCGCCCTGCAATCCTCGGTGGTGGAAGGACATGCGCCAAATTGCTATCCGCCTCAGGCCCATCCGCCACTGCATTTACCCAGTGTGCCGTTAGGGAGATATAACGCCCCTGACCGTGCTTACTGGTCCACGTATTGGTAGTTAGGTGGACCTTGGCACAGATGGCGTTGCGCAGTGCACACCTGATTTTTTCCCCCACTTGGTTGTGCAGGGAAGGGATGGCTTGCCTGGAAAAGTAGTGGCGGCTGGGCACGACGTACTGTGGGACAGCCACCGACATAAGGTTTTTAAAACTGTGCGTCTCCACCAGACGGAATGACAGCATTTCAAAGGCCAATAATTTTGAAATGCTGGCATTCAGGGCCAGGGATCGCGGGTGGGTAGGGGGGTACTTCCTCTTCCTCTCAAGTGTTTGGGAGATGGAAAGCTGAACGCTTCCACGGGACATTGTGGAGATGGTTGTTGGTGACCCAGGTGGTGGTGTTGCTGACAGATCGTCTGTTTGCGGGGTGGCAGGTGCCGGTATCACTACAGATGTGGCTGGAGCGGCCGAGACTGCAGCAGAAGAGGAAGCAGGATGAGCCAGAGACGTTTCTTGGTTTTGAAGGTGTGTACTCCACTGCAGCTCGTGCTTTGCACTTAGATGCCTGATCATGCAGGTTGTGCTCAGGTTGAGAAGGTTTATGCCTCGCTTCAAGCTCTGATTGCACAGGGTGCAAACCACTCGTGTCCTGTCATCAGCACATTTTCTAAAGAACTTCCACGCTAGAGAACTCCTTTGAGCTGACTTTGGTGCGCTCGTTCCCTTGCTGCATTGGGCAGTAGCGGGCGTAGTGTCTAGGGCACGGCCGCTCCGCTTCTGCACCCTGCTCCCTCTTCTGCTGTGCTGGTGGCTCTGTGCGACCACCGCCTCTTCCTCCAAACTACTCAGGTCACCTGCATGACGTTCATTCCATGTGGGGTCGAGGACCTCATCGTCCTCCACATCATCTTCCACCCAGTCTTCACCCCTGCCCTCCTTGTCGGTCTCCACAATGCTGAACACCGCAGCAGTTGGCACCTGCGTTTCGTCATCATCGGAGACGTGCTGCGATGATCCTTGCATGTACTCATCTTGAGAAATAAGTGGTTGGGCATCGCTGCACTCAATCTCTTCCACTTCTGGGGCAGGGCTAGGTGGATGGCCCTGGGAAACCCTGCTGACAGAGTCATCAAAAAGAAGAAGAGACTGCTGTATGGCTTGGGGCTCAGACTGCTTGCCTGATTTGCAAGGGGGTGAGGTGAAAGACGGTTGGACATTGGCTGCAGGTGCCAACTGTGACCTTTCTGCAGTAGACTGGGTGGGAGACAATGTGAAGGAACTGGAGGCACTGTCAGCAGCAAACCAATCTACTATCGCCTCCACTTGTTCTGGCCTCATCACTTCTAGGGGCGTATGATGCCCTACCAAATACTGATGCAGGTTCTGTCGCCTACTCACACTTGAGGAAGGTGTTTCACTTGTGCGTGTAGCTGGCACAGATCGACCACGTCCTCTCCTTGCAACAGGAGCTCTACCAGCAGCACCACGACCCAGGCCACGGCCCTTATTTGACGGTCTCCTCATATTTCTGTAATTTAAGATCTTGCCCTAGAAAGGTTTTTATTGAATAGCGGAATAGGAAATATGATCCAAAAAAGTGTATGTATCTCGCATGTACAAAACCACACTAGGCCCCAATTATTATTGTTTCTACCCCTAAAAGGATGGATGAGGAGTAGGAGGAGTATGGAACAGACAGCACCCTCAAATCTTCAGAAGTATGAGATGAACCTCAAAAACTTGGAAAGGTGGATCTCACACGTACTGACACAGACTATCCCGCAATTCAATTGATCCCCAAAGGTTTTTATTGAATAGCGGAATAGGAAATATGATCAAAAAAAGTGTATGTATCTCGCATGTACACCACCACACTAGGCCCCAATTACTATTGTTTGTACCCCTAAAAGAATGGTTGAGCAGTAGGAGGAGGAGTATGGAAAAGGCAGCACCCTCAAATCTTCATAAGTATGAGATGAACCCCAAAAACTTGGAAAGGTGGATCTCACACGTACCGACACAGACTATCACGCAATTTAATTGATCCCCAAAGGTTTTAATTGAATAGCGGAATAGAAAATATGATCAAAAAGAAAGTGTATGTATCTCACACGTACACCACCACACTAGGCCCCAATTACTATTGTTTGTACCCCTAAAAGGATGGTTGAGGAGTAGGAGGAGGAGTATGGAACAGGCAGCACCCTCAAATCTTCAGAAGTATGAGATGAACCCCAAAAACTTGGAAAGGTGGATCTCACACGTACCGACACAGACTATCACGCAATTTAATTGATCCCCAAAGGTTTTAATTGAATAGCGGAATAGAAAATATGATCAAAAAGAAAGTGTATGTATCTCACACGTACACCACCACACTAGGCCCCAATTACTATTGTTTGTACCCCTAAAAGGATGGTTGAGGAGTAGGAGGAGGAGTATGGAACAGGCAGCACCCTCAAATCTTCAGAAGTATGAGATGAACCCCAAAAACTTGGAAAGGTGGATCTCACACGTACCGACACAGACTATCACGCAATTTAATTGATCCCCAAAGGTTTTAATTGAATAGCGGAATAGAAAATATGATCAAAAAGAAAGTGTATGTATCTCACACGTACACCACCACACTAGGCCCCAATTACTATTGTTTGTACCCCTAAAAGGATGGTTGAGGAGTAGGAGGAGGAGTATGGAACAGGCAGCACCCTCAAATCTTCAGAAGTATGAGATGAACCCCAAAAACTTGGAAAGGTGGATCTCACACGTACTGACACAGACTATCCCGCAATTCAATTGATCCCCAAAGGTTTTTATTGAATAGCGGAATAGGAAATATGATCAAAAAAAGTGTATGTATCTCGCATGTACACCACCACACTAGGCCCCAATTACTATTGTTTGTACCCCTAAAAGAATGGTTGAGCAGTAGGAGGAGGAGTATGGAAAAGGCAGCACCCTCAAATCTTCATAAGTATGAGATGAACCCCAAAAACTTGGAAAGGTGGATCTCACACGTACCGACACAGACTATCACGCAATTTAATTGATCCCCAAAGGTTTTAATTGAATAGCGGAATAGAAAATATGATCAAAAAGAAAGTGTATGTATCTCACACGTACACCACCACACTAGGCCCCAATTACTATTGTTTGTACCCCTAAAAGGATGGTTGAGGAGTAGGAGGAGGAGTATGGAACAGGCAGCACCCTCAAATCTTCAGAAGTATGAGATGAACCCCAAAAACTTGGAAAGGTGGATCTCACACGTACCGACACAGACTATCACGCAATTTAATTGATCCCCAAAGGTTTTAATTGAATAGCGGAATAGAAAATATGATCAAAAAGAAAGTGTATGTATCTCACACGTACACCACCACACTAGGCCCCAATTACTATTGTTTGTACCCCTAAAAGGATGGTTGAGGAGTAGGAGGAGGAGTATGGAACAGGCAGCACCCTCAAATCTTCAGAAGTATGAGATGAACCCCAAAAACTTGGAAAGGTGGATCTCACACGTACCGACACAGACTATCACGCAATTTAATTGATCCCCAAAGGTTTTAATTGAATAGCGGAATAGAAAATATGATCAAAAAGAAAGTGTATGTATCTCACACGTACACCACCACACTAGGCCCCAATTACTATTGTTTGTACCCCTAAAAGGATGGTTGAGGAGTAGGAGGAGGAGTATGGAACAGGCAGCACCCTCAAATCTTCAGAAGTATGAGATGAACCCCAAAAACTTGGAAAGGTGGATCTCACACGTACCGACACAGACTATCACGCAATTTAATTGATCCCCAAAGGTTTTAATTGAATAGCGGAATAGAAAATATGATCAAAAAGAAAGTGTATGTATCTCACACGTACACCACCACACTAGGCCCCAATTACTATTGTTTGTACCCCTAAAAGGATGGTTGAGGAGTAGGAGGAGGAGTATGGAACAGGCAGCACCCTCAAATCTTCAGAAGTATGAGATGAACCCCAAAAACTTGGAAAGGTGGATCTCACACGTACCGACACAGACAATCACGCAATTTAATTGATCCCCAAAGGTTTTAATTGAATAGCGGAATAGAAAATATGATCAAAAAGAAAGTGTATGTATCTCACACGTACACCACCACACTAGGCCCCAATTACTATTGTTTGTACCCCTAAAAGGATGGTTGAGGAGTAGGAGGAGGAGTATGGAACAGGCAGCACCCTCAAATCTTCATAAGTATGAGATGAACCCCAAAAACTTGGAAAGGTGGATCTCACACGTACCGACACAGACTATCACGCAATTTAATTGATCCCCAAAGGTTTTAATTGAATAGCGGAATAGAAAATATGATCAAAAAGAAAGTGTATGTATCTCACACGTACACCACCACACTAGGCCCCAATTACTATTGTTTGTACCCCTAAAAGGATGGTTGAGGAGTAGGAGGAGGAGTATGGAACAGGCAGCACCCTCAAATCTTCATAAGTATTAGATGAACCCCAAAAACTTGGAAAGGTGGATCTCACACGTACCGACACAGACTATCACGCAATTTAATTGATCCCCAAAGGTTTTAATTGAATAGCGGAATAGAAAATATGATCAAAAGGAAAGTGTATGTATCTCACACGTACACCACCACACTAGGCCCCAATTACTATTGTTTGTACCCCTAAAAGGATGGTTGAGCAGTAGGAGGAGGAGTATGGAACAGGCAGCACCCTCAAATCTTCAGAAGTATGAGATGAACCCCAAAAACTTGGAAAGGTGGATCTCACACGTACCGACACAGACTATCACGCAATTTAATTGATCCCCAAAGGTTTTAATTGAATAGCGGAATAGAAAATATGATCAAAAAGAAAGTGTATGTATCTCACACGTACACCACCACACTAGGCCCCAATTACTATTGCTTGTACCCCTAAAAGGATGGTTGAGCAGTAGGAGGAGGAGTATGGAACAGGCAGCACCCTCAAATCTTCAGAAGTATGAGATGAACCCCAAAAACTTGGAAAGGTGGATCTCACACGTACCGACACAGACTATCACGCAATTTAATTGATCCCCAAAGGTTTTAATTGAATAGCGGAATAGAAAATATGATCAAAAAGAAAGTGTATGTATCTCACACGTACACCACCACACTAGGCCCCAATTACTATTGTTTGTACCCCTAAAAGGATGGTTGAGGAGTAGGAGGAGGAGTATGGAACAGGCAGCACCCTCAAATCTTCAGAAGTATGAGATGAACCCCAAAAACTTGGAAAGGTGGATCTCACACGTACCGACACAGACTATCACACAATTTAATTGATCCCCAAAGGTTTTAATTGAATAGCGGAATAGAAAATATGATCAAAAAGAAAGTGTATGTATCTCACACGTACACCACCACACTAGGCCCCAATTACTATTGTTTGTACCCCTAAAAGGATGGTTGAGGAGTAGGAGGAGGAGTATGGAACAGGCAGCACCCTCAAATCTTCAGAAGTATGAGATGAACCCCAAAAACTTGGAAAGGTGGATCTCACACGTACCGACACAGACTATCACACAATTTAATTGATCCCCAAAGGTTTTAATTGAATAGCGGAATAGAAAATATGATCAAAAAGAAAGTGTATGTATCTCACACGTACACCACCACACTAGGCCCCAATTACTATTGTTTGTACCCCTAAAAGGATGGTTGAGGAGTAGGAGGAGGAGTATGGAACAGGCAGCACCCTCAAATCTTCAGAAGTATGAGATGAACCCCAAAAACTTGGAAAGGTGGATCTCACACGTACCGACACAGACTATCACGCAATTTAATTGATCCCCAAAGGTTTTAATTGAATAGCGGAATAGAAAATATGATCAAAAAGAAAGTGTATGTATCTCACACGTACACCACCACACTAGGCCCCAATTACTATTGTTTGTACCCCTAAAAGGATGGTTGAGGAGTAGGAGGAGGAGTATGGAACAGGCAGCACCCTCAAATCTTCAGAAGTATGAGATGAACCCCAAAAACTTGGAAAGGTGGATCTCACACGTACCGACACAGACTATCACGCAATTTAATTGATCCCCAAAGGTTTTAATTGAATAGCGGAATAGAAAATATGATCAAAAAGAAAGTGTATGTATCTCACACGTACACCACCACACTAGGCCCCAATTACTATTGTTTGTACCCCTAAAAGGATGGTTGAGGAGTAGGAGGAGGAGTATGGAACAGGCAGCACCCTCAAATCTTCATAAGTATGAGATGAACCCCAAAAACTTGGAAAGGTGGATCTCACACGTACCGACACAGACTATCACGCAATTTAATTGATCCCCAAAGGTTTTAATTGAATAGCGGAATAGAAAATATGATCAAAAAGAAAGTGTATGTATCTCACACGTACACCACCACACTAGGCCCCAATTACTATTGTTTGTACCCCTAAAAGGATGGTTGAGGAGTAGGAGGAGGAGTATGGAACAGGCAGCACCCTCAAATCTTCATAAGTATTAGATGAACCCCAAAAACTTGGAAAGGTGGATCTCACACGTACCGACACAGACTATCACGCAATTTAATTGATCCCCAAAGGTTTTAATTGAATAGCGGAATAGAAAATATGATCAAAAGGAAAGTGTATGTATCTCACACGTACACCACCACACTAGGCCCCAATTACTATTGTTTGTACCCCTAAAAGGATGGTTGAGCAGTAGGAGGAGGAGTATGGAACAGGCAGCACCCTCAAATCTTCAGAAGTATGAGATGAACCCCAAAAACTTGGAAAGGTGGATCTCACACGTACCGACACAGACTATCACGCAATTTAATTGATCCCCAAAGGTTTTAATTGAATAGCGGAATAGAAAATATGATCAAAAAGAAAGTGTATGTATCTCACACGTACACCACCACACTAGGCCCCAATTACTATTGCTTGTACCCCTAAAAGGATGGTTGAGCAGTAGGAGGAGGAGTATGGAACAGGCAGCACCCTCAAATCTTCAGAAGTATGAGATGAACCCCAAAAACTTGGAAAGGTGGATCTCACACGTACCGACACAGACTATCACGCAATTTAATTGATCCCCAAAGGTTTTAATTGAATAGCGGAATAGAAAATATGATCAAAAAGAAAGTGTATGTATCTCACACGTACACCACCACACTAGGCCCCAATTACTATTGTTTGTACCCCTAAAAGGATGGTTGAGGAGTAGGAGGAGGAGTATGGAACAGGCAGCACCCTCAAATCTTCAGAAGTATGAGATGAACCCCAAAAACTTGGAAAGGTGGATCTCACACGTACCGACACAGACTATCACACAATTTAATTGATCCCCAAAGGTTTTAATTGAATAGCGGAATAGAAAATATGATCAAAAAGAAAGTGTATGTATCTCACACGTACACCACCACACTAGGCCCCAATTACTATTGTTTGTACCCCTAAAAGGATGGTTGAGGAGTAGGAGGAGGAGTATGGAACAGGCAGCACCCTCAAATCTTCAGAAGTATGAGATGAACCCCAAAAACTTGGAAAGGTGGATCTCACACGTACCGACACAGACTATCACACAATTTAATTGATCCCCAAAGGTTTTAATTGAATAGCGGAATAGAAAATATGATCAAAAAGAAAGTGTATGTATCTCACACGTACACCACCACACTAGGCCCCAATTACTATTGTTTGTACCCCTAAAAGGATGGTTGAGGAGTAGGAGGAGGAGTATGGAACAGGCAGCACCCTCAAATCTTCAGAAGTATGAGATGAACCCCAAAAACTTGGAAAGGTGGATCTCACACGTACCGACACAGACTATCACGCAATTTAATTGATCCCCAAAGGTTTTAATTGAATAGCGGAATAGAAAATATGATCAAAAAGAAAGTGTATGTATCTCACACGTACACCACCACACTAGGCCCCAATTACTATTGTTTGTACCCCTAAAAGGATGGTTGAGCAGTAGGAGGAGGAGTATGGAACAGGCAGCACCCTCAAATCTTCAGAAGTATGAGATGAACCCCAAAAACTTGGAAAGGTGGATCTCACACGTACCGACACAGACTATCACGCAATTTAATTGATCCCCAAAGGATTTAATTGAATAGCGGAATAGAAAATATGATCAAAAAGAAAGTGTATGTATCTCACACGTACACCACCACACTAGGCCCCAATTACTATTGTTTGTACCCCTAAAAGGATGGTTGAGCAGTAGGAGGAGGAGTATGAAACAGGCAGCACCCTCAAATCTTCATAAGTATGAGATGAACCCCAAAAACTTGGAAAGGTGGATCTCACACGTACCGACACAGACTATCACGCAATTTAATTGATCCCCAAAGGTTTTAATTGAATAGCGGAATAGAAAATATGATCAAAAAGAAAGTGTATGTATCTCACACGTACACCACCACACTAGGCCCCAATTACTATTGTTTGTACCCCTAAAAGGATGGTTGAGCAATAGGAGGAGGAGTATGGAACAGGCAGCACCCTCAAATCTTCAGAAGTATGAGATGAACCCCAAAAACTTGGAAAGGTGGATCTGACACGTACCGACACAGACTATCACGCAATTTAATTGATCCCCAAAGGATTTAATTGAATAGCGGAATAGAAAATATGATCAAAAAGAAATGTAAGAATATTTAATAATAAATATCTTGCGCTCGTACTTATGTCAGAATATTTATACTGCTCTGAATATAGCAGTGTATTTATTTATGGTTAATAAGCAAAGATCTGTGAAAAAGGAGAGTCTTCACCTATTGCCATAAATCAATGTCGTGAATTCTTTTTAATTGATTAATTTCTTTTTAAAAGCATATACCAATCTTAGTGAGTACAGTCTACAGTGTGGAATATATATAAAAATATTTATTCGCCAGACATGTAAACACAATATATGATCAAACAGGAAGTGACATAAAAAGATAACTCTACAAAAAAAATACTAACTTCAAATAATCAATGCAATGTGATGTTTAGCTCAATAATGAAAGTGAAAGTAAAACAAAGTGAAAGTAAAACGAAAGCAAGATTACCATTTCTTCCCAGGTATAGTATAAGCCATAAATTAATGTTCTATATAAACAGACTACAATGGTCTGCGTAATGCATAGTTGAAAGTCACTCACTGCAGATGAGTGAGAATAAGCCATGCAAAACGGAAGACTTAAAATTGCAAAAATTGCATTTAATCTGATATTAATAAAAATGTATAAAAACAAAAATCAGCTTTTTAGAGAAAAATATACTATGGCTTATACGGCTGGGATTGTAATCTCATTACCCTTAAATATGCAATATATAACATATAAGGAAGGAATAAACAATTGTTGAATAAAATCAAATAATACAGCAAGGCATAATTACCACACTTAAGATGGTGTTACCAGAGTCCTAAGATGGATGCCAGTGAGGGAGGAGTTTCCTCCAAGTTTCAGATGAATGATGTGGATCAGGGAGTATGTCTGGATGAGTCTATTGAAAAATGTAATAACGTGTGTGGTGTAAGTGTGAGGTGTGTTGTCAGTAGTGTAATGTGTGTGTCTCTCTCTCATCTGGGTTGGTCTTTTATATGGTAAGAACAAAGAGCTATAAAAATTACCATAAGTAAAACCCAGAGGGATGAAACATTATCCCTATTGGATGGGATATTCTATACCTAAACTAGTGAGGTCAGAGACACACCTCTTTTGATAATTAACCCCATACTGGATAATAAAGTTAAGGATGATTCCTCTATATGTGAGATTAATCATATAACACAACATAAAACTTTGTCCAGACTACCAGTACATACATAAATGTCCACCTGTATTTCCATCATTCATCTTGGCAAGTAATGCCATTTCAATAATTATATTATTTAAGACAATATAATATTTTTATATGGAAATATCTAAAATTATCTCAAGACTGCACCTGGTATTTCGCCTCCAGAGGGCAGTATCGTACCGTTCATTAGATTTTGTATTTAACATAATTTGAAACAATTACCCATCCTTCTTATCTCATGACCTCTGACCTGTCGGCTAGTGAAAAGCAATTACTTATTTGACCATGCCAAAGGGCTGTAAGATATAGTCTAGGTTTGGGAATATTTACGACACCTTGAGCACTAAACCAGTCCAAAGCAATTCTTATATAAACACTCCTACCACATGCCTTAACATGAAGTAATTCGTTTTTAAGACGCACAAGTCCTTACACATCATAGAAAAGTATACTTGTGTATATATATATATATATATATATATATATATATTATATATCTAGTACTATATAAGTATCAAGTTCACACTTCTATATTAATAAGAATACAATGTATTATCGTTAATATACATCTTACATATGATGATGTTTTCTAAAACTTATATGGTTCATCTTTAAATGTATGCTGAAAAACACTGAGCCATTGTCTATTGTTAAATACTTATAGACAGACTGACACTACCATCCCCTTAACATCTGTTATCTGATAGAGATGTCAATGTATAAGCTTATTTATGACAAAAGAAAATATAAATGTCTGCTGAAAGTATAGGACTCTATTGTAAGCCTGTACGAGACATTTTGTTTAACAAGTACATAATGAACTCTATTTCACCTTAAAAACAAGATGGACGCCATGCAGCACCATTCAGAATCTCTTATGCATAATATGAAATATACATGGCTTTTAAAATCATTTTTCTTTTTACCTATTATTATTTTAATCAACCCCCAATAACCCCGACATATCCCCCCCTTTCTTCCCAGTAGACAAGTGAGCAACTTAGGCCTATCTGGAAAGAAATCTTTTTAAGGAGTAGTAAAAGGAAAAAAAAATGTCTTGTTCTCTTTTTTTTAAGAGAATAGTTCATATTGGGAATTGTTCATAACTTTTAAGTAAAGCGATAAAAAATGAGAAAAAAAAAATCAGTTCAAAATGTCAGTTCGTAGCGACTTTGCTGGTGTTAGCTATGTCACAAACTGTTCCTTATTAGTCTCTTTGAATTCTGATCTCCTGGTAAAGAAACGCAAATGTTCCTGAAAATCTGCAACATCAGCTTGTAAAGTCTTGATGGAGACAGAAGTGAACTGCTGCCATGGCATTGGCAACTACCATTCAAAGTGCAGTAAAACATTGTTGGCAATCAGGAATCTGAGAAATCTGTTTGGACGTTCAACCTTGGATATTGGTTGGATAATGAATGGTTTCAGCATGGTCTAGAGTGTCATACACCTAGACTGAGGTTTGCTCACATGTGCAATGCACCATTCTCACATCTCCTTCAACTGAAAACAGGAGGTAGTGCCATTCCTCTCAATGGATTTCCTCGGATCAAATGCACAAAGATCTGTAGAAACAAATCTTCCTCTCCGTCAACAAGAATCTGGGGCGTCTCGCAGCTTGATTCCTGAAGAGGGACCTGATGCAATGAGGGGTTCCGTCTTGAGCTGGGCTCTAAGGAGAGATGACCCATCCAATCGCTGTGTCTTTGGCAAACATCATCGTCTGTACCAATCAACGACCTGGCATGGAAGGTTAATCTCTTCCTATTGGATGAAACATACAGTATGAATATACAGTCTTATCAATTGATATTTCAATGCGATGTTGGTACCCTAAGCTTTCTCAAAGTTCTCCTTTAGACCACCATGTGATCAGCCTTAATATGACACCAGGGAAGGTGAAACTACATATGCGACCTTTCCTAGGGCGACTGACTTCTGGGGCTTATTAGCATGGGATGTATTTATCACCATGGATACTATGCATTGGACAATTGTACAATGATCTAATATTTTGTTTAAAATGTACCTACTACTTAGGAAAAAAAATATATATATATCTCCCCCTTTGGGGCATCAATGCAATTTATTGTAGGCAACAAACTACCTGGCATTGAGGATTCCTTCTTGGTTACCGTATACAACCTTTAACCTCTTGACTGCATTATGTCATTAGGGTTTGATCCTCCTTGATATCACCGTCATTGGCGATTTTTTGAAATGTGCCCGCTTTAAGCGACCTGTTTGAGTCAGAGGGATGAATTGACCACTGAAAAATAGGAGGGTAGTTAGTATCTAACAACCAAGATCCCCCCCTGACAGGGATTTCAGGATCCTCAATGCTGTGACCTGGAATAAAATGGTGTTAGAACCTCTGTATCTTATGCCTCTATTCAGTGTATCCTTCTGATTCCTACCACTTGGGCATTAAAGGATTTTATGGCCTTTGGCTGGCCATTGGATTTGTTCCTAAAGAGGAATTTATTTTAGTTCTGGGCTGCAGCGCCCTGAGTGAACCAAGTGATCAACTGATCAATTTGGCATCTACTCAGCTGAAAACTTTTACAGAATTGAATTATTGGCTCCGCCTCCTGTGGTGCCTATGTCTCTCGGGTTCAGACAGATGGGACAGATCCCTATCAGAACCAGTTACTCAGTTCTGGCGTGAGGTCTGGGCCTAAATGGCTCTTGATTGTCCCGAGGATTTTGGGGAACCCTAGGATGGGGCAAATCCCTATTTATTTGTGGGCGTCCCCCCCTTGTTAATGGCATGTCCGGTGTCCTCCTTAAGGTATCCGGTGTTCCCCTTGGGGCCTAGGTGGCATATCTCCTGTTACTAAACTTATTATTATGTACATGGGCAATGCATCAAAGCACAGGGATTTAAATTACAGGTGGTTGTACTCAGCTCCTTCATTGAAGGGTGTTAGGAACTTTTGAGTACAGCAAAAATTCAATGGGGGCTTTGGTGCTGTGTACATTTTAAATTGTAGATAACAGCTCTAGCAGCAGTAAAGTTTTGTATGGGCTGACTTTTAAATTACATCCTGCAGGCACAACACAGAAAGTTGTTTTCATAGGCCTCCAGGTGATCAAGTGTCTAAGGACCCTTTCATAACAAAATCAGGACAGTACTATTTTTAAAACTTTTTAATTCTGGAGGTGCTTGGTGTCTTTTTAGAGGTGCTAGTCTTTTTTGCAGTGACCTGATATGACTCATACCTATTTATGCATGGCTGCCCAATTTCTGCCCTCCTATATTAGGAATATGGCTGGGGTAGGACATGGACTCTTTACCTGATTCCCCCCCCTTGTCTGGGTCATAACCATCAGACTGGGAATCATATCTGGGTCTATGAATAATTATTTCATATTTAAAATGCAGGACTGATAAAGCATTGCCCTTTTGTATGGACACCATGACCTTATGGAACTCTGCTATTTATTTACTGATGAGTTCCTGTCGTGACATGAACTGTTACATTTTTATTTTATTTATTTTTTTTCCAAAATTTTCCACTGCTGATTGCTCGGCAACTTTTGCTAGAAAACATTTTTCCTTGCTAAAAACTTCCTAATTATTGCATTAATCATTTACATTTCACTTTCAAATGGTTACTTTCATTACAGCTTTCTTGATAAGACTTTTGCCACAATTCTACTTTATTTTGCAGTTTCACGCTACATTCTCTTAACTAGTGTTGAGCGAACACGGACTGTATTATTCGTGTTCGTACCGAATAATTGGATTTTTTGTACCCGAACACGGACACGGACACTTTACTGTATGTTCGGGTAAAAATCCGTGTTCGGTCGTTTTATTTCCGGGTTTTGCATGCTTTGGCGCTCTTTTCATAGCGGGCTTTCAACAGCCAATCAACAATCGTTTAACTGGTGTGCCTTAAGCCATCCCAGCCATGCCTGCAAATGTCTCAGTAGCTGTGATTGGCCGTCTGAAGCATGTGACCAAGTCTTTATAAGTTCGAGGCAGCCGCAGCGGCGTCATTATGCTGCTTAGATTCAGGGACAGAGCACACATCAACGTGCTGGCTGCTGATTAGGGAAAGATAGGCAGGAAAAAACCATTTGTGTCCGGATAGAATTGAGGGACAGGTCGGAGTGTTTAGGCAGGGCGAGTTGTAGGCATTTTAGGGATAGAGTCTGCTGAATTATATAGGGTCAGTGTCTTCTACAAACTACAATCGATATTGCTGTGTGGGGGGTGGGGTCTGCACTCAATCCTGATCTACGATCTCTTCTCAATCCTGTTAGGGACAGAGTCTGCTGAATTTTAGGGAAACTGTGTTCTACAAACTACAATCGATATTGCTGTGTGGTGTGGGATTGGAGATAGGCAGGTGTCAGTGATCCACATCCATTTTTCTGTGTGTGAGCTGCAGTGAACACAATCTTTTTGGGCTGCAGTGAACACAATCTTTTTGGGCTGCAGTGAACACAATCTTTTTGGGCTGCAGTGAACACAATCTTTTTGGGCTGCAGTGAACACAATCTTTTTGGGGTGCAGTGAACAAAATCTTTTTGGGGTGCAGTGAACAAAATCTTTTTGGGGTGCAGTGAACACAATCCTTTTTGGTGTGCAGTGAACACAATCTTTGTGGGGTGCAGTGAACACAATCTTTTTGGGGTGCAGTGAACAAAATCCTTTTTGGGGTGCAGTGAACAACATCCTTTTTGGGGTGCAGTGAACACAATCTTTTTGGGGTGCAGTGAACACAATCTTTTTGGGGTGCAGTGAACAAAATCCTTTGTGGGGTGCAGTGAACACAATCTTTTTGGGGTGCAGTGAACACAATCTTTTTGGGGTGGAGTGAACAACATCCTTTTTGGGGTGCAGTGAACAAAATCCTTTTTGGGGTGCAGTGAACAAAATCATTTTTGGGGTGCAGTGAACACAATCTTTTTGGGGTGCAGTGAACACAATCTTTGTGGGGTGCAGTGAACACAATCTTTTTGGGGTGGAGTGAACAACATCCTTTTTGGGGTGCAGTGAACAACATCCTTTTTGGGGTGCAGTGAACACAATCTTTTTGGGGTGCAGTGAACACAATCTTTGTGGGGTACAGTGAACAGAATCTTTGTGGGGTGCAGTGAACACAATCTTTGGGGGGTACAGTGAACACAATCTTTGTGAGGTGCAGTGAACACAATCTTTGTGGGGTGCAGTGAACACAATCATTGTGGGGTGCAGTGAACTCAATCTTTGTGGGGTACAGTGAACACAATCTCATACTGAAGGTTTGAGGGTGCTGCCTGTTCCATACTCCCCCTACTCCTCATCTAGCCTTTTAGGGGTACAAACAATAGTAATTGGGGCCTAGTGTGGTTGTGTACGTGTGATATACATACACTTTTTTGGGATCATATTTTCTATTCCGCTATTTAATCAAAAACCTTTGGGGATCAGTTAAATTGGGGGATAGTCTGTGTTGGTACGTGTGAGAGAGATCCACCTTTCCAAGTTGTTGGGGTTCATCTCATACTTCTGAAGGTTTGAGGGTGCTGCCTGTTCCATACTCCCCCTACTCCTAGCCTTTTAGGGGTACAAACAATAGTAATTGGGGCCTAGTGTGGTTGTGTACGTGTGATATACATACACTTTTTTGGGATCATATTTTCTATTCCGCTATTTAATCAAAAACCTTTGGGGATCAGTTAAATTGGGGGATAGTCTGTGTTGGTACGTGTGAGAGAGATCCACCTTTCCAAGTTGTTGGGGTTCATCTCATACTTCTGAAGGTTTGAGGGTGCTGCCTGTTCCATACTCCCCCTACTCCTAGCCTTTTAGGGGTACAAACAATAGTAATTGGGGCCTAGTGTGGTTGTGTACGTGTGATATACATACACTTTTTTGGGATCATATTTTCTATTCCGCTATTTAATCAAAAACCTCTGGGGATCAGTTAAATTGGGGGATAGTCTGTGTTGGTACGTGTGAGAGAGATCCACCTTTCCAAGTTGTTGGGGTTCATCTCATACTTCTGAAGGTTTGAGGGTGCTGCCTGTTCCATACTCCCCCTACTCCTAGCCTTTTAGGGGTACAAACAATAGTAATTGGGGCCTAGTGTGGTTGTGTACGTGTGATATACATACACTTTTTTGGGATCATATTTTCTATTCCGCTATTTAATCAAAAACCTTTGGGGATCAGTTAAATTGGGGGATAGTCTGTGTTGGTACGTGTGAGAGAGATCCACCTTTCCAAGTTGTTGGGGTTCATCTCATACTTCTGAAGGTTTGAGGGTGCTGCCTGTTCCATACTCCCCCTACTCCTAGCCTTTTAGGGGTACAAACAATAGTAATTGGGGCCTAGTGTGGTTGTGTACGTGTGATATACATACACTTTTTTGGGATCATATTTTCTATTCCGCTATTTAATCAAAAACCTTTGGGGATCAGTTAAATTGGGGGATAGTCTGTGTTGGTACGTGTGAGAGAGATCCACCTTTCCAAGTTGTTGGGGTTCATCTCATACTTCTGAAGGTTTGAGGGTGCTGCCTGTTCCATACTCCCCCTACTCCTAGCCTTTTAGGGGTACAAACAATAGTAATTGGGGCCTAGTGTGGTTGTGTACGTGTGATATACATACACTTTTTTGGGATCATATTTTCTATTCCGCTATTTAATCAAAAACCTCTGGGGATCAGTTAAATTGGGGGATAGTCTGTGTTGGTACGTGTGAGAGAGATCCACCTTTCCAAGTTGTTGGGGTTCATCTCATACTTCTGAAGGTTTGAGGGTGCTGCCTGTTCCATACTCCCCCTACTCCTAGCCTTTTAGGGGTACAAACAATAGTAATTGGGGCCTAGTGTGGTTGTGTACGTGTGATATACATACACTTTTTTGGGATCATATTTTCTATTCCGCTATTTAATCAAAAACCTTTGGGGATCAGTTAAATTGGGGGATAGTCTGTGTTGGTACGTGTGAGAGAGATCCACCTTTCCAAGTTGTTGGGGTTCATCTCATACTTCTGAAGGTTTGAGGGTGCTGCCTGTTCCATACTCCCCCTACTCCTAGCCTTTTAGGGGTACAAACAATAGTAATTGGGGCCTAGTGTGGTTGTGTACGTGTGATATACATACACTTTTTTGGGATCATATTTTCTATTCCGCTATTTAATCAAAAACCTTTGGGGATCAGTTAAATTGGGGGATAGTCTGTGTTGGTACGTGTGAGAGAGATCCACCTTTCCAAGTTGTTGGGGTTCATCTCATACTTCTGAAGGTTTGAGGGTGCTGCCTGTTCCATACTCCCCCTACTCCTAGCCTTTTAGGGGTACAAACAATAGTAATTGGGGCCTAGTGTGGTTGTGTACGTGTGATATACATACACTTTTTTGGGATCATATTTTCTATTCCGCTATTTAATCAAAAACCTTTGGGGATCAGTTAAATTGGGGGATAGTCTGTGTTGGTACGTGTGAGAGAGATCCACCTTTCCAAGTTGTTGGGGTTCATCTCATACTTCTGAAGGTTTGAGGGTGCTGCCTGTTCCATACTCCCCCTACTCCTAGCCTTTTAGGGGTACAAACAATAGTAATTGGGGCCTAGTGTGGTTGTGTACGTGTGATATACATACACTTTTTTGGGATCATATTTTCTATTCCGCTATTTAATCAAAAACCTTTGGGGATCAGTTAAATTGGGGGATAGTCTGTGTTGGTACGTGTGAGAGAGATCCACCTTTCCAAGTTGTTGGGGTTCATCTCATACTTCTGAAGGTTTGAGGGTGCTGCCTGTTCCATACTCCCCCTACTCCTAGCCTTTTAGGGGTACAAACAATAGTAATTGGGGCCTAGTGTGGTTGTGTACGTGTGATATACATACACTTTTTTGGGATCATATTTTCTATTCCGCTATTTAATCAAAAACCTCTGGGGATCAGTTAAATTGGGGGATAGTCTGTGTTGGTACGTGTGAGAGAGATCCACCTTTCCAAGTTGTTGGGGTTCATCTCATACTTCTGAAGGTTTGAGGGTGCTGCCTGTTCCATACTCCCCCTACTCCTAGCCTTTTAGGGGTACAAACAATAGTAATTGGGGCCTAGTGTGGTTGTGTACGTGTGATATACATACACTTTTTTGGGATCATATTTTCTATTCCGCTATTTAATCAAAAACCTTTGGGGATCAGTTAAATTGGGGGATAGTCTGTGTTGGTACGTGTGAGAGAGATCCACCTTTCCAAGTTGTTGGGGTTCATCTCATACTTCTGAAGGTTTGAGGGTGCTGCCTGTTCCATACTCCCCCTACTCCTAGCCTTTTAGGGGTACAAACAATAGTAATTGGGGCCTAGTGTGGTTGTGTACGTGTGATATACATACACTTTTTTGGGATCATATTTTCTATTCCGCTATTTAATCAAAAACCTTTGGGGATCAGTTAAATTGGGGGATAGTCTGTGTTGGTACGTGTGAGAGAGATCCACCTTTCCAAGTTGTTGGGGTTCATCTCATACTTCTGAAGGTTTGAGGGTGCTGCCTGTTCCATACTCCCCCTACTCCTAGCCTTTTAGGGGTACAAACAATAGTAATTGGGGCCTAGTGTGGTTGTGTACGTGTGATATACATACACTTTTTTGGGATCATATTTTCTATTCCGCTATTTAATCAAAAACCTCTGGGGATCAGTTAAATTGGGGGATAGTCTGTGTTGGTACGTGTGAGAGAGATCCACCTTTCCAAGTTGTTGGGGTTCATCTCATACTTCTGAAGGTTTGAGGGTGCTGCCTGTTCCATACTCCCCCTACTCCTAGCCTTTTAGGGGTACAAACAATAGTAATTGGGGCCTAGTGTGGTTGTGTACGTGTGATATACATACACTTTTTTGGGATCATATTTTCTATTCCGCTATTTAATCAAAAACCTTTGGGGATCAGTTAAATTGGGGGATAGTCTGTGTTGGTACGTGTGAGAGAGATCCACCTTTCCAAGTTGTTGGGGTTCATCTCATACTTCTGAAGGTTTGAGGGTGCTGCCTGTTCCATACTCCCCCTACTCCTAGCCTTTTAGGGGTACAAACAATAGTAATTGGGGCCTAGTGTGGTTGTGTACGTGTGATATACATACACTTTTTTGGGATCATATTTTCTATTCCGCTATTTAATCAAAAACCTCTGGGGATCAGTTAAATTGGGGGATAGTCTGTGTTGGTACGTGTGAGAGAGATCCACCTTTCCAAGTTGTTGGGGTTCATCTCATACTTCTGAAGGTTTGAGGGTGCTGCCTGTTCCATACTCCCCCTACTCCTAGCCTTTTAGGGGTACAAACAATAGTAATTGGGGCCTAGTGTGGTTGTGTACGTGTGATATACATACACTTTTTTGGGATCATATTTTCTATTCCGCTATTTAATCAAAAACCTTTGGGGATCAGTTAAATTGGGGGATAGTCTGTGTTGGTACGTGTGAGAGAGATCCACCTTTCCAAGTTGTTGGGGTTCATCTCATACTTCTGAAGGTTTGAGGGTGCTGCCTGTTCCATACTCCCCCTACTCCTAGCCTTTTAGGGGTACAAACAATAGTAATTGGGGCCTAGTGTGGTTGTGTACGTGTGATATACATACACTTTTTTGGGATCATATTTTCTATTCCGCTATTTAATCAAAAACCTCTGGGGATCAGTTAAATTGGGGGATAGTCTGTGTTGGTACGTGTGAGAGAGATCCACCTTTCCAAGTTGTTGGGGTTCATCTCATACTTCTGAAGGTTTGAGGGTGCTGCCTGTTCCATACTCCCCCTACTCCTAGCCTTTTAGGGGTACAAACAATAGTAATTGGGGCCTAGTGTGGTTGTGTACGTGTGATATACATACACTTTTTTGGGATCATATTTTCTATTCCGCTATTTAATCAAAAACCTTTGGGGATCAGTTAAATTGGGGGATAGTCTGTGTTGGTACGTGTGAGAGAGATCCACCTTTCCAAGTTGTTGGGGTTCATCTCATACTTCTGAAGGTTTGAGGGTGCTGCCTGTTCCATACTCCCCCTACTCCTAGCCTTTTAGGGGTACAAACAATAGTAATTGGGGCCTAGTGTGGTTGTGTACGTGTGATATACATACACTTTTTTGGGATCATATTTTCTATTCCGCTATTTAATCAAAAACCTTTGGGGATCAGTTAAATTGGGGGATAGTCTGTGTTGGTACGTGTGAGAGAGATCCACCTTTCCAAGTTGTTGGGGTTCATCTCATACTTCTGAAGGTTTGAGGGTGCTGCCTGTTCCATACTCCCCCTACTCCTAGCCTTTTAGGGGTACAAACAATAGTAATTGGGGCCTAGTGTGGTTGTGTACGTGTGATATACATACACTTTTTTGGGATCATATTTTCTATTCCGCTATTTAATCAAAAACCTTTGGGGATCAGTTAAATTGGGGGATAGTCTGTGTTGGTACGTGTGAGAGAGATCCACCTTTCCAAGTTGTTGGGGTTCATCTCATACTTCTGAAGGTTTGAGGGTGCTGCCTGTTCCATACTCCCCCTACTCCTAGCCTTTTAGGGGTACAAACAATAGTAATTGGGGCCTAGTGTGGTTGTGTACGTGTGATATACATACACTTTTTTGGGATCATATTTTCTATTCCGCTATTTAATCAAAAACCTTTGGGGATCAGTTAAATTGGGGGATAGTCTGTGTTGGTACGTGTGAGAGAGATCCACCTTTCCAAGTTGTTGGGGTTCATCTCATACTTCTGAAGGTTTGAGGGTGCTGCCTGTTCCATACTCCCCCTACTCCTAGCCTTTTAGGGGTACAAACAATAGTAATTGGGGCCTAGTGTGGTTGTGTACGTGTGATATACATACACTTTTTTGGGATCATATTTTCTATTCCGCTATTTAATCAAAAACCTCTGGGGATCAGTTAAATTGGGGGATAGTCTGTGTTGGTACGTGTGAGAGAGATCCACCTTTCCAAGTTGTTGGGGTTCATCTCATACTTCTGAAGGTTTGAGGGTGCTGCCTGTTCCATACTCCCCCTACTCCTAGCCTTTTAGGGGTACAAACAATAGTAATTGGGGCCTAGTGTGGTTGTGTACGTGTGATATACATACACTTTTTTGGGATCATATTTTCTATTCCGCTATTTAATCAAAAACCTTTGGGGATCAGTTAAATTGGGGGATAGTCTGTGTTGGTACGTGTGAGAGAGATCCACCTTTCCAAGTTTTTGGGGTTCATCTCATACTTCTGAAGATTTGAGGGTGCTGCATGTTCCATACTCCTCTTCCTCATCCTCCCTTTAGGGTAGGAAAAAATTTAATCGGGCCTAGTCTGTGTTTGTACGTGTGAGATACACAGTTTTTTATCCTATTCCGCTATTCAATACACACCCTTTTGGTGTAAAAAACATTAAATTGCGGCATAGTTTGCATATTTGACATTTGCATATATTGTGCCTTGTTGCGCTGTTTTGGGTACTCCACCAACATGGCCAGTGGCAATGACGCCATTCTCAGCTGAACTATCCCACTTCTATGCCTCCTTGAAAAAACAATTTGGGCGATGATGGAAGAGGATGTGGCACAGGATGAGGAGGAGGAGGAGGAGGATGAAGAGGTAACATTTCAAAGGCTTTCAGGGCAGTCATTCGCAAGGGGCTCCGAGGGTGGGTTCCTGCACACACAAACGCCAGGGACACAATTGTCCAGCAGGGGCACAGTTCTGGAGGATGAGGAGGATGAGGAGGAGGAGGAGCTGGAGGAGGAGATGGAACCATGTTCACAGCAGGGTGGCACCCAGGCCAGCTCATGGCCATCACTGGTGCGTGGCTGGGGGGATACAGAGGACACGGACGATACACCTCCCACAGAGGACAGCCTTTCGTCGCCTCTGGGCAGCCTGGCACACATGAGCGATTACATGCTGCAGTGTCTCCACAACGACCGCCGAGTTGCCCACATTCTAACTTGTGCTGATTACTGGGTGGCCACGCTGCTGGATCCCCGTTACAAGGACAACGTACCGTCCTTAATTCACTCACTGGAGCGCGATCGCAAGATGCGCGAGTACAAGCGCACGCTGGTAGACGCCATGCTGCTGGCATTCCCATCTGACAGCGGGGCCACAGTGGAAGCACAAGGCAGAGGAGGAGGAGGAGGAGGTCGCCAACGCAACCAGGGCACCGCCAGCACCTCAGAAGGCAGGGTTAGCATGGCCGAAATGTGGAAAAGCTTTGTCAGCACGCCACAACAAACAGCAGCACCAGCAGCTCAGATGGAACGTCTTAGCAGGAGGCAGCATTTTACCAACATGGTGGAGCAGTATGTGTGCACACGCCTACATGTAGTGAATGACTGGTCTGCCCCCTTCAACTTCTGGGTCTCCAAATTGGGCACATGGCCTGAGCTTGCCCTTTACGCCTTGGAGGTGCTGGCGTGCCCTGCAGCCAGTGTATTATCTGAACGGGTATTTAGCACGGCTGGGGGCGTTATAACAGACAAGCGCAGCCGCCTGTCCAGAGACAATGTGGACAAGCTCACGTTCATTAAAATGAACCAGGCATGGATCCCACGGGACTTTTCCGTACCTTATGCAGAATAGCAATGGATACCGACCTTACCCACCCATTGTTCCATTTTTGCTCTTTCTCACTCTTTTGGGGTGTACCCTCATTTAAAATTTTTGAAAAGAAGCAGTGTTGGCTACCTCGTCCTCCTCCTCAGGGCCAGATTAATGTAGGGGCTATTGGAGCTGCAGCTCCAGGCCCCTACCTTTTATATAGGCCCCGGGTTGGCCATATTCACTGTTACCGCTCTTCTGTCACTTGTAAACACAGAAGTCTGGCTTCTATGCTCGCTTCCCCAGGCAGCACCCTCAGAACCTCCCCACACAGCGTGAAGGCCGGACAAGGAGGGACAGTTGGCGATGCATGGATGTGTTTATGGGCTTCAGAGACAGCATCCCATGTTGAATTAGGCATGCATGGCTGCACCCTTCCTCCTCTGGGTGCATGGCAAGGCACGGCCCTTAAGGCCCTTCAAAATCCTCAGCACCAAGCCCATGATGCTGTTAATCCGGCCCTGGTCCTCCTCCACCGCCGCTTCCACCTACACCGCCCATAGGTGTGCGCAGCCTATTGCATTAAGGTGTGCACCCCAAAGTTGAAATACACATGCATGTGTTTGCCAGCAGGGAGAGTAATGTATCGGGGCCATGTACCTGTAGGCAAGGAGAAATAGAGCAGAGCAGGTCCCAGGGAGATCTTTCCCATCTCCTCACTGGCAATGCTATGTGCCCTAGGTGATTAGGGTGTGCCCAGGCACACCCAGCACACCCTGTGCGCACGCCTATGTCACCGCCACATCCACCACCACCTCAACCTCCCTCCTACTCCATATGGGCCTCGTCCTTCAGAGATGAAGAAGAACATTGTTTTATTTTTCTGTTTTTTTTTGTTGTTTTAAGTTATTTCCCTATCCACATTTGTTTGCAGAGCACTTGCCATGCTCTTAATTACGTTTTGCTGCCATTTGCAGCACTCTAGCCCTTTCCTTTGGTGTTTTAGAGCCATTTTAGTGCCTTAAAGTTCGGGTCCCCATTGACTTCAATGGGGTTCGGTGTCCGGGAAAAGTTCGGTAAAAGTCCGGGACACGGACCCGGACTTTTTTTTAAAGTTCGGCCGAACCCGTCGAACACGGACATCTAGGTGTCCGCTCAACCCTACTCTTAACTGATGTGTCCCAATAGAGGTTACTTTCACCTGCTCAAGGAGGTTCCTAATCTCATACTCTCATTTATTTGGAGTGGAGATTGAAACTTTACTAAACTCCTTTTTGCTGAGCCTTCTGGTGCAGTTCCTCACAAAGATACAGTAAGATTGGCCATGACTCAAAAAGTATGTGATCACGCTTCCTGATGTCTTTTGGTGTTAGATAAGCTATTGGTGAGTTCATACATACAGGTTGTCCTCTACCCATGTCAGATGCCCTTTATTGGCCCGACTTTTGAGGATTTTGATATATGACTCTAACCAGCATTTACATGTTACACCATTGCAGACTCAGAGAGGTGTTTCCACACATTTATGATCTGTGCCAAATCTACTGGAGTTGTGGCATTACCACTAGGGACTCACACCTTGCCAGAGTTGGCAGCGTGAACATTACCTGATATAGACATTTTTAAGGCATTACTATTACATTCATAATTAATAAAAAAAATTCCAAAAAAAAAAATATTTTTTTTTTCAAAGTTATTGATTATGTCACCTGATCAATATTTATGATTGGCATATGTAAGAAATCAATAATTATCTCGCTGGGGCCTCCATTATATGTAAGAATATTTAATAATAAATATCTTGCGCTTGTACTTATGTCAGAATATTTATACTGCTCTGAATATAGCAGTGTATTTATTTATGGTTAATAAGCAAAGATCTGTGAAAAAGGAGAGTCTTCACCTATTGCCATAAATCAATGTCGTGAATTCTTTTTAATTGATTAATTTCTTTTTAAAAGCATATACCAATCTTAGTGAGTACAGTCTACAGTGTGGAATATATATAAAAATATTTATTCGCCAGACATGTAAACACAATATATGATCAAACAGGAAGTGACATAAAAAGATAACTCTACAAAAAAAATACTAACTTCAAATAATCAATGCAATGTGATGTTTAGCTCAATAATGAAAGTGAAAGTAAAACAAAGTGAAAGTAAAACGAAAGCAAGATTACCATTTCTTCCCAGGTATAGTATAAGCCATAAATTAATGTTCTATATAAACAGACTACAATGGTCTGCGTAATGCATAGTTGAAAGTCACTCACTGCAGATGAGTGAGAATAAGCCATGCAAAACGGAAGACTTAAAATTGCAAAAATTGCATTTAATCTGATATTAATAAAAATGTATAAAAACAAAAATCAGCTTTTTAGAGAAAAATATACTATGGCTTATACGGCTGGGATTGTAATCTCATTACCCTTAAATATGCAATATATAACATATAAGGAAGGAATAAACAATTGTTGAATAAAATCAAATAATACAGCAAGGCATAATTACCACACTTAAGATGGTGTTACCAGAGTCCTAAGATGGATGCCAGTGAGGGAGGAGTTTCCTCCAAGTTTCAGATGAATGATGTGGATCAGGGAGTATGTCTGGATGAGTCTATTGAAAAATGTAATAACGTGTGTGGTGTAAGTGTGAGGTGTGTTGTCAGTAGTGTAATGTGTGTGTCTCTCTCTCATCTGGGTTGGTCTTTTATATGGTAAGAACAAAGAGCTATAAAAATTACCATAAGTAAAACCCAGAGGGATGAAACATTATCCCTATTGGATGGGATATTCTATACCTAAACTAGTGAGGTCAGAGACACACCTCTTTTGATAATTAACCCCATACTGGATAATAAAGTTAAGGATGATTCCTCTATATGTGAGATTAATCATATAACACAACATAAAACTTTGTCCAGACTACCAGTACATACATAAATGTCCACCTGTATTTCCATCATTCATCTTGGCAAGTAATGCCATTTCAATAATTATATTATTTAAGACAATATAATATTTTTATATGGAAATATCTAAAATTATCTCAAGACTGCACCTGGTATTTCGCCTCCAGAGGGCAGTATCGTACCGTTCATTAGATTTTGTATTTAACATAATTTGAAACAATTACCCATCCTTCTTATCTCATGACCTCTGACCTGTCGGCTAGTGAAAAGCAATTACTTATTTGACCATGCCAAAGGGCTGTAAGATATAGTCTAGGTTTGGGAATATTTACGACACCTTGAGCACTAAACCAGTCCAAAGCAATTCTTATATAAACACTCCTACCACATGCCTTAACATGAAGTAATTAGTTTTTAAGACGCACAAGTCCTTACACATCATAGAAAAGTATACTTGTGTATATATATATATATATATATATATATATATATATATATATATATATATATATTATATATCTAGTACTATATAAGTATCAAGTTCACACTTCTATATTAATAAGAATACAATGTATTATCGTTAATATACATCTTACATATGATGATGTTTTCTAAAACTTATATGGTTCATCTTTAAATGTATGCTGAAAAACACTGAGCCATTGTCTATTGTTAAATACTTATAGACAGACTGACACTACCATCCCCTTAACATCTGTTATCTGATAGAGATGTCAATGTATAAGCTTATTTATGACAAAAGAAAATATAAATGTCTGCTGAAAGTATAGGACTCTATTGTAAGCCTGTAAGAGACATTTTGTTTAACAAGTACATAATGAACTCTATTTCACCTTAAAAACAAGATGGACGCCATGCAGCACCATTCAGAATCTCTTATGCATAATATGAAATATACATGGCTTTTAAAATCATTTTTCTTTTTACCTATTATTATTTTAATCAACCCCCAATAACCCCGACAGAAAGTGTATGTATCTCACACGTACACCACCACACTAGGCCCCAATTACTATTGTTTGTACCCCTAAAAGGATGGTTGAGCAGTAGGAGGAGGAGTATGGAACAGGCAGCACCCTCAAATCTTCAGAAGTATGAGATGAACCCCAAAAACTTGGAAAGGTGGATCTCACACGTACCAACACAGACTATCACGCAATTTAATTGATCCCCAAAGGTTTTAATTGAATAGCGGAATAGAAAATATGATCAAAAAGAAAGTGTATGTATCTCACACGTACACCACCACACTAGGCCCCAATTACTATTGTTTGTACCCCTAAAAGGATGGTTGAGCAGTAGGAGGAGGAGTATGGAACAGGCAGCACCCTCAAATCTTCAGAAGTATGAGATGAACCCCAAAAACTTGGAAAGGTGGATCTCACACGTACCGACACAGACTATCACGCAATTTAATTGATCCCCAAAGGATTTAATTGAATAGCGGAATAGAAAATATGATCAAAAAGAAAGTGTATGTATCTCACACGTACACCACCACACTAGGCCCCAATTACTATTGTTTGTACCCCTAAAAGGATGGTTGAGCAGTAGGAGGAGGAGTATGGAACAGGCAGCACCCTCAAATCTTCAGAAGTATGAGATGAACCCCAAAAACTTGGAAAGGTGGATCTCACACGTACCGACACAGACTATCACGCAATTTAATTGATCCCCAAAGGATTTAATTGAATAGCGGAATAGAAAATATGATCAACAAGAAAGTGTATGTATCTCACACGTACACCACCACACTAGGCCCCAATTACTATTGTTTGTACCCCTAAAAGGATGGTTGAGCAGTAGGAGGAGGAGTATGGAACAGGCAGCACCCTCAAATCTTCAGAAGTATGAGATTGTGTTCACTGTACCCCACAAAGATTGTGTTCACTGCACCCCACAAAGATTGTGTTCACTGCACCTCAAAAAGGATTTTGTTCACTTCACCCCACAAAGATTGTGTTCACTGCACCCCAAAAGGATTTTGTTCACTGCACCCCAAAAAGATTGTGTTCACTGTACCCCCCAAAGATTGTGTTCACTGCACCCCACAAAGATTCTGTTCCCTGTACCCCACAAAGATTGTGTTCACTGCACCCCACAAAGGATTTTGTTCACTGCACCCCAAAAAGATTGTGTTCACTGCACTCCAAAAAGGATGTTGTTCACTGCACCCCAAAAAGGATTTTGTTCACTGCATCCCAAAAAGATTGTGTTCACTGCACCCCACAAAGATTGTGTTCACTGCACCCCACAAAGGATTTTGTTCACTGCACCCCAAAAAGATTGTGTTCACTGTACCCCCCAAAGATTGTGTTCACTGCACCCCACAAAGGATTTTGTTCACTGCACCCCAAAAAGATTGTGTTCACTGTACCCCCCAAAGATTGTGTTCACTGCACCCCACAAAGATTCTGTTCACTGTACCCCACAAAGATTGTGTTCACTGCACCCCACAAAGGATTGTGTTCACTGCACCCCAAAAAGATTGTGTTCACTGCACCCCAAAAAGGATGTTGTTCACTGCACCCCAAAAAGGATTTTGTTTACTGCACCCCAAAAAGATTGTGTTCACTGCACCCCACAAAGATTGTGTTCACTGCACCCCACAAAGGATTTTGTTCACTGCACCCCAAAAAGATTGTGTTCACTGTACCCCCAAAGATTGTGTTCACTGCACCCCACAAAGGATTTTGTTCACTGCACCCCAAAAAGATTGTGTTCACTGTACCCCCCAAAGATTGTGTTCACTGCACCCCACAAAGATTCTGTTCACTGTACCCCACAAAGATTGTGTTCACTGCACCCCACAAAGGATTTTGTTCACTGCACCCCAAAAAGATTGTGTTCACTGCACCCCAAAAAGGATTTTGTTCACTGCACCCCAAAAAGGATGTTGTTCACTGCACCCCAAAAAGGATTTTGTTCACTGCACCCCAAAAAGATTGTGTTCACTGCACCCCACAAAGATTGTGTTCACTGCACCCCACAAAGGATTTTGTTCACTGCACCCCAAAAAGATTGTGTTCACTGTACCCCCCAAAGATTGTGTTCACTGCACCCCACAAAGGATTTTGTTCACTGCACCCCAAAAAGATTGTGTTCACTGTACCCCCCAAAGATTGTGTTCACTGCACCCCACAAAGATTCTGTTCACTGTACCCCACAAAGATTGTGTTCACTGCACCCCACAAAGGATTTTGTTCACTGCACCCCAAAAAGATTGTGTTCACTGCACCCCAAAAAGATTGTGTTCACTGCACCCCAAAAAGGATGTTGTTCACTGCACCCCAAAAAGGATTTTGTTCACTGCACCCCAAAAAGATTGTGTTCACTGCACCCCACAAAGGATTTTGTTCACTGCACCCCAAAAAGATTGTGTTCACTGTACCCCCCAAAGATTGTGTTCACTGCACCCCACAAAGATTCTGTTCACTGTACCCCACAAAGGATTTTGTTCACTGCACCCCACAAAGATTGTGTTCACTGTACCCCCCAAAGATTGTGTTCACTGCACCCCACAAAGGATTTTGTTCACTGCACCCCAAAAAGATTGTGTTCACTGCACCCCAAAAAGGATTTTGTTCACTGCACCCCAAAAAGGATGTTGTTCACTGCACCCCAAAAAGATTGTGTTCACTGCACCCCACAAAGATTGTGTTCACTGCACCCCACAAAGGATTTTGTTCACTGCACCCCAAAAAGATTGTGTTCACTGCACCCCAAAAGGATTTTGTTCACTGCACCCCAAAAAGGATGTTGTTCACTGCACCCCAAAAAGGATTTTGTTCACTCCACCCCAAAAAGATTGTGTTCACTGCACCCCACAAAGATTGTGTTCACTGCACCCCAAAAAGGATTTTGTTCACTGCACCCCAAAAAGATTGTGTTCACTGCACCCCACAAAGATTGTGTTCACTGCACCCCAAAAAGGATGTTGTTCACTGCACCCCAAAAAGATTGTGTTCACTGCACCCCACAAAGATTGTGTTCACTGCACCCCACAAAGGATTTTGTTCACTGCACCCCAAAAAGATTGTGTTCACTGCACCCCAAAAAGGATGTTGTTCACTGCACCCCAAAAAGGATTTTGTTCACTGCACCCCAAAAAGATTTTGTTCACTGCACCCCAAAAAGGACGTTGTTCACTGCACCCCAAAAAGATTGTGTTCACTGCAGCCCAAAAAGATTGTGTTCACTGCAGCTCACACACAGAAAAATGGATGTGGATCACTGACACCTGCCTATCTCCTATCCCACACCACACAGCAATATCGATTGTAGTTTGTAGAACACAGTTTCCCTAAAATTCAGTAGCAGCCTCTCCCTAACAGGATTGAGAAGAGATCGTAGATCAGGATTGAGTGCAGACCCCACCCCCCACACAGCAATATCGATTGTAGTTTGTAGAAGACACTGACCCTATAATTCAGCAGACTCTATCCCTAAAATGCCTACAACTCGCCCTGCCTAAACACTCCGACCTGTCCCTCAATTCTATCCGGACACAAATGGTTTTTTCCTGCCTGTCTTTCCCTAATCAGCAGCCAGCACGTTGATGTGTGCTCTGTCCCTGATCTAAGCAGCAGAATGAAGACGCTGCGGCTGCCTGGAACTTATAAAGACTTGGTCACATGCTTCAGACGGCCAATCACAGCTACTGAGACATTTGCAGGCATGGCTGGGATGGCTTAAGGCACACCAGTTAAACGATTGTTGATTGGCTGTTGAAAGCCCGCCATGAAAAGAGCGCCAAAGCATGCAAAACCCGGAAATAAAACGACCGAACACGGATTTTTACCCGAACATACAGTAAAGTGTCCGTGTCCGTGTTCGGGTACAAAAAATCCAATTATTCGGTACGAACACGAATAATACAGTCCGTGTTCACTCAACACTATTTACGAGTCTCCGTGTGGACTCCTAGGTTTAGAATAAGGGATTTTGCAAAATTAACTTCATATTATGATATAGAGCTGAATGTGGTTAGAACTTAGTGGGCAAAGGGAAGTGATACAAGGGGATTAGTTAGTAGGAGAATCACGTCGTCTGTGTAAGGGTTAATAATGTTAGAGTGGCGAGAGAATCAAAAGCCCTTAATATGGAGGTGCCTTCGAATGGTTTCAGGAAGGGGTTCAATCATAAGATTAAAAATGGTGGGGGAGAGAGTGCAACCCTGGCGTGTCCCATTGGAGATCAAAAAGGGTTTGAACAATAGTAAAGTGTATACATATGCTGAAGGTGAGGAATATAGGGCTAAGATTGTTGACAAGATTGTACTCTGAAATCCAAACTTGGAAAGGACTGCGGACATGTATCCCCAATCAACCCCATTAAACACCTTCTCCGCATCAATAGAAAGCAGCAGAGAAGACGTTCAACAAGGTCTATGATGTCAATTATACATACCTCCCAACATTTGAACTTCAGAATGAGGGACATTTGAGAAGAGATAAGATCTGTGGTGTGTGTAGCGTGTGGGCGTGGCCAATTGCTTAGCAATGGGAGGGGCTTAAGGGATGTGGTTAAACAAAACCCAGGCTTCCTTGTACCTATAAAATATGCTTTGAAGTTGTTAAGGAAGAAGAACTTCCTTAACAACTTCTGGACCGGAAGGTTTTACCCCCTTAATGGCCATTTTTTGTGACACGGCACTACATTATTTTAACTGACAATTGCACAGCCGTGCGACGCTGTACCCAAATAAAATTGATGTTCTTTTTTTTCCCCACAAATAGAGCTTTCTTTTGGTGGTATTTGATCACCTCTGTTATTTTTATTGTTTGCGCTATAAACAAAAAAAGAGCGACAATTCTGAAAAAAAAAATATATATATATATATTTTTTACTTTTTGCTATAAAACATTTCCAATAAAAAAATGTTTTAAAAATCAAATTTTTTCATCATTTTAAGCCAATATGTATTATGCTATATATTTTTGGTAAAACAAAATCCAAGGTGTATATAAAGTTATCGTGTCTACAAATTAGGGGAAAGATTTATGTCATTTTTATTTATTTATTTGTTTACCAGTAATGGTGGTGATCAGTGATTTTTAGCGGGATTTTTAGCGTGTGACATTGCGGCGGACAGATCGGACACCTAACTGGCATTTTTGACACTTTTGGGGGGACCAGTGACAATACTACAGTAATCAGTGCTAAAAATATGCACACTGTTACTGTACTAATGACACTGGCAGGGAAGGGGTTAACACCAGGGGCGATCAAAAGGTTAAATGTGTCCCTAGGGCATGCTTTCTAACTGTGTGGGGGATGGGCTTGCTGGATGAACACAGAGACCTGTGTTCCTAAATAGGAGGAACACAGGATCCCTGTGTTTATTACGGACAGAACAGCGGTGTGCCGTGTTTACATTGGAAGACCGCCGTTCTGTCTCCATGGGGAGTGATCGTGTGTGCCTGGCAGACATTGCGGCCACAGGACCCACTGATTGGCTCCCCCTCCTGCGGCATGCGCGTGCCCCACTAGCTGTTCCACAAAATGACGTACAGGTGCATTCTTTCGCGGGACAGAGCCGGCCTGCTGCAATATAAGTACGGCGGCTGGTTGGCAAGTGGTTAAAATAGTCAGGGACTGCATAGTAACCAGCAACTGTTGAGACAATGAAGACTTTGGTGAGAAGAATATAATGTACAGTATTGTATATATAGTGCAGAAGTGCGTAAAGCAGGAGCCAGACAAATGCTGGTGAGCAAGCGTTCTCTTCCTTTATGGTCATGGAAACTACAGTGTGGTCCGACTAGGTAATATCATGAATAGAGGAAGATGACATTTTTTGCAGTTACCACTTATTGATCAAGACAATATCTATACGTTTGTAAGAATTATGTCTTGGAGAGAAATAATTTAAGTCTCTCTCATTTGCAAGATGGCAAGGCCATACCTCATGGAAATCCTCCTTGACCAGTAGACCACCTAAAGAAGGGGTGCAGCCTGTCGGTTTCTTGGAGGTATTCATGTGTGGGTCTGCAACAACATAAAAAAATCTCCACAAATAGAAGATGCCCCTGCTGCACCTTTGAAATTTTGGAAAATAATTTTCACATGAATCTCAGTTGGTGTGAGTTGGGTGCTTAACCACTTAAGCCCCGGAAGATTTTACCCCCTCTCTGACCAGGGGGTATTTTGCGATTCGGCACTGCATGACTTTAACGGGCAATTGCGCGGTCGTGCAATGCTGTACCTAAACTAATTTGATGTCCTTTTTTTCCCACAAACAGAGCTTTCTTTTGGTGGTATTTAATCACCTGTGCGATTTTTTGATCATGCGCTATTAACAAAAAAAACAATTTTGCAAAAATAACAATATTTTTCACATTTTTTTATATGAAATCCCCCCCCAAAAAATGTAAAAATCTAAATTTTTTAACATTTTAGGCCAATTTTTTTTTTAACCATATGTTTGGTAAAAAAAATCGCAAAAAGCGCATTTTGATTGGTTTGCGCAAAAGTTTACTAACAAAGGGAAAGATTTTTGTAATTTTTGTTGTTTTTTTTAACGCGTAATGGCGGCAATCTGCGATTTTTTTTGCGTGACTGTGACATTGGGGCGGACAGATCGGACCCTTGACTGACATTTTTGACACTTTTGGGGTTACCAGTGACATTACTACAGTAATCAGTGCTATACATATGCACTGTTACTGTAAAAATGACACTGGCAGTGAAGGGGTTAACTTTATTGGAGAGGGAGGGGTTAAGTGTATCCCTAGGGGCGTGTTTCTAACTGTGATTGGCTGTGGCTACATGTGTAAGAACAGTGATCAACGGTCCTACATATTAGAACCGTTTGATCACCATTCTTACACAGGGAAGAATGACAGGCGGCTTTGTTTACATTAGCCGCCTGCCTTTCTTCCGGTGTAACGGAAGATCGCAAGTGGCCAGCGGACATCGTGTCCGCCGGGCACACGCGCGGGGGGGTCTGTGACGGTGCGGGAGCGCGCCTCCGGCTGCGCGCGCTCGCTCCCAAAACCCTTACAATACTACATCGCTTTGCCTGTGAGGGGCTGACTGCCACAGTAAATAGTCGTGCGGTGGTCAGCAAGAGGTTAAACATTAACCAAAGTGTACACACAGCTATTTATAGTACAGACCAACATTTTATATCTGCCCTCTTGATCCAAAACGGAATTGTTATTGTAAAAGTTACTGTGGGGTTGATTTACTAAAACTGGAGAGTGAAAAATCTGGCACAGCTCTGCATAGAAACCAATCAGCTTTTAGGTTTGAATAATTTGTCAACCGATATTGAAACCAATGTATGTTGCCTCCCTCTGCTCCATGCCTCCCTCCTCTGCCCCTATGTCTCCCTTCTCTGCTCCATGCCTCCCTCTGCTCCATGCCTCCCTCCTCTGCCCCATGCCTCCCTCCTCTGCTTCATGCCTCCCTTCTCTGTGCCATTCCTCCCTCCTTAGCTCCATGCCTCCCTCCTCTTCTCCATACCTCCCTCTGCTCCATGTCTCCCTCTGCTCCATGTCTCCCCCCCTCTGTTCCATGTCTCCCTCTTCTCCATACCTCCCCCCCTCTGCTCCATGTCTCCCTCTGCTCCATGCCTCCCTCCTCTGTTCCATGCCTCCAACACAGACTTTAGATCAACCGCATCTGACTGGTACAGGAAAACACAGGAAGGAAGAGGGGTGGGTTCAGTGCACTCCGCTCTGCACTGTAAGATGCAGCGGGAGAGATGCCAGCTGAAATGTGTTGCTCCCAGCGTGCGGGTACCAAGCCGCCCGCACGGGACTCCGGGACATGGACCACTTTCCAGAACAGTCCCGGTGAATCAGGGACAGTTGGGAGGTATGATGATAGGGGCTAGTAACATCAGAGGCCTGTCTGCCCTTTATGAAGCCAAGTTGATCTGGTTTAATAAGTGTGGGGAGGATGTCTAAAAGTCGCCTGGCAAGGAGTTTGGCAAGGAGTTTTGTGTATATTTTAAAATCTGAATTTAGCAACGAGATCTGGCGGACATTTGCTGGTGTATTGGAGTCATTCCCTGGTTTTAGGATCATTACAACGTGAGCCGGTAACATCTCCTGTGGGAAATTTGCTTAAGATGCCGCTTCTTTGAACACTGATTGCAGATAGGGTGTGGAGTGATTTTTGAATGTCTTGTGGTATTCGCCCGGGTCCCAGAGATATACCGACTGGGAATGAGGTAATGATTTTACCTATCTCCTCTACTGTGAATGGGTCATCATGCAACTCTAGTTGATCTTCAGTTAGTGATGGCAGTTGTCAGGAAGCATATGTTCAGGTGGAACGTTTTTTGGCCAAAGGTATCTTTCTGTCTCACACCCGCTAGCCTCGTGTATGACAGGCCATTCATTTTCCTTTTGGTCCTATGTGCAACTAAGACACTTCTTAGACCCCCCTCTCTTCCCTCAGAGTGGTCCCAACAACATACACCTTTTGAAGCCATCTGTAGGAATGGAAGGAACCCCAAAGACATCTCATCGGATATCTATACTCTTCTGTTCACAGACTATCAGTGGAAATCCAGTAAATGTCAACGCTGGGAGCAGGGACTAGGTCTAGACCCCTCTACTGAGGAATGGGAGCAAATCTTTCTACATATTCACAAAGGTACTATCAATGTATCCGCACAAGAGAATGGATGCAAAATATACTTGCGCTGGTGTAGAACTCCCCTACGACTTCATAAATTAACGTCCACAATTTCTCCTAAGTATTGGCATTGTTATAATGATTTAGAATCTTTCCTACACATCTGGTGGTCCTGCCCAAAAATTTGACCTCACTGGAAAGAAATCCACCAATTTATCTGCCTCATCACTACGTATACGCTGGATTTTCATCCGGCCAAATTTCTTCTCCACCACACTACACTGTCTCGTAAAGTATACCACCGGTCCCTGGTCATGCACCTAGGTAATTCGGCAAAGATGTACGTGCCGGTACATTGGTCTTCCATGCCCCCACCAACCATAGCCGTTTGCCTTAAATGAGTAAATAAAATCACACAAACTTGTACATCAGGCAAGGAAGATGCCAACCAAGTATAAATCCGTCTGGGCCTGTTGGCACCACTATATGGAAACTGCAGACCATGCACAACACATAGATCGCCAGTGCACACCTTAGCATGATAATGTACAAACAACAGAGGGGGAGGTGGCCCACCCCTTTTCTGTTCCTACTACCCTTCCTACCTATCTATTTGTACCCGACCCCTACTCCACCCTGTCTCTCCTCTCTTTTCTTCTTATTTAATTTCTCTTCAATCTTACCTCTTAAAACTATTTAAGATTATACTGCCTCACTTCCACCTTGGTAAAGTGCCTACTTTGAAGGTAGTGGGTAAGCAGATTAAGCTTAATGTATTTACTTTAAAGGCTACTTAAGCCCTGTCAGTTTCTCTGCAGGATACGGTATTCCCCTTTTCAATTTCACTAATTTGATTAGAGCTACAAGTAGGGAATATGCAATGTACTAGCCTGTAGATATTCCATCCAACTAAAGACACCTCTGGTTGAAAAAATACTATAACAGAAACCATGGTTTCTATGTTCCCTAAAGATTGTTTTATCCATTTACTGCATTACCTTTCCCTACAGTGGTAAGAGCCCCATTTGATGTCTTCTTAAGTGTACTGTTAAAATTGCATGGTTAATGCCTATATTAATCCTTGAAAACTTAATGAAGTTCTTGGGAAAAAAAAATTGGAGACTGAACGCCAGTACAGTTGTAGAAGCAGCCAATGCCAGTAAATATGAAACAAGTTACCACGACTTCTACAGCAATGCCAGCAGCGATTTGAAGCCAAGAGATATAAGGCCTGAAGGCGAGCAGGAGTCATGTACCAAAAAATTAGGACTTTGTATGCATTCTCCTTATAAAGAGCAAAGAATAGAGCATAATGACACAACTGAAGGTACTCAAAAAACCTCTACGGGGCAGGTCATGTTTTCCTCTGAGTTCTTCAAAAGTCAACAATGTTTACGTTGCAGGTTTAAATAGATGACTAAATTGGAATACATTTCTCGCCAATCATGGAGAGATCATTTGGGAGGTAAGGCTATCCGGATCAGAAACAGGCTTCATGAGGGTGGCCTGAGGGCTCAACATCCTCTAGTGGGCCCTGTGCTCACTGCCCGGCACCATGGAGCTCGATTGGCATTTGCCATTGAACACCAGAATTGGCAGGTCCCCCACTGGTGCCCTGTGCATTTCACAGATGAGAGAAGGCACACCCTGAGCACATGTGACAGACGCAAAAGGGTCTGGAGAAGCCACGGAAAACATTATGCTGCATGTAACATCGTTCAGCATGATTGGTTTGGTGGTGGGTCAGTGATGGTCTGAGGAATCATATCCATGGAGGGAAATCTACAGGCTAAACAATGGCACCCTGACTGCCACAGGTATCGGGATGAAACCTTTAGACCCATTGTCAGACCCTACACTGGTAAAGGGGATCCTGGGTTCCTCCTGGTGCATGTCAATGTCTGGCCTCATGTGGCAAGAGTATGCAGCCAGTTTCTGGAGGATGAAGGAATTGATACCATTGAATGGCCACTACGCTTGCCTGACCTAAATAGAATAGAACACTTCTAGGACATTATGTTTCGGGCAATCTGACACCGCCAGATTGCACCTTAGTCTGTTCAGGAGCTCAGTGGTGCCCTGGTCCAGATCTGGGAGGAAAAACCCTAGGACACCATTGGTCATCTCATTAGGAGCATGCCCCAACATGGTCAAGCATCCATATAAGCACTTGGGGGGCCATACAAACCATTTTGAGTTGCTGCAATGAAATTTCAGCAAAATGAGCTAGCCTTCTGCATCATTTTTTCACTTTAATTTTTGGGGTGTCTTTGAATTCAGCCCTCTGTAAGTTAGTATTTTCATTTCCATCAATGTGGCATCCTTTCATTCCCAACGCATTACCCAGTCCATATCAGTATAGATATCCAGCATGATATTTTTCCTCATTGAGATCTGGTGTGTTTTCAAAGTGTTCCTTTAATATTTTTAAACAGTGTATCATGATGGATAGCTTTACTGATATAGACTGGGTAATGTGCTTGTAATAAAAGGATGCCACATCGTTTGATAGAAATGAAAATTATCAACATACAGAGGGCCAAATTCAAAGACACCTTGAAAATCAAAGTGAAAAAATTATGCAGCAGGCTAGCCAATTTTGCTGAAATTTCATTGCAGCAACTCAAAATGGTACTTGGTAGTTTGAATGGCCCCCACGTCCTGAAAAGACTGACGTGCAACCTGGTGGCATCAGATGGACCGAAACATAATGTCCCAGAGGTGTTCTATTGGATTTAGGTCAGGCAACCGTGGGAGCCATTCAGTAGTATCAATTTCCTTCATCCTCCAGAAACTGGCTGCATATTCTCTCCACATGAGGCCGGGTATTGTTGTGCGCTAGGAGGAACCCAGGACCCACTGCAATGGGTCTGACAATGGGTCCAAAGATTTCATCCCGATACCTAATGGCAGTCAGGGTGCCATTGTCTAGCCCAGTGTTTCTCAACTCCAGTCCTCAGGGCACACTAACAGGCCAGGTTTGCAAGAAAACTGAAGTACATCACAGGTGATATCATTTGCTGCTCAGTAATTGCAGTATTCTAGTCTGCATCTCCCCAAGGTAATACTTAAAATCTGGCCTGTTAGCGTGCCCTGAGCACTGGAGTTGAGAAACACTGGTCTAGCCTGTAGAGGTCTGTGCGTCCCTCCATGGATATGCCTCCCCAGACCATCACTGACTCACCACCAAACCGGTCATGCTAAATGATGTTACAGGCAGGGCGTGGCCTAGCCATGGATGGGTGAAGACGCTTGGCACCTCAGCTCCGCACCCGCCGCAGCCTAATCCATCTGCATCCACCAGCATCCTACCTCCTAACCTAATTGCTACAATCATGTCCAAAAGACGCCAGACTGCCTCCCAGCCACCGCGGCCGGATAGAACCAAGCAGGGCTGCCTGCCGACCTTCTTCCCGGAGGCCCGCAGCAGGGATCCCCAGGCTTCCAAGATGGCGTCAGCCTCACTGCATCCTGAGGCAAGCCCATCCTGGAGCACGGATGCCGGACTCTCACCGCAATGGTCAGTGCACACCCCGGTCCCTCTTGCCACCCCTTGCTCCCCGGAGTCACAGGAGGGGGACTCTGATCTTGCTGCAGTCCTGGGGGATGGAGATCTAAAGAGGCACATTTGGGCCTTACCCACTAAACCAGACCTGGATAAATTTATCTCCAGGGTTGAGACTGCCTTTAAGGAAGATATTGCCCAACTTAAAGTGGAAACTTCTCACTTGGGGTCCTGTGCAGAGTCCATTGAGCAGCGCCTGGATGATGCCCCCCCTGTAATTTCTCAGCTGCCTGGGTGTCCCGTGGGCTCATTCCCAGGGGGTGGGGGTTCTCCCTTTTTTCACTTGGGGCTGGACTGGCGGGTGCTGGGTGGGTCCCCTTTTTTGGTCCCTTCCCTGGTACTGTAGACGTCCTTCTCTCGGTGGTTGGCTTACGTTCCCCCAGTAGGTCAACCATTGTGGACTCAGTCCCTTTTTGTGGACCACGGCCACTGCCCAGGGTGCCACTCCATTTGGGGCAACACACTCAGCCTGGCCTTTAGTTCCCTCCCCTATTGGGGTTAGGGTGGTTGGTCATCTTTTTTGGTCAGCCTGTGTGCTTGTTTGTTTTTATTTACTAACCAGTGGCGGAGCTAGACTTTTAAAACAGGGGTGGCAAAGGGGTGGCAAGATATTATTTTTGGGGGTCAATATACAAAGTGTCATTTAGTGTCAGATTTGTCAACCGCAATGTCGCAGTCCCTCTAATAATCGCTGATCGCTGCCATTAATAGTAAAAACAATTTAAAAATAAAAAGTTCCATAGTTTGTAGATGTAATAACTTTTTTGCAAACCAATCAAAATACACTTAGGATTTTTTACAAAAAATATGTGGCAGAATGAATACATACAGGTGGCGGACAGAGCATGCGGACAGGATACAGGTGGCGGACAGGATACAGCATGCGGACAGGATGCAGTGGCAAACTGCCCCCCCCCCCAGGTGTAAAGAAAGATTTAGTGTCATTTCAAACAAGAAAATACTTAAAACAGCAGCCAATTTACGCAATAATAATCCACAGCATTTGCATCAGTTTCTGCAACAATGATCTCCAGCAATGGTGCTAGCTTATTTAATAACCCCCAGCATTGATGGCAGTGACTGCGATCCCCATGTGAACTGGCTGCAGTGGTTAACTCTCTGGGAGGTTAATTAACCACTTGAGCTCTAGAAGATTTTACCCCCGTCATGCAACGCTGTACCCAAATAAAATGTATGTAATTTTTTTACACAAAAAAAAAAAGCTTTTGCATACCACTGGTGTGTGTTCGCTTTTATTATGTGAATGAAAAAAGAAAAAAACAATTTTGAAAAAAAAAAATATTTTTTACTTTCTGCTATAAAACATCCAATAAAAAAAAAAAAAATTCTTCCATAATTTAGACCAAAATGAAATCTGCTGTCTTTAGTAAAAAAATAAGTGTATATTAGGGATGCAACGAAATGAAATTCTTGGCCGAAGCCGAATAATAATGAAATGCTTGGCCGAAGGCCGAATACCGAACGCGGTGTTTCGCATTTTTTCCATTTATTTTGCCAATTTTTTGTCCTCTCTCTTGTCCTCTCGTGTCTCTCTCTCTCGCTCTCTTGTCCTCTCATGTCTCTCTCTCTCTCTCTCTCTCTCTTGTCCTCTCATGTCTCTCTCTCTCCCTAAATGTTACTGTAGGGAATGGGATTCAGTGCACACTGCAGCCTTGTACCATAGGGTTAATGTTAGTGACATTGTAGGGATTGGGAAGGATGCTGGGAATGGAAATCAGGAAGCATGCAGGCAGCCTTGTAAATTTTAATTGCAGATACAGGGCACTGGGCAGGTCAGGGTTAATATGGTAACATCAATTACTCAGTGACAGTCAGTCAGTGTCAGTGTGAACTCGATCAGATTATACAGTGACAGACAGTCTCTCATAGTGGTGGTAGTAGGAGGCTGGAGGTGGACTAGTAGGAGCCTGGAAAGGAGCACAGCCGCATACATACATTACTCACTCGTGCACTGCAGCCCGCCCCACACATTCAGTGAGTCTTACTCTCCTCCCTAGTTTTTTCAATGGCACATTCAGGAAGCCAATCACGCCGTGAGTAGCGGCACAGCGGAACCAATCAGGTGTGCAGGCACGCGTGATTGGTTCGCTGTGCAGCTAATCACGGCGTGATTGGCTCCCTGAATGTGCCATTGAAAAAACTAGGGAGGAGAGTAAGACTCACTGAATGTGTGGGGCGGGCTGCAGTGCACGAGTGAGTAATGTATGTATGCTCACCGCTGAAGTGTCCCGGCTTCACGGAAGTCTGTGAGTCCTCCTGTCCTCCTCCGAGTCCCTTCCCCCTGCCTATGTAAATATCGTGACCTCGGCGATATGAATATCGCCTACGGCCACAAAACGATAGTCGATATCATATCGACTATCGTTCAGCCCTATTGTTAAGCACAAAATTATTCGGCCTTTTGACTTATTTGGCTGAACACCGAAAGTGCTATTTTTTCTATTTTCGGCCGAATAATGTTCGGCCGCCGAACATTCGGTGCATCCCTAGTGTATATTAATGTGTTTGTGTGAAAGCTAAAATGCCTACAAATGAGATATATAATGGAATTTTTTATTTTTTTATATATACTAGAAATGGTGGTGATCAGCAACTTTCACACGGTCCGCATCCGCTGACGGAGTCCGTTCTACTCAGTGGGGAACGATCCGCCGATCCCCGCTGAGCAGGCGGATGACCGCTCCGTCTCCGCTCTGTGTGTGGAGACAGAGGTGTCAGATCCCCGCTGTCCTTTATGGGGGAATCGGATGAGAATGGACCGTCTGTCCATTCTCATCCGATCCGCTGGATGGATGGAAAATAATGTTTCCATCCGTCCGGATTTCATGGATAGGATCAGAAGCGGATAGCAGCGGGTGTCATCCGCTGCCCCTTAGGGATGCATGGAGCATCCAATCAGATCCACCTGAAAAACGTACAGGCGGATCTGATCAGATCATTCTTGTTAAAGGACCCTAATAGTGGGACTGTGATCGTGACACGGGCCTGACACTTTGTGGGAACTTACTGCCACATCACCAGTGACACGTATACAGTGATCAGTGATAATACTATACACTGTCACTGTACTAATGGCACCGGCTAAGAAGGGGTTAACATCTAGGGGCAATCAAGGGGCTAATTGTGTGCCTAACAATGTGTAACGTGTGCTGCTTTTTACTACAGATCGATTTGTTTATTTTCTCTGCTTTGCAGGGAAAAGAAAGAAAAAGCGATCATTCCCTCTGTAAAGAGCCCTGTATTGATTGTCAACACAGAGCTCTGGGCTGTGATTTGACACAGCCGATCAGCAGGTCTCGGCCGTGAATCATTGGCTGAGATCTGCTGACAGTCTCTTGCTGTGTCAAATCACAGGGGAGTAGGTGGGTGGGGGCATGTGCCAGAAACCTTGAAACAGGCAGGGACGCACGCCTGTAGCTGACACCCCATCACAGTACATATACTGCAACCGGTCAGCAAGTGGTTCATTGTTAATGATATTTGTAATATGCAGCATGAGGGGGTAATGTACTGCCACTGGTCACTGATGCATTAGTGACCGACCAGTGGCAGTAAATTAACCCCTATGTGCTGCATTAGTGGCACCAATGTTAGTGTTAACACTGACACTGGTGCCACTAATGCAGCAAATAGGGGTTAATTAACAGCCACTGGTCGGTCACTAATGCATCAGTGACCAGTGGCAGTACAATACCCCCTCATGCTGCATATTACAAATATCATTAACAATGAACCTCCCCACAGCCTCAGTCTCTCTCTCCCCAAGCCCCCCCCCAATCCTAAGTATTGCTTACTTGTTCCTTACTAACTTGGTTCCTCCTCTGGCAGCCCTGGCAGCACACTCTTCTCCTCTGACTGAGTCCTCTGTCTCTCATCCCGCCGGCGCCGGCATCTCAGTGACGTCACGTCAGGGGGGAGTGTCTTTGCTGACAGGGAAGGGGAAGGGCTCTGCTGTGCTGTTCTAGGCTTGTGCCGAGTGCAGGAGGAGCGCACTCGGCACATCGTTGCAGGCTGCAGCTACATTGCGGATGGTGTGTAGTGTAGTCATCCACACACACACAGTGTACTCTGCGGACTGCGAGCACTTCACCTGCGCCCCCCCCTCCTCTAGTAAATGGTACCGCCCAGGGCGCTCCAGTCCCCTGTGATTCTTCCTCTCCGCCTCCCTCCCACTGCCTACCAGCTCTCCATCCGATCCGCCTCCCTCCGCAGCTCCTGTACGGCGATCCTCATCCCCTGTGATTCCTCCGCGGCTCTGCGGCGCTGTCATGCACCCACCCACCCAGGATTGGGGTGGCAACAGGGGTGGCAAGAACTTCTTCTGGGGTGTCAATTGCCACCCCAGCTAACCATCTGGCTCCGCCACTGCATGCACCCACCCACCCAGGATTGGGGTGGCAACAGGGGTGGCAAGAACTTCTTCTGGGGTGTCAATTGCCACCCCAGCTAACCCTCTGGCTCCGCCACTGTTATTAACTATGACAATGTTGTCCTCTACACTGTATTTTTCTCATTCTCTTTCTTTCTTTCCCCCTCTTCTCTTGTGCCTGCCTGTCTGGAAGCCGGTTCTCCTCAGCTCTCCGCACCATCCCTGCCTCCTCCTGGACGTCCCACCGACCCACCGGACTACTGATGTCATCACTTAAGGTAATATCATACAATGTGCGGGGTCTGTGCTCCCCACATAAACGTAATAGATTGTGGTGGGAACTGAAGAAGCTCAGGGCGCACATGATCCTCCTGCAGGAGGCTCACTTCACCCCTCGCTCCATTCCAAAGCTCCCTACCCATCTCTTTAGCCAATGGTACCACAGCCTTTATCCTGTCAGCAAGTCCCGGGGCACAGCCATTGCTGTTCACCGGGCTTGTACTTTCCAACCTGTTGACCACATGGTTGACCCCCAGGGGCGCTACGTGTTCCTTAACGGTATGCTCCAGGGCAAAATGGTCACATTCACGTCAGTCTACGCTCCCAACGCGGGGCAGCTTACTTTTTTAGATGCCACACTCGCAGCTTACTTTTTTAGATGCCACACTCGATCCCCTGATAGACACCTCCCACGGCAGATCTCCCCACTCCTTTGCATTTCTCAAACACTACCGCAAGTATCCAATCCCTTCGCTTAGTGGACTCCTGGCAGATTCTCCACCCCCAGGACAAGGATTTCAGCTACTACTCCTCCCTTCATGATGTCTATACCCGTATAGATGTCATCTATGTTGATCAGCTCTCCCTGGAGTGTCTGCGGCGATTGTCGATTGGCAACATCACGATCTCCAATCACGCACCCGTCATGATGGAACTCGCCTTGCCTGCCAGCACCCATAGGTCCTGGATGTGGCGGTTGAATGAGAATTTACTGGACGACTCCCAGGTTGTCTCTAAAATTCCGGAGGTTTTACAGTGCTACTTTACGGAGAATGGGTCGGAGGATCTAAGTGAGGGCGTGGTGTGGGAGGGCCATAAGGCCGTTGTCCACGGGGAATTCATCTCCCTTGGAGCCAAACTTAAACGGAAAAGGCAGGCAAACTTTGCCAGGGTCCTGACCTCCCTCCAACAGGCTGAGCTTTCACATAAATAAATGGGTGACCCTGATGCCTTGACTCGCCTGACTGAGCTACGCGTACTCTTTTTTCGCCTCTTGGATCACGGTGCCCGAGCTCGGCTCCGCCACATCTCTCATAAGTTCTATGAACATGGCAATAAACGTGGGCGGATGCTGGCCCGGGCATTGCATAGACAACGGGCCCAGCTGTGCGTGCCAAAAATGCGGGCCTCCTCGGGAGCCTGGCCTTCAAGCCATCGGCCATAGCTGACTGCTTCCAAACCTACTACGCTGACCTCTATGACCTGGCTGGCCGTGACTCCTCTGCCACCCGACAAACTAAAACCACAGCGATACATCGCTACCTTTCTGACCATGACTTTCCCTCCTTGACGGCTGAGCAGCACGCAGATCTGGAGTCCCCGATCACGGTGGCCAAATTGGAAAGCACAATCCTTTCCCTGCCCAATGGTAAGAGCCCGGGCCCTGATGGCTATACGAAGGCTTACTATAAATTGTTTCTTCCGCTTTTGCAAACGCCTATGTGCAGCTACTTCAATGCCTTGGCCACGGGGGGACGATCCCATCTGAAGCACTGTTGGCACATATTACGGTGCTCCCTAAGGAAGGCAAAGACCCTACCTCCCCGCAGAGCTATCGCCCCATCTTGCTGTTAAACACAGATGTAAAGATTCTAGCTAAACTTCTGGCCAATCGTATGAAATATCTAATGCCCTAGCTCATCCATCTGGACCAGACAGGTTTCATCACTGGCAGAGAATCCAGAGATAATGCTATCCGGGCAGTACAGCTTATTCATTGGGCCAAATCCCACCCTGATTTTTCACCCTACCAGATCCTCTCGACCGATGCCGAAAATACATTCGATTGGGTGGACTGGAGCTTTCTGCGGGTGGTACTGGAGTCCCTGGGCCTGGGTTCCCATATGATAGCCTGGATCCTGGCGCTCTACGATGTCCCAAAGGCTAAGGTCCGCGTTGATGGGTGTCTGTCCGCGGAGTTCCCAATCAGGAACAGCACCAGGCAGGGGTGTCCCCTTTCACCTCTTCTTTTCGCCCTAGTTTTGGAACCTTTCCTGAGCAAGGTCCGGGTGAACAGGGATATCAGGGGTGTGACGGTTGGTAACACGGAACACAAGCTCTCTGCCTACGCAGATGATGTCTTGTTTCACCTCACAGACCCTCTGCTATCACTGCCGGTCCTGATGCGGGAACTGGAACGCTTTGGTGACATTTCCAACTTCAAAATTAACCTTACAAAATCAGAGATCCTCCCGATTAACATTTCACCGCTTCTCTCCAGGTCCCTTAAGACTGCCTTTCCCTTCATGTGGACCACCTCGTCTTTGACGTACCTCCGGGTCCAACTTACTGACAGTTTTGACACTCTATGCCCAGAACTACCCCCGATTGCTATCCAACATTAAGCAAGATCTGCTACACTGGACTAAAATGGCTTTTACTTGGCTGGGGAGGGTTAATATTATTAAAATGAACATCCTCCCCCAGGTGCTGTTCTATCTAGAGATGCTGCCTATTCCATTGCCCTGCGGTTTCTTTGCCCACCTCAACAGCCTGATTACTGACTTTGTCTGGAACGCAAAATGCCCCCGCATAGCAATAGCTACTCTGAAGCACCCGGAACACCTGGGAGGCCTAGGCCTACCTGATGTTCGACGATACTATAGGGCAATTGTCCTCAAACGCATCCTGAACTGGCGCTTCCACACCCACTCCAAGCTTTGGGTCTCTCTAGAAAAATGTATGGCGGGCAGGAATCTGTCCTATGCTCCCTGGCTGTCCCGGGAATACAGGGGGCTGTTGGTATATACCTCTCCCTTTACGATCCAGGCCCTCAATTCCTGGGATCGAATCAATAAGCTACTGAACCTGGCGCCCCCTGTTTCCTGGTGCCTCTGGGGGGGTTCCCCTGGTTTTCTCCAGGGGAGCAGATATCGTTCTTTGACCCCTAGGTGGGTTATGGGAATGCCATAACGGTAAGCTGCTCGAGGGGGGCAAATTGTTACCACACGAGAAGCTGAGAACGCGCCATGGCGGTTCTCCCATGAATTTCTGGAAATACCGGCAACTGCACCACTTTTTCCGGATTCACGGCCCTTCTATTCGTCCTCCTGCCTCTCTCAAGCCCTTTGAATGCTTTTTCATACAAGATGAGGCCACCCCTCATCTGGTGTCTGAAATATATAGGCTATTAGGAGAGGCCACTTCCATTTCCAGGCCCACATTTGTCAGGGCATGGGAGCGAGACTTGGGTCGGGAGCTCTCGGAAACGCAGTCGGCCATCCTCTATCAGCTTACCCACTCGAGCTCAGTAGACTCCAAAATGCAGGAGACAAACTATAAATTGCTGACCCGATGGTACAGAGTCCCTGTGGACCTTCATCGCATTTTCCCCTCCGTCCCTGCTACTTGTTGTACTGTGGACGGGATACTCTCCTTCACCTTTGGTGGGACTGCCCAGTTATTGCTCCCTATTGGCGAGACATTCAAGACCAGATTAAGACCATCCTGGACATAAAGGTCCCCTTCGACCCCTCCACTTCTTGCTGCATGTTGCCTGCCTGCCAATTAGCCGATACCGGCAGAGTATACTGCCACATCTCCTTAATGCTGCTAGGAGATTGATCCCCATTTACTGGAAGCGGCCGCAGGTACCGGGCAGCTTGGAGTGGAGGCGAATGGTTGAAGGCATAAGGGATGCAGAGGAGTGGATTGCCAGATGCCGCGGGGACCAGGGAACGCAATGATGCGAAGTGGAGGCCTTGGCTGGATCACGTTGGAGATCCAGCCCTTTTGCGCTCAAGCCTTGATCGAGCTCTGCTGATTTTAGTCGATCCGTTCTTAGCCGATTTAGGCAACCCCTGTCCCCAGTCCAACCCCTGAGTCAGAGTCTTCCCCATCTTACGATGCTACCAGGTGGGCTGCTTGGAACCCCCAGCCGGTGTGCGGTGACTGGGACGCGATGCGGCTATGACTGTGCTTCCAAAATATGTAAAAATCTAAATTTTTTAACATTTTAGGCCAATTTGTTTTCTGCTACATATGTTTGGTAAAAAAAAAATTGCAAAAAGCGTATTTTGATTGGTTTGCGCAAAAGGTATTGCATTTACTAACTAAGGGAAAGATTTTTGTCATTTTTGTTTTTTTTTTTTAACGAGTAATAGCGGCGATCTGCGATTTTTTTTGCGGGACTGCGACATTGCGGCAAACTGATCGGACCCTTGACTGACATTTTTGACACTTTTGGGGTTACCAGTGACATTACTACAGTAATCAGTGCTATACATATGCACTGTTACTGTAAAAATGACACTAGGAGGGAAGGGGTTAACTTTATTGGAGAGGGAGGGGTTAAGTGTGTCCCTAGGGGCGTGTTTCTAACTGTGATTGGATGTGGCTACTTGTGTAAGAACAGAGATCAACGGTCCTACATAGTAAAACCGTATGATCTCAATTCTTACACAGGGGAGAATGACAGGGGGCTGTGTTTACATTAGCTGCCTGCCTTTCTCCCGCTCTAACGGACGTTCGCGAGTGCCCGGCGGACATCGGGTCCGCCGGGCACACGCGCGGGGGGGAGGTCCGTGAGCGAGTGGGAGAGGGAGTGCGCATCCGGCGGGGCGCGTTCGCTCTCCAGAGCGTTACAGGCTAGCGACGTAGACCTACGTTGCTTTGCCTGTGAGGGGCTGACTGCCGACGTAGATCTACCTTAGGCAGTCGGCAAGTGGTTAAAGAAGTCATTAATTTGCACAGAGCACTTTATTGGCACGTGATTATCACCTTTATAGAGATTTATTTATATACAGAATCACCATAAGCACCTTTTGTTATTTGATATGCATTTATTTATAATCTAAGAAAATACTGTGTATGGTTTTTACGATACAGATTTATATATGATTTTATACACTTACCAATATTAGCACTTTATTTTATCATCATATGATTTATCTTACTATATTTAAAAACACATTAGTAATCAGTGGAACTATTTATTTATTATTTATTACTGAGCCACTTTATACTATACATCACCCTTGAAGCGCGGTACTCCCCCCCCCCCCCTTTTATCTCATTTCTGTAACTGTGTGGTTAACAGCAACAGTACTAGTGGCATTGAGGGTACATATACTTATACACCTCACAGGACAGCGCAAGAATAACCTTCTCTGCTACTTACCTGACCAGATCAATATCCCAGGAGTTTAACTGAATTGATGCCATACTCTGATTAAAAAGTGTTCATTTTTTTTGAGCAGTGTGTATATATATATATATATATATATATATATATATATATATATATATATATATATATATATATATATATATATATATATATATATATATATATATATATATATATATATATACATATATATTTATATATATATATATATATATATTATATATATATATATATATATATATATATATATATATATATATATATATACAGTGTCTTGCGAAAGTATTCGGCCCCCTTGAACTTTGCGACCTTTTGCCACATTTCAGGCTTCAAACATAAAGATATAAAACTGTAATTTTTTGTGAAGAATAAACAACAAGTGGGACACAATCATGAAGTGGAACAACATTTATTGGATATTTAAAACTTTTTTAACAAATATAAAACTGAAAAATTGGGCGTGCAAAATGATTCAGCCCCCTTAAGTTAATACTTTGTAGCGCCACCTTTTGCTGCAATTACAGCTGTAAGTCACTTGGGGTATGTCTCTATCAGTTTTGCACATCGAGAGACTGAATTTTTTGCCCATTCCTCCTTGCAAAAGAGCTCAAGCTCAGTGAGGTTGGATGGAGAGTGTTTGTGAACAGCAGTTTTCAGTTCTTTCCACAGATTCTCGATTGGATTCAGGTCTGGACTTTGACTTGGCCATTCTAACACCTGGATATGTTTATTTGTGAACCATTCCATTGTAGATTTTGCTTTATGTTTTGGATCATTGTCTTGTTGGAAGACAAATCTCCGTCCCAGTCTCAGGTCTTTTGCAGACTCCATCAGGTTTTCTTCCAGAATGGTCCTGTATTTGGCTCCATCCATCTTCCCATCAACTTTAACCATCTTCCCTGTACTTGCTGAAGAAAAGCAGGCCCAAACCATGATGCTGCCACCACCACGTTTGACAGTGGGGATGGTGTGTTCAGGGCGATGAGCTGTGTTGAGAAAAAATAGTCCTAAGAATAGGGCTATCTACCGCGCTTGCTAAGATATTTAAACATGTAACATAAAAATTGTGCAATTATTAAAATATAAATATATGTGCAAATGTGCAAAATTATGTGCCAATCCAATACCATATTCCTACAAATCCATACATAAATTAATTCAAGTCCATCTTGTATTGCAAAGATAAAAATATATAATTATATGTGAATATCAAAAGTATCAAAATATAAAAATATAAAAATATATGTGAATTATTGCCAAAGTTCTGTGATAGTTCTTTTCCTAAAAAACTTTTTGTGCAGGTGCTTTCATAAAAATTAAACGGTGACTGGTAAAAGTGCAGGTGCTCGATGCCTTCTTCCCATGCAGCAATTTATAAAATGGGTAACCAGATGTAGTGGGTCTCCTATACCTTACAGCGCTGAGACCAATCGAGCTTGAAATGGCAAGTTCCTTTTAAGGTCCTCCTATGCTGCTAATGATTTTTCATTCCTCGCAGTTCACAAGGCAGCTCGTGGTGTCAATATGTACTCCATACAAAAGGAGTTCATTTCAAATCTTACAAGGCTACTAAGACCTGATATAAATGAGAAAATATGGGGATTTGGTCACACCATATGGCCATATCGTGCTTAAGTCCACCACTGTGTCAAAGTACCCCATTATCATTGGTCCTACACTATCCATAAAATGAAGGATAAATCCCACTTCTCTGAACCATGGGAGATACTTACGCCTTACATGGGAGAAATGTTCATAAAGAGATGGGGTACTTTGACGCAGTGGTGGGCTTAAGCACGATATGGCCATATGGTGTGACCAAATCCCCATATTTTCTCATTTCGATTATGATGAGGGGGGCTGCTACACACAGAAGGTTTTTTTTTTTTTTTATCTTAACCTCTTTCACTTACCTGATTCCAAATTCCTTTCCTTCACCCAAAGCCTTGACATCATTGCAAATCATACTGCTGAAAACCATGTTCAATTAGTGGCTTGTAGTCAATTGGCTGCAGTACTAATCAGTGCATTTTGACAGTGGGGAATCTCAGCTGTCAGAATACAGTGTCCCAGCAGGGGGGATTCTTGCATCCACAATGCTTTTGTATATGCAAGAACTAGTCAGCTAGTGATCTGAATAAAAAAACCTGTGACGGTATAACAACTTTAGGCCTGATTCACAGCTATGCATTTTTTAGTATGTTTTTTTTAGTTTTGCAGAAACACACTACAGTCCATTTAACATGATTTCCTATGGGCCACATTCCCATCTTTGCATTTTATGGAAAGGGCCATGGACCAGCAAGTTGTGTTTTTGGTTCCATAGACTTCAATGGATAAAAAACATGTATTGAAAAATGCAAAATGCACTTAGAATATGCAGCAACTGTGTCTTGGATTTTAATGTATGCTTGATGCACAAGTAACTCTGTTGTGCTAATAACTGCACTTTTGGATATTAATATGCGCCAAGCGGAATTAATCCCGCTGTGCTAAAAATCACAGTTCTCAGCTCTTTTGTATTAGGTAATGCAGTGTGTTTAGCAGTATCCAGTAATTCAGACACACAGACTGTTATCACAAAGGATGCTCGATAGAATGTTCTGCCGAAAGCATTGGGCTCCATGTATTTGTGGGATAAAGGTGCAACAGCAGGAAGTGATGTCTATACAACATCAGCCACTCAGTTCCAAATGTACAGTCACATGGCATAAGTTACTCACAAAGAATCAGCCAATGACACACCTGTATACATTCAAATATACAAAACAAAGGGGAGTACACGATCGTGAATGAGCAGAACAGCGTGCAGGGTTTCCTGACATTGGTGTGTGGAAATCTGCACACCGTAGTTAACAATGAAACCCATGTGTAGTGGAATTTGCGCCTAACACTACACAATGAAACCAGTGTGTAGAACCGTAAATGCTGCTCTGATTAAACTCGAGCATATATTCCCGCCACTACTACTGGCGTGATTCCCACTCAGCAAGGCTCGGAGAACAATGCGTAGTAGGATTATACTACTGTTCCCATAGACGTAAGGCTATCTGCAGGGAAAGAGCCATGCTATTTCCACTATGGTGATCAGGCACAATAGAAAGACATGAGCGTGTATCCCCTCATAAAGACAGATAGATATCAAAAGGATATTGACTACACAGAGCAAACATATCCCAGCCGAGTGAACAAATCTGCACATTATACAGGGGCCTCTGCTGGGGGTCATATCCTTGCTGAGAAAAGGGGAAAAATACTTGTGCGCTACCCTTGAAACACCGACAGTAAAAAAATCTATAAAAGCTGCTGCTACCACTCAAATGTGTTCCCACATCTATACTATGAACAAATAAAAAAAAAAAAATGGTGATAGTGCTGCTTAAAATGGTGATGATAAAAAACAATAATAGACATATATACAGTATCTTAGCATGTAATAAATAGAAAAATAAATAATGTATAAAATTCAAAACATTAACCACTTTAATACAGGGCACTTCCCTCCCTTCCTGCCCAGGCCAATTTTCCCCTTTTAGCGCTGTTGCATTTTGAAATAGAGCTTTCTTTTGGTGGTATTTGATCACCTGTGCGATTTTTACTTTTTGCTAAACAAATAAAAAAAGACCGAAAAGTTTGAAAAAAAAAAAAAGTTTTTATGTTTATGTTATACAATTTTGTAAATAAATACGTTTTTTCCTGCACTGATGAGCACTGATGAGACTGCACTGACAGGCACTGATGAGGAGGCACTGATGGGGTGGCACTGATGGGGTGGCACTGATGGGGTGGCACTGATAGGCGGCACTGATAGGCGACACTGATATGCGGCACTGATAGGCACTGATATGTGGCACTGATAGGTAGCACAGATATGCAGCATTGGTGGGCACTGATAGGCGGCACTGCTGGGCACTGATAGGCGGCATTGATGGACACTGATAGGTGGCACTGACGGGCACTGATAGGTGGCACTGACGGGCACTAATGGGCACTGATAGGCGGCACTGGTGGGCACTGATGGGCACTGATGGGCGGGACTGATGGGCACTAATGGGCACTGATAGGCGGCACTGGTGGGCAATAATGGGCACTGGTGGGCGACACTAAAGGATGGCAATGATGGGCACTGGTGGGCATCACTGATGGGGAGGGCAATGGGGGGCTCCCTGAGCCCTGATTGCCATCCCTGGTGGCCATAGTGGGCATCCCTGGGGTCATAGTGGGCAACCTTGGGGTCATAGTGGGCATCCCTGGTGGATCTAGTGGCATCCCCCCCCCAAAGGGTCTGCACTGGTAATCAAAGATCTGATTACCAGTGCTGACCCCCCCCCCCCTGTCAGGGGAGCCGCCGATCGGCGCTCCTTTACTCGTGCCTGTCAGGCACGAACTAAGGAAAGCCGATCAACGGCTGTTCCTGTTTACGATGTGACCAGCCGTGATTGGACACGGCTGATCACATGGTAAAGAGCTACGTCAGTAGTCTCTTTACCAAGATCGGAGGTGCAGGGTGTCAGACTGACACCTCGCATCACCGATAGCCGCTCTGCGCGCCCCCGGGGGGCGCCCAGAGCTGTGTTATCCTGCCGCCGTCATATGACGTCCGGTCAGGATAACACAACCACATTCCCGCCGTCATTCTGTTATAGGGCGGGTGGGAAGTGGTTAAACACCTCTAAAGTGCAACAATGGTGCAGAGACCTTGTCTCTGATTAGTGCAGATACATTGTTTCACTTGCACTTTATTTTGTTAGAAACTTTTATTGGAGATTTCGAACAAACAAGTAAGATGTACAAAAGTGAACAGATGCAGAAAAAAACAACTCCGGTATGACAATAATACATGTAACAAGGTCATGGTAGAAGTATGGTAATATGTCCAAATACATGCATAGTATATATTTTAGAACAGTGAATCAGCCAGATTTGTAAGGAATACGTGGCCCACCTGATCCCCACCTAGAGAGGAGTTATAGAAGGTCTTATGCGTTAGTTCCAATGCCATAACCCGATGTCCACTCCGGAGACCAGACACCCAAATAGGGATCACGCTGTGTCCGGGTCTGCGGAGCGGCCATCGTAGTACAGTTCAAATTGCTCTCTACATTAGCTGATGGTTGGGGTTATAAAAGGCAGGCTTAAAGTAGGTCACAGGTTTATGGAATCTACCAAACAGGGACTGCGGTTATATATATTAGGGAGTGAACAGTTGCAGGGTATAAAGGAGTAGGACAAGGGATCAACTTGAAAAGGGGACTTTAAAAGAGGGGGGGCAAAATAATAAAATAAAATAAAAAAGGGGGGAGGCGGGGGGGGGTGATAGAGGAAAGTGATGGGGGAGGGCATGCAAAGGGCTAATGAAGTAAGGTCTGTGCATGTTTGGGTGCGCCCAACGACAAGTGCCATGTCTACATCTAAAAGCGATCAGGGGTAAGTGTCTAAACAAAGTGGTCCAACAGCTTGCAGTATATAAGGACACTGAATTTCAAAAGAGCCAATTTCCCCAAACTGCGCTCTCTGCTAGAAAATATCAAATGGGTTAGAACCCTTGGAACAAAGAACATGGAGGAAAAATAGGAGTGCTTCAAAAGCATACTTAACAAGGGGATTGACCAGTGTATTCCAAAGGGAAATACATTTAAAAGAGCAAAACTAAACCCTGGGTGGCTAAACTCCAACATAAAAATGCATATTAATGGTAAAGGAAAGGCCTTCAAAAAATACAAGGCTGAGGGGTCATTGGCAGCATTCAAGCATTACAAACAGTGTAATAAGAAATGTAAAGACAAAATCAGGGCGGCTAAAATAGAAAACGAGAGACATATAGCGGAAGAGAGTAAAAAGAACCCCAAGAAATTATTTAAGTATATAAACAGTAAGAAAGCGAGGCCAGAACACATTGGCCCCATAAAAGACGATAAGGGAGTTTTGGCCACAGAGGACAGGGAAAAGGCGGTAGTGCTAAATAATTTCTTCTCTTCAGTCTTCACAAAAGAATTGGGGGGCTACACTAACCCAGCTTGTAAGGCCACTACAACACACCTCAGGAAATACCGCCATGGCTAACTGAAGATAGACTTAGAACTAAACTAGAGAAACTTAACATTAACTTTAGCACTAATGGGTAAAGTGGCAAAATTGGGATCAGTCATCGTATTGGGGGACTTCAATTACCCCGACATTGACTGGGAAGAGGGGACTGCACACTCACAGAAGGCCCGCCTATTCACGGAAACCTTACTGGATAATTACATGTCACAGTTGGTGGATTCCCCCACCAGAGAAAACGCAGTCCTGGATCTATTGCTCACTAATGACCCAGACATAATCTCGGAGGTAGGAGTCCAGGACAACCTGGGCTCTAGCGATCACAGGATGATCACATTTAGTGTAAATAACAACATAACAAGACAAGTGGGGAACATAAGAACCCTAAACTTCAGAAGGGCAAACTTTCCAAAATTGTACTCAATGATGGAAAAGGTAAACTGGGACCAAACCCTGGGATCCCTGACCACAGAGGAAAAATGGGAATGCTTTAGGAACATATTAGGCAAAGGCATCTTGCAGTGCATTCCTATGGGAAATAAATTTAGAAGAGACAAAGCCAAACCTGGCTGGCTAAACTGTAGCGTCATAAAACTTATTAGGGGGAAAAAATTGGCCTTCAAGAAGTATAAATCAGAGGGCACAGTATCGGCTTTCGAGCAATACAAGGAGGCAAATAAGAAAAGTAAACAAGAAATCAAGATGGCTAAAATCAACTTTGAGAGACAAATAGCGGAGGATAGTAAAAAAAACCCAAAGAAATTCTTTAAATATATCAACAGCAAAAAAACTAAGGCAGAGCATATTGCACACATAATTAACAATGATGGGAGGATGGTTACAGAGGACACTGAAAAAGCAACCGTGCTAAATGCTTTTTTCTCGTCAGTCTTTACACAGGAAAAGGAGGGGTACACTGACCATGACTGTATGGTTAGTAGTAATAAACAGGACTTGCCACCATGGCTAACAGAGGGGGAAATCAGGGAAAGGCTGGATAAACTTAACACAAACAAATCACCAGGACCGGATGGCATACATCCGAGAGTACTCAAGGAACTCAGTAAAGTTATATCGAGACCACTGTTCCTGATCTTTGCTGACAGTATTAGGACAGGAGATGTACCAGGGGATTGGAAGAAAGCTAACGTGATTCCAATATTCAAAAAGGGCCAGAGGCATATCCCGGGAAATTATAGGCCTGTCAGTTTGACATCAGTAGTATGTAAACTTCTGGAGGGGATGATAAGGGACTATATTGTAGAGTTTGCTAAGGACAACAACATCATCAGCAGTAATCAGCACGGGTTTACAAATGGGCGTTCTTGTCAAACCAATCTCCTTACATTCTACGAGGAGGTGAGCTGTGAGCTAGATAGGGGGAGACCAGTGGATGTGGTGTACTTGGATTTCGCTAAGGCGTTTGATACAGTTCCCCACAAGCGCTTAATTTATAAAATAAGGTCTGCAGGTATCGATAGCAGGGTTTGCTCTTGGATACGGAACTGGCTAAAAAGGCGGGTCCAAAGGGTAGTAATAAACAGCGCATACTCAGACTGGTCTGAGGTGGTAAGCGGGGTCCCCCAAGGCTCAGTCCTGGGACCAACCTTGTTCAATTTATTCATAAACAACATTGAGGTCGGGATCAGTAGTTCGATATCAGTTTTTGCAGATGACACAAAATTGGGCAGGGCAATAACTTCACAACATGAAGCAGATATCCTGCAGAATGACCTGGACAAAATAACAGAGTGGGCAACGACATGGCAAATGAGGTTTAACGTGGAGAAGTGTAAGGTTTTGCACTTGGGGACTAAAAACATAAAATCACAATACACGTTAGGAGGGGAGCCCTTGGGGGAATCAAAAATGGAGAAGGATCTGGGAGTATTGGTTGATGATAGATTAGGAAACAGCATGCAATGTCAAGCGGCAGCTGCCAAAGCCAACAGAATATTAGCATGCATAAAGAAAGGGATGCATTCCAGAGATAAGACTATAATCCTTCCACTTTATAAAACTCTGGTCCGACCGCATCTGGAGTATTCCGTCCAGTTCTGGTCGCCAGTCCTCAGGAGGGATGTGTTGGAGCTGGAGAGAGTCCAGAGAAGGGCAACTAAACTAATTAGGGGATTGGAGGACCTTGACTATGAAGAGCGTCTACAATCGCTCGATTTATTCTCCCTGGAGAAGAGACGTCTGAGGGGGGACATGATAGCAATTTATAAATATCTTAATGGGGATCCCAGCTTAGAAAAAAAGCTGTTCATTCGAAGGGATTGCATGAGGACTCGAGGGCATACAATGCGATTAGAGGAGAAGCGTTTTAACCTCAGGCAACGCGGGGGGTTCTTTACTGTTAGGGCAACAAGATTGTGGAATTCTCTACCACAAGAGGTGGTTTCTGCGGGTAGTATGGTGGCTTTCAAAAGACTCTTAGACTTACATCTCAAGGATCAGAACATTCAGGGGTATGGGAGATGATTACAGCCACACATGCCTACACAGGTTGAACTGGATGGACTATTGTCTTTATTCAACCTCACCTACTATGTAACTATGTAACTATGTAACATAAATAAATCACCGGGACCGGATGGCTTGCACCCGAGGGTTCTTAAAGAGCTCAGCCAGGTGATTGCCAGACCATTATTCTTGATCTGTAAGGATAGTTTACAGACGGGTATGGTGCCAGCTGATTGGAAAAAAGCCAACGTGGTACCAATATTTAAAAAGGGGCCGAGATATATCCCGGGTAACTATAGGCTGGTCAGCCTAACATCAGTAGTCTGCAAGATTTTGGTGGGGATGTTAAGGGACCACGTTCAAGACTTTAGTAATGAAAATGGTATTATTAGTAGTAATCAGCATGGATTCATGAAAAATCGTTCTTGCCAAACCAATCTATTAACCTTCTATGATGAAGTGAGCTGTCACCTAGATAAAGGTAAGCCTGTGGATGTGGTGTACCTGGACTTCGTAAAGGCCTTTGACACCGTTCCCCACAAATGCTTACTGTTCAAACTAAGGAAGGTAGGTATGGACCATAAGGTGAGTACCTGGATAGAGAACTGGCTCCAGGGGAGAGTGCAAAGGGTGGTGATTAATGGGGAGTACTCAGATTGGGCGGGTGTGGAAAGCGGGGTCCCCCAGGGTTCTGTCCTGGGGCCAATCCTGTTTAATTTATTCATAATTGATCTAGAGGAGGGGATATCGAGTACAATCTCAGTATTTGCGGATGATACTAAACTAAGCAGGCCAATATCTTCTGGGCAGGATGTGGAAACCTTACAAGCGGACCTGAACAAAATTATGGGGTGGGCAACTACATGGCAGATGAAGTTTAATGTTGAAAAATGTAAAGTAATGCACCTGGGTGCCAGAAACCAGAAAGCAAGCTACTCACTAGGAGGGAACCTTTGGGTGAGTCTAGGATGGAAAAGGACCTGGGGGTACTGATAGACAACAGGCTTGGCAGTGGCATGCAATGCCAAGCCGCTGCAAGCAAAGCCAACAGAATACTGGGATGTATAAAAAAGGGATTCACTCCAGAAATAAAGAGATTATTTTACCACTCTACAAGACTCTGGTCCGGCCACATCTCGAGTATGCTGTCCAGTTCTGGGCACCGGTCCTCAGGAAGGATGTGCTGGAACTGGAGAAAGTCCAGAGAAGGGCAATAAAAATAATTAGGGGAATGGAGGACATCAGCTATGAGGAAAGACTACAAGCACTGAACCTATTCTCTCTGGATAAGAGACGATTGAGGGGGAATATGATATCAATGTACAAATATTGTACTAGCAACCCTAGCATATGGAAAAACCTATTCAGAGAAAGGAAATACAATAAGACACGTGGCCACTCACTAAGACTAGAGGAAAGGCGGTTTAACCTTAAAATACGCAGGGGGTTCTTCACTGTAAGAGCAGTAAGGATGTGGAATTCTCTTCCACAAGCAGTGGTATCAGCAGGGAGCATTGATAGTTTCAAAAAACTATTAGATGGGCACCTTAGCCACTTGCCGACCAGTCACGTTGACTGTACTGCGGCAAAGTGGTTCGTTATCATCTAGCGACGTAGACCTATGTCACCAGACATTCCCCTCTCTCAGCGGCGGGCACGCGCCGCGGGAGGCTCGTTCCCGCTGTGTTCAGTTACAGCGGGAGTCGGGCCAGGGGAGGAGCGGCGGTGATTACCGCCGCTCTTCCCCGATCGTCTGGGAATCGAGTGTGGAGATCGTCCTGCTTGTGTAAACAAAGCGGGCGGATCTCCTAAGTGACAGACAGGGTCAAATTGCAGGTTTCAGCATAGCTGAACCTGCGATCTGTCCCTGTGTCACTCAGTCACCTCCCCCCACACACGTCAGTAAGCACCAGGCATACATTAACCCCTTGATCACCAATAAGAATTAACCCCTTCCCTGCCAGTGCCATTTTTACAGTAACAGTGCATATGTATAGCACTGATTACTGTAGTAATGTCACTGGTACCCCCAAAAGTGTCAAAAATGTCAGTCAAGGGTCCGATCTGTCCGCCGCAATGTCGCAGTCCCGCAAAAAAAAAAATCGCAGATCGCCGCCATTACTCGTTAAAAAAAAAAAAACACCAAAAATTACAGAAATCTTTCCCTTAGTTAGTAAACGCAATAACTTTTGCGCAAACCAATCAAAATACGCTTATTGCGATTTTTTTCCCAAAAATATGTAGCAGAAAACAAATTGGCCTAAAATGATAAAAAATTTAGATTTTTACATTTTGGGGGGGGGGGGTATTTCATATAAAAAAATGTGAAAAATATTGTTATTTTTTCAAAATTGACGCTTTTTTTGTTTATATCACAAAAAGTAAAAACTGCACAGGTGATCAAATACCACCAAAAAAAAGCTCTGTTTGTGGGAAAAAAAGGACGTAAATTTCGTTTGGGTACGGCATTGCATGACCGCGCAATTGTCAGTTAAACTCGCACAGTGCCGAATCGCAAAAGGTGGCCTGGACGTAAGACAGCAAAATCCTCCGGTGGTAAAGTGGTTAAAGACCACAACATACAGGGGTATACAATGTACGGTTAGCAGCAAACACACACACACATCATAGGTGGAACTGGATGGACTGGTGTCTTTTTTCAACCTCACTAACTATGTAACTATGTAATAAGTAAAATCCAGCCAGAGTTGAATAAAGTACTCAAAACCCATACTTGAGTAAAAGTACAAGTGCTCGATCAAAAAGTGACTTGAGTAGAAGTGGAAGTCCTCGATCAAAAAGTGACTTGAGTAGAAGTACTAAAGTATTCAACATTTTTTGTACTTAAGTATTGCAAGTATTTTTTTTTTTTAATTCTGCTACTCAAGTACTGAAAGTAAAAGTACCAGTAAATTTGAAAAAAAAATTGCTACTCAAGTACTGAAAGTAAAAGTACAAGTACTGTGTTATGTAGTTATTAAAGAAAGAAGTCAAAAGTTTGAACATCATATTGTTTTTTATTATTTCAAATGCAGCTTTTATTTATACATACAGTAGCATTTATTTCCGTATGCGCTGATAATACACATGTTTTGAGCTTCATGAAACCTGCCATCTACTGTTCTGGCAGTGGTAATTTTTATAATTGTAACGAGTAACTATGCAGCACAAAAAAAAAAAATTATTGGAGTAGAAGTATTAAAATCATTGAAAAAAATGTAGTGAAGTAAAAGTGGAAGTAGGAGAAAAAAATTCTACTCTAGGAAAGTACAGATACCGCCTTTCGGTACTTAAGTACAGTAGTGAAGTAGTTCTACTTAGTTACTATACATCTCTGATTATAGAATTTGTCAGGGGAGTCTTTCGCTTGGTGTATCAAGTTCTCCATTTCCGTGATTTTGCCAACTCCCTTTAGCCAGTCGGTTACAGAAGGGGGGAGGTGGAGAGCCACAGGCATGGGACACACATTTTAGCTGCATTAATTAAGTAAAGCAAGAGTGATTTCCTATATGTCTTCTGAGGTAGTGAAGTATGGTGGAGGAAATACTGGGCAGGGGTGTATTCAGGTGTGCAGGTGGTGATGTGTGTGATGTGGGATTGAATCTCATGCCAGAAGGGTTGTATGAGAGAGCAATCCAACCAGATCTGGAGCAGGAATCCAGTCTGTTGGTGACATCTCCAACACAAAAAAGAGATGTCCGCAGGGCTTTTTTGCAATTTGTCAGGGATCCTGTATAGACAACTGAGTGTCAAGTGAGTGAAGCGGAGTACCAGAGGGAGAGAAGGTAGAGTTAGGAAGCCAGGAAATAGCCACATAGGATAGTCTTAAATCACTGAATCCCCATTAGATTAGATAGTAGGTACAATGCCCGGCGGGTGTGGAGATGCGACTCGGTGTACATCTTGTAATATGTATGCGTTCCTCAGACATGTGATGGAGGGCGAATACAAACGCGCAAAATGTAAGCACGTTGCTTCCCTGGAAGCTCAGGTCCTGAATCTAGGGAAGCAGCTGGCAACACTGAGACGAATGTCCATACCGGAGGAGAGCCAGGATCGTACCAGTCAGGTGCAGGCAGGGGTCTGCACAGAGGTGTGCGGAGTATCGGAGGTGCAGGCATCAGAGCAGAGTAGACATGTGACAGTTAGGAAGGGTAGAGGGCAAAAAGGCAAGGAGGCTGATCCTGGGCTGGAGCACCCCAATAGATACGCCCCGTTGTGTGATGTTGGGGAAACCAGTCAGGGACCAGCATTGCTGGAGCAGAGTGACGCCCCTAGCTGCCAGGGGAAGAACTCCTCCAGTGAGGCTGGGAGAAAGGGAAAGGAAAGACAGGTGCTGGTGGTAGGGGACTCAATTATTAGAAGGACAGACAGTGTAATCTGTGACAAAGACCGTGTGTGCCGAACAGTCTGTTGTTTGCCGGGCGCTCGGGTTCGGCATATCGCGGATCGGGTGGACAGATTATTGGGTGGGGCTGGGGAAGACCCAGCTGTCATGGTACACGTGGGTACCAATGACATAGGCAGAGGAAGACGGAGAGTCCTAAACGATTTCAGGGACTTAGGCGCTAAGTTGAGGACTAGGACCTCCAAGGTAGTATTTTCCGAAATACTACCTGTACCTCGAGCCACACCAGAGAGGCAGCGGGAGATTAGGGAAGTTAACGAGTGGCTGAGGAGCTGGTGTAGTAAGGAGGGTTTTGGGTTCCTGGAGAACTGGGCTGACTTCTCAGTCGGTCACCGGCTCTTTTGTAGGGACGGATTGCACCTAAATGGGGAGGGTGCAGCCGTACTGGGTGCGAGGATGGCCAAAAAGCTAGAGGGGCTTTTAAACTAGGGAATGGGGGGGAGGGTACAGATGTAGAATTAGCCAGTGGAAAGCAAGTTTCAGAGGGCAGAAATGGGGGCACTAGCGGTAGGGTGTACGGAGTTCCTATACCCAGGATGGGTATGGGGAAAAATCAGGAGGGCAACCTAAAAACATCAAAAGAGGATAAATCTAGCCGCTCAAAATTAAGAGGTTTGTATACCAATGCCAGAAGCCTGGCCAACAAAATGGGAGAGCTGGAGCTGCTGTTGTTGGAGGAGGACTTAGATTTTGTGGGGCTAACTGAGACTTGGTTTGACAGCTCTCATGACTGGATGGCGACCATTCAGGGATATTCCCTTTATCGCAGAGATAGAGAGGGTAAAAAAGGAGGAGGGGTATGTCTGTATATTAAGAACAGTATACAGGTAAATATGAGGGATGATATTAATAATGGAGCTAAGGACGAGGCAGAATCCCTATGGGTAGAGCTTCAAAGGGAAGGCACAGTGGGGAAGGTAATATTGGGCGTATGCTATAGGCCCCCCAACCTGAGGGAGGAGGGGGAGGCGGACCTCATTTTACAGATAGGATTGGCAGCAAGGATGGGAAATGTCATTATAATGGGGGACTTTATTTATCCTGATATAGACTGGGCAGATGGAACCGCGCATTCGGCCAAGGCTAAATATCTTGCAGGACAATTTCATGGGTCAGATGGTGAATGCACCGACAAGAAACAATGCGGTACTTGACCTACTGATAACCAACAATACAGACCTGCTCACGGATATAGAAATACGGGAGAACTTAGGAAACAGTGACCATAGGTCAATAAGTTTCAGTATTAATTATAGTAATAGGAAGCAGAGGGGTAATTTAAGGACGCTGAATTTCAAAAGAGCCAATTTCCCAAAACTGCGCTCGCTGCTAGAAAATATCAAATGGGATAGAACCCTGGGAACAAAGAACACGGAGGAAAAATGGGAGTGCTTCAAGAGCATACTTAACAAGGGGATTGACCAGTGCATTCCAAAGGGAAATAAATTTAAAAGAGCAAAATTAAACCCTGGGTGGCTTAACTCCAACATAAAAATGCATATTAGTGCTAAAGGAAAGGCTTTCAAAAAATACAAGGCTGAGGGGTCATTGGCAGCATTTAAGCATTACAAAGAGTGTAATAAGAAATGTAAAGATGAAATCAGGGCGGCTAAAATAGAACACGAGAGACATATAGCGGAAGAGAGTAAAAAGAACCCCAAGAAGTTCTTTAAGTATATAAACAGTAAGAAAGCGAGGTCAGAACACATTGGCCCTATAAAAGATGACAAAGGAAATATGGCCACTGAGGACAGGGAAAAGGCGGAAGTGTTAAATAATTTCTTCTCTTCAGTCTTCACAAAAGAATCGGGGGGCTACACGAACCCCGCTTGTAAGGCCAATCTAAACAACACACCTCAGGAAGTGCCGCCATGGCTAACAGAAGACAGACTTAGAACTAAACTTGAGAAACTTAACATAAATAAATCACCGGGCCCGGATGGCTTGCCACCATAGGGTGAGTACCTGGATAGAGAACTGGCTCCAGGGGAGAGTCCAGAGGGTGGTGATTAATGGGGAGTACTCGGATTGGGCGGGGGTGGAAAGTGGGGTCCCCCAGGGTTCTGTCCTGGGGCCAATCCTGTTTAATTTATTCATAAATGATCTAGAGGAGGGGATATCTAGTACAATCTCAGTATTTGCGGACGATACTAAACTAAGCATGCCAATATCTTCTATACAGGATGTGGAAACCTTACAAGCGGACCTAAACAAAATAACAGGGTGGGCAACTACATGGCAGATGAGGTTTAATGTTGATAAATGTAAAGTAATGTACTTGGGGGCCAGAAAGCAAGCTACTCACTAGGGGGGGAACCTCTGGGGGAGTCTAGGATGGAAAAAGACTTGGGGGTACTGGTAGACAACAGGCTTGGCAGTGGCATGCAATGCCAAGCAGCTGCAAGCAAAGCCAACAGAATATTGGGATGTATAAAAAAGGGGATTCACTCCAGAAATAAAGAGATTATTCTCCCGCTCTACAAGACTCTGGTCCGGCCACATCTGGAGTATGCTGTCCAGTTCTGGGCACCGGTCCTCAGGAAGGATGTGCTGGAATTGGAAAGAGTCCAGAGAAGGGCAACAAAAATAATTAGGGGAATGGAGGACATCAGCTATGAGGAAAGACTACAAGCACTGAACCTATTCTCTCTAGAGAAGAGACGATTGAGGGGGGATATGATATCAATGTACAAATACTGTACTGGCGACCCTAGCATAAGGAACAAACTATTCAGAGTAAGGAAATACAACAAGACACGTGGCCACTCACTAAAACTAGAGGAAAGGCGGTTTAACCTTAAAATGCGTAAGGGGTTCTTCACTGTAAGGGCGGTAAGGATGTGGAATTCTCTTCCACAAGCAGTCGTATCAGCAGGGAGCATTGATAGTTTCAAAAAACTATTAGATGGGCACCTTAAAGACCACAACATACAGGGGTATACAATGTACAATGTTAAAAGCAAACACACACACACATCATAGGTTGAACTGGATGGACTGATGTCTTTTTTCAACCTCACTAACTATGTAACCTTGATCCCATTTTCTTGGACAAAAACATTCATGGAGCCCTTGTGGATGTGGGTGTAAATTCGTTCCCAGTCACTCTCTGAATGATTAAGGGAAAAATCCCTCTCCCATTGGCCGTTGAGTTTGTTCTCTTTCGGCACCTGTGGTGTGAAAAGGATAGAGTAGTGATTGAAATCAGATGACGTTGGGAATCCTTTCGGACACATAAAGATTCAAAGGGAGTGTGGTTCCTGGGCCACCTAGCGGGGTCAGGAGATTGCAAAAGATAGTACCTAATTTGCAGGAAGTTGAAAAATGGGATCTTGGGATCAGGGAAGCGCTTTAAAAGGGCTTCATGAGTAAGTGGAGCTCCCTTTCCAAAAAAGTGTTCAGCTCTGTATGGCGCGTTTGTCAGGGAGGCATTCGAGGCAAGGTAGGGAGGCCAGGGGTGAATTCCGGGTTTTGATCAAGGGGCGTTAGAGGACCAGGTGAGGACGACAGCTGCATTTTTTTGCACAACAGCCTAAAAATCTGTAGAGTGGGGCAAGTTAAAGGATGTTTGGCGCTGGCTGCAGGTATTAGGTTAGGCTTAATCCATGGGAGGTAGTGAATAGGGAGGGTGGACTCACTTGCACTTTATTTATTCAGAGACTCTGCACCATTGTTGCACCATTTTAAGCAGTGCTATCACCAATTTTTTAATTTGCTCATATCCTTGCTGCTTGATCCTTGAGCTCCGTACCGCAATACACATAGATCACTACCGCCAAACAGACTCCCGCATGGAGTTTTCGCCGGCGTAGATGTCTATGTAGAGCGAATGCTTCTACACCTCTAAAGGAAGGTTTTAACTGCCAGTAGTCTTTCCTCAATGGCGGTTCGCCTGTACACACTCTAATGAGCGTATTGCAAGCAAACCAACAATGAGAGCCATAATGACCAGCTAAATAGAACACATCCTGAAAAATGTCCACACTAGTCCTAATAAAATTTCCACAACAACTGCAACCTTCACAGGTGTGAACCAGGCCAAAAGGCTAAGTTCACCTCTTAGAACATGTTACACCCTTTTACAGAGTGTAACATGTTTTAGTTGCCTTCTCCCCTCCTCTGCACCCACACAGCCTTATCATTAATTCATAGGAATCTGTGAATGTATAAACTATAAATTCAAACCACCACTGCAGCAGTCAGACTTGTAGTTTAAATGAACTGCAAGCACACAGATTAGCATGACAGCCATACAGAGTTATGGGCACAGAGCTGTAGGCAGTGTCTGCAGGAGCCTTACATTTCACCCGCAATCTACTGCAATCTAATTGCACAACAATTTTTAATCTCTGGTTTTAAAAAATAATAAAAGCACCAGCAAAAATATGTGCATTTATTATTTTAAATAAATAGGTGAACCTATCCTTTAGGTATTTATAAACTAGACTAAACAAGCATTTAACCCATGCAGTATGGGGGGGGGGGTCCTACTGCAAGGATATATTTTTTTATTATGAACAAGAATGTCAGACACCTGGGTCAGGCCGGCACATAAATGTTTTTTTTTTTGTATATATGTGTTTGTGTGTGTATGCAGTGTATATATATATATATATATTGTAAGGGATTAGCTCGGTGGTAGGCGTGGATGACCCCTTTGGGGGTGCGTTTTCACAGAGAGATAGCCCAAAAGTGCTTGCAAACAACAGGTTTATTCTTCAAACAAGTGCATGCAGCAAAACATCCAAAATAAAATAAAACAAAATAAATCCTTGCCTCTGTGGGCGGCTACCTTCTCACAACTGGAACCTACCTAAGAAGTCTTTCCAACCTACTGTTGGGCCGACACTGCTGATCCTACAGCAGACACTCAAATGTCCATTTGTTTGCTTTTCACACAGCACAAACATTGTCCATTGAACATGTCCCTTTGTTTTCTTTCACACAGCACATGTCCATTTATAACAGGTCCCTTTACTCTTCACACTCTTCACATGGAACACTTTGTCTTCTCACCTTTGAGACGTCTTCACTCGTGGTTACCCTCCTTAGCTTCACATCGCTGTAGGGGGTCTTCTCCCATGCTCACCAGCTTGTCGGGAGGCACACATCCGACTGTCCCCCTCTCCCAGCCTACACGGCGACAGGCGGCAGCAGTCCTTCTCCCATGCCCACCAGCTTCGGGAGGTACACGTATGTCTGTCCTCCTCTCCCAGCCTACACGGCGACAGGAGGCAGCACTCAATAGATTTTCTCTGGACAAATTATAGAGGCCTTGATCTCCTCATTCTGAACAGCTGAAGGCCTTTCAACTTCCTGCTGGCTAGCTCTGTAGCCAACACCCTAAATTAATTAATGGACTTTCTAAGTCAGCTGGAAATGTATCTCCTTCCTGTGACTACATTCCCAGATTTAGCTGACTTCCTGTTACATACCCCCCCCTCTTGTTTCAACCCTAGGGTTGGGACACAGATTTCCAGGCACGCATGTGTCAAGCACTGCTGACTCACTGATAAGCCTCCTATTATCCTCAAGCTTCCGGATGAAACTGTTTTGTCATCTTCATTGACGGATTTCTCATAAATGCCACACAGTTTGTCTCTCATCTCATATACACATTCTTCAACTGCATTTTTGGCATCATTTTGCTCCTTCTCGTTTCTGTCATCTTCATTGACAGCTTTCTCATAAATGTCAGACAGCTTGTCCCTCATAACCGTCTGTCCAATCCACCATGGAGGACCGTGATCCATAGGCAACTCAATTGGGCTAGTCTTAATGTCTTCAACATTCTTAAGACGCCTCTCTCTGCAATCCATAAATGTTTTCCACAAAACTTTGAGAACCTTTGCTTCACTAAGCTTTGTTCCAAGTAGGGACTCTTGACATCCCTCTGTGACTTGAGTTGCCTCTCCATACATCTGTACACAATCATTGACTTTTTGTTGTAAAAGGGAATGATCTTCCTTCTTGAGCTTTGCTTGCTCTAAGATGCTGTGCAGAGGATTTTCCAATTGAGACAACAGGCTGTCACACATTTCTTCAAAGTGACCCCTGTTCCTTTTCCCAGAGATATCAATATCATTCAAACATTTCATATTCATAGGCAGATCTGAAGCATTTGCACTCATCAACTTCTTAAACTTTTCGCCCTCCTGAGCGAGTCGCAGTAAAGGCCTACTATTTGATTTGATATTCAGTTTATATTTCTTGCCAAACTCTTCACAGAAGAAGCCAACCAGAACATCATCAACTTTCCTTCCACCAACATAGGGGTCAAAGGCAACAACACAGTTGAACCCAGCGATCTGGGTGGTATCCATTATAGACCTCCTCTCTGCATCAGTGAAGAAGCATGGAACTGCAACACATTCTTTTACAGGTTTCTTCAATGCACTTTCTGCTGAACTATTTGACCGCTCAAGGTCACCTAGTTCTTTTTCTCTATCTGAATTCCACATGGAATGCATCTCAAGATCACGATCAAACTTCTGCCACCCGTCTTTTACCAGTTTCATTTTAGAAATATTCTCTGAAAGGCACTTGAAATTCATTTGCTTCACGTTTTCACCAACAGCCTTAGTTTTCTCCACTAGGTGGCGTTTGCTTTTTCCTCCCAGATTTATATCACTTGCTTTAGTTTTCTCCGCTTTAGTTTTCTCCACTAGGTTTTCAGCCTGAACTGAGAAATCATCACATTTCTTACACAACTCCTTTATTTGCTGAAGTTCTAATGATACATTTTCCAATGCTTGAAGTTTTTGAAGGAACGGTTTATTCCAAAGGGGTGATTCAAGCCACGTGTCATCACATTTCTGAGGCTCACTCAGGACAGACCCCAAAACACTGATCCTTTTAAAAACTGCATCAGGCACACTATCCCCTCTTTGGGACAGATCCTCTGTTGCCTGGAATTCCTCTTCCAGTTCCTGCAACGGAATCTTCATCTCTTCTACTTGCTGTTCTAAGGCTCGTTTAGACTTTTCTAGCTCCTGAACGCTTTTCACAACATCATCCTTGGAGCTGACCAATTCTTCCATTTCTGTACGCAGCTGTTTGTTAACACTTTCTAGTTCAGCCTTACACTCTAGAACTTCCTCCAAAGAGCGAGCCAAGAACAGGGCTTTGCTCTCGTTATCACGCGCCTCCGTTTTTGCACGGTCGCGTTCTTCTGCATATTTTGCAGACACAGTCTTCTCTTCACCAAGCATCTGATCAAACTTCTTTTTCACATCTTCAACACACTGTAATGAACCAACGCTTTCTTCCATGCGTTTTTTCATATCCGCTATCTGAGCTTGCAATGTTGCGACTTGCTCTGATAGGTTTTTCTTTGCTTCCGCCTCCTCTTTTAATTGTTCCAGGAAGCCATTTTTCTCATCTTCCATTTGTTTGAGCTTTGTGCTAAAACTCAGCCTTTGACACCTCTCTTCCTGTAAGAGTTCCTGCGTATCTTGCAGCTGCGATTCCAAGATAGAAAAATCTTCCGCAATTTCTCTAGATTTGCTGTCTGCTTGAGAAAGCTGATTTGTAACATTGTCCAGCTCAACCTGCAGTCGGTTTGCCTTCTCTGACAGCTTAGCACACAATCGGTCACCTTCTGACACCTTCACTTGCGATTCCAGAAGCTGTGCCTCTACTTTTTCCCTCTTATGTTCACAATCTCCTTTTCCCTGCATAAGAGCCTTCACCTCATTGGCTAGTTTCTGGGAATGAGACTGTAATTCTGCCACACAGGCTTCTTTCTCCTTTAACTGCTGCTGGAAACGTTGGGCTTCACCTTTCCAACTTTCACAGTCTGCACGTAATTCATCTACCACATTGCTCAAAGTAGTGAGCTCATACACAATACTCAGTAATTTAGCCTCTCTTTCACTTTTCTCTTTGTCGCTGAGAGACAATGTCGCTTTCAGAGCAACATTCTGTTCCTGCGACTCCTGCAGGTCTATTTTTGTAACTTCCAAACACTGAAGACTTTTTTCCAGCTGATTACGCAACTCCAACATTTCACACATACTTTGCTTCTGCAAAGTCTGAATTTCACTTTCCTTTTCCATGAGGATGGTATCTTTCTCCATTATAGTCTCTCTGCGTTTTTGCAACTCGACCAAAAGAAGAGCAGTGGATTCTTCCCACTGTAACACATGAGACTTTAGTAGTTCATTCATTTCCTGCAAGTTTCTATGCTCCATTTTAAGCAATTCCAAGGCTTGTTCCTTTTCTTCCATTTTCCGTTGCAAGGCATCCAACTCAGCCCTGCACACATACTCGGTTTCCTCCAAACCGATGGCCTCCATTGGCTGCTGGCGTCTCTGTTTCCAGCCTGCCATGCTCTCTTGATGAGCCTTTTGTTGAGCTGCAAAGCTCTGCTGAAAATCCGCATTTGCCTGCTGTTGAGCTGCATTTGCTTGCTGTTGAGCTGCATTTGATATAATCAGATGTTTCAACATCTCCTCCATTTTGAGTTTACTTTTCATCTGAGCACACTGCGTCTCCATAGCGGTTTCATCAGTGTTGCTAGGGACAACAACCTTCCTCTTTAGTAGACTCTCTTTAGGCATGGATGGGGCTGGTTCAGACGGCAACATCCCCTCCATCCATAGAATCCGGTCTCTCATTTCATCTATCTTTGCATTCTTCAGGCGTTTTGAACGCCCCATCTTCAATAACTCCACAAACAAATTTTTCACAGTCCAGCAAAAATTTTTCAGACCACTGTCTCTTTAACACATGTAGTTTTTCTCTCTCTCTTGCAAGATCTCTTTTCCTGCACACACAGTTTGTGCAGTCACTTGCACCAGACACAACAAAGTTCATCAAATAATTTTGAGACCGCTGTCTCTTTAAAACACTTTTTTTTTTTTTTTTTTTTTGTCAGGATCTTCTCTCCTGCACACATAGATTGTGCAATCTCATGCACCAGACAAAGTTCATCAAACATATGCACTCCATTGCAGGGATCTTGCTGCTTCTGCCCACTGCATACCTCCACCATATGTAAGGGATTAGCTCGGTGGTAGGCGTGGATGACCCCTTTGGGGGTGCGTTTTCACAGAGAGATAGCCCAAAAGTGCTTGCAAACAACAGGTTTATTCTTCAAACAAGTGCATGCAGCAAAACATCCAAAATAAAATAAAACAAAATAAATCCTTGCCTCTGTGGGCGGCTACCTTCTCACAACTGGAACCTACCTAAGAAGTCTTTCCAACCTACTGTTGGGCCGACACTGCTGATCCTACAGCAGACACTCAAATGTCCATTTGTTTGCTTTTCACACAGCACAAACATTGTCCATTGAACATGTCCCTTTGTTTTCTTTCACACAGCACATGTCCATTTATAACAGGTCCCTTTACTCTTCACACTCTTCACATGGAACACTTTGTCTTCTCACCTTTGAGACGTCTTCACTCGTGGTTACCCTCCTTAGCTTCACATCGCTGTAGGGGGTCTTCTCCCATGCTCACCAGCTTGTCGGGAGGCACACATCCGACTGTCCCCCTCTCCCAGCCTACACGGCGACAGGCGGCAGCAGTCCTTCTCCCATGCCCACCAGCTTCGGGAGGTACACGTATGTCTGTCCTCCTCTCCCAGCCTACACGGCGACAGGAGGCAGCACTCAATAGATTTTCTCTGGACAAATTATAGAGGCCTTGATCTCCTCATTCTGAACAGCTGAAGGCCTTTCAACTTCCTGCTGGCTAGCTCTGTAGCCAACACCCTAAATTAATTAATGGACTTTCTAAGTCAGCTGGAAATGTATCTCCTTCCTGTGACTACATTCCCAGATTTAGCTGACTTCCTGTTACAATATATATATATATATATATATATATACATGCATGTGTGTTTGAGTTTTGGGGTGCACACTCTAATGCAATAGGCTGCTCACACCTACAGTGTGGACTAGAGGGACTTGTGTCTTTTTTCAGGCAGACTAACTATGTAACTATGTAAAATAGAATGTGTGCTTATTTGCTTAGCACTCTTGGATTGGTAGTTTTACAAATTTCCAAGGAAGAAAATTATAAATAGTAATGCAGACTACAGGAAAATAAAAACAAGTGTTTTAGCAAGCATACAAAAACATATGGGAGAGCTTCCTGCTCCTAAGACCTACAGTCTAATTAGGCTTAAGGGAAAGCAAACAGAAACAGTAGCTGCTAATTTAGTCCATATACAACATCAATTTGGACCACATGAGTCAAAATTTTAAATATACAGTATAAATAGACATAAAAACATCACACAAGTCATATAAAACAGAATGTTTATTTATTTTCTGCACTTCTAAAGCCAGATATTTTTAGGGCTGATATCTCAGAACAAGCCACTCCACTAATTTATGTTCACAATGTTAAATATGGAGTTACTGGTATGAGTTATGTACTGGGGGTATATAGTTACATAGTTAGTCTGGTTAAAAAAAGACCCAAAAGTCTATTCAGTTCAATAAACTACCATGGTTAAAGTAGCTATACTTTCCTTTTCCTATAAAACAGGGATCACTAAATAGAAGACAGCAGTCTGGACTCGGACTGAGTGACAGTGCTGTCTGGGCCACAACCACCACTTAGCAGCTGGGTGTCCTCTCCCGGGTCTCCTGTCCAGCAGCCACTGTCATCCTCACAGCAGGGCTAGGGGTGGGAGACGCTGCAGATACAGACAGAGAGTGGGAGTCTTTTGGAATTAACAAGCGGTAATCACCCACTTGTTAACATAATAGGTTGAGCAGTTCCCACTCTTTGTCGAGATTTGCAGCACCTCCCGCCCAATGACCTGCTGTGAGGATGACAGTGGTGGCCAAGGGGGAGACCCATGAGAGAACACCCAGCTGCTAAGTGCCTCTGCCCTGCAAAGGCAAGACTGTACATACAAGGGTTCCATTGAAAGGGGATCTTATGTGAAGGTGCATTTAAATGCAAAGGGGACTACAACCTAAATTGGCACAGTGATGTGAACGAGTACTATGATGGAAAGTGGCACTGCATTGTAAAGGGGGCTTTGATATAAAGGGAAACCGTGATGTGAAGAGGACTGCAATGGAAAGGGACACTGTGATGTTAAGGGGATTGTGGCATGAAGGGGGAACTGAGGACACTGATGTAAAGAGGAACCTAAGATTTGTGAGGGGGCTATGATGTAAAGGGTAGGCTGAAGACACCAATGTACAGGTAAAAGAACATTTTACTGACGGGACCTCTTTAAATTTTAATTCAAGACCAGCTATAAAGCAACCCCTGTCATGCAGGCTTTTTTTGCACAGTAGGCAAATCTGCCAATTTACATGCTAGGGGAAGTACAGCTCCTTCTGGCATTCACAAAACGCACAGCCCTAGGTTTCATTTTGTGTATGGACAGGAGTAGAAGAAGGCAGAGGCATGACCATAGTCTGGGGTATATGAGACCTGCAGCACTTACATCCAAATGACCTGGAAGTATAGCTGGAGCTGTACTTCCCTCTGACATGTTAACAAGCAGATCTGCCTAATCACAATTACAATTATATTCAATTATATCCTTATTCTCCAAAATTATTCTACACACATCCACTAATTAATAGCCCTATAATGTGGTTTTCTCTAAAGTAGTTGAAAAATCAAATCAAATCAAATAAAAGTTTTAGGTCAAAGTTTAGTGCAGTGTGTGTGCCTTCTTAAAATAAAAACTGCTAACTGTCTTCATTGCACAGTGCTGCTGTGCAGTCATGTGTCCTCCCTCTGCTTCCCTTCCCGATCTAAGAGAGCACAATAGGATGTACTGTATGTAAGATGGCAGAGAGAGGACACATGACTGCACAGCAGCACTATGCAAAGAAGGCATGTAGAATTATAATTTTAAGAAAACATACACATACTGCACTAAACATGGATCTAAAGCAGAGAGGATTAAAGTAAATAATAGATGTTTCTTTACAACCACTGGAGCAGCTGCAGACAATAATATTAGTAATAGTAACCGGTTGCAGGAAAAAAATTTGAACAATTCCCAAAATTAACACAGACAATTCTGACAGGGGAATCCCCCCTGCTGAGAAATTGTCTGCTCCAGGTGGGGGGGGGGGGGGTGAAGCGAGTGGGAGAAGCTTTCCCTGCCAGAAGTTTCTAACTGTCCATGGCCAGTCTAACTCAAGAAGGAGTGGGGAAGATGCAGGGATGCTGAGGAGAGAGCAGGGTGATGGAAGCACATAATCTGACCATGCTATCATAAATCAGCAGTCATGATTAGCGGGGTTAGTACACACATGGGAACACAGGACAGGCAGGATCAAACAGGTATTGTACAACATGGAAAGGACCAACTGACATTGAAAACACACTATGCTACACGTCATGCCTTAAGTGGACAGAATTTTTTTTTTCTTCAGGTTACCACCTCTTTAAAATTATTTTTCTATGTTTTTCTGCTTCCTTTTAACATTCTCTGTGAGCTTCTGAACCTCTCCTTTTCATCTCACTTCTACAGTGGGGATCAAAAGTTTGGGCACCCCAGGTAAAAAATTGTATTAATGTGCATAAAGAAGCCAAGGAAAGGTGGAAAAATCCCAAAAGGCATCATATTACAGATTAGACATTCTTATAATATGTCAACAAAAGTTAGATTTTATTTCCATCATTGACACTTTCAAAATTACAGAAAACATAAAAATGGGGTCTGCAAAAGTTTGGGCACCCTGCAGAATTTATAGCATGCACTGCCCCCTTTGCAAGGCTGAGACCTGCCAGTGTCATGGATTGTTCTCAATCATTGTCTGGGAAGACCAGGTGATGTCAATCTCAAAGGTTTTAAATGACCAGACTCATCTGACCTTGCCCCAACAATCAGCACCATGGGATCTTCTAAGCAGTTGTCTAGAAAACTGAAACTGAAAATAGTTGACGCTCACAAAGCTGGAGACGGCTATAAGAAGATAGCAAAGCGTTTTCAGATGTCAATATCCTCTGTTCAGAATATATTTAAGAAATGGCAGTCAGGAACAGTGGAAGGTAAAGCAAGATCTGGAAGACCAATAAAAATATCAGAAAGAACAGCTCGCAGGATTGTGAGAAAAACAATTCAAAACCCACGTTTGACTGCACGATCCCTCCAGAAAGATCTGGCAGACACTGGAGTTGTGGTACACTATTCCACTATAAAGAGATACTTGTCCAAATATGGTTTTCATGAAAGAGTCATCAGAAGAAAACCTCTTCTACGTCCTCACCACAAAAATCAGCGTTTGAACTTTGCAAATGAACATATAGACAAGCCTGATGCATTTTGGAAACAAGTTCTGTGGACCGATGAGGTTACAATTGAACTTTTTGGCTGGAATGAGCAAAGGTATGTTTGGAGAAGAACACAGAAACACAGAAGGGCACAGAATTTAATGAAAAGAACCTCTGTCCAACTGTTAAGCATGGGGGTGGATCAATCATGCTTTGGGGTTGTATTGCAGCCAAAGGCACAGGGAACATCTCATGAGTAGAAAGAAAAATGGATTCAATAAAATTTCAGCAAATTTTGGATGGTAACTTGATGCCATCTGTGAAAAAGCTGAAGTTAAAGAGAGGATGGCTTCTACAAATGGATAATGATCCCAAACACACTTAGAAATCCACGGGGGATTACATCAAGAGGCGTAAACTGAAGGTTTTGCCATGGCCTTCACAATCTCCTGACCTCAACATAATTTGAAAATCTATGGTTAGACCTTAAAAGAGCAGTGCGTGACAGACAGCCCAGAAATCTCAAAGAACTGGAAGACTTTTGTAAGGAAGAATGGGCAAAGATACCTCAAACAAGAATTGAAAGACTCTTGGCTGAGCATTTACAAGCTGTGATACTTGCCAAAGGGGGCAGTACAAGATATTAACTGCAGGGTGCCCAAACTTTTGCAGACACCATTTTTTTTTGTTTTCTGTTATTTTGAAAATGTAAATGATGGAAATTAAATCTAACTTTTGTTGACATATTATAAGAATGTCTAATCTGTAATTTGATGCCTTTTGGAGATTTTTCCATCTTTCCTTGGCTTCTTTATGCACATTAATAAAAATTTTTACCTGGGGTGCCCAAACTTTCGATCCCCACTGTATTAGTTTGGTATAAATAATTCACATTAGCTGCAGTCATGTACAATGCTGTATGCACTTTCAGAGGTTGATTATGGTTGATTATGTTGATTATGTTTCTACATACTACATACAGTGGGACCAGGGAAAATTAATTTAGCTACCCTCTAACGGTGGAGAGGGGAATCAAGTTTTAAGGTTAACCAAAGATTATCTAAACCCAAAATCAAAAACTGCATATATTGCAGGTTACAGTTCATAAATGCTTTTGTGTCCTTTATTTTCACATGGAGATCCTGCAAACAAGAAATATAACATTGCTTGTCATTTCTGTAAAAAGTATCTAAACCCAAAACCAAAAACTGCATATTTTGCAGGTTACAGTCCATAAATGTGGTGTCCACATTTTTTATTTTTTTTATGCTTTTTGTCCTTTATTTTCACCTGGAGAACTTGCAAATAAGAAACAGACCATTACTTGTCATTTCAGTTCAGTTCACAGGAAATTTCAAGGATATCGTATGTCTGGCAAGATCAATGGATATTTTCTGTACTTGCCTAAAATTTTTTAACCACAAAAATGAAAACAAATGCAATGTCTAATGACAAGAATGCTGCAATAAATAAAAGTGTTGTTCTTGGGTTTAGATATTCTTTAAAGTGTATGTAAACCTTAAAAATGCATTCTCTTGTTTGATCCCTCTTGGTATATTACATATACAATTGAAAGTTTTTTTAAATGTTTTTTTAAATGTAATCCTGCTAAAAAAAAAAAAAAAAAAAGTGACATTTTTCTTTATTTGCTTTCTGCCTCTGCTGAATTAAGAGATTGTAAAAGGAGAAAATTGTATTAAAAAAATAGCAAACATGTCATACTTACCTGCTATGTGCAGTGGTTGTGCACAGAGTAGCCCTGCTCCTCCTCTTGCCCCCCCCCGCCACGTGCCCTAATGGCAAGCTGCTCACTGTGGGGGGTACTCATGCGTGCTCGATCCCTAGCCGGCTCTCTTTGTCCATAAGACACAGAGAGCACTGCTTACTAGGGATGATCGAACTTTTCAAAAGTTCGGTTCGGCCAGAACATCCAAACTTCCCTAAAGTTCGGCCCGGATTTCAGAACCCCATTGAAATCAATGGGACCCGAACTTCGGTAATCAAAAAACACCATTGTGAAGCCCTAAAACCCAATAAATGCCCCTAAAAAGTGGCTAGGGTTCTGGGTCATGCCCCAGGGACTATTAATCACACAAAAAAAAGTTCTTAAAAATTGTCGTTTTTGATAGAGAGCCAATTATTGAAAAAAAAAAGAGATTTTTGGATTTTGACTTTGGATTTAGTGTCTGGGGGGTCTAAAAAGTGTACCTGTGAAGTTTCAGCTCTGTAACATGTCCAGAACCATAAAAAAAAATATTGTTTGTATTATGTCACTTATAGAACAGGAGATATGGCTCCGCTATTTTCACACCTTGCAGGTTTAGTAGCAAGCGTTTTTTTTTTTGGGCATTTTTTGGGGGACTTTGGAGGCAGGCAAAACATCTGAACTTCTGTGTAGGGGTATATATACATACACCCATGTCTGTATATATACACATACACATATATAGGTATGAAAATAGCAGAAATCTATGCTTGCGCTAATTCACACTAATACAGGCAAAACATCTGAACTTCTGTGTAGGGGTATATACACCCATGTATGTATATATATATATACACATACACATATATAGGTGTAAAAATAGCAGAAATCTATGCTTGCGCTAATTCACACTAATATGGCTCCGCTCCTATAACACCTATATGTGTGTATGTGTATAAATATATACAAGTGTGTGTGTATATATAACCCTATACAGAAGTTCAGATGTTTAGCCTCCCTCCAAAGACCCCAAAAAAATGCCCAAAAAAAACACCTGCAAGAACACACCTGGGCATTTTTTTTGGCGCAGGCATTTTTTGGGCATTTTTTTGGGTCTTTGGAGGCAGGCAAAACATCTGAACTTCTGTATAGGGTTATATATATATATATATATACACACACTTGTATATATTTATACACATACACACATATAGGTGTTATAGGAGCGGAGCCATATGCCTGTTAATTATTTAATTAGCGCAAGCATATGTTTCTGCTACTTTCACACCTACATATGTGTATGTGTATATATACAGACATATATATATATATATATATATGTATATATGTATGTATATATACACCTACACAGATGTTCAGATGTCATGCCTGACTCCAAACATCTCCTCAAAAAAGCCCTATAAACGCCTGCAGCCAAAAAGCAAGCTGACCGGTGAGAGTCCATATCAGTGCTCTGAAAGTGACATAAGAGAAACGATCTTTTCTCTATAGCGGTCACCCTGATATGGAAGGGTTTTGTCACCCTGCCATAGCAGTCAGAGTCAGTTAACTCTACACTACACTACGGTCCTCTTACACTTAACACTTTCCCTACAGAAACTGAATAATTAAAGCTAACTATAGTGGAAAATAGCACCCTAACTACACTAGATATCCCTTTCCTCACACTAAAAATTGCTAAATGACACTTTGAAGCAGAAGTAACAGAACTGCTTCCATTCTCTTCCATGTCCCTGTATAACAATGCTAGGAATTTGGCGGGGGCTATCTTATATACTGGGGGGCGTATTCACTAATGATTGGACTATGGACCCCCTAGTCACTCCAATCACATTCCTAGCATTCTCCTGCCCCCTCAATTGGCTTTTACTGATGGTTCTGGTCCAATCACGGGCTTTTAAAGCCCATTTCCTGAACCATTGCATTTTGGTCGGTTCTGGTTGCCGAATTCCGAACTTTTTCAGCAAAAAGTTCTAAATTTGGCTGAACCTCGAACAGCCAATATTCGGGTCGAACCGATGGTCGACCCGAACCGTTCGATCATCCCTACTGCTTACCCCCACCCCTACTCCCGCCTCACTGGCTGTGATTGACAGAAACAGGGGCCAATGACTCCTCCTGCTGAATCTCAGCCATTCAAGAGAGAGAGACCTGAGAGAGCCTTGGGTCTCAAGCACATCACTAGATCAAGATCCGGCTTAGGTAAGTATTAGGGCTGCACACTAAAGGTTTTTTACCTTCATGCATAGAATATAAAAGGTAAAAAAACCTTCAGCATTTACAGCCACTTTAGGCAGTGCTTTCTGCAATTCCCGGTTCTCACTATAAAAAAACACCTTCATTCTAGGCTATGGAGATAGGAAGAGGGTGGGAAGTTTTGTAGTCCAAATCAGGACAAGGCAGCCTTGAATGATAACCATGTTCCTACATAGATACAGAATGAATGTTGTTGCCCTACGATAGGGAGTGTGTTACTGGCAGAATTAAATGGTGAAAAAAAGATAACCCATGTAGCCACCACCTCTAAGGACTGAAAACCTGCAATACATAACTTGTTTTGTCCTTCAATTTGAACACATTTTAAAGTTGGGCTGTAACCAGAAAAGAAGATTTCCAAATATTTAAATAATTTGGTTGTCTCCCCGTTTGATTCCCTCTCCTTGTTAGTATATTAGTTCTCACCTGGATCTTAATCAAGATATTCTACATAGTCTTACATTTTTAAACAAAATGTTGCCTGGTTGGTCACAGTACTTGGATTGTTGGCAATTCTTCATCATTGTTGTGCATACAGTGCCATCTGTTCACTGCCATACTGCCCATCTGGATATGACTGCTTTGTGATTATCAAGATGGCCAGGAGAAAACAAAATTAGAGCAAATTGGAATTTTCTTTAAGGACATGGCCTCCACTTTTCTGTTCTACAAGTTTATATGCACAGGGACCATTTTGGGCTCATTGGTTATCATTGTTCTAGGCCGAAGTGTCCCTATTCATTACCACAATTACTTTTTTTTTTTATTACTGAGGAAAATAAACAACATGCATTTAGGTAAACAAAGATGCATCATATGCATATTTTGTGTTAATTCATAAAGTATTTCTTTATTTTTCTTTTTATCCAGGTCCTACATTTGTGAATATAAACATCTCCAAAGCTGAAATATCAGATAATTTGCTCTTCCTCTTTGTAGCCAGCTGCACAGCAGGATCCTGAAATCTAACTCTTTGCTTGCCCCCATTCTCACCTCGAACTTCCAACTTTACCTTCCTCTTCTAAGATTTTCAAAGGGTGTAAGTGAATAAAAGAAGCAGGGCTAGTTGAAGAATTAGCAAAGAAAACCATGCTAGAAAGCTGTCAGTGTCTTAAATACACAGCCTGGGCTACCCTTCCGTTAACTCAAAACAGTCGGAAATCCATTCCTCTCACAGTGGAAAAACCAGACAATGTCACTTCAGAAAGTCAGATCAACCCTTTGCTTTTTTTAATTAATTAATGTTGCTCTTTATTATTATTACTTATTTTATGCAGCTTCCCTGTTGAAATCTGAGAATAGTTTTAAGCCTTTTTTTTTTTGCCACAGGCTGTTTCCTAGTTATAAGGTCATAATGGCCTGTACTTTCGAAACAAGTTTATCTTTCCAGAGGACATCCTTTATTTTAACTACAGGGGAGAATGGAAATGAAAGTTTTTTTGGCAGTAGCTATGTAAATCTTTGTGTATTTGAGGATCTGACCTCAGGCCTTTGTGTCAGGCATTTTCCTACTCATGGTGCTATTTCCTACTTCACATTTCAGGAGCTGTCTCTGACAAATTCAAGAGGGAAAAAAAAAAAGAAATATAAAAACACCAAAGCAATTGCTTGAAAGGAAGTGCACATAATATTCTGAAATTTGGCAGTAAAAGTGGTCATTGTTGAAAAAAAAGGGAAAATAAAAAAGTCAAAGAACTATCTATTTTAGCTCTTTTTTTAACCTAAGATTATAAAGAGCCAGTTGTGTTATTTATGTTGAGTTCAGGGGGTTGTCTGGAGCCATGAAAACAGAAACAAACATTTGACTAGGCTCCAGTGTATTTTAACAACTCTGATATGCTTTCCTCTCTTTCCTGTAGCTGTCTGAGGTGTTATAATTGGATTCTTTTACTCATTTTTTTTTTGACATAGTTGCCATCTCTGGATTTAAGGTAGGCTTGTGAAATTTCAGACAGCCTCCCAGTTTCACACCGCTTTACACTCCGTGTGAGCATAGCAGTGAGGGACAGTTCATCAAGACACGTAACAAAATGCCAGAGTTCAAAGATACTTTGCAATTACATATATAGATTGTTTCTGTTAGACAACAAGAAGCAGATTTGAAGATACATAGCTACTATACAGTATAACTATGTAATATTGCTGGAACTAAATACTGACAACAACTAAATGACTGACACTCATATGCACCTCATAGAGAACATTAAAGTGTTCAAATTACTATATAATGCCATGTTTTAGTCTATACACAGTCATACACACTTACAAAGGTGTATATAGTAAATCTTATCCTATTCTAGGAACGTTCTGAGAATAATGTGTATTTTATACTATGAAAGTCAGCAGTTATCTTTATTAGACCACATAGAGCAGGAATATGCAAACTGTGGTCCTCCAGTTGTTGCAAAAATACAAATCCCATCATGCCTCTACCTCTGGTTGTCATGCTGGTGGCTGTCAGAGTCTTGCTATTCCTCATGGAACTTGTAGTTCTGCAACATCTGGAGGGCCACAGTGTGCATATCCCGGACATAGAGGATACATGTCCCCTGATTTACAGTGGAAGGATTATCTGCAGATTGGCAGAGAAGAGGAAAATAAAAAAATGTTCATCTGGCATTTTAGTGAAGATAAAAATAAATAAATAAAGCCTATAGTACATCCTTAAGAATAGTGGATTTTCCATCACAGTCCTACTACACTGCCTGGTAGGCAGTGGTGCAACTAACAGGGTCACAAAGATTGCATATGCAACTGGGCCCTGGGGAAGCCATCCCTGCTGGTAGAAGACAGTGGTTATTGCTAGCGGCTATTGCAAATGCTAGCCTTATTCGCAGGTAAAACCCAGCATGCTGGCTGTACACGTATTGATCGATCAATCAACTTAGTACATTCAGCCTGCCCATACATGGTTAGAATCTTTAGATTCAAACTGTGTATGACCTGCCTTAGAGTATGCCAACATAAGGAACTTAAGAAGGGGCAGCTTTATGTCGGAAGAAGTCCTGCCCTTTGACTGGGTGATATTGCTTTAAAGTGATTCTAAAGGTTATCATTTTTATTTTTTAAACACAAACATGTTATGCTGGATCGAGATGGGGCTCAGGTGCTGTAAGTATAAGGGGGGGTGTTGGTGGAGCTGCACCCAGAAGGTTTTTTACCTTAATGCATAGAATGCATTGAGGTAAAAAATCATCTGCCTTTAGAACCAATTTCATGTTACAGTGCAGAATTGTGGAAAGTGGGGCTGCAGTTTGGGGCTCCAAACTGCGTTGTGGGCTGTTGAATTGAAGTGTTCTGGTGTAGTGTAGTGGTGTCGGGATGTTTATTTTTTGTGCCACGCATTTCTAGCAGTGCTGGCTCATTGCACTACATTTCAGAATAAGTGTAGGGTAGTCTATTCCCAACATTATGTAGAAAGCTGTTGTCTGTCACTGTTTGAAAGGGCAGAATAAGGATTTGTCATTGAATGCTGAGCACCTAATCCAGGATTTTTCAACCGGGGTTCCTGGGCAAAATGGCACAAAGCCCTGTACTGTCAGACCATGAAAGTGTTACTGTGTTAGGTTCTGTGTACAGAGAGGAAAGAAAGCACATCCCGTTGCTCCTCCAGTCTCTCTCCTCCTCTATGCTGTTATCTGTATTTTGCCTGCACAAGTGAAAGCTTTGTAAGCCGCCTGCTTATGTTCTACCAACTGATGACGTCATTGGTTACTAAGGAAAGGTCGGGTGGCCCGCACAGCTTTCACTTTTGCAGAAAAATACAGATAACAGCATAGAGGAAGAGAAAGCCTGGAGAAGGAATGGGATATGCTCTCCCTGCTCTCTGTACACAGAGCCTAAAGAGGAGCTCCAGGATCCTGCAGAAAAAATAAAAAGTCAGCAGCTACATATACTGTAACTGCTGTCTTTAAATATTAGGACACATACCTGTCCAGGAATCCAGTGGTGTCTTCACTCGAAATTATTTTTTTATTGGCTATCAGATGCTGCCACCACCATCTCCACTAAGGGAAACTGGAAGTGAAGCTGTGCTTCTTCACAGCTGGTTCCCTAGTGCATATGCGCGAAGCTCACTGCGCTCTCTAATTGGGGGGCTGCGGGGGAAGGAGAAGGGGGCTGAACTAGGAAGTAGGAGTGAGTACCTGTCAAAACCCTCTACCCACTCCCCCCCCCCCAAAAGGTGCCGAATGTGGCAGCGGAGGCGGGGGAGGCAGATAAACAGGGTTGGGTGGAGCTCCACTTTAACAAAGTAACCCTTTCATGGTCAGACTGTACAGGACTTTATGTAATTTTTCTGTAGCAAGGATAAAGAGGTGGTGTTTGGGTGGGGGGTTGTGCTAGAGGGGGGATTAGGAAGAGGGTTTGTGGCTAGCGGGGGGTTGTACTAGGAGGGTGATGTGTGGATAGAGTTTTGGGAGGGAGGGTTTGTTCTATGAGGGGGATTTGTGCTGGATGGGGAATTTTTTTTTTTTTTTTGGGGGGGGGGGGGGGTTGGGGGGATGTACTACCTAATTACCACCTACCTCTGCCTTACAGACTTAATTTTTAGGGCTTTTTCCTACTGGGAGCAATGTGGAAAAACATGTAAAATTGTTGCAGTTGCGAATGGGTGCCATAAATTCTTTTTAATAATTATGTGTTTATTAAGGTTTTCAAACGGTATCAAATATTACAGTAACATTAATATAAAAGACAACAAAGTCACACTCATATAAACCTCAAAATGAGAAGAACAAAGGATAATAATTAAAAATAATAATAACAGACAGAGTCAGGCCAGATACAGCAGTGGTGTGATTACAAGGAAACAAAAGCATAATCAGCAATGAGAGTGGTTGGGGATAAGGAAGAAGAGGTAGTATCTAGAAGGTATACCATGAGGAGGAGAGGAGTAGAACAAAGACACAGGCAAGTTTAGAGAGGGGGAAATAGACCCAGGTGGGGATAAGGTGACTAGAAAGCAAACATCAGGATGAAAGTGGAGGGGTACCATGCTCAAACTGATCCCATGCTTCCCAGACCTAATTTGGTGATAGGAGTAATGCAGTTGTTGAAGGATATTGTATTTTGTCTGCAGGTCCCACCCCCCCCCCCAAAAAAAAAAAGAATCTTGTGAGATGTAAGGTTAACAAAATGATGTAGCTGAAACAGTGTCTTAGGTGGTAAAGTGTTCCACTGAAAGCCAATACATCGGTATGGCTCTTTGTGCAGCCAGTAAGATGTGGGAAATCAGCTGATTAACTGTTTTTTTAAGGCCTGAGAAGGGAAGGCCCAACAGGTGATCTAGTGCAGTGGTCCTCAACCCTGGTCCTCAGGGCCCACTAACAGGCCAGGTTTGCAAGATAACTGAAATACATCCCAGGTGATATAATTTGCCTGTCAGTGATTGCAGTACTCTAGTCTGCATCTCCCCAAGGTAATACTTAAAATCTGGCCTGTTAGTGGGCCCTGAGGACCGGAGTTGAGGACCACTGATCTAGTGGGTCTACAGGTAGAGGTACATGAAACAAAGCCTGAAAAAGGGACATCAAAGTAGCCCAAAAAGGGTTGTATCAATGGATATTTTCAAAAGGATATGAAATGTGAACCTGTACTGCTTTACCAGCATTATTGAGAAATTGAAGAACCGTGGCGATGCAAGACTTCAGGGGTTCTTTACCAAAACATGAATACCTTAACAGCAGTCTCTCTCTGAACCACAAATCTGGATGAGTTAGAAACAGATGTCCATATCTTTTCCCAACAGGGGAGGGGTATGGACCTCTGTAAAACACAAGACCATTTTTGCATGTAGGAATAGAGATCCACAGTGAGGGGGTTGGCTTTGTGTAGTAATTTTTAAACCAAGGAAATTAAATGGAGCTGATAAGGGCCCTTGGCGCAGGTAAATTCCTAATTGGTAGGTCTGTCCAAGGAGAGGGACGGGGATAAAGATGAGAAATATGAAAGAAAGAGGGAAGGTATTTGGCGCTGCCTAGGTAAAGAAGTGAACTAAATATACTGTATATATGCACAATGTTTGATGGAATATATACGTATGAAAGGAAAAGGGTATGATATTTGGCACTACCTAAATAAACAGTAGTCTGAATGAATATGCACAATATGTGATGGAATGTCAAAAACACAAATATAGTACACAGCAATATATAAAAAATGAAATAAAAGCAATGTATAGGGTATCTTAATTATACATTAGAATAATGTGCAAATAAACAATAGGTAATCCCAAATAAAGTGGTATTATTCAGCTGTTATTCAGCTCATACTTATATATTCCATCACACATTGTGCATATATACCTTCCCTCTTTCTTTCATACATACAAATACCCTGTATAGGGTTATATTTAGGAGGTAGGGCGCAGCCCTTAAATATCCTAAGCGCAGATTTCCCCCCTTTTTTCAAAGATGAGAAACAGTGCCTAATTTGGAAATAGGAGTAATGCAGTTGTTTAAGGATATTGTATTTTGTCTGCAGGCCCCCCCCCCAAAAAAAAAATAAATAAATAAACTTGTGAGATGTAAGGTTAACAAAATGATCTAGCCAAAACAGAGTGTCTTAGGCCCAGGAAGCCATGTCCCCATAGGAAATGCTATCCAGGATTAGAGGGTAAAGATAACATGGGGGGGGGGGGCATGGTAAAGAAAGAAAGAGTACCTCTTATAAGTAGTTCACCAAACCTGCACAAAGAAAATAGGTATGGATAAATGGAGACCACACCAGAGAAAAGGTATGACCGGGACAGAGAGAGCCCATTTCAATTCCTGACCATCTATTGGGAGCGTATTGGCTTGATCAAGAGGCAATGGTGCGTAGGTGTGTAGCGGTAATAATATTTAATGTTATCAGGTGTCCCCTAACCCCTGTGAGTTCAGAGGGAGAACACCACAGAGCTAGCAATACTTTGATATGCCAAATAAAAATTATGAAACAACACCACATGCTGTAGTCGCTCTTCCCTCCAGCTCCTGCGGCAGGACATCTAATCGGCATTAAATACTGGCGTGCCACCTCGTTATCCTCTGTGAAGCCCCTGCACATCTGCATCTATACCCCAGGCACCCACGAGCCACGCCAGGTCACGCTACATGGAGTGGTTCCTGGAAAAAGGCAGCCTGCGCATCCCACCGGGCACGCCGCAAATCGAGGCTGCGGTCTCGGCCCTCACTCCCGGACCCGCTGATTCTCTGCCTATGGAGATCGCATCCACGGCTGCCGCTCAGCTTCTACAGGGAGACCCACATGTAAACCATCTTGCCCAAGCGGTGGCCACATTGCTGACCCCTCCATTAAAGAATCTGTAGAGAAGGCAGTTGCAGCGGGAATGCAAGATATCAAGAAACAGCTGCGGGAAATATCTCATAGACTCCAGGATGCAGAAGGTCACATCTAATCCATAGAGGATGAGATCTACCAGTCCCAGTCTTCTGAACAAGCGCAGGAGAAAACAAACCAATTTATTCTACAAAAGCTGGAGGAACTGGAAAATAGAGCGAGGAGGAACTAATTGAGGTTCATTGGGGTCCCGGAAACCCTGACACCCCAAGCCATTCCTGATCTTTGTGTTATATTCGCCTATATTCCTCTGATCCTGCTTCCCCACGCCCGATCATCGCCAAATATCTGAACTATGCTCTCAGGATTTGACCCCCTATAGTTTTCTTTTATGATTTTGATCTTGTTTGCCCTGACCATGGCTACCCCGCAATACTGCGGGTATGTTACTTATTTCACATTTGCTTTTCCTTTTAATGCACGCTGTCACAATGTCACCAAGGGGCGTCTCTACCGGGGCCTTACATTGTCTCCCTGACAACACTCTATGCATCAATAGAAGTTGGCACCCCACCCCTCTCTAGTGTCTCCTGCATGGGTCCGCGCCTACGGACGAGCCCCTCCACACATTCTGACAGCATGTGGAAAAAAGAGAAGTGCTTGATTGTTTATGGTATGTTCTGTATGTTTTGTTATCTCACCCACCCTCACCTTACCTTCACCCCCCCCTCCTGTATTGGGGTTCATTACCCGACTCCCACCCCTCATAGACCCTCCTGTACACTCCCTGATGAGATTTCTCCCTCTGTCAAATTTAATTTACCACAGATGTCTAAAAACTATCACTCCTGCAGTTCACCAACTCAGTGTACTATACCCTTACCAACGCATAAACCCCATGAGAGTAGTATCCTGGAATGTTAAGGGTTTGCGATCCCCTATTAAGCAAATGAAAGTTCTGCGGCACCTAAAGAGGCTCAAAGCATACATTGCCCTCATCCAGGAATCCCATCTGTCCTCAGCTGACTTTATTCGCATGTGAAAATTAGGGGTGGGGACAGGCCTAGGCTCGGAAGCCCTTGGCCGGTAGACCGGGGTCTTGCTTCTTATCCACAAACGTGCTGACTTTGAGCTGTTGTCCTCGACCACCAATGACCTTGGCCGCTATATCTCGGCCCACGTCAAACTAAATGGAAGGGAACTGGTTTTGACTAACATGTACGCTCCTGATTCCCCGGATCCCTTGTTCTACCGTGACTTGACGACATATCTCCTTCAACTTCCCCATGCCCTACACCTAATTGGCAGAGTATTCAACTCCTCTATGGACCCCCATCCAACCGATAGGGTACTCCTTTTACTCTCACCCGCACAATATTTTTACACATATTGACTATTTTATGTGTTCTGATAACCTCCTCCCCAGACTGGAAGACCCAATCCTACATGACATAGTCATATCGGACCATGCCCCTCTGTCCCTCTCCCTTGACCCCTCTGACCGCCAAGCCTCTTCTCCTCTTTGGCGTTTCCCGTCATACTTACACAACAATTTAGATTTCCAGGTCTTTTAGCAAAGATCCTCTCCAAGATCTTGGCAAACAGATTGGCTCACATTATGCCCACATTGCTTCACCCCTCCCAATCAGGTTTCACGAAAGGCAGATCAGCGGCCGCAAACATATGAAAGGCCCTAAAACCCAATAAATGCCCCTAAAAAGTGCCTAGGGTTCTGGGTCATGTCCCAGGGACAATTAATCACACAAAAAAAGTTCTTAAAAATTGTCATTTTTGATAAAAAAGCCAATTATTGAAAAAATTTAAAAAAAAAAAAAAAAAAGAGATTTTTTGATTCTGACTTATTTAGTATCTGGGGGGTCTAAAAGGTGTACCTGTGAAGTTTCAGCTCTGTAGCATGTCCAGAACCATAAAAAAAAGATTGTTTGTATTTTGTCACTTAGAACACAGGTTGTTGGCTTCTCGCTTTTCACACATTGCCGGTTTAATAGCAGGCGTTTTTTTGGGCATTTTTTGGGTTCTTTTGAGGCAGGAAAAACATCTGAACTTGTGTATAGTGGTATATATACCACTATACGGGTATATATACCACTATACACAAGTTCAGATGTTTTGCCTGCCTCTAAAGAACCCAAAAAAATGCCCAAAAAAACGCCTGCTACTAAACCAGCAAGGTGTGAAAACAGTGAAGCCATATTACAGATCTATAATTGCACTAATACAAATTATCTTTTTTTTATGGTTCTGGACATGCTATAGAGCTGAAACTTCACAGGTACACCTTTTAGACCCCCAGTTTAAAATTTAATTAAATTAAAAAAAAAAAAATTCTTTGGATTTATTGTCTGGGGGGTCTAAAAAGTGTACCTGTGAAGTTTCAGCTCTGTAGCATGTCCAGAACCATAAAAAAGATAATTTTTCAGTAGAGCAGGAATGGTGGGACCCTCCTTTTACACCTATATGATCTTTTTTTGGGGTTCTGGACATGCTACAGAGCTGAAACTTCACAGGTACACCTTTTAGACCCACCAGACACAAAATCACACAAAATTGTCCAGGTGTGTTTTTGCTGGCATTTTTTTGGGGGTTTTGGAGGCAGGCAAAACATCAGAACTTGTGCACAGTACCACTATACACAAGTTCAGATGTTTTTTCTGACTGCAAAGAACCCAAAAAAATGCCTTCTATTAAACTGGCAAGGTGTTACAGCAGCGAAGCCAACCCCCTGAGCTGAAAGTTTTCTAATACAAACAATCTTTTTTTTATGGTTCTGGACATGCTACAGAGCTGAAACTTCACATGTACACTTTTTAGACCCCCCAGATACTAAATCCAAAGTAAAAATCAAAAAATCTCTTTTTTTTTTTTTGAATTTTTTCAATAATTGGCTTTTTTATCAAAAATGACAATTTTTAAGAACTTTTTTGTGTGATTTTGTGTCTGGGGGGTCTAAAATGTGTACCTGTGAAGTTTCAGCTCTGTAGCATGTCCAGAACCAGAAACAAAAAGGATTGTATGTATTAGAAAAACTTTCAGCTCAGGGGGTTAGCTTCTCTCCTCGGTTTTCACACCTTGCCGGTTTCAAAGCAGGCATTTTTTTGGGTTCTTTGCAGTCAGGAAGAACATCTGAACTTGTGTATAGTGGTACTGTGCACAAGTTCAGATGTTTTGCCTGCCTCCAAAACCCCCCCAAAAAATGCCAGCAAAAACACACCTGGGCATTTTTTTTTTTTGACGCTGGCATTTTTTTGGGTTCTTTTGAGGCAGGCAAAACATCTGAACTTGTGTATAGTGGTATATATACACACATACATATATTTACTGTATATACACACCTAGACATATATAGGTGTGATAGTAGCAGAAATATATTACTGTAAATGATTTCATTAGCGCAAGCATATATTTCTGCTACTATCACACCTATATATGTCTAGGTGTGTATATAAATATATGGATGTGTGTATATACACCACTATACACAAGTTCAGATGTTTTGCCTGCCTCCAAAACCCCCCAAAAAATGCCAGCAAAAACACACCTGGGCATTTTTTTTTGACGCTAGCGTTTTTTTTGGCATTTTTTTGGGTTCTTTTGAGGCAGGCAAAACATCTGAACATGTGTATAGGGGGTATATATACACATATATGTCTGAATATATACCCCTAGACATATATAGGTGTGATAGTAGCAGAAATATTTTACTGTAAATGATTTCATTAGCGCAAGCATTTATTTCTGCTACTATCACACCTATATATATGTCTAGGGGTATATATTCAGACATATATGTGTATATACACCCCCTATACACATGTTCAGATGTCATGTCTGACATCAAACATGTCCTCAAAAAAGCTGCCCTGCAGCATAAAAAATGCTTGGCTGGTGAGAAGCCATATGGGTGTCCCGAAGCAATTCAGAGAAATGATCATTTCTCTATAGCGGTCACCCTGCTATGGAAGGGTTTTGTCACCCTGCCATAGCAGTCACTGTCAGTTAACCCTACACTACACTACGGTCCCCTTACACTTAACACTTTCCCTACAGAAACTAAATTTTTGAAGCTAACTTAAGTGTAAAGGAGCACTCTAACTACACTAGATATCCCTTTCCTCACACTAAAAATAGCTAAATGACACTTTTAAAGTAAAATTAACTGCTTCCACTCTCTTCCATGTCCAGTATAACAATGCTAGGAATATGGCGGGGGCGATCTTATATACTGGGGGGCGTATTCACTAATGATTGGTCTAGGGACCCCCTAGTCACTCCAATCACATTCCTAGCATTCTTCTGCCCCCTCAATTGGCTTTTGCTAATGGTTCTGGTCCAATCACAGGCTTTTAAAGCCCATTTCCTGAAGCATTGCATTTTGGGTGGTTCTGGTTGCCGAATTCCGAACTTTTTGGGCAAAAAGTTATAAATTCGGCCGAACCTCGAACACCCAATGTTCGGGCCGAACCGATGGTCGACCTGAACCGTTCGATCATCCCTATTAATTATTTCATTAGCGCAAGTAGTTTTTTCTGCTCCTTTCACACCTATATATGTCTAGGTGTATATATACAGACATGGGTGTGTATATATACCCCCTATACACATGTCAGATGTCATGTCTGACTCCAAACATGTGCTCAAAAAAATCACTAGCAACACCTGCAGCCAAAAAGAATGCTGGCGGCGGCGAAGCCATATTACAGAAGCGAAAGTGACTTGAGAGAAACTAGCTTTTCTCTATAGCGGTCACCCTGCTATGGAAGGGTTTTGTCACCCTGCCATAGTAGTCACTGTCAGTTAACCCTACACTACACTACGGTCCCCTTACACTTAACACTTTCCCTACAGAAACTGAATAAATGAAAGCTAACTAAAGTGTAAAAGAGCACTCTAACTACACTAGATATCCCTTTCCTCACACTAATAAATGCTAAATGACACTTTGTAACACTTTTTAACAGAAGTAACAGAACAGCATTCCACTCTCTTCCATGTCCCGTATAAGAATGCTAGGAATTTGGCGGGGGCTATCTTATATACTGGGGGGCGTATTCACTAATGATTGGACTATGGACCCCCTAGTCACTCCAATCACATTGCTAGCATTCTCCTGCCCCCTCAATTGGCTTTTGCTAATGGTTCTGGTCCAATCATGGGCTTTTAAAGCCCATTTCTTGTCCCATTGCATTTTGGTCGGTTCTGGTTGCCGAATTCCGAACTTTTTGGGCAAAAAGTTCTAAATTCGGCCGAACCTCGAACACCCAATGTTCGGGCCAAACCGATGGTCGACCCGAACCGTTCGATCATCCCTACTGGCTATCAATGGTCCTCCGGACAATGGGCTTCGCAGGACCTTTCACGCATGTCACTGAGGCCATGTACTCTTCTCCCGCGGCCAGGTTCTGGGTAGCTGGGTCCCTCACGGATGAATTTCACCTATACAAGGGTTACGAGGCAGGGGTGTCCCCTTTCCCCGCTGCTTTTAAACTTAGCCCTTGAACCTCTTTTCAGGTATCTCTTGGAGGTAGCCCCTCTTCATGGAATCTCCATAGGTACTAAGGAACTGCGGCTGACCCTTTTTGCTGATGACATCCTCATTTTCCCACAGGACCCCACGGCAGACGTGCCAGTTATACTCTCTATTTTTGATCAGTTTTGGCTGTGTTCAGGATAGCGAATTAATTATTACAAAAGTGAAATACTTCAATTGGGTCACACGGGCACCCCTACGTGGGCGCACAAATTCCCCCTTCACTCTAGCCAAATCCCACATCACATATCTGGTTATAAAAGTAGGTAGGACTCCCCCCCCCCCCCCGATTTTTTCTAAGATCAAACGGGAACTTGATGGATGGATGGATCTACCTCTCTTGCTGCTGGGCAGATGTCATCTATTTAAAATGGTAAGCTTTGCACGCCTCTTGTATCCAATGCAAACCATTCCCATCTTGCTCAAACATAAGGATGTACAAACGCTGCATAAAGCTATTTCTAAATTCATGTGGAGAGAAGTAAGCGACCTCAAATTTCATCATGAAAGCTTTATCTTCCCAGGAGCGAGGGAGGGGTTAATCTTCCTGATATGAGAATGTATAATTTATCATGTTTGTTAAGGATAACCTTAGATTGGATTTCCAACTCGTCTACATTTTCCGATTTTGCTCTGGAATCTCATCTTACCCATCCCCTGTCATTGGCTGCTCTACTCCACTCTAAATGGTCGGATATGCCACTCCATCTACGGCAGAAAATCCTTTTGAGAGACACGATTCTCGCATGGTGTGAGACCAGAAAACTTCTCCAGCTCCCACTTTTTCTATCTACATAGCTACCCATCCGTGGAAACCCAAATTTCCTCCCCGGCTTGGACTCCCCAGCCTACACTATATGGGAAAAAAATGATTTACGGACCTTTTCAGATCTCTGCAACCTTGACTCTGGCAAACCTTGCTCCCCACAAGCTATACACGCCAAGCTTCATCTTCGGGGCTCACATATATTTCCACTTATGCAATGTTTCAGCTTCCTCAAATCCTCGGGCGGGGACCCCAAACTGAGGTTCCGAGATCCGCTGCTGGATCCCCTTTTAAGACAAGGCACCTACAGTATCAGGGACATCTACAAACCCCTCTTGAAGCTAACCTCTTCCCACTATGCATCCTCTACGGCCTCGACCTGGGCCAAAGACTTTGACTCGGATAACATAGTGGATAAATTATTCTAAGGATACAAAACGACTCTCAAGCTGACTCCGAATGAAACCTGGCATGAAACGCAAATGAAAATTCTCCACAGAGCCTATATCCCATTCACTTCCGGTACAGGCAACAACATGGCAAGTACCTGCCCTTATTGCTCAACGGCTAGGCCTACACTGAAACACAGACTCTGGGACTGCTCTTCCATCTCCCTATTCTGGGACCAAGTCCTCTCCTTCATTGGCGGGATCTCTCTGCTTCACCTTCCTAAGGACCCTCTCCTCCTGATCTTCGGATACTGGGACAAACAGCTGCAGGTTTGGTCAAACCGTTCCAGCCCCTATTGGGGATGGGTTGTGGGGGGTTTAAACAATGTTGTGCTGACTCCACGGTAATATCTGTTGATGTCACCTCTCCTTCAGAAATTAGGTTTAAGCCCTCATTGAGGACTAGTGATGAGCTGAACACCCCCCTGTTCAGTTCGCACCAGAACATCTCGAACAGGGGAAATGTTCTTGTGAACTTGCGAACTCCATTAAGGTCTATGGGACACAAATATGAAAAATCAAAAGTCCTAATTTTAAAAGCTTAAATGCAAGTTATTGTCCCAAAAAAGTGTATGGGGACCTGGGTACTGCCCTAGGGGACATGAATCAACGCAAAAATTTGTTTTTAAAATGATTGTTTTTACAGGAGCAGTGATTTTAATAATGCTTAAAGTGAAACAATAAAAATGAAAAATTCCTTTAAATATTGTGCCTGGGGGGCCCCCTTAATGTGCCTGTAAAGTGGCGCATTTGTGCAATGTATGTATAGAGATGTCGCGAACATAAAATTTTCAGTTCGCGAAAAGCGAACGCGAACTTCCGCAAATGTTCGCGAACGGGCGAACCGCCAAAGACTTCAATAGGCAGGCGAATTTTAAAATCCACAGGGACTCTTTCTGGCCACAATAGAGATGGAAAAGTTGTTTCAAGGGGACTAACACCTGGACTGTGGCATGCCGGAGGGGGATCCATTTCAAAACTCCCATGGAAAATTACGTAGTTGATGCAGAGTCGGGTTTTAATCCATAAAGGGCATAAATTACCTAACATTCCTAAATTGTTTGGAATAACATGCTTTAAAACATCAAGTGTGTGTATACGATCAGGTATGATGTTGTATCGATCAGGTAGTGTAAGGGTTATGCCCGCTTAACAGTGACAGACCAAACTCTGACAGACCAAACTCCCCGTTTAACGCACCGCAAACAGTCCATTGGCACAACCGCAAACTCCCCATTTGTACAAGGTTGGATACCAAGCTAGCCATGTCCCGTTCCTTGTCCTCACTGACGTCATTGAAGGTCTCTTCCTCCACCCAGCCACGTACAACACCAAGGGTCCCCAAAAGGTGACAACAAGCCCCCTGGGACGAGTAAGATCAGGGTGCACCCGCGCTATGGATAATACCACAAATACTGAACTTGTTTTAAAATGTTTAAGATGGTTTAAAAACCGGGAGGACCAGATGGTTGTGCTGCCTCCAACTTACCGCAAGGTTAAAGTATTGTGGGGGTCAGGGGGTGTTGGTATGGGGCGCTACCACATTGTACAACAAAATCAATGGTGTATGTGGTCCCACGAGAAAAGTGCACTGTGCTCATATAATGGCAAACATGTGCAAAAAAAAGTATTTATTTTTTTATACATAATAACATATAATAACATTGTATCACGTTTGCACTGTTTGCACATTGTATCATTTCTTTTAAGCACGCAGCACCTTATATGTTATTATATAAAATAAAACATTTTTTTGCACATATTTGCCATTATATGAGCACAGTGCACTTTTCTCGTGGGACCACATACACCATTGATTTTGTTGTACAAGGTGGTAGCGCCCCATACCAACACCCCCTGACCCCCACAAGCCCCCTGGGATGCCTGCTGTGGTTGGTCTTCCACCTCCTCAAAGCCACCTTTCTCCTCTGACTCCTCTTCTTCAGACTCCTCTCTCTGCGTTGCCGCAGGTCCAGCAATTGATGACGACAAGGCTGCTTCTGGTGGTGATGGTGACCACAACTCTTCCTCTTCATGCTCATCTATGGTCTGATCCAGCACTCTTCGCAGGGCACGCTCCAGAACAAACGCATATGGGATGAGGTCGATGATGTTACCTTGGGTTTGACTGACCAGGTTTATCACCTCCGCAAAAGGACACATGAGCCTACAACCATTGTGCATGAGCGCTCAGTAACGTGGCTAAGAAATACCCAGCTCAGCAGAGGCTGTCCTCTTTTTTTTAAATTAAAAAAATCGGTTCTTACCAGTTTAATCTCTGTTTTGTCCTCTATCAGGGGCCGGTGTATGGAATAGATTTTAGGAACCGGGAGATAGAAAAAGATGGTTGGTCGGTCCTCTTACTTCCACTTTGGAGCACTGCGCGTGCGCCATGCAATGTACTGAGCCATCCTATATGAGGGGTGTGTTAAGTAGTACTATTCTTATCAGTTTAATCCCTGTTACGTTCCCTATCAGGGGCCAGTGTATGGAATAGATTTTAGGAACCGGGAGATGGAAAAAGATGGTTGGTCGTCCTCTTACTTCCAATTTGGGGCACTGCGCGTGCGCCGTGCAATGTACTGTGCCATCCTATATGAGTGGTGTGTTAAGTAGTACTATTCTTACCAGTTTAATCTCTGTTTTGTCCCCTATCAGGGGCCGGTGTATGGAATAGATTTTAGGAACCGGGAGATGGAAAAAGATGGTTGGTCGGTCCTCTTACTTCCGATTTGGGGCACCGCGCGTGCGCCGTGCAATGTACTGTGACATCCTATATGAGTGGTGTGTTAAGTAGTACCATTCTTATCAGTTTAATCCCTGTTATGTCCCCTATCAGGGGACATGTATCGAATAGATTTTAGACAACCGCAAAGAGTTGTCAATAGTTGACATAAATGTTATTCCTCTATGTGTCAAACTTGGTGTAGTGATGACTGTGCTCGTGCGCATGTTTGGGAGATTGCAGGCGATGGCAGTTTTTCAAAGCCTATGGTAATGCTGAGGTAGTTCAGTGACAGTTAAGTGACCCAGAAAACAATGATTCTGCAGTGTGGGCCCATTGTTGGCCTAGTAGGCTTTAATGATCACCTTAGATGGTCACAAAGAAAATTAATGTTTTTTCTATAAAAAATTATCCAGTCGATCGCTTTTGGTCTGTTTCCAATGAAGCAACGACCTTATCATCTGGGGTGTGCCAACATTGCCAACACACTCATAGAGGTTATCGCTTCATTGTGATACGCAAGCCCCTTCACCACAACAAGGTAACGATCATGAAGGGGAATTGACACATGTATTTTTGTATGTATATATGTGTTTTTGCAGCCACAGTGCAGCACCAGAGGCCAGAAAAATTTGGCATGTACATATGCCTGAAAAATCAGGTACTGTTGCAGCCGCTGCTGTAGCAGCGGCCGGAAAAAATTATGTTTCCAGGCAGAAAGTGCACTAAAACATTGTGGCTTGAACCCTAGTTGGTGGCGGAGAAGTCACGCAAGTCATCCGGCATGCAGAGATTAAATACAGCAGCGTGTGGACCATTTTTAGCCCAAGGCATCTCATCAGGCCTTTTTTAGTCAAATGCATCCCCCACTGTTAATCCCTTTGGGATCCATGCCTCATTCATCTTAATAAAGGTGAGGTAATCTAGACTTTTTTGACCTAGGCGACTTCTCTGCTCGGTGACAATACCTCCTTCTGCGCTGAAGGTCCTTTCTGACAGGACAGAAGTTCTATCGCAAATTGGGATAGCTCAGGCCACAGTATAAGCCTGCACACCCAGTAGTCAAGGGGTTCATCGCAGTTAAGGCAAGGTAGTCTGCTACCTGTCGGTCGAGTCGTTCTCTGAGGGTGGACCCCGAAGGGCTGTGGCGATGCGTAGGACTTAAAAAGCTCTGCATGTCCTCCATCAACAACACGTCTGTAAAGCGTCCTGTCCTTGCCGGCGTGGTCGTGGTAGGAGGAGGATTACTTTCACCTCTTCCCCTGTTAGATTCCCATTGTGCTGTGACATCACCCTTATACGCTGTGTAAAGCATTCTTTTTAACTTGTTTTGGAACTGCTGCATCCTTTCCGACTGCCGGTAATTCGGTAACATTTCAGACACTTTCTGCTTATACTGGGGGTCTAGTAGCGTGGCCACCCAGTACAGGTCGTTCTCCTTCAGCCTTTTTATATGAGGGTCCCTCAACAGGCATGACAGCATGAAAGACCCCATTTGCACAAGGTTGGATGCCGAGCTACTCATGTCCCATTCCTCGTCCTCACTGATCTCATTGAAGGTCTTTTCTTCCCCCCAGCCACGTACAACACCACGGGTACCAGGAAGGTGACAACGAGCACCCTGCGATGCCTGCTGTGGTTGGTCGAACATTTGGAGTGTTGAATTCCAATGTGTCGGGCTGTCACAAATCAAGCACCTCACTGGCATGTTGTTTCGCCGCTGAATATCGGAAAAGTGCACCATGGCCGTGTAGGAACGCCTGAAATGGCCACACACCTTCCTGGCCTGCTTGAGGACATCCTGTAAGCCTGGGTACTTATGCACAAAGCGTTGTACGATCATATTCAACACATGTGTCAACTTGCCCAAATTCAATACCGCCAACAAATTGCTTCTGTTGTCACACACCACTTTGCCAATCTCTTTGAAGCTTTCCTTCAGCATCTCAACCAAAATACTTTCAATTTTTTTTTTACCATGATGGCCGATCAATGGCGATTCAATTTCCTTGATTTGACCATCTTCAAGGATGAGGATGGCAAATTACAAAGCAAACTATATAGAAAGGAGATGGCCGGAAACAATATTCTACACGCTGACAGCTTCCATCCGGAGTCGCTCAAGAGGTCCATTCCATACAGTCAGTTTCTCAGAGCCAGACGAAACTGCTCGACCCTTGACAAATTCCAGATGGAGGCTGATAATCTCACAACAATATTTTTGGCCAGAGGATACACAAAATTCTGTCTTAGAAAGTCCTTCAATAAAGTAAAAAATCTTGAAAGAAGGGATCTGATTTTTAAACCTGGCAAGCAACGAGAAGACCATAAGGTTAGGATGATCACCCGGTATTCCAAGGAACATGAGGCTATTACCAAAATCTTAGCCAAACATTGGGATATTTTGACGGGTGATCAAATCCTATCAAAATGTATTTCCGATAAGCCATCTGTAGTGTTTAGAATGGCAGGGTCAATTAGGGAAAGGTTGGTACAAAGTGAGTTCAAGGGGGATCGCAGAAAGGATCCCTGCAAAATTTGGGGCACTTACCCCTGTGGTACATGCTCTTTTTGTCCCTATGTACGAAAAAGACTATCTTTCACTCTTCCCCATGGTGATAGATTCAGATTACGCCACTTTGCCAACTGTAAAACGAGGGGGGTCGTCTACTTGGTGGAGTGTGAGTGCTGTTCGTTTTATGTGGGGAAGACCAAGCAAGAATTTCAGGCACAGGCTAATAAACATCTAGCAAGTATGAGAATAGGCAACCTCTATCTGCCTTTGGGCAGACATGTTGCCTGGGACCACCACTATCACATACCCTTGGTCTACTTCACTGTTTTGGACGGCATTCACATTCCACCATGGGGCGGCGACTGGAACAAGTTTCTGCTCCAAAGGGAAGCTCGGTGGATTTAGATCTTAAATGCCACAACACGGCCAGGTCTCAATGAGGCCGAGAGTTTCAGGCCGTTTTTGGAGGGGTTCAGTTCTGGCAAGATGGACTGAGCCTTGCCAATGAGTCCCCCTTACTTTCTCTCACTTTTCCCCTTTTACCTCTTCCCCCCCCCTTTTTTTTTTTCCTCCCCATTTCTTCCTGTATAGGTTATTTTTAAACAGGGTTTTCTTTACATATTTGTAAATTTCTAAGTGTATGTTTTATACTTTTGTTTGAAATATAAGCACCTGTGAGGCCATGTTTGCTAAACCTTCCAGGTAGGAAATATCCCTCCAATTGGGATTTAACCTGATCTGAAGTGGTGCTTCATGGCCACGCGAATGTGTGTAACTTGTTTTATTTGTTTGTTTATAAGGATTATATTGTAATTTAACTGTTTAATTTTTTGTGGCTTGAAAAACTGTGAGGAATCCTCCATCCAAATGCACATGGGATATTGACCACTACATTCCCTGATTGCTAATTCTCCCAATTAGAACTGACGTCTTTTGGTCCCTTTCTGTATGACTCCCTTACAGTGGTCCAACTATTTGCTATTATCCAGTATATATATATATTTTACTTCGTTTAGGGGAACCTTCCATGATGTTTGACCTCCTCTCCTGGTCCGGCACAGGTAAGCCCGCACATGCATTGGTGTGGCGGGCAATGAGCGATGCATCTGATACAGCAGTGGTCACTCTGGCCCCTGTCTGTTCAATGCCCGCTCTGCCTGTGTCGGTGGCTATTAGTCTCCAGCTGTGTCCTCCCTTTCAGGATGGAGCTGAACAGCTTCTGGCGTCATTTCCGGAACACCGGCTGCTGCACTTCCGGTCTGTCAGCTTCGAGGCGATGACTTCCGGGTCTCGCCGAGAAGGGGGAGGTGCCCAACGTGCGGTTTCCCGCCATGCATGGGCAAACATAGGGGACGCCAAGGGCCACTGTCGGCGCCATTCTTCTCCACTCTCCTCCATGGAAGGAGGTGGATATTCATACTACATACCGTATTTGAACTGACTAATTGGGAGTGAATCTATGGCTATCTCGTGAAGGCAATTGCTGCACTTGACCATTCAGGATACAAGCATATACCTATACCTTTTTCTGTGAGTACCTTTAAATCATTGGTCCGGTTTTCTATCTCATATTCCTGAGTAGGGATGATCGAACTTTTGAAAAGTTCGGTTCGACCAGAACACCCGAATTTCCCGAAAGTTTGGTTCGGATTCCAGAACCCCATTGAAATCAATGAGACCCGAAATTCTGGAATCAAAAAACACAATTTTGAAGCCCTAAAACCCAATAAATGCCCCTAAAAAGTGCCTAGGGTTCTGGGTCATGCCCCAGGGACTATTAATCACACAAAAAAAGTTCTTAAAAATTGTCATTTTTGATAGAGAGACAATTATTGAAAAAATTATTGAAAAAAAAAAAAGAGATTTCTTTGGATTTAGTGTCTGGGGGGGGGGGGGGGTCTAAAAAGTGTACCTGTGAAGTTTCAGCTCTGTAGCATGTCCAGAACCAGAAAAAAAGTTTGTTTGTATTAGAATTAATATAGAACAGGGATATGGCTCTGCTATTTTCACACCTTGCCGGTTTTGTAGCAAGCGTTTTTTTTGAGCATTTTTTGGGGGTCTTTGGAGGCAGGCATAACATCAGAACTTCTGTGTAGGGGTATATATACACACACACACATGTATGTATATATACACATACACATATATAGGTGTGAAAGTAGCAGAACACTATGATTGCACTAATGAACTAATTAACACCCATATGGCTTCTCTGCTATAACACCTATATGTGTGTATGTGTATAAATACATATAAGTGTGTGTGTATATATACCCCTATACAGAAGTTCAGATGTTTTGCCTGCCTCCAAAGACCCCAAAAAATGCCCAAAAAAAACTCCTGCTGCAAAAACACACCTGGGCGTTTTTGTAGCTGGCATTTTTTTGGGGTCTTTGGATGTTATGCCTGCCTCCAAAGACGCCCAAAAAATGGCCAAAAAAACGCCAGCTACAAAAACACCCAGGTGTGTTTTTGCAGCAGGCGTTTTTTTTTGGCCATATTTTTGGGGTCTTTGGAGGCAGGCAAAACATCTGAACTTCTGTATAGGGGTATATATACACACACACTTATATGTATTTATACACATACACACACATAGGTGTTATAGCAGAGAAGCCATATGGGTGTTAATTATTTCATTAGCGCAAGCATAGTGTTCTGCTACTTTCACACCTATATATGTGAATGTGTATATATACATACATACATGTGTGTGTGTATATACCCCTACACAGAAGTTCAGATGTCATGCCTGACTCCAAACCAGTGTTAATTTTGGCAGCAAATTTCAATTTGGTTTTAGTCTTAGTCTTAGGACTAAAATGGCATTTTAGTTTTGGTCTCATTTTAGTCTTCTGCAAGTGTTTTAGTTTTAGTCGTATTTAGTCGACTAAAATGTCCTACATTTTAGTCGACTAAAACTAATTTTAATCATCTATAATCGAATGGGTGTAGTTCAATTGTAATTTGTAATGCATTATTTAAGCATTTCTCTACAATTTCCAAACTCATTATATACTAGTGCTGGTCCTGGAGTGAAAAATCGAATATGTTATTATTTATGGTGGTATTAAGCTTTCAGCATGCACCAGTGTTAATTTTGGCAGCAAATTTAGATTTAGTTATAGCCTTTTGACTAAAATGCCATTTTAGTTTTAGTCGTATTTTTAGTCTTAAGACTAAAATGCAATTTTAGTTTTAGTCGTATTTTAGTCATCTGAATTGTTTTAGTTTTAGTCGTATTTTAGTCGACTAAAATTGTGTTAACTTAGTCGACGAAAACTTTTTAGACGGTTTTAGCCGACGAAATTAACACTGCTCCAAACATGTCCTCAAAAAAGCCCTATAAACGCCTGCAGCAAAAAGCAGGGTGACAGGGGCGAAGCCATATCCCTGTTCTATAAGTGTTCTAAGAGAAACAATCTTTTCTCTATAGCGGTCACCCTGACATGGAAGGGTTTTGTCACCCTGCCATAGCAGTCAGAGTCAGTTAACCCTACACTACACTACGGTCCCCTTACACTTAACACTTTCCCTACAGAAACTAGATTATTAAATCTAACTATAGTGGAAAATAGTACCCTAACTACACTAGATATCCCTTTCCTCACACTAATAATTGCTAAATGACACTTTGAAGCAGAACTGCTTCCACTCTCTTCCACGTCCCTGTATTACAATGCTAGGAATTTGGCAGGGCTATCTTATATACTGGGGGGCGTATTCACTGACTTTTACTGATGGTTCTGGTCTAATCACGGGCTTTTCCTGTCCCATTGCATTTTGGTCAGTTCTGGTTGCCGAATTCCAAACTTTTTCAGCAAAAAGTTCGGAATTCGGCCGAACCTCGAACAGTCAATGTTTGGGTCGAACCGATGGTCAACCCGAACCGTTCGATCATCCCTATTCCTGAGTGCTATGCAGGCTTTGCTGGGAGTGGCCATCTTGATTCCTTTTAGACTACCAGACAATATTTTTTCTCTCCCATTTGTCAGAATACCAATTTTGCATTTTTTTCTTTGTTTTAAGGCACCACAACTTTCTTGGGATACCTTGAACCTCACACCTCTTGGCCCTACTGGGATTAGGAGCTCATCCATCATATTGGGTGTGGATTGGCATTTGGCTTCTCCCTCCCCTCTCCTTGTTTGAGTCCACTACGGTATTTGGATTTTGACCTTTTCTTTGAAGAAAATATTGATGAATCATGCTAAGACAAGAAGCCTGGTGGGTAATAGCTTATGTGCTAGTGTGTGGAGGATTCACGTCTATTACCACTCTTTGTCAATCAGTGATGTAATACATATATATTTTTCTTTTTTTTTTTTGTGTGTTCTTTTTCTATTTGTTTAGATAGGGGATTACAACGTGTATACATCCCTGATGAAGATTTGAACTCAAAGTTCGCCAATTATTTTGAAACGTTTTGGATTCACCACTCTCCCCACTTGGGGGCTCCCTCCCCATGGTGGGAGTCATGTTTCCCCTTCTCTCCTTTTTGTGAATATTTTTAATTGAGTAATACATGTGGTTCTACCTGCTCATGGTCAACTGTGGTATCTTCCAGTTTGACCATATGACCAGGACCAGATTATGTGGTTATTTATGTCTGCATCATTATGATTTTAACTAGTTTCTAATAAACATTTATATTTTTAGATATATTCCTGTTTTTTTCTTTTGATTGCCTTAAAAACCCCCCCTTTAAGAGGAGAACAATCAATATGTATTACAAAGTGGATGTCTTAGCAATCCAGGAGACACACTTTAAACTTGATCATGCCCCTCGTTGTTCTCATAAAGATTACCCCCATGTTTTTCAGTCCTCTGCGCAGTAAAAAAAGAGGGGGGTCCTACTGGCCATTAGCGGATCTGTTTCTTTCACCGATACCAGGGTGGTGTTGGACACAGACGGCCGCTATATCATTCTTAATTGTACCATTGACCACTGTCTATACACAATAGTTAATGTATATGCTCCAAACACGCATCAACTGCGATTCTTGCGTAAACTGTGTTCAAAGCTCAACAAACTTAAGTCTGGTAGGTTGATTGTATGTGGAGATTTTAATTTGGTAGCGCACCACGCCATGGACTCCTCATCTAGAGGACAATCCTCCGCACCAACTCTTGCGGCCCCTGACCACTCAGAGGGGCTCCATGACGTGTGGCGATACCAACACGAAGAGGAAAGGGACTACTCATTTTTCTCCGCCTGCCATAACTCCTATACAAGAATAGATATGTTCTTAGTTGACACGCAAACATTGCCTCATGTTCTTCATGCCTCCATTTCCCCCATTATGTGGTCAGACCACGTTGCCATTCATATGTCCTTATCCGTAAGCCCTGCCTCCCCATCTACCTTCATATGGCATTGCAACAACTCCATCCTATCTGATCCAGACTCCCTCAAATTTTTAAAATCCCAAATACGCAATTTTTTTTGCACTAATGACACTCCCGACATTGACCCTGCCACGTTGTGGAACACGCACAAGGCCTTCGCCAGAGGCATTCTTATCCAATTAGGTTCCAGATTGAAAATTAAATTCCAAAGCAAAATGGATACACTTATCAAAAACATTCAATCCCTGGATGAAATGAACAAAACTACACCCTCCCCGTCCAATGCTTCTAAACTGTGCTCCCTTCGCTCGGACCTTCGTAGACTTTTGACTGAACGTCATGACAATATGTTGGCACGCTTGCACATGCAGTACTACTCAGCCCACAATAAGGCGGGCACATTTTTGGCCTCCAGGCTCAAAGCAAGGAGAGTAAAAACTAAGATTGAATCCATTACACACCCTCACACTGGTGTTAAACTTAGTCACACCCAAGAGATATCTGACGCCTTCGTGGAATACTATAGTTCTCTTTATAATCTTAAGCTAGACGCAGACACCCCTCAACCCACAGACGCAGCCATCAAAAACTTCCTCCAGCAAATAAGCCTCCCGACTTTAACAGCAGACTCTTTGGCACAACTGAACAGGCCTTTTTCCCCTCAAGAATTGGCCGACACACTCACAGCCCTGCCCTTGAACAAATCTCCAGGCCCCGTCATATCACTAATGAATACTATCGCTCCCTTCAAGAACTCCTATCGCCATACCTCTTAAAACTCTTTTCCAACGCGGTTACAACTGGCTCCCTACCACCCGAAATGCTACAAGCGAACATCACTACCCTCCCCAAGCCAGGCAAACCCCCTACCACTCCTGCCAACTTCAGACCCATTTCACTATTGAACAATGATGTAAAAATCTACGCCAAACTCATCGCCAATAGACTAGCTTTGATATTGCTATCTCTAATTGGGGGGATCAGATGGGATTTATTAAGGGCAGGCAAGCTCCCGATGCCACAAGAAGGGTCGTCAACTGCTCCTTTCTATAAATGCAGAAAAGGTGTTTGACCGCATTCACTGGGGATATATGAGAGCCGTCTTAGAGAAATTTGGTTTTTCTGGCCCGATCCTCTCAGCCATTTTGACTCTCTACATCGCACCAAAGTACTATCGGCGGGCACCTTATCCAAAGCCTTTCCCATAACAAACGGTACACGACAGGGCTGCCCACTATCGCCTCTAATTTTTAACCTGATGATTGAACCCTTGGCTGAAACATTTTGACACAACCCCCTGGTTTCAGGTTATAAATTCCAACGCTCCCACCACATTATTACGCTATTCGCGGATGACGTTATCCTCAGCCTCATTAATCCCATCGAGTCCCTTCCGGCAGCCCACCAAATTCTCCAAACTTTTAGTACCATCTCATACTTTAATGCCAATTTCAGTGAATCTGTAATCCTCAATATGGATATACATGCATCTACACTCTCACACCTCAAAAAGCAATTACTATACGTGTGGACCACGCAAGAATTACAATATTTGGGCATTCAACTGACATTCCCGACTTCTAGACTGCTGGCCTCCAACATGCGACCCCTCATGACCTCCATATCAGCGGACATTGCTAAACTTAGAAAGACTGAACTGTCATGGACCGGCAGAACAGCCCCTCAAAATGGTATGTCTCCCCAAAATATTACATCTTTCGCACTCTTCCAATCTACATACTCAAACAATATATTAACCCAATTACTAAACTACTCCGCACATTTATCTGGCAGAGGAAAAGGGCAAGATGTGCATATACACATATGGTACGACATAAATCAGTGGGTGGCTTGGGACTTCCAGACATTCTGGATTATTACCACGCATCCCGCCTGGCTCCTCTGCAACATTGGTTCACTCAACAAAATATCCTCCCCTGGATCCCTGTAGAATCTACATTATCAAACTCCCACGACCTCCATGCCCTGCTACTGGCAGACATGTGGAAACCTTTAGCCTTACATACACTTCCGATCACCACACAAGCTTCCTTGCAATCCTGGAGACTCCTTGTTGCCCAACTCTCAAAATCCACACTAACCACACTCATCTCCTTACCTATATCCGCCTTAGGTATTCTCCTCCCTTGTGTCCACACTACTAAACTCACCTCGGCAGGTATGCACATGGTATCGCAACTCTTTCACAACAACTCCATCAAAACCTTTGCAATTCTACAACGGGAATTTTCACTTCCCCCAAACCGTCTATATTTACAACAGCATCTTCAGTTTATTATCCAAACATCCCCCACCTGTGATACACCTCCCTACTTCACTATGGAAGTTTCTCACTGACCCACCCTCCAAACCGAAAGGGATCTCCCTTTTCTACAACCTTTTTCTACAAAAAAACACGTTTTACAAGACCTCACATATGAACAAATGGGAAAATGAGCTACAATTATTCTTCTCAGACACACAATGGAAATTGGCACATCACATAAAGTCACTCAGTGCACCACCCACTGGGAACAATTTAAAAAAAATTGTAACCTGATGGTATTTGACTCTATACCGCCTCTCTAAAATATACCCTGCTCACAGCCCGCTCTGTTGGCGTAACTGTGACAAGATAGGAACAATTTTGCACACTTTCTGGTCCTGCAAGGGACTTACCCGTTTCTGGAGAAAGGTCTTTGAGATACTTTCCAACGTCACAGATCTATTAATCAAACCCAATCCAGCCTTGGCTCTCCTCTCCTTAGGTGTTGAAATAATTCCTACTGACATGAAAACGGTATATATCCACACATTGATAGCGGCTAGGACCTTTATTGCAAGATACTGGAAAAAGTCTGTTACCCCTTCTCATTTGGAAGTGATACGTTTAGTAAACATGCAATTCTCCTTGGAAAAGGCATACTATTACTCAATATCCCGTGGGAACAAATTCCACAAGGACTGGCTTATATGGAAGCAAAGTACCTACTTTACACCAGCCTAAGGTGCTCCCACCATTTGACTTCTCTATTTCACATTTTCCTACACTTCCGTAATCCCAATTAATGTTATAGATATTCCTCTTTTGACAACAAGATTTACGATATTTGTTTATGTTCTGTAAAATGCTCCTTCACCAAGCATTGTACTTCAGTTTTTTCTTCTGTTCTGTATTTTTGAAATTACCAATAAAAATTATTGCAAGTAAATCTGGCTATAGTCACAACCAACTAACCATCTCTTGACAAGCAACACTGAGCAGTGCAGATAGTCAGAGGATAGGAGTCAGAGTGATTCAACTCCAAAGCTGTGGTAGATTCTGTGTTAGAGAGAAACACTTGGTGATCAATCTAAAAACAATTTAATAGAGAAAGATACCAAAGAAGCATACCTTGGCAACACTGATTTAAAAATATGGTCTGAGGGACAAATATCAAAGAGATTAAAGGAATCGCTTTCAGATAATTTTTATTGTAATTATTTTTCATTTTTTTATAATGAACACTTATTATTAAGAAAGCATTACATCAGATTTGTTTCTGTTATAGAATATTATTTTTATTTTCTACTAGAAAGAAATCCAAACTGCCTTTCTTCTGTTTGCACCAAAAATATACAATAAAGGGAAGATCTTTAAGCTAATTAATCATGTTTAAGACAGCTGGCTGGTATAAAGTTAAATATATTAAATCATTTCCAGTCATCAGTCAATAAATACATTATTATGATAAGTCGTGTCTTAATATAACACAAATTACTAACGCTATCAGTTTCTTTAAAAAAAATCCTCTATTCTTCTAATACCTTTCCTTTTTTCCAAAATGATGCCAGTGAGAAGTCATTATTTGGCCAGGAACTTGAGGTCATTATTTTTTTGGCATAGAAGTTTGTGTATGTGTGACTCAACATGTCTAACTTCTCAATGCTGTCACACATAGATGAAAGCAGAGACAATACTGTTCAAGCCATGAACTAGATTTGACACTGTGTACACAAGGAACTACAAGTAGGTACTTGTGTCTCCCTGTGAACACTGACAGGTTACAAGGATCTAATCAAAGAAGTAAATGTTACACAGTATGCTTTGGTGCTACTGTAAATAAAGATATCATGGCAATGAGGATTAGCTAAAATTAACCTTAACTTGTCAATAGTCTAATTGAGAAGTACAGTGGCTTTGTGCTTAGCACTTCTACCTAGCATTGGTGTTCCTGGTTTAAATCTTGGTCAAGGCACTGCGTAGAATTTGTATGTTCTTCCGGTGCTTGCATAAGTTTTCTTCTGGCTACTCCAATTTCTTCCACACTCCAAAGATATTCTGGTAGGTTATCTGGCTCCTGTTGTCTTGTTCAAACTGACCCTGTTATGTGTATTCAGGTATGAGGTAGGGACCTTAGATAGTTGATGTTAATGTATGTAAAGCACTGCAGCGATACCCCTGTAATTATGTGTGAACGCTGAAATCTCAGCCTGCATGTACTGTATACAACAAGCAAGGCTCACAAAAATTGGTTATAATGACAAAGTATCGATCTGCTCTGAAAAGGACCGCCAGCACTGAACCAAGGAGGAAGATAAGGACCATGCTGGAGCATAGAGAGGGTAAGTGGCAGTGGCGTACCTAGCATATCTTTCACTTGGGGGTGATTATTTTATAAACACCCCAATAAAAATGATCTGAAGTAATAAAGAGGTGCACTCAGCATGCCAAACTCTGGGTGTAACCAGATTCTGCTAACAGTGTGAGGGGCTTAAACGGGTATAATTAAAAAAAAAAAAAAACTGAACCCTATTCAACATATGCACACATATGACACAGTCTTTTTACCCACAAATATCCTTTATTGACTTGCCACAAGCAAGCATGTAACATGCACTTACAATACTCAGCACACACATTTCTAAAAAATAATGCATTTTGTTTCCTTTACCTATGCTTTTATACATACAACCTACCCTTAAAGAAAAATCTAGGGAGTAATGATGTTAGAGTGCAATGGCTATGAGTATAAAATGTAACACACAGTGTCTATAATTCAGGGTTCAGGAATGCATAACACACAGAGTGAAGGGGAGAGGAGGGCATAACGGAGAGTACAAGGGTTAGAAGTGTGTAGCGTACACGTCACTTTACAAAATACAGCAAAATATTACCTCCTCTTCCCAGTACAAATTACCCCCCCCCCCCCAAAGTCCATATACCCCATAGTACAGATTCAGATTTCCCCTAACATAAATCCCCCTTACCAGCCCACCCCTCTGGTTAGACTTCACCAGTACAGACTCACCCAGGACAAACACACCACTCAATACAGATTCCCCCTCCCCCCTCAACTCATTATAGACCCCTCAGTAGAGACCTCTCAGTACAGACACCCCCCAGCACAGACCTATTAGTACACCCCCAGTACAGAGTTCTCCTTTCAAACACTCCCCCACTTTCCAATACGGACCTCCAGGAAAGGACACCCCTACCTAAACTTACTCACCAGGCAGAGAAGCAGACCAGACCACAAGCGCTTTGAGATCACTTCTTACAGTATCTCACAAAAGTGAGTACACCCCTCACATTTTTGTAAATATTTTAATATATCTTTTCATGTGACAACACTGAAGAAAGAACACTTTGCTACAATGTAAAGTAGTGAGTGTACAGCTTGTATAACAGTGTAAATTTGCTGTCCCCTCAAAATAACTCAACACACAGCCATTGATGTCTAAACCGCTAGCAACAAAAGTGAGTACATCCCTAAGTTAAAATGTCCAAATTGAGCCCAAAGTGTCAATATTTTGTGTAGCCACCATTATTTTCCAGCACTGCCTTAACCCTCTTGGGCATGGAGTTCACCAGAGCTTCACATGTTACCACGGGAGTCCTCTTCCTCTCCTCCATAATGACATCACAGAGCTGGGGGATGTTAGAGACATTGTGCTCCTCCACCTTCCATTTGAGGATGCCCCACAGATGCTTAATAGGGTTTAGGTCTGGAGACATGCTTGGTCAGTCCTTCACCTTTACCCTCTGCTTCTTTAGCAAGGCATTGGTCGTCTTGGAGGTGTTTTTGGGGTTCTTTTCATGTTGGCATACTGCCCTGCGGCCCAGTTCCTGAAGGGAGGGGATCATGCTTTTCTTCAGTATGTCACAGTACATGCTGGCATTGATAATTCCCTCAATGAACTGTAGATCCCCAGTTCTGGCACCACTCATGCAGTCCCAGACCATGACACTCCCATCACCATGCTTGACAGTAGGCAAGACACACTTGTCTTTGTACTCCTCACCTGGTTGCTGCTACACACGCTTGACACCATCTTAACCAAATAAGTTTATCTTGGTCTCATCAGACCAGAGGACATGGTTCCAGTAATCTATGTCCTTAGTCTGTTTGTCTTCAGCAAACTGTTTGTGGGCTTTCTTGTGCATCATCTTTGGAAGAGGCTTTCTTCTGGGATGACAGCTATGCAGACCAATTTGATGCAGTTTGCATCAAATGGTCTGAGCACTGATCAGCTGACCCTCCACTCTTTCAACCTCTGCAGCAATTCTGGCAGCACTCATACATCTATTTCCCAAAGACAACTTCTAGATATGACGCTGAGCACGTGCACTCAACCTCTTTGGTTGACCATAGCGAGGCCTGTCCTGAGTGGAACCTGTCCTGTTAAACCACTGTATGGTGTTGGCCACCGTGCTGCAGCTCAGTTTCACGGTCTTTGCATTCTTCATATAGCCTAAGCCATCTTCATGTGGAGCAATCATTTTTTATTTCAGATCCTCAGAGAGTTCTTTGCCATGAGGTGCCATGTTAAACTTCCAGTGACCAGTATGAGAAAGTGAGAGCGATAACACCAAATTTAACGCACCTGCTCCCCATTCACACCTGAGACCTTAACGAGGAATGGCTAATTGGGCCCAATTTGGACATTTTGACTTAGGGGTGTACTCATGCAACCAATAGATTTATTTAAGATGGCTAGCTGGACTGCCAAACTTGAAATTACTCTTAAACATAAAAAAAAACAAAAATCCCACCCACAACATTCACACTCCTAATTACTTTGTTGATACTTACCGAAGCTACCCCTTGCGTCTCAAGAAATCAGCTCAACCCACATTATAGTCAGTGTCATGATGCGTCTGACGCCTCTCTGGCCTCCGAGATTCAAAATGCTTGCTTATCTTTAAACCTATACAAGTCTCTATTATTTACAACTTTCTACTGTTTTTTTTTTTTTTACATTATCTTATCTTTCAGTTAAAATGTATGACCACTGTTATGGTCACGTAACTCAAACATATCAATAGGCCGATGGGCCCATATGGAAATGTTTATCTACCTGTTTTCACCCAGAAATGTAACCTAAGGTGAGGTATGTATAACTCAATCTCCCGTAATGGTGTGCATAAAGAGGTAAAGGATTCCAATGTAGTAGCATGACTAGGAAAAGCATTAAGTGCCATAATGGTGGCTTGAATAGAGGGGTAAGGTGACTCCAAAATGTTTTCACTGTTAAGTGCTGTGAGAAATAAGGATCTTACATTTCCTACATTTATATGCCCACCAAACCATCACCAAAAGTGACTCCGCAAAACTGGTTGGAATTAACAGTAACATTGCCAAGGATGTTTACAGTGGTCACCTTTTATACATGTCAATATATGGCAACATTGCCCTAGTCAGAACATATTACAATTCCCTATTACAATGACAGCATTGTATTTCTTCTTTCTGGGTCATTGATGTCAAAAGAGGAAGAAATTGTCAGCCCATATTACGCTGCAATGTTAGCATCTAGATATCCAGTGGATATGGCTTGATTACTGGAATTCAGGTTGAGCTTTTTGGCTTAGGGGGTACCACTGCATAGTTTATTGAAGGAAAAATGAAGGAAAGAGAGAAATTGGGAGTTTTCAATTGCTGACAGTTCAGCAAAAATTATAACATTTTAAGGCAATTCATTGGAGTCAATGGGAGGGTGAAATTAAGGTGGTCTGAGTGGTTTTCAATGGTGCAATCAACTTTTAATGGTTCATGAGGGTTAAAGAGGCTCCTTTACAATAAGAAAAAAACAAGAGAAATCACTATTTTTGATTAATTTTATACTACTTTTTCCACAGTACTTCTTATTAGGTGCACATCAAAAGTAAGCATATTGTAAGAAAACAAAATCTTAAAATAGGTGTTATGGTGAATGTTAAAGTTAGGGCTGGCACTAAAGTTTATTCGTATTACTGTTAGCATTAGAATCCACAATACTACTAGTTACAGTTAGACATAATGTTAGAGTTAGGGTTAGTGCTAATACTAGAGTTAGGGTTAGTGTTAGCATTAAAGACACCCTCATGCCAGACCATTCACTTCAGCAAAACTTGTACAGTATATTTATACAGTATATATAATATAAATAATTTATATATATATATATATATATATATATATATATATATATATATATATATATATATATATATATATATATATATATATAGAGTACCTATATATATATCAGAGAACCTTAAAGCTGTCACTCAAGTAACATTTTATAATATTCCCCTTTGTTCCCTCCCCCAACAGCTACATCAAAGGGTATGTGGGGAGGTAAGGGGAGCTGGGCCAGCAAGGAATATTTAGAAGAGGACAGAGGGGACAGGGCTAGGTCATGCAGTGAGGGAAGGGACTGTGCTAGGAAATGTATGCTTCTTGAAGAGGTTGAATTCACGAGGAGGTTCAAAGGCACATTGGGAGTGGATAAAAACATGTTTACGGAAAGGAAAAACACTGCATGTAAGCTTTGAAAAAAAGAAAAAAACCTTGATTTGTCTGTGCTTTTATGTTTTAGTTTTTCTTTATTAGTATATCAGTAATCAGCAAATTACAAAATGGAATTACGCAGATCAGTAAAAAAAAAGTATCCAGGCACTAATATAATGCTAGATATTAAGACAATACAGTATAGTTATGTAAAATAATATAATATAAATTTAAAGCCTGGATCCAGCATTGGAAGGCAAATCTTACAAAACAAGAATAACATTATACAACTGGGTTATCAAAACCGTTCAACAGAACTAGAAAACAATGAGGATCATCATGTCAGATGCCGTACCAAAAAGTTTAAGAAACCAGAAGGTGATAGTTTCTGTTAGAGACTTCAGAACCGGATGGCTGGCGCGACTCTCTACAAGGCAACGCATTGAGACACCCACACATGAGGGTAGAGTCACAGCATGTTCGTTTATTTTAGGAAATATCCCGAGCATATACACATTTTGAAACAGAGATATTGATTTTGCAGTAAGGAGTTTGGTTTCCGTATGACTCACAGTCACATGATACTTTTTTTTTGCATATTACATGATTTTGATTATTCCCACAACAAATTTATATTCTCACTTGAAACTATTTCTAGAGTCAGACATATCTGGACAAACAAGATGTTATGACTATGAATCAAGGATAGCTACATGAGAAATAGAGAAAAATATACATATAAAACACCATTTACCCTTCAATCCCCTCTTTTATTATGAATAAGACAAATCCCTTTAACTCACTTGGGCAACAGGCTTGTCCAAGACTAATCATCAGCCTCTTTAATCATTCTGTTAAAGGTTTCCTTAAAAGTGAATACCAAATAGCAATTATACAAGACAGGTATAATCTAAACAATAACACAGACAGCTAGTAGGTAGAAAAACATTCTTACCACTTCACTTTCTGTTGGTGACCACCCTGTAAACACATCATGCCATAAATGATAGGTATCCTGTGACAACTGAGAGGTGGCTGCTGAAAGTTTGCCTCTCATAATTGGTTGTTTTTACTATTGAATGATGCACTGACAAATTATATGTTTTAAGGTGTTGTAAGGATTTACTTTGTTGTTTGAGTATATCTATGATTGGACCTATGGGCAGTAATAAATCACCTATTGAGAGTGCATCTGGTCTACAGTAGATACTTTGAAAGTGTTCTGTAACCCCTTCTAATACATAGACCTGACCATGCCAATACAAAAGTGAGATATTGTGTATGCAGCCTGAGAAGGGCAAATAATTACCCACTTCAGTTATGTGTACTTCTATTTTGATGGGCAAACATACCTGTTGTGGGCCAACTTCCATAAAAGCATTGTACCCTTGGGGATACAAGGTCCAGGTACACATGTTAACATCTGTCCTGGTCTCCTGGACAGTAAACAAGGTTCAAATACTGGAGACCTGTGTGTGCAAATGAGACCCTTGTCTGTTTTTTGACAATCATCCAAACTGTAGGTACTATTTGAGCCTAAAACTATAAGATATGTCATACTTTGGTTCCCACCATGTAATAGTGTGAGTGATTACATCTGGCATAGGAATAGGGAGAGTAAAGAATTTACATTTGATGACTCCATTATCTTTAGGAATAAACACCTTATAATGTCCTATACAATAAAACCTAGATATGTTGCTAAATATCTTGGTATGGCACACTGACCTGAGGGAAAAACATTACCCAATAATCCATAGCAATTTTGAAAAAGGACTTCAGCTGTCTTATACCTGGGGACGTGAGTCTATTTTCCAGCATATTTCTTTGTTGACTCATCCAAAGGAACCTTACAGCACAGAGCACACCTAGTCCAATTTGCAAGACCCTTGGTCAAGTCACCTATTAGCACAGTCAATTTACCCAGTCGAGTCACCATCGATTTGTCTAAGTTAAATTTAGCTATTTGAGGTACTATTAGTGTGGGGCTCCAATCTCTTATTATGGGAAGAGCATCCACACTATCCTTTCCTGCAGCTGCAATTTTATTTCTGACAGTTTCTAAATCAATACCATTCAGGACCCAGAGAGTAGTTCCTGTTCCTCCTAGGAGTGTGTCATACCAGGCTCTCTTCTTTCTACTATGTGAACTAGGGTTACAAGTAAATATTTTGGGTGTGTAATGTTATATGTTACTTAAATCTCTTGATTGTATAACGAAGTGTTAGTACAGGTACTAGCTATAGGTACATGAGTGTTATTGTTAACCTTAGGGGTCAAATACTTGGTACATATATATGCAACACCAAAATACGTTTGATTAGTGATTTCTGAATCATTTGTTATCAGTATGCTGGAATCTATGGACCAATCTATGGAAGACCCGGTTCATTTCGTTTTTTAAATCTCATCTTACTTCTAGCCTCTCTTACAAACGAAGGGGAAGACAGTGGGTGGGTATGCTTCCATCTCTTTCCAATGATAGGAGGTCAGATTACTTGTAAAATTCTGTGGAATCATTTGTGAACAACACAATTACTCCTGGTCTTACACCTGTTTAGAACACTATACGGTCAAGGGGTACTGCAGCATTTATAACTACACAGGAAGCATTGGGCAAACAAGTAGAGATGGCCTTGCGGTTCGCCCGGCGGTCGGTTCGCGGCAAATTTTGCTTGTTCGCAACCCGCCAATTTTGCGAACACATGGCGTTGTTCGCGGCGGCCATATTAGTTTACATTGGGGAGAACTTTGACCCATGACAATGTCCGTCAGGTGGAACGGGACAGCCAATTGAAACATTTCAGCACATGGACATGCCCCCTACCTTATAAATAGACCAGAGCTAGCAGCCATTTCACATTCTGCTTTTTGTCAGCGTAGGGAGAGGTCTGCTGTGTTCATCAGGGAGAGATTGCCAGTGACACAAATAGCTCTGTTAAGATCCACAAAAGTCCTTTTCAGGGCTGGTATTTGGTATAGGTCTACTACAGTCTCTTTTCAGTTTAGGGACAGGTATGCTGTGTTCATCAGGGACAGATTGGCAGTGACACAAATCGCTCCGTTAAGATCCCCAAAAGTCCTTTTGAGGGCTAGTATTTGGTATAGGTCTGCAGTCTCTTTTCAGTTTAGGGACAGGTATGTTGTGATTATCAGGGACAGATCGGCTGCAGTCTCTTTTTAGTGTAGGGACAGGTATGTTGTGTTCATCAGGGACAGATCGGCAGTGACACAAATCACTCTGTTAAGGTCCACAAAAGTCATTTTAAGGGCTGCTATTTATTTGGTATAGGTGTACAGTCTTTTGTCAGTGTAGGAACAGGTATGTTGTGTGTGCACCAGGGACAGATCGGCAGTGACACAAATCGCTCTGTTAAGGTCCACAAAAGTAATTTTAAGGGCTGCTATTTGGTATAGGTGTGCAGTGCACTATATAGGCATGTAATCGACGTATAATATACTTTGTAATATAGAAAGCATATTATAGTGGGTTTGTATTGTGCACTGTGCAGCATTGTGACTGATGTGTTGAGCGTTGCTGCAGCAATAGTACAAACAGTGACAAAAGCACTTTTAATGTATTATAACTGGAGTGATAGACTAGTGTCCCCCCAATACCACATATTGAAGTGGGGTGTTATTTAACAGTATACTTTTCTAAGAGTGTATTGTAGTCCTGCAAACATTTAGCCTCTTTTGCTGAGTTAAACGTGCTACACACAGTGACAACAGTTACTGGTCAATTATTTTTAGAACTGGTGTGATAAAACTGTGGCCCCCCCAATACCACATATTGAAGTGGATTGTTATCTGAGTATACTTTCATAAGTGTATTTGTGTCCTGCAACAATATTGCCTCTTTTGCTGTGTTAACTCTGATACACACAGTGCCAAACTCCCTGGCCAATTTTTTGAACAACTGGTGTGATAAACCAGTGGCCCCCCAATACCACATATTGAAGTGGGGTGTCACCTGAGTATACTCTAATAAGTGTATTTGTGTCCTGCAACAATATTGCCTCTTTTGCTATGTTAACAGGATGGGATCAGTAGTTCTATATCAGTTTTTGCAGATGACACAAAATTGGGCAGGGCAATAACTGCACAGCTTGAAGCAGATATCCTACAGAATGACCTGGACAAAATAACAGAGTGGGCAAGACATGGCAAATTAGGTTTAATGTGGAGAAGTGTAAGGTTTTGCACTTGGGGACTAAAAACATAAAAGCACAATACACTTTAGGGGGGAACCTTTGGGGGAATCAAAAATGGAGAAAGATCTGGGAGTCATGGTAGAGGATAGACTAGGCAATAGCATGCAATGTCAAGCGGCAGCTGCCAAAGCCGGCAGAATATTAGCATGCATAAAGAAAGTGATGTATTCCAGAGATAAGACTATAATCCTTCCACTTTATAAAACTCTGGTCCGACCACATCAGGAGTATTCTGTCCAGTTCTGGTCACCAGTCCTCAGGAGGGATGTGTTGGAGCTGGAGAGAGTCCAGAGAAGGGCAACTAAACTAATTAGGGGATTGGAGGACCTTAACTATGAAGAGCAACTGCAACCGCTTGATTTATTCTCCCTGGAGAAGTGACGCGTGAGAGGGGACATGATAGCAATTTATAAATATCTCAATGGTGATCTCAGCATAGAAAAAAAGCTATTCAGTCGAAAGGATTGCATGAGGACTCTAGGTCATGCGACGTGATTAGAGGAGAAGCGTTTTAACCTCAGGCAACGTGGGGGGTTCTTTACTGTTAGGGCTACAAGATTGGGGAATTCTCTACCACAAGAGGTGGTTTCTGCGGGAAGTATGGTGGCTTTCAAAAGACTCTTAGATGTACATCTCAAGGAGAAGAACATTCAGGGGTATGAGAGATAATTACAGCCACACACACCTACACAGGTTGAACTGGATGGGCTATTGTCTTTATTCAACCTTGCCTACTATCTAACAATCAATTCAACTCTGATACACACAGTGCCAAACTCACTGGCCAATTTTTTGAACAACTGGTGTGATAAACCAGTGGCCCCCCAATACCACGTATTGAAATGGGGTGCTATTTACCAGTATACTTTTCTAAGAGTGTGTTTTAGTCCTGCAAAAATTTGGCCTCTTTTGCTGTGTTAACTGTGCTACACACAGTAACAACAGTTACTGGCCAATTATTTGTAGAACTAGTGTGAGAAAATTGTGGCCCCCCAATACCACAGATTGAAGCGGGTTGTTATATACCTTTTTCCAGATATACTTCGATTCTCTAGAGACTTTTGTCATAGGGTAATTTAACCACCTCCCACCCGGGCCATTGTACATATACGGGCGGGTGGGAGTCTCGTCCTTCTGATCGGACGTTCCGGAACGTCCTTCAGAAGGAGAGAGATCGCGCCGCTGCGGGCACGCGCTGCGGGCACGCGCAGCAGCGCGATCTCGATGTGCCTGTGTCCCTAGGACACAGAGCAACAAGACTTGGCAGGAGGGCCCTGTGATTGGCCCTCCTGATCACATGACGGCTGTGTCCAATCACAGCCATCATGTAATGTCAATACAGCCGTTGTAACGGCTTTGATCTCTTCTCCTCCTGACAGATCCTGTCAGTGAGGAGAAGAGGAGAGGATCGGTGCTGCAGCTGGGGTGATCAGTGAGTATTTCTAATTACTCACTGATCACAGGGGGGATCTGTGCTGGTAATCAGATGATTGATTACCAGTGCAGCCCTGGGGGGAGGGGGTGCCACTAGAGCCACCAGGGATGCCCACCCATGACCACCAGGGATGCCCACCATGGCCACCAGGGATGGCAAACAGGGCTCAGAGAGCCTGCCAGTGGTGCCCCCTATCAGTGCTGCCCACCAATACCATCTATCAGTGCTGCCCACCAGTGCCCGTTATTGCCATCTATCAGTGCTGCCCACCAGTGCCCATTATTGCCCACCAGTGCTGCCTATCAGTGTCCATCAGTGCCCCCCATCAGTGCCGATCAGTGCCACCCATCAATGCCACCTATCAGTGCCGCCTATCAGTGCCGTCTATCAGTGCCCATCAGTGCCCATCAGTGCCGCCGATCAGTGCCCATCAGCGCTGCCTATCAGTGCCCACCAATGCTGCATATCAGTGCTATCTATCAGAGCCACATATCAGTGCCCATCAGTGCTGCATATCAGTGCTACCTATCAGTGCCCATCAGTGCTGCATATCAGTGCCACCCCATCAGTGCCACCCCATCAGGGTCTCCTCATCAGTGCCTGTCAGTGCGGCGTCATCAGTGCTCATCAGTGCAGGAAAAAACGTATCTATTTACAAAATTTTATAACCTAAACAAAAAAACTTTTTTTTTTTTTCAAACTTTTCGGTCTTTTTTTATTTGTGCACCAAAAAAGAAAAAAACAGGCGGTGATCAAATACCACGAAAAGAAAGCTCTATTTGTGGGGAAAAAATGACACAAATTTGGTTTAGGTACAGTGTTGCATGACCGCGCAATTGTCATTCAAAATGCAACAGCGTTAAAAGATGAAAATTGGTCTGGGAAGGAAGGGGGTTTAAGTGCCCAGTATTGAGGTGGTTAAAGTCAACGCATAAGTCGCGGTAAGCCCAACACTCACCTAGGTACGACTGCCTTGGCACCTGAACTCCCATCACCGAGTCAAGTGGGAGCAACACCATCAGAACCCACAAAGCCACACTCCAGGCTCTCACCGTTCAGCCTCTTCTCCTTCTCCTCTCTCCTCACAATTGTCCTCCACTCCACCTTCCATGATGCCGTCGTCACGTTGTTTTGGAAAAAGGCAGGCTTCAGTGGCCCAAATGTTGGAGCGGAAAAAAATGATGATGCTGGATAACCCTCTTGCCCAACGTTTGACTGCTGACTTTTTGGAACTGATAGCCCGCCAACTACTGCCATAACAACGGGTGGACTCAGAGGCCTTTCGCAAATTTGTGGCCATTGGAACACCACAATGGAAGGTCCCAGGCAGGAAATATTTCTCGCAGAAGGGCATTCCAGAGCTGAATGGCCATGTTCAGCAGCAAGAGAATGTATTTCTCGCACACAGTGTCTGTGCCAAGATACATCTGACCACAGACACATGGTCTAGCAAACACAGGCAGGGAAGGTATATCACTTTTACTGCCCACTGGGTGAACCTTCTGACGGCCGTCACGGATTGCATGCAGGCCTGCCTCCTCTTCTCCTCCTTCTCCTCCTCCTCGGCTGACTCCTCCTTTCCGCTGCTACCGTCTCTTCCACTGCGCCGCCCAAGATCCCCAGAACCTATTCCACATGCCAGGTGAGACGTTGCCATGCTGTGCTGCGTCTGTTGTGCCTGGAAGCAAAGAGCTACACTGGTCCTGCGCTCCTTTCAGCTTTGCGTTCACAGGCAGATCAGTGGCTGACACCGCTGAATTTGACAGTTGGTAAAGTGGTGTGGGACAATAGTGCCAATCTGCTGAGCTCGCTGAAACAGGGCAAAATAACACACGTGCCATGCATGGCACACGTCCTGAACTTGGTCATGCAGCGATTTGTTGCCAAATACCCTGGGGTCCAGGACGTCTTGCGGCAGCCCAGGAAAATCTCGGGCCATTTCAGAAGATCTTACACAGCCATGGTTCGCCTTGCTGACATTCAGCGGCGACACAACCTGCCAGTCAGGCGTCTTATTTGTGTCTGCCCGACGCGATGGAACTCAATGTTGCATATGCTTGATGGGCTGCTCCAGCAGAAACGTGCAGTTAATGACTACCTGTACGAACTCTGCGGCAGGACAGGTTCTGGGGAGCTTGGGTTTTTTTCACCTCTCCAGTGGATGCTCATGCAGGACGTATGCAGACTTCTGCGGCCATTCGATGAGATCACCAAACTGGTCAGTCATGGCCAGGGCGCCATCAGTGACATCGTACCTCACGCCTTCTTCCTGGAGCGTGCATTGCATCGTGTCATTGATCAAACCATTGAGGAGCAGGAGCAGGAAGAGGAGGAAGTCGCAATGTTGGATGAATTCCCAGTGGGTGCTACTCCATCTGAGACAAGTCAACAACAGGAGTCTGAAGAGGAGTCAGAGGAGGATGGTGCCGGGGCAGATGAGGAGGAGCAAGAAGAGCATGCTTTAAACCTTTCTGGGATCCCTGGTGTTATCTGTGGATTGGGGGAGGAGAACGAGGACGACATTATCCTTGATGATGAGCTGGAGCCAGGCCACTACACCGCTTCCAGTTTAGTGCGAATGAGGGCCTTCATGCTCCAATGTTTTAAGGGGGACCCCTGTATAAAAATCATAAAGGGCAAGGACCAGTACTGGGTGGCAACATACTTAGACCCCCGGTACAAACAAAAAATAGCGGAAATGTTACCAGCATCACAGAGGGCAGTCAGAATGTAGCACTTCCAGACCTTGCTGCGAGAAATGCTGCATTCTGCTTTTGCATGAGCTGGAAAAGTAATTTCCAGTCAAAGAGAGACAGTTGCGGGTAGCAATCCAACAGCGCCTGCAAGAAGAGGCTGTTTAAAGATGTCTTGGTCACTTCAGATATGAAATCCTTCTTTCAGCCGAACCATCAACAGCTGTACTCGGGATCCAGCATCAGGGAACACCTAGACTGTCAGGTGTCCGACTACATCGGGTTAACGGCCGATGTGGATGCTCTGAGGAGTGATGAACCCCTAGACTACTGGGTGGGCAGGCTTGACCTCTGGCCAGAGCTTGCACAATTTGCAATGGAACTGTTGGCTTGCCCCCCGTCCAGTGTCCTGTCCGAAAGGACATTCAGCACAGCAGGGGGGATCGTGACCAATAAGCGCACTTGCCTAGCTCATGACAGTGCAGACTACCTCACATTTATAAAAATGAATGAGGCATGGATCTCTGAGGAATTCAACACATGTGACCAGTAAACCATGTTTCATTGAAATTCCTCATGACAGGCCACAAATATATGTCAGACCGCCATCCACCCACAACAATTCCTGGTCCCTGTCTTCGCTATATACAGCGGCATAAAAGGCATTTCATGTCCATCGAATGCCTAATTTTTGGGGCCTTTTATGGCCGACAATTATTTTTTCTTTCAATGCCTATTGAACCTTTAGCCACAGAATACTATTGTCTTAGCTTTCAGGTAAACCCATGTGGGCAAATTTTTGGGGCCTTTTATGGCCGACACTTACTTATTTATCCTGTGAATGCCTAATGTACCTTCAGCCACAGAATACTACGTTCTTTGCTGACAGGTAAACCCATGTGGGCTAATTTTTGGGGCCTATACTGGATGACACTTACTTCTGTATCCTGTGAATGCCTAATGTACATCCAGCCAAAAAATACTACGTTCTTAGCTGTCAGGTAAACCCATGTGAGCTAAATTTTGGGGCCTATACTGGCCGACACTTACTTCTTTATCCTGTGAATGCCTAATGTACCTCCAGCCACAGAAAACAGCATTCTTTGCTGACAGGTAAACCCACGTGGGCTAATTTCTGGGGCCTACACTGGCCGACACTTACTTCTATATCCTGTGAATGCCTTATGTTCCTCCAGACACCAAATACTACATTCTTAGCTGTCAGGTAAACTCATGTGGGCTAATTTTTGGGGCCTATACTGGCCGACACTTACTTCTGTATCCTGTGAATGCCTAATGTACCTCCAGCCACCAAATACTACGTTCCTTGCTGTCAGGTAAACCCATGTGGGCTATTTTTTGGGGCCAATAATGGCCGACAGTTACTTCTGTATCCTGTGAATGCCTAATGTACCTCCAGCCACCAAATACTACATTCTTAGCTGTCAGCTAAACCCATGTGGGCTAATTTTTGGGGCCTATGCTGGCCGACAGTTACTTCTGTATCCTGTGAGTGCCTAATGTACCTCCAGCCACCAAATACTACGTTCTTTGCTGACAGGTAAACCCATGTGGGCTAATTTTTGGGGCCTATACTGGCCAACAATTACTTCTGTATCCTATGAATGCCTAATTAACCACCAGCCACCAAATACTACGTTCTTTACTGTCAGCTAAACCCATGTGGGCTAATTTTTGGGGCCTATACTGGCCGACACTTACTTCTGTATCCTGTGAATGCCTAATGTACCTCCAGCCACCAAATACTACATTCTTAGCTGTCAGGTAAATGCATGTGGGCTAATTTTTGGGGCCTATCCTGGCCGGCACTTACTTCTGTATCCTGTGAATGCCTAATGTACCTCCAGCCACATAATACAACGTTGTTTGCTGAAAGGCAAACCCATGTGGGCTAATTTTTGGGGCCTATACTGGCCGACACTTACTTCTGTATCCTGTGAATGCCTAATGTACCTCCAGTCACCAAATACTACGTTCCTTGCTGTCAGGTAAACCCATGTGGGCTAATTTTTGGGGCCTATACTGGCCAACAATTACTTCTGTATCCTATGAATGCCTAATTAACCACCAGCCACCAAATACTACGTTCTTTACTGTCAGCTAAACCCATGTGGGCTAATTTTTGGGGCCTATACTGGCCGACACTTACTTCTGTATCCTGTGAATGCCTAATGTACCTCCAGCCACCAAATACTACATTCTTAGCTGTCAGGTAAATGCATGTAGGCTAATTTTTGGGGCCTATCCTGGCCGACACTTACTTCTTTATCCTGTGAATGCCTAATGTACCTCCAGCCACAGAATACAACCTTCTTTGCTGACAGGTAAACCCATGTGGGATAATTTTTGGAGCCTATACTGGCCGACACTTACTTCTGTATCCTATGAATGCCTAATGTACCTCCAGCCACATAATACAACGTTGTTTGCTGTCAGGTAAACCCATGTGGGCAAATTTTTGGGGCCTATACTGGCCAACACTCACTTGTTTTTCCTGTGAATGCCTTATGTACCTCCAGCCACTAAATTCTACGTTCTTTGCTGACAGGTGAACCCATGTGGGCTAATTTTTGGGGCCTATCCTGACCGACACTTACTTCTGTATCCTGTGAATGCCTAATGTACCTCCAGCCACCAAATACTACGTTCCTTGCTGTCAGGTAAACCCATGTGGGCTATTTTTTGGGGCCAATAATGGCCGACAGTTACTTCTGTATCCTGTGAATGCCTAATGTACCTCCAGCCACCAAATACTACATTCTTAGCTGTCAGCTAAACCCATGTGGGCTAATTTTTGGGGCCTATGCTGGCCGACAGTTACTTCTGTATCCTGTGAGTGCCTAATGTACCTCCAGCCACCAAATACTACGTTCTTTGCTGACAGGTAAACCCATGTGGGCTAATTTTTGGGGCCTATACTGGCCAACAATTACTTCTGTATCCTATGAATGCCTAATTAACCACCAGCCACCAAATACTACGTTCTTTACTGTCAGCTAAACCCATGTGGGCTAATTTTTGGGGCCTATACTGGCCGACACTTACTTCTGTATCCTGTGAATGCCTAATGTACCTCCAGCCACCAAATACTACATTCTTAGCTGTCAGGTAAATGCATGTGGGCTAATTTTTGGGGCCTATCCTGGCCGGCACTTACTTCTTTATCCTGTGAATGCCTAATGTACCTCCAGCCACATAATACAACGTTGTTTGCTGAAAGGCAAACCCATGTGGGCTAATTTTTGGGGCCTATACTGGCCGACACTTACTTCTGTATCCTGTGAATGCCTAATGTACCTCCAGTCACCAAATACTACGTTCCTTGCTGTCAGGTAAACCCATGTGGGCTAATTTTTGGGGCCTATACTGGCCAACAATTACTTCTGTATCCTATGAATGCCTAATTAACCACCAGCCACCAAATACTACGTTCTTTACTGTCAGCTAAACCCATGTGGGCTAATTTTTGGGGCCTATACTGGCCGACACTTACTTCTGTATCCTGTGAATGCCTAATGTACCTCCAGCCACCAAATACTACATTCTTAGCTGTCAGGTAAATGCATGTGGGCTAATTTTTGGGGCCTATCCTGGCCGACACTTACTTCTTTATCCTGTGAATGCCTAATGTACCTCCAGCCACAGAATACAACGTTCTTTGCTGACAGGTAAACCCATGTGGGATAATTTTTGGAGCCTATACTGGCCGACACTTACTTCTGTATCCTATGAATGCCTAATGTACCTCCAGCCACATAATACAACGTTGTTTGCTGTCAGGTAAACCCATGTGGGCAAATTTTTGGGGCCTATACTGGCCAACACTCACTTGTTTTTCCTGTGAATGCCTTATGTACCTCCAGCCACTAAATTCTACGTTCTTTGCTGACAGGTGAACCCATGTGGGCTAATTTTTGGGGCCTATCCTGACCGACACTTACTTCTGTATCCTTTGAATGCCTAATTTACCTCCAGCCACAGAATACAACGTTCTTAGCTGTCAGGTAAACCCATGTTGGCTAAGTTTTGGGGCCTGGAATGGCCGACACTTACTTCTGTATCCTGTGAATGCCTAATGAACCTTCAGCCACAGAATACTACATTCTTAGCTGTCAGGTAAACCCATGTTGGCTAATTTTTGGGGCCTGGAATGGACAGTCCCATCTTGGTATTATCTCTCTCACTAATATTTTTACTACTGTTTTAGCATCTTCCCTGTTACATGGAAATATTTCTGGCCATTTTGAAAAAGCATCCACAATCACCAACAGGTATTTATGTGTCTTGTCTGTTTTGGGCATGTGTGTAAAGTCAATTTGCAGATGTGCAAAAAGAGCACTAGGTGACAGTAGATGTTCACGTTGTACATGATGTAGAATAGCAATGTTGTTCCTGATACATGTAATGCATATGTGTACATACTCTTTGCACAGACTTGGTAAGTTCTGTATGCAAAAATCCACATTTAAAGCTTTTGCTGTTTATTTTTCCCTTTGTGTCCTATCCCATGACACTGGGAGATAAAAAGTGGGAAACTACTTTGAGGTATGCCTACTCACCCCTCTTTGGCAAAGATTTCTTCAGGGGTCTTTTCCAAACCTTGTCAAGACCAATACTAAAGGTGTTCTGTTGTTGCAAAATTTTGCAGTGACTGTAGCATATGATCCTGTGGTAAAGTTGGAGGAGACAGAGCAACCATTTCTACTGCTCTAAGAACAGACAAAGCGGCCTCTTTTGCAGCCTGATATGCAAGTGTGTTTCCCAAAGACACATGATCCTTTTTGCTGGTGTGTGCCTTGCAGTGTATGATGGCCAACTGTGAGGGTAGCTGAATGGTCAGTTATGAGAGCAGAATGGGAAATAGATTTTTCATCTGCCGCCACAAAACCTCTCTGTTGCCAGATCCTTCAAAAGTCATTGACATTTGAATAAGCATATTTGGGTCCAGTATAAATGTTTACTAGTTGTCCTTTAAAAAGTTGACAGGCCCTTGTTGATGCCACCAACTCCACAGTTGTACAGATGGGACATTAAGTGGTTTAGCTTCCAGAATAATGTCTGAAAGCATGACCACAGCATAACCTACATGATACATGTTGTCATAGGGTCTTGAGCATGAACCATCCACAAAAACATCAACTGCATCTGGGATGGGTTTTGTCAGTAAATCAGGCCTAGGTGAAGATACAGTATGTATGGGCTCTATACAGTCATGTGAATCCATGACCTCATCTCCCTCTCCCTTTCAAACTGAGCATGGCATTCAGAATGCTGCAGTGGAGAGGAGAATGACCTAATATCCATATCTGAGCAGACCTGTGCTGAGTATTCAAATTTTTAAGCAGATGTAATACATGATGTAAATGTGTTTCATGTCCCAGAGTTATTGTGGCAGACATTTTAACCAACATTTCGCAGGCCGCTAGGGCACGCGAAAACGGCAGCATGCCTTGTACTGGAACTGGAACTACTTTGGAAAAGAAAGCTACTGGTCTAAACTTACCTCCATGATCCTGGGCCAAGACGGATGCCATGGTTTTACAGTTGTCCCTCGTTTACAAATGAAAAGGTTTGCAATAATCAGGGAGTCCCAGCCCTGGGGCAGTTACCATTGCAGTTTTCAACCTTGTGTAAGCATATATTTTATCATCATCCCAAGTCACTAGATCTGAAGCTTCTGTCAAAGTGCTTTGTCTGAGTAAATTATCAAAATGGGAAAAGTCAGGTATCCATTGCCAGCAGTAACCAATCATACCTAAAAAAAATGTGTTAATGGGCGTGCCATTCCCACGACAGCTGTAACCATTGCAGAGCTTATTTTGTGTTCCCCTGGATTGAGTGTAAACCCCAAATACTCAACCTGTGGAAGACAGAGCTGGACCTTGGACTGGGAGACTTTGTGACTAGAGATGAACGAACACCTGGATGTTCGGGTTCGACGGGTTCGACCGAACTTGAAAAAAAAGTCCAGGTTCGTGACCCGGACTTAACCCGAACTTTGTCCCGATCCCGAACCCCATTAAAGTCAATGGAGACCCAAACTTTTGAGCACTAAAATTCCTCTAAAACAAACATGGAAAGGGTTAGAGGGCTGCAAATGGCAGCAAAAACATCTAAAGAGCATGGCAAGTGCTCTGCAAACACATGTGGATAGGGAACTAACTTAAAGAACATAAAAAACAGAAAAATAATCATCTTGAATGATGTAGGAGGAGGACGAGGCCCATATGGAGTAGGAGGTTGAGGTGGCGGAAGATATGGGGGTGTAGGTGGAAGCGGCGGTGGAGGAGGAGGAGGACGAGGCCCATATGGAGTAGGAGGTTGAGGTGGCGGTGGATGTGGCGGTGTAGGTGGAAGCGGCGGTGGAGGAGGACGAGGTAGCCAACACTGGTTTTTGTTTTTAATTTTATTTCTTTTTAAATTAGGGTACACCCCAAAAAGAGTGAGAAAGATCAAAAATACATCAATGGCTGGGTAAGGCCGGTATACATGTCTATTCTGCACAAGGTATGGACAAGTCCTGTGGGATCCATGCCTGGTTCATTTTAATGAGCGTGAGCTTGTCCACATTGGCTATGGACAGGCGGCTGCGCTTGTCTGTGATAACGCCCCCAGCCGTGCTAAATACACGTGCAGATAATACACTGGCTGCAGGGCGGGCCAGCACCTCCAAGGCGTAAAGGGCAAGCTCAGGCCATGTGCCCAATTTGGAGACCCAGAAGTTGAAGGGGCAGACCCGTCATTCAGTAGGTCTAGGTGTGTGCACACATACTGCTCCACCATGTTAGTGCTGGGTCGTGGTGCTGCTGGTGGAGCTCCTGTTGCAGCAAGGAAAAGACGTGGTCGATATGTGCCAGCTACACACACAAGTGAAACACCTTTCTCAGCTGTGAGTAGGCGACAGAACCTTACAGCAGTATTTGTCAGGGCCTAATGCGCCTCTACAAGTGTTGAGGCGATAGTAGATTGGGTTGCTGACAGTGCCTCCAGTTCCTTCACATTGTCTCCCACCCAGTCTTCTGCTGAAATGTCAGAGTTGGCACCTGCAGCCGATGTCCATCAATCTTTCACCTCACCACCTTGCAAATCAGCCAAGCAGTGTGAGCCCCAAGTCATGCAGCAGTCTCTTCTTCTTTTTGATGACTCTGTTAGCATGGTTTCCCAGGGCCATCCACCTAGCCCTGCCCCAGAAGTGGAAGAGATTGAGTGCACCGATGCCCAACCACTTATGTCTCAAGATGAGTATATGGGAGGACCATCGCAGCACGTTTCAGATAATGATGAAACACAGGTGCCAACTGCTGCGGAATTCCTAATTGTAGAGACCGACAAGGGTTGCAGGGGTGAAGACTGTGTGGAAGATGATATGAAGGATGATGAGGTCCTCGACCCCACATGGAATGAACGTCATGCAGGTGACCTGAGTAGTTTGGAGGAAGAGGCGGTGGTCGCACAGAACCACCAGCACAGCAGAAGAGGGAAAAGGGTGCAAAAGCGGAGCAGCCGTGCCCTAGACACTACGCCTGCTACTGCCCAACGCAGCAAGGGACCGAGCACACCAAAGCAAGCTTACAGGAGTTGTCTAGCGTGGCAGTTCTTCAGAAAATGTGCTAATGACAGGACATGAGCGGTTTGCACGCTGTGCAATCAGAGCCTGAAGCGAGGCATAAACCTTCTCAACCTGAGCACAACCTGCATGACTAGGCATCTAAGTGCAAAGTACGAGCTGCATTGGAGTAGACACCTCAAAAACCAAGAAAGGTCTCTGGCTCCTCCTGCTTCCTATTTTGCTGCTGCAGTCTCGGCCTCTTCATCCACCTCTGTAGTGACAGTGGCACCTGCCACTCCGCAAACAGAGGATCTGCCAGCAACACCACCACTTGGGTCACCAACAACCATCTCGACAATGTTCCGGAAACGTTCAGCTTTCTATCTCCCAAACATTGGAGCAGAAGAGGAATTACCCCCCTACCCACCCGCGATCCCTGGCCCTGAATGCCAGCATTTCAAAATTCCTGGCCTTTGAAATACTTTCATTCCTTCTGGTGGAGACGCAGAGTTTTAAAAGCCACAGTACGTCGTGCCCAGCCGCCACTACTTTTCCAGGCAAGCCATCTCTTCCCCGCACAACCAAGTGAGTGACAAAATCAGGTATGCACTGCACAATGCCATCTGTGTCAAGGTCCACCTAACTACGGATAAGTGGACCAGTAAGCACGGTCAGGGATGGTATATCTCACTAACAGCACACTGGGTAAATGCAGTGGCGGCTGGGCCTGAGGCGGATAGAAGTTTGGCGCATGTCCTTCCACCACTGAGGATTGCAGTGTGCTTCAGTTTGCCTCCTGTTCCTAACTCCTCTTACTCCGCTTCCTCCTCCTCTACCGCCTCCTCATTCGGTCAGCGTAACACCTTCACCACCAACTTCAGCACAGCCAGGGGTAAACGACAGCAGGCAGTTTTAAAACTTGCCTGTTTTGGGGAAAAAAACACACACCGCGCAGGAGTTGTGGAGGGGCATTGAAAAGCAGACCGATGAGTGGTTGGTGCCAGTGAGCCTCAAGCCCGGCCTGGTGGTGTGCGATAATGGGTGAAATCTCGTAGCAGCTCTGGGCCTAGCCAGTTTGACACACATCCCTTGCCTGGAATTTGGTGGTGCAGAGGTTCCTTATAAATTACCCCGACATGTCAGAGTTTCTGCAGAAAGTGCGGGCCGTCTGTGTGCACTTTCATTCGTTCAAGTTCCCTGCTGCTGCTCACCTGGCAGCGCTGCAGCGTAACTTCGGCCTTTCCGCTCACCGCCTCATATGTGATGTGCCCACAAGGTGGAACTCCACCTTGCACATGCTGGCCAGACTGTGCAAGCAGCAGCAGGCCATAGTGGAGTATCAGCTGCAGCACGCACGCATGAGTCGCTCTGCGGAACAGCACCACTTCACCACCAGTAACTGGGCCTCCATGCAAGACCTGTGTGCCTTGTTGCGCTGTAACATATGCAGACTAAGCCGCAATGTAATATTTTTTCCCTAAATGGGTGTTTATTGAATAGCGGAATAGAACAACAGTATCCAATGAGTGTATCTCACAGTAAAATATGCAGACTAAGCCTCAATGTAATATTTTTTCCCTAAATGGGTGTTTATTGAATAGCAGACTAGAACAACAGTATACAACGGGTGTATCTCACACGTACAGATACAGACTAGGCCGCAATTTAATATTTTTTCCCTAAATGGGTGTTTATTGAATAGCAGACTAGAACAACAGTATACAACGGGTGTATCTCACACGTACAGATACAGATTAGGCCGCAATTTAATATTTTTTCCCTAAATGGGTGTTTATTGAATAGCGGACTAGAACAACAGTATCCAATGAGTGTATCTCACACGTACAGATACAGACTAAGCCGCAATTTAATATCTTTCTGTCCCCTAAATGTTTTTTTTTTATTGCAATGCGCAATTCAACAGTATGCAATGGGTGTATCTCACTGTAACATATGCAGACAGGGCCACAATCAACTTTTTTTGTCCCCTAAATGTTTTTTTTTATTGCAAGGCACAATACAACAGTATGCAATGGGTGTATCTCACTGTAACATATGCGGACAGGGCCGCAATCAACTTTTTTTGCCCCTAAATCGTTTTTTTATTGCAAGGCACAATATAACAGTATGCAATGGGTGTATCTCCCTGTAACATATGCGGACAGGGCCGCAATAAACTCTTTTGTCCCCTAAATAGTTTTTTTTATTGCAAGGCGCAATATACAACAGTATGCAATGGGTGTATCTCACTGTAACATATGCAGACAGGGCCGCAATCAACTGTTTTTGCCCCTAAATTTTTTTTTATTGCAAGGCGCAATACAACAGTATGCAATGGGTGTATCTCACTGTAACATATGCAGACAGGGCCGCAATCAACTTTTTTTGCCCCTAAACGTTTGTTTTTTTTATTGCAAGGGGCAATACAACAGTATGCAATGGGTGTATCTCACTGTAACATATGCGGACAGGGCCGCAATCAACTTTTTTTGCCCCTAAATGTTTTTTTTTTTTAATTGCAAGGCGCAATACAACAGTATGCAATGGGTGTATCTAACTGTAACATATGCGGACAGGGCAGCAATAAACTCTTTTGTCCCCTAAATAGTTTTTTTTATTGCAAGGCGCAATATAACAGTAAGCAATGGGTGTATCTCACTGTAACATATGCGGACAGGGCCGCAATAAACTCTTTTGTCCCCTAAATAGTTTTTTTTATTGCAAGGCACAATATACAACAGTATGCAATGGGTGTATCTCACTGTAACATATGCAGACAGGGCCACAATCAACTGTTTTTGCCCCTAAATGTTTTGTTATTGCAAGGCGCAATACAACAGTATGCAATGGGTGTATCTCACTGTAACATATGCAGACAGGGCCGCAATCATCTTATTTTGCCCCTAAATGTTTTTTTTTTTTTATTGCAAGGCGCAATACAACAGTATGCAATGGGTGTATCTCACTGTAACATATGCGGACAGGGCCGCAAATAAACTTTTTTTTGCCCCTAAATGTTTTTTTTTTTATTGCAATGCAAAATACAACAGTATGCAATGGGTGTATCGCACTGTAATGTATGAATGAAAAACTAAAAAATAATTGTCCCCTTAATTGGTGCTTGTTGAATAGCAGATTTAAAAAGCAGTGTCTGTCTAAACGATGTAAGTCACAGTAAAATATGAAGGAAAAAGTTTTTTTCTTTTTAAAATGCAGATTAAACAGACACATATGCACTGAGGTTGCAGAAAATGCCCGCTACACACCGCACGCCTCACAGGTTGGATACTGTTGTTATTCTATTCCGCTACTGAATTAAAAAAAACATTTGAATGAAAAAATATTTTTTTTACCCTAAAAACTGAAAAATAATTATTTTCCCCTCACATTGGTGCTTTTTGAAGAGCAGGTTAGAAAAGCAATGTCTGTCTAAAGACTGTATGTCAAAGTTAAATATGAAGGAAATTTTTTTTTTTCTTTTTTTAAATACAGATTAAGCAGACACATATGCACTGAGGTTGCATGAAATGTGCAGCACCGCATGTCTAACAGGTTAGATACTGTTGTTCTATTCCACTATTGAAATAAAAAAAAAAACATTTGAATGAAAAACTGAAAAATATTTTTTTTTACCCTAAATACTGAAAAATAATTATTTTCCCCTCACATTGGTGCTTTTTGAAGTGCAGATTAGAAAAGCAATGTCTGTCTAAAGACTGTATGTCAAAGTTAAATATGAAGGAAAAAATGTTTTTTTCTTTTTAAAATGCAGATTAACAGGCACATGTGCACTGAGCTTGCGTGAAATGTGCAGCACCGCACGCCTAACAGACTGATAAACATTTTTTTTTCTCCTTTCTCCTCCTCACTTGGCTCAGGTCAGGGCATAAAGATCGTGCACTGCACCCCCACACAATACAATCAATGTAGATCGCTGTCTGATTAAAGCAGATTGTTCCTATCCTATGCTTTCCCTACAAGCAATCTCTCCAGCCTGGCCCTACAGTAAACTGCTATCTCTCCCTCCGGGCAAAAATATTGTGCACTGCACCCCACACAATCAAGTCAATGTAGATCGCTGTATGATAAAGCAGATTGTTCCTATGCTTTCCCTACAAGCAATCTCTCCAGCCTCGCCCTACAGTAAACTCCTATCTCTCCCTCAGCAGCAGCAGTCAGGAACATGTCCCTAATATAGTTATAGCAGAGTGACACGCGGCGCTGTGTGACTCCAGCTTATATAGAGTCTTGGTCACATGCTGCACTGGCCAATCACAGCCATGCCATTAGTAGACATGGCTGTGATGGCTTCTAGGGCACACTAGTTAAACGCTTGCTGCATGGCTGCCTTGCACCTGTTGAAAGCGCGCCACTAAAACCGCACCAAAACATCAAATAACGTTACCGAACAACGGACAGTACCCAAACATACAGTGAAATGTTTGGGTTCGGGTCCGGGTACCGAATACCTAAAAGTCCGGTACGAACACGAACAATACAGTCCGGGTTCGCTCAACACTATTTGTGACCCTTTTTACACAGATAATTCAGCAGACTTACAGTATCAACCTGACTAGCCTCCAGGGAGGGACTACACAACAGTAAGTCAACAACATACTGAAGGAGGATGGAATTATTCCTAGCTGACCATGAGCGCAGGGTCTCATGGAGTGCTAATGAGTAGACTGCAGGTGAGTCAACATAGCCTTGAGGCAATCTCGCCCAGGTATACTGGGTTTTTTCAAAAGAAAAAGCCATAAGTAGTTGCTTCTTTTCTTTTTTTTTTTTTTTTCCAAATGCTTCTTTTCATCCACAGGGACAAAAAAAAAAGCATTACTTAAATCAATGACAGAAAAAACTCTCGCAACTGTGGGGTATACCAGTAATCAGCGATGGTACATCTGGGACAATGGGTGCAATCGGGATGACTAAATTGTTTATGGCTCTTAAATCCTGCACAAATCTGTAGGTACTATCTGCCTTAGGCACAGGATTAATTGGAGTGTTGTGTGGTGATATTATTCTGTTTATTATCCCATTTCAGAAAAGATTGCACCAAAGGTCTGATGCCTTCTGATCTTTTCCTGTGACAGTGGATACTGCTTAAGAAACACTGGTGTTATTTCTTTCTTTAACCTTGCTTTGTAGGGAGTGCAATCTATGTGTCCCACATCAAATTTGTTCTGGGCCCATACCTTAGGAGAAATCAGTGCTGTTAAATCAGAGCTCAAAAAAAAAAAAAAAGGGAGAATCTACATGTAAACCACCTATTGTGTAAGCTGAAATGCACAGCCGTAGTTTACCAATAAGTCCCCTCCCTAACAAATTAACAGGACATCCAGGTATTAACCTAAAAGTATGGTGAAACATAAGATCTCCTGTTGTAGCATTGCATGCATGTACATCTAGGGGCGGCGTCTTGTAAGTTTTGGTTACCATCCCATTTATTTCCATTGAAGGTTCAGCATTCTCTCTCAGAGCATTATACATGTCCATAGAAAGAACAGACTGAGTCACCCCTGTATCTACAAGAAAAGGCATAATATTCTTCCCACACGAAAATGTATATATGGATCATCACGATAATGTTCAGAGAGAGACGGAAATGCCAGGATAGTACCTTCAGGCATCCCTATTGTTGCTGGGCTTGCTGCTGCCATTGTAAGGGAAATCTCACTCCTTGTGTACTTTGGGAGGGTGCGAGTGCTTGGGGCTGTGGAGCAAGGGCTTGCTGGGCACTACCCTGAGGGGTGTATGTCACATTCTGTTGCGCAGGGGAGGGGCTCTGATTCCTCCAGTGTCCCTCCTGTCCGCAATTGAAACAGTGTGTCCTACGATCACCCAGGAGTGCCCCCCCCCTTCCTCTGCCTCTCCCTCCCTGTGGAAACTGCCTCTGCATTCCTGTGTTATCTCTAGCCCTCGCCTCGCGAGGATCACAATGTTGCAATCCCTCCTGATAATACATTATAACATCACTTTCCTTACTCTCGAAACAATCTGCCGCTTCCTTCTGTAACATTTTCTCATTAAAAACTTTCACATCCAGACCAGACCATCCTGAAATTAATTGTTTTACCAGAAGGCCCTGTTCTGGCTTTAATCCTGAAATAAATGTTTGTATCATCATCTTTCCCAAATTTTCCTCGGTAGTTAAACTTGCTTCTTCCTTCCAAGCTTTAACAAACCTTTTCAAAAATTCAAGAATACTCTCCTTTGACTTTTGTTCACAAGCCACAGCAGTGGGCAAGGAAGTTTTTCCCTTATCCAACCTCTCAGCTTCTGCAGTTATTCCACCCAAAGTTGCGTTTGCCCTTCTGGCGTTGCCAAAGTATAGGCATCAACTTGGGCACCCACCGCTATGGGGATATTGATGGAAGGAACTTTGGCCTAATCCCATCCCGCTAAATTTGAAACCCAAGGGTTAATGTAATAAAAATTAGTTTATGACACTCTGCATACATAATCCTTACAATTTTCTCGATAAATTGGAGGTGCATATTTGCTACTTTGGGAGCCCATTTTCAACCAAGCCTTAAACACTCTGTAAGGATTCGGGGAAGTCACCATATCAAATATCATCTTCTTTTGCTATCCTTTTGTGATTTTGTGTCTTACAAAGGCCTGCTTCTTACTGGGAACAGCTGTACAAATCCCCTTTTACAGAGACATCCGACAATCCGGTCAACCACAAGAGTGCAGTGTCGGAGCACACATTCACATATAATTCTTATACATACAGATATATATCTTATAACTTTAGGCATGCAACATATAATACAGCATATGTGCACATAGTGGGAGTCACCCAGCCATCAAAACCGGCTGTGTTCCAATACAGCTTCTAAGCAACTCCTGCAAAACATGTACGCAGAGCGCAACAGGATCTGTACCAACAGATCTTTTTATATCTGCCCCATTCAGTGGCGGCTGGTGCTCAAAATTTTTGGGGGGGCGCAAACAGAAAAATGTAATAGGCATTGCTTTGCGGCAAAATACACTGTAAAAAATTGCGTGACTTTGAGGTCACAAAGGTGTGAAAGGGGCCTTCAGTAATTAAGGTATAGTGTGCCCCCTTTCAATGCAGAGAGACCAGCGTGCCCCCTTTCAATGCAGAGTGACCAGTGTGCCCCCTTTCAATGCAGAGAGACCAGCATGCCCCCTTTCAATGCACAGTGACCAGCGTGCCCCCTTTCAATGCAGAGTGACCAGCATGCCCCCTTTCACTGCAGAGAGACCAGCGTGCCCCCTTTCAATGCACAGAGACAGACATGCCCCCTTTCAATGCAGAGATGCCAGCGTGCCCCCTTTCAATGCAGAGATGCCAGCGTGCCCCCTTTCAATGCAGAGAGACCAGCGTGCCCCCTTTCAATGCACAGTGACCAGCGTGCCCCCTTTCAATGCCCAGTGACCAGTGTGCCCCATTCAAAACAGTAACCAGCATGCCCCCTTCAAAACAGTGACCAGCGTGCCCCCTTCAAAACAGTGACCAGTGTTCCCCCTTCAAAACAGTGACCAGCGTAGGTGCCCCCTTCAATGCAGAGACCAGCGTGCATGCCCCCTTCAATGCAGAGACCAGCGTGCATGCCCCCTTCAATGCAGTGACCAGCGTTCATGCTCCCTTCAATGCAGTAACCAGGGTACATGCCCCCTTCAATGCAGTGACCAGCGTACATGCCCCCTTCAATGCAGTGACCAGTGTACATGCCCGCTTCAATGCAGTGACCAGCGTACATGCCCCCTTCAATGCAGTGACCAGTGTACATGCCCCCTATAAATGCAGTGACCAGCGTACGTGCCCCCTTCAATGCAGTGACCAGTGTACATGCCCCCTATAAATGCAGTGACCAGCGTACATGCCCCCTTCAATGCAGTGACCAGCGTACATGTGTAATGTTCTGGTACCGCTGGTACCCTTATTCCATATATTTCTCCTTTTCTAATTGTGTCTCATCTTGTTACACAAGAGACGCATATACCTTTAAGACCGCATGACATCATTGCCGAGCGCTGCTATGAGCGGCTATTTCAATCTCCGGTTTTCTCTCACTCATTGCTCGTTCAAACCACATGTTCACCGCACCTTCTCCTGTGAAGTCAGAGCTGCTGGCATTTCCCTTTGCTGAACTGAAGCCGGAACCTCGCTGCTGATCCGTACCTCGCTACGGAATCACCTCTCACCATTGGACTCTATCCTTACTAACCTATCTATGTGATAAGTACCCCACAGGGGATTCCTTACTAACTGCACTCCTACTGTCATCTACTGCAACTACCAGGACTATCTATATCTATCTATCTCCTATCATCTGCATAAGACTGTTAGCTCTTGGGACTACCTACACTATCCTTGCACTAGGTTACTCTGTCTGAAGTATACTCCATCTGTGTCCTCTTACCATCTGCATTATACTTGACATCAGAACCTATCTGCCTATTATTACCACCTGCAACTCTCCTAAGTGCCCACTATACAATTGCCTGTCTCTCATCTATACTTCTCATATATTCTATCCCTCCATCTATACATCTGATTGAGTATATGTAAATTGTATACAGGCTGTGCACTATGATGAAGTCCTGAGAGTTGGATATTTTGTTCAACAGATCTCTACAAGGATACTGAGTGTAATAATTCTGCAGCTGTAAATCCATCCATTAACAAAAACGCATGAACGTTACAGATTGAACGAGCCTTAAAAAAAAATATGGATTCAGCAGAATTACCCACTCATGTATTACAATTAAAACAGCAAGTAGATGCATTGATCCTTGCGCTTACAGAGGTACAAAACGAAAATCAGGCTTTGAGACAGCAGGTTGGCCGTCTTGCACAGCTTCCTACTGCTCAGCCCTGTGAACCTAAGATAAACCCTCCTTTAGTGTTTTCGGGTGATCGGAGCAAATTCCGTGAATTTAAAAACGCATGCCGATTGCTTTTTCTATTAAAACCTCTAACCTACACCACTGACCAAATTAAGGTTTGCACCACTATCTCCTATTTGACGGGTGAACCCCGGGCCTGGGCAGACGCTCTCTTTGAGAAGGATGACCCACTCCTCAATTCCTACCCTTTGTTCCTAGCACAACTTGCTACTTTGTATGAAGACCCCAATAAGCAGAGTACTGCTGATACCCAATTAAGGGCCTTAAAACAAGGGAGGAGACCTGTTGAAGATTTCGTGGCAAATTTTAAAAGATGGTCCCCTGATTCAGGGTGGAACGACACATCTTTACGAACGCAGTTCAGACTCGGCCTATCTGAGGCCGTAAAAGACGAGCTCGCCCGAGCGGATTTACCTGGCACTCTAGAGGGACTGATCAAGACCAGTATCAATATTGACAGACGACTACGAGAAAGAAAGGCTGAGAAGATGGGCTCACCATTTCCCAGTCCTTCTCGGATGTTGCCTGCTGACCCTACTCCTATGGAAGTAGGAATGATACGCCCACCTCTGTCCTTTTCTGAACGTGCCAGGAGGAAAACCGAACATCTCTGCATGTACTGCGCATCCCCAGATCATTTGATAAGCGGCTGTCTCCTTATCCGCAGAAAAGAGGGTGAGTGTTCAAATGTCTTACTAGGGGGACTTACAACTTCCTTTTCTAATCCTTATCTTTTTGTTCAATTAACCTTGCAGTGGGACCAAACTAGGATCACCACCAAGGCTATGATCGACACAGGATCTTGTGGAAACTACATTGACATTTGTTTCGTCTCCCTTAATAAAATACCTATTGTTTCAAAACCCAAACCTGTTTCCGTTAGTTTTATTAACGGTACCCCTTTATCCTCTGGTCCTATCACCAGTCAAACACAGGCACTCCTTGTAACTGCTGACGGGTCTCATGTGGAGACCACCACCTTTGATGTATTAACTTCACCACATTTCCCAATCATTTTGGGACTTCCCTGGTTACACATACATCAACCAATCATCGATTGGAAAACGAGAACGCTAGCCTTCTCTTCTCCCTATTGTGAAACGACATGTAATCTCCCCACATATGATAGGATCCTGTCTGTAGTGCCGGATAACATTATACCCAAGTGTTATCAGGATTTATCGGAGGTTTTCCTTGAAAAAAACGCTCAAATGCTACCTCCCCATAGGGACTATGATTGTTGTATCGACCTACTCCCTAATAGCAAGCTGCCTTTTGGTCATGTTTATCCTCTTTCACAGGATGAACTCTCTCATCTAAAGGAGTACCTGGATGTGAACTTGGCAAAAGGATTCATCCGACCTTCTACTTCCTCCACTGCTGCTGGACTCTTTTTTGTCCGCAATAAGGATTCGAGTCTTAGGCCTATCATTGATTTCAGACAATTAAATGCCATTACTATAAAGGATCGTTATCCTTTGCCTCTTATTCCTGAACTTATCGAACAGGTGCGTGGAGCTTCTTTCTTTACAAAGTTGGACTTAAAGGGAGCATATAATTTAATTCGAATCCGTAAGGGGGATGAATGGAAGACGGCATTCAGAACCAGATACGGACTGTTTGAGTACCTTGTGATGCCTTTCGGGCTATGTAATGCTCCCGCAGCCTTCCAACGTTTTATAAATGAGATATTCAGAGATTTTCTTGACGTTTGTGTTGTAGTATATTTGGACGATATACTCATCTATTCTCATTCCTTACCTGAGCACATAAAACATGTGAGACTTGTGTTGTCAAGACTACTTGCACATAACCTATATGTTAAATCAAAAAAATGTTTATTTCATAAAGAGGAGGTACTATTTCTAGGATATATTATATCTAAAGACGGAATCAAAATGGACATGAGCAAAATATCCTGCATTCTGGATTGGCCTGTGCCAACAACTCGCAAAGCATTACAAAGGTTCCTAGGATTCTCTAACTACTATAGGAAATTCATAAAAAATTTCTCTGCGATTGTGAAACCTCTCACACAACTCACAAGCACGAAAAAACCATTCAATTGGTCAAAAGAAGCAAATGGAGCATTCTGTCTGCTGAAATCAAGCTTCACTACTGCCCCCATACTATGCCATCCAGACCCATCCCTTCAATACATCTTGGAGGTAGATGCGTCAAATATGGCAGTAGGAGCAGTTCTCTCACAACGACCAACAAACACCTCACCGCTTCACCCAGTTGCTTTCTTCTCGAAGTCGTTAAGCAGCCCCGAGGTGAACTACCCAGTAGGTGAAAAGGAGTTACTAGCCATAAAACTGGCGTTAGAAAATTGGAGACATCTACTTGAGGGTACTCAATTGCCAATCTTGATATATACCGATCACAAAAACCTTCAATACCTTCAGACTAATAGAACTCTTTCCCACCGGCAGGTACGGTGGTCGTTATTCTTTCTGAGGTTTAATTTCTTAGTGACTTACACGCCTGCAGAAAAAAATAAAAAAGCGGATGCGCTTTCACGACTAGCCCAAAGGGATTGCACCGAGGTTCCCTCAGTTCCTATAATACCACTTGAGCGTATTATCGGTGTCATTCGTTCCCTGAAGGAGGAAATTTTGCACAGCATAGGACTGGATTCACCTCCACCACAACTAACTACCGACGCAGAAGGCTTCCTCTACTACAATGATAAATTATACATACCCCCTACTATGCGAACCAAGATTTTGCAATTGTCGCATGATGTACCTCTGGCAGGACATATGGGTATGACTAAAACTTTCAATCTACTTACGAGGCAGTTTTGGTGGCCAGACATGAAGACAACCGTAAAAAAGTTTGTTTCATCTTGTGATATATGTGCAAGGTCTAAAATTGACAATACGAAACCATCGGGGTTACTTTGTAGTTTACCGATACTCCAGGTCCCGTGGGAAGTGGTATCCTTAGACTTCATAGTGGAACTACCACCTTCCAAAGGATTCAACACCATCTTGGTGTCAGTGGACCATCTGACCAAGATGGCACATTTCACTCCTATCCGAAAACTACCTTCATCTAAACAAACAGCGGAATTACTCGTGAAACATGTCTTTAAGTTACATGGTATTCCAAAAACACTGCTGTCTGACCGTGGTTCACAATTCATCTCAAAGTTTTGGCTAGCTCTATGTCAGATACTACGAATAGAGCGTAAACTTACTTCTCCCTACCACCCTCAGACCAACGGACAGACAGAGAGAGTTAACCAGTGCATTGAGCAGTACCTGCGTTGCTATACTTCGTACCTACAGGACGATTGGGCGGATCTCCTCCCGCTGGCAGAATTCGCCTATAACAACGCGACTCATAGCACTACTAAACAAAGTCCATTCTACTTAAATTATGGGTTTCATCCCACACTCCTTCCACCACGTATCTTGCCATCAAGTAATCCAGTGGCATCTGATTATCTTGCCCAGATAAAGGATTCTCTGGGACTACTCAACAATACCATATCACATGCTCATAGCCAACAAAAGAGGTACTACGACCTCCGTAGGAAACCCTCTCCCCAATATGCCATTGGGGATCTTGTTTGGCTTTCTACAAAAAATCTAAGACTAAAGATCCCTAGTAAGAAACTTGGGCCTCTATTTCTGGGACCATTCCCAATACAGAAGCTTATTGGAAAAGCGGCTGTACAACTCACATTACCAACAGACCTTAAGATACACCCCATCTTCCATGTGTCCCTACTGAAGCCCCATGTTCCTAACCAAGGAATAAGGCCTACTATCTCACCTCCACCACCCGTACAAGTGGAAGGTGGAGAAGAATTTGAGATAAAATAAATTTTGGATTCCCGTTTTCATAGAAGAAGACTCCAGTATCTTGTACGATGGAAGAACTATGGGCCCCAAGATGACACCTGGCTGGATACCTCAGATATACATGCCCCTAGACTGATTCGCAATTTCCACTCGAAATATCCAGAAAAACCAGTTCTAGAGACCTTCCGGAGCCGGCCTTAAGGGGGGGGTACTGTAATGTTCTGGTACCGCTGGTACCCTTATTCCATATATTTCTCCTTTTCTAATTGAGCCTCATCTTGTTACACAAGAGACGCATATACCTTTAAGACCGCATGACATCATTGCCAAGTGCCGCTATGAGCGGCTATTTCAATCGCCGGTTTTCTCTCACTCATTGCTCGTTCAAACCACATGTTCACCGCACCTTCTCCTGTGAAGTCAGAGCTGCTGGCATTTCCCTTTGCTGAACTGAAGCCGGAACCTCGCTGCTGATCCGTACCTCGCTACGGAATCACCTCTCACCATTGGACTCTATCCTTACTAACCTATCTATGTGATAAGTACCCCACAGGGGATTCCTTACTAACTGCACTCCTACTGTCATCTACTGCAACTACCAGGACTATCTATATCTATCTATCTCCTATCATCTGCATAAGACTGTTAGCTCTTGGGACTACCTACACTATCCTTGCACTAGGTTACTCTGTCTGAAGTATACTCCATCTGTGTCCTCTTACCATCTGCATTATACTTGACATCAGAACCTATCTGCCTATTATTACCACCTGCAACTCTCCTAAGTGCCCACTATACAATTGCCTGTCTCTCATCTATACTTCTCATATATTCTATCCCTCCATCTATACATCTGATTGAGTATATGTAAATTGTATACAGGCTGTGCACTATGATGAAGTCCTGAGAGTTGGATATGTTGTTCAACAGATCTCTACAAGGATACTGAGTGTAATAATTCTGCAGCTGTAAATCCATCCATTAACAAAAACGCATGAACGTTACAACATGCCCCCTTCAATGCAGAGACCAGCGTGCATGGCCCGGAGACCAGTGCACTTACCTGGAGCAGCACGGCAGCTTCTCCTCAGTCCCCCGGCACATCTCTCTCCTTGAGTCCTCCCGCTCCTGCCTCCTCCTCGGCCAATGGCAAGGGGATTGCCTTGCAGCCAATCAGGAATCAGGTATTAGACCCGCTTCCTGATTGGCCAGAAGGAGGATCCATGTGACAATAGTGAATTTTCATTCGCTATTGTCACACAATAAGTGGGCTCGGGGCGCACTGCTCTGCGCCCCAGGACCACCCTTTGCATCACCCTATTAGAGCCTCTGGCTCTAATCAGGTGATTTAAAAAAAAAAAACATTGAGCTCCATGTGTCCGGCGCCACGCATGCAGATTAGGGGGCTGGACGCATGGATGGGGGGGCGGCGCCCCTGCGCCCCCAACGCACCGTCCGCCACTGGTCCCATTAAAACAATTGTATGGCTGAAACGATGCTTGCACCTGCATATGGTTCTATGTTCATATTTTTGGGCCATTTTGTAATCTAGGTTCATTGTCTGGGGCGAGTGGGCGGGCGGTGGAAGTTTCACCTGGATGTTCTTTCCACAGTGTGTTCCCAAAGGGGGGACAGGCACTCCTTTTTATCGACCAAGCTTTCCAGACTCTTCTACCGGGTCCACTTCACAGTTTACTTGAATTTATTATTTACCTGTTTGTCCCGGGTTGCATCCCAGGCTGGACGTTGTCTACATATACGGTCTTCCAAGCTGATTATCCTCAAGACTTGTTGTAAGGTTTTTGGATGTACCTACCTTGTGTATGTGTATATTTCTCATAATTTAATACCATGTTGTTAATGTTTTTCTATGCACAATTTTCAATAAAAATGTATGTTTAAAAAAAATAAAAATACATTTATGGCCAGTGATTCTTTTAATGCAAAAAAAAAAGATCAGAGCTAAGGTGTTACAATGCATCAAAAATAAGGTACAATTCACTCACATTAGATGATCTTGCATTCCATGCACTGACACTAAGTTTGTTAGGGACTTCAGAACTGGGTGGCTGGCGTGACTCCCTACAAAGCCTTGGGAATACACAGAGACACCCACAGATGAGGGTAGAGTCAGAGCATGTTCGTTTATTTCAGGAAATGTCCCGAGCATATATACAATTTGAAACAGAGATATTGATTTCACAATAATGGGTTTGGTTTCAGTATGCCCCCGTTCACACTGAGGCAACCTGTGAGGCGACCTGGTCGCCTCACAGGTCGCCGTAGGTCGCCTCCCATAGGGAAGCTGCGGACCCGTTCTAATAGGAGCGACACAAGTCGCTCCGACTTAGAAAAAGGGTCCGGAGCTTCTTTGGGGCGACCAGGAGGCGACCGCAATAGACTTCAATGCTATGAAGTCCGTGGCGGCCGCTCCGAGGTCGCGGCGCACTGCTCGCACCGCGACCTCGGAGGTCGCGGTGCGAGGTAGCATCGCCTGCATGTGAACGGGGGCTAAGACTCACAGTCACAAGATACTTTTTTTGCTTACTACACGAGTTAGATTATTCCCACAACAAATATATATTCTCATGTGAAACTATTTCTGCAGAGTCATACATATCTGAACAAACAAAATGGTATGACTATGAATCAAGGATAGCTACATGAGGAATAGAGAAGAATATACAGCATGACAACACCATTAACCCTTCAGTTGCTACTGTAAATAGTGCAAAGAGGGTAGACAAACTATAGCTGCCCATTTTTTCTGCACTTTTACTTGCATTTTTAAGTTAATGATAAGGTTGCATTTTAGGTAATAATATGATTTCTTGGAGTTGGGTTTGTTTATCCTTATTGTTTATTATAATTTTTTTTTTTCAAGCAAAATGTGCCTAAGCTACCTTCCTTGTGAATATAGGGGGAAAGTTTCCGCGCTATTGGAGGAAATTAAGTAAATAAATGACTGCAGCCTACCTCAAAAATATAGATAACTATATTTGGTAAATGTGAGGAAAGGGGAGGTAATATGGCGCTGTCAGGCTAATAAATAGGAAAAAATAAATAAATATGTCTTAAAGTGCACTGGTGATAGGTGAATAAAAATCAAAATATATAAAACTTCATATGGTGAATCCTTAAAAAGTGTAAATAAGTTTGAAGAATTTGGTAAAAAAATGTGTATCTATATAATGATAAATAGATAGGAAAATTAAGATATAAGTGATAAATTATTAAAAATCAATGTGTAATCTTAAAAATATATGTATGACTATATAAAAGAATTATAAAGTGGTGTTATAAATATCCTCCATATATACTTAAAGTGCTAATTAATCAGATGTATATTGTGCTAGTGGGCCAAACAATAAATAACTTTGTATAAATCTGTGCACATACAAATCATAAATAGTGTCCCAACAGTTTAAATAGCATAAATAAATAAATAAATATAAAGCGAATATATAGGAAAATTGTCCATATAAATAGCCAAATATTAAATGGTGCTACAAATATAATTGAGTCCCAAGAAGGGTGATGAAGCAGGGATTTGACAGGATAAAATGGATTACAGGACTTCCAGACTGATGGGGGTGCTCAATACAGGAATCAGTGCTCCCCTCCTATTATTCCCGCACTCACCAGATGGTGGTACCCCCACAGGGGTAATCAGCGTTTGGGGTGACTCTCAGAGGTCCCTCCGAAGGTTGGCTAGTAATCCACTTAATCCCGACTTCGTATCTTACTCCAGGGGAAATTGATGAAAAATCCCTCCTCTTAGAGTACTCCAAAAATGTTTGAGAGATCCGGATGAGGAAAGAAAGAAGGGCTCCAATAGTGAAGTATTGCAAAAAATGGGTGCTTTATTCGTATAAAATTACAATACTCACATTTAATAGAAAAAACAGTGCATGTATGTCCTAGGGACCGCAACACCCTCGTGTGGCGGTAGTTCCGGGACGCGGGCACCGCGTCCCGGAACTACCGCCACACGAGGGTGTTGCGGTCCCTAGGACATACATGCACTGTTTTTTCTATTAAATGTGAGTATTGTAATTTTATACGAATAAAGCACCCATTTTTTGCAATACTTCACTATTGGAGCCCTTCTTTCTTTCCTCATCCGGATCTCTCAAACATTTTTGGAGTACTCTAAGAGGAGGGATTTTTCATCAATTTCCCCTGGAGTAAGATACGAAGTCGGGATTAAGTGGATTACTAGCCAACCTTCGGAGGGACCTCTGAGAGTCCCGGAACTACCGCCACACGAGGGTGTTGCGGTCCCTAGGACATACATGCACTGTTTTTTCTATTAAATGTGAGTATTGTAATTTTATACGAATAAAGCACCCATTTTTTGCAATACTTCACTATTGGAGCCCTTCTTTCTTTCCTCATCCGGATCTCTCAAACATTTTTGGAGTACTCTAAGAGGAGGGATTTTTCATCAATTTCCCCTGGAGTAAGATACGAAGTCGGGATTAAGTGGATTACTAGCCAACCTTCGGAGGGACCTCTGAGAGTCACCCCAAACGCTGATTACCCCTGTGGGGGTACCACCATCTGGTGAGTGCGGGAATAATAGGAGGGGAGCACTGATTCCTGTATTGAGCACCCCCATCAGTCTGGAAGTCCTGTAATCCATTTTATCCTGTCAAATCCCTGCTTCATCACCCTTCTTGGGACTCAATTATATTTGTAGCACCATTTAATATTTGGCTATTTATATGGACAATTTTCCTATATATTCGCTTTATATTTATTTATTTATTTATGCTATTTAAACTGTTGGGACACTATTTATGATTTGTATGTGCACAGATTTATACAAAGTTATTTATTGTTTGGCCCACTAGCACAATATACATCTGATTAATTAGCACTTTAAGTATATATGGAGGATATTTATAACACCACTTTATAATTCTTTTATATAGTCATACATATATTTTTAAGATTACACATTGATTTTTAATAATTTATCACTTATATCTTAATTTTCCTATCTATTTATCATTATATAGATACACATTTTTTTACCAAATTCTTCAAACTTATTTACACTTTTTAAGGATTCACCATATGAAGTTTTATATATTTTGATTTTTATTCACCTATCACCAGTGCACTTTAAGACATATTTATTTATTTTTTCCTATTTATTAGCCTGACAGCGCCATATTACCTTCCTTGTGAAACTCAAGCCCATTTTGTTGAAATTTCAGCAGAGGTAACATCAGTAATTTCACCACAAAACCAAGCTTTCATCCCAACTAGCAAGGGGTCCTTTGGATTACTTTGCCAGATCGCTTAGTAAACTAGGAGTGGATTTGTCATTGTATCCCAATCTATGACCTGGCATAAATAAATTGATTTGCTCAGCTCTAAAGCTGAGATCTAAGAAACAATGTACAAAAATAAAAGTCGGGCAATTTTAGGTTATTTGCTATTATTATTATATTGTGTATTCCAAGTGTCATACCAGAGCATAGCATAGCTTGTGTATTGCTTAATAGATATTTCTGTTGTGACACCATATACATAAGCCTGCATTGGAAATGAAAGCTTACATGTTAAAAGCAATGCCAAAACTTGAGTACTAAGCAAACAGCAATTGCTTCTGCTTTTCAACAGATTGCCTAACACAGGATTATGAGATAAGTTTCCTGATGTTTGCAGAAGAAACCTGTGTTTGGATGCAATGTTCACATCCTAAGTTCACTGCTAAGTAGCCTTTATATTGGGGTACAAGATAGAACATGTTTTCTGGAAGAGAACACACTGCCTTGCCCAGCTATAATAGTTATATCCAATGAATAAAGAAAGTGAAAATGACCTGATCCCTACCATGCTATTGCTATTTGTACAAACCAACAATAAATGATGTGCTAAATGAATCCTACACAGACAATATCTTATAATACTTTCCCATTTTTAGTCCTCTTATTTCAATACTATATTTGTACAAATGTCACTTGCTATATACAAATAACAGACCTATTTGTAAAAGAATTGTATTATTGTTGGAAAAAAATAACTCAAAATGATGCCTTTTACAACCCTTATTATGGTTTAAGACATAGGCATAACTAAACCCAAGCATCTGTGGCATGCTCTCTTAGCCTCCTGTCATGGTAACCAGGTTAGCAAGACCTCTGACATGGCATATCCAACTGACATGGTCTACTGTATGCCAGCAGCACCAAGAGTAGTGATAAGAGGGCACTTAATCTTGACTACTGCACTCTGAAAGCTCTGCTGTGTATGACATAATCCTAACCATTCTGTTCTATGTGCTACATATAATATATATATATATATAATGTATATAATAATACATATAATATATAGCCCCATCCAATACAATCTTTATGGTATATTGTTATATTGCCCAGACCCCTGCATTCTATAAAATGTCTGGTATCTTACATAATGTTAACCAAAAGCTTCATTGCAGGCCCAGACTGGCCATAGGGCACACCATGCATTTGCCCAGTGGGCCGGGGCAGCCAGGCCGCATGCCCTAACAAGAGCTGGCTAATGCCAGGGTCGGCAACCCATGGACCACGATCTACCAGTCGATTGTGGCCAGGTGACTGATAGAACAGTCGTGGGCTTGCCAACCTGCTGTCACTGAGCATGGATGAAGGCAGCAGCAGGGCAAGAAGGATCAGGTGGCCATGGAGGCATATAGTGCAGGAGTGATACCAACAGTACTCCACCTTTCATTTCTGGTAGTGGGATCCACAGTTGCTGGCAGGCCTGCAGGAGGTTAAGGTCATTCGGCATAATAGGGCACAATAAAGGCTATGTGGGCACAAAAGCATTTATATAGGCACAATAGCATAAAGATACAATTGTACCCATATAAATGCTATTGAGCCCATATCTATGCACAACAGCATCTATATAGGCCCAACAGCATTGATATGGGTACAATAGGATCTATATGGGCACAAGATGCCCATTGTGCGCATATAACTACTGTTGCGCTTATATAACTGATATTGCGCCCATATAGATGCACAATAACAGCTAAATGGGCACAACATGGCATGTGTACACCTATGGTTGTTGCCACCAGCAGCTCAACCACAGGGTTTTTCCATTGCCGCCTTATTAGTCAAATGTTGATTGCAATAGTGACAGTATGTAAAAATAAAAAAAATAAAAAAATGTATTTAATAATAATAATAATAATAATTAGTTGATGACACTCTGTGTACATAATCCTTACAATTAAAAGTTATACGATATATATGTATGCATTTATTTTGTTTATTTTCCCAAAAATTGTGCCAAAAAATTACAACTTTAAAAAACTCATCATGCCTCTTACTAAATACCCCAGACTATCTACTTTCCAAAAAAGGTAATTTGAGGGATATTTGTACTATCCTGGCATTTTAAGGGCCTCGAGAAATTAGGTCAGCCATCAGTACATGAATGAAATGATCAATTTTCAAATACATATACCATAGTTTGTGGACACTATAACATTCACACAAACCAACTAGTATACACTTATTGGGATTTTTTTTACCAAAGACATGTAGCACATTTTGACTTACATTTATTAAGAAAAAAATTATATAAATATAAATATTATTTGTGTATAGTGTTGCCTGACCACACAATTTCCAGTTAAGTAGCGCAATGCTGAATAACAAAATTGGCCTGGTTATAAAGGGAGTAAAACCTTCCAGAGCTCAAGTGGTAAAGGGACACTAAACTTTGCTTTATAATAATATAAAAATAATAATAAAATTGCAGTGTGAATAAACACGCCACACATTTGACAAAGTCCTTTATTAGAAAAAAAAAGGACAGTGGTGTAAATCAATCATCAATCTAATCTCCCAGTAATGTAGATCCAAGTCAATCACAAAAATGTATGCCCATCAAAAAGAAAAAAAAAACACGATGACCACCAACATATCTATTCCTGATCTACTCCTCACCATAATTGACATTTTGCGACCCACAGCTAATTGTAAAAAAAGGTATGGGGGATCCAATTGATGTAGTTGAATAAATATGGTTGCCTCCATATGTCCATATTTGGTCAATTACATTATGAAGGACTCCCCGCAGCTACTCCACCCCACCATGCCCCTTCTGGTCATACTCACAGCCCATCTGTAAAACCCACCAATATTGGCCCCGCCAACAAACCTAATAAAAGCACCTCTTTGCCACACTCCTTAACCCCTTTCATTCACAGCACCTTTCTGCCACCCATCTTACACAACCCCAGTAAAAGTGCTTGTCTACCATCTCACCTATCCCTACCCCCTTCATAGCATATCCCATGTAGGGATGAGCTGCCTTTTCACTCTGAACCTAGGTTCAGATCAAATTTTGGTTACGCAGGCATTCAACCTGTTTGGCCCCACTGTTTGGCGAAAACTGTGCATCATATACAGAGATGATATTTCTACTAGTTCTATATATGACAGCTTCATGTTGTCACTGGTTCATAAGGAACCACTGATGTCACGGGGAATCCCTGCTCCTTTTAAGCATAGGGGCAGAAATAGTAGTGACATCACTGCCCAAATATGGCCAGTGATGTCACCATTATCAATGCCCCTTCCTTTATATAGCTAATGACAGCTCAGAGAACTGTAATTTGGATGGTGTTACTGTCAGGTTCAGTTACTGTTTTCTGTTTACTTTTTTGTTCAATGAGTCAGTAGGTGGCAGGCATCGTGACTGACCATAGATTTACAAGGGACAATTTTTGGAATTTTTAGTTTTTTAATAAAGGACTTATCAAACATTTGGATGTCTTTAATTCTAGGTTACAGTTGAGAGCATGTGGCCTGGTGTTTCCCCTTTTTCCTAGCCTACCAGACTTCCTGCTTAGATTAAGGGTCTGGTATAGTTTTTAGGTGGGCACATACTTTTTTTTTCTTTGCATTGAGTCCCACTTAAAGTGTTACTAAACCCAGGACCATAGGTGTGCGCAGCCTATTGCATTTGGATGTGCACCCTAAAACTCAAATGCACACACATTATATAATATATATATATATATATATATATATATATATATATATATATATATATATATACACACACAATGCCTTGCGAAAGTATTCGGCCCCCTTGAACTTTTTGAACTTTTGCCTCATTTCAGGCTTCAAACATAAAGATATAAAACTGTAATTTTTTGTGAAGAATCAACAACAAGTGGGACGAAATCATGATGTGGAACAAAATTTATTGGATATTTCTATTTTATATTTTAACTTTTTTAACAAAAAAAAACTGAAAAATTGGGCGTGAAAAATTATTCAGCCCCCTTAAGTTAATACTTTGTAGCGCCACCTTTTGCTGCGATTACAGCTGTAAGTCGCTTGGGGTATGTCTCTATCAGTTTTGCACATCAAGAGACTGAAATTTTTGTCCATTCCTCCTTGCAAAACAATCAGTGAGGTTGGATGGAGAGCATTTGTGAACAGCAGTTTTCAGTCCTTTCCACAGATTCTCGATTGGATTCAGGTCTGGACTTTGACTTGGCCATTCTAACACCTGGATATGTTTATTTGTGAACCATTCCATTGTAGATTTTGCTTTATGTTTTGGATCATTGTCTTGTTGGAAGACAAATCTCCATCCCAGTCTCAGGTCTTTTGCAGACTCCATCAGGTTTTCTTCCAGAATGGTCCTGTATTTGGCTCCATCCATCTTCCCATCAATTTTAACCATCTTCCCTGTCCCTGCTGAAGAAAAGCAGGCCCAAACCATGATGCTGCCACCACCATGTTTGACAGTGGGGATGGTGTGTTGAGGGTGATGAGCTGTGTTGCTTTTACGCCAAACATAACTTTTTGCATTGTTGCCAAAAAGTTCGATTTTGGTTTCATCTGACCAGAGCACCTTCTTCCACATGTTTGGTGTGTCTCCCAGGTGGCTTGTGGCAAACTTTAAACAACACTTTTTATTGATATCTTTAAGAAATGGCTTTCTTGGGGCGTGTCCTGGACGTGAGATAGAGCGGACGCTTCCTCGCTGAGCTCCGCTACCCGCTCGACATCAACGCTGATATCTCAGCCATCCTCCGCCACAAATCCACCCTGTATCAACTGCCCGCACTCCCACGCACAGATTGAGGCCACTCTTGCCGGGATCTCTGACTGCTAGCCGCACGTCCGTTCGCGGCCTACCTCCCGGACCGAAGCCGCGGCCTCGATTTCCGCCCGGCGGCCGTACCCGGAAGAGGAGTCGGGTGAGTCCAATACGGCCATAGGCCGCATGTAACCAGCTATACCCACCAGAACCAGGGTTCCACAATTCAGGGGGCTTTTACAAGGCGCCAACACCCCGAGAATCAAACATGTCTTGCCGCCGCCGCCGCGAGACCCCCCAACCCAGGAAGCTACAATTCTTCTTCCATTCTATGACCCCTGGTGCTTCCAACACTGCCAAGGGCCCATCCTCCTCTTCCCTGCTACAACAGCACCTGGCCTCACAGGATGGTCTCAGCACCCCTGCTGCAGACATGTCAGCTCCTGACCCTCTCACACCTTTAAACAGCCCTGCTAAGTCAAGGCCTAGGAAGGACAATGGCGAAGAAACCACATATGCCTCATGGTCGGGGGGGATGCGGGGGACCCCATTAATAACATGGACACGGGTGCCACGGACCCAATAGCATCATTCCCTACCACAGGGCAACCCATCTCAGATGTTACACTTAAAGATATGCTCATGTATCTGAAATCCTCATTACACGCTGACCTCTGGCAAGGAATTAAACACTGCAGGGCTGAAGTTCATGCTTTAAATAACAGAGTTTCACATGTGGAGGATCAACTCACAGCCTGTGCCCAATCATTTAACACCATGGTGGATGCTCATGCTGACCATGCTGACGAACTGCAATGGCTCAAATCAAAAGTTGCTGACCTGGAAGACCGTTCCCATCGCAACAATCTCAAAGTGCGGGGCGTACCAGAGAGTGTGAGTCAGGCCCAACTACCCCACTTTGTTAAGGACATTTTCCTGGCAGCAGTCCCAAACTTGTCACAGGCAGACCTGACCATCGACCGCATCCACCGTATCCCGAAACCTTCTCACATTCCCAAGGAGGCACCCAGAGATGTTCTATTAAGAATCCATTTCTTCCAAGTTAAGGAGAAAATTTTGGAAGTGTTCAGAAAGCCTGATTCCCTGCCGGATAAGGCCAGAGGTGTCCAAATCTTCCCTGACTATTCTCAACATACCATGCAACGACGACAAAATCTGGCTACGGTGACCAAAGCCCTTCGTAACCATAGTATTCCATACAAGTGGAAATATCCTGCTACTTTGATTGTTACCCGAGATGGGGTCAACTCCATGATCCACTCCGTGGACGAAGGTGTCTCCCTCCTTACTTCGTGGAGCATTCTACCGGCATCTCGCCCACCACCCGATCGTTTCCACCATGATCGTTTCCCACCTCTGAGACCTGAAGAGCGCTCCAGACCTCAACCGCCATCCTCTAACACCCCCTGAATGTTTACCGCAACACGGATTTCTGACATATTAACCCTGGTTCTCTATTGAACTGTTTTCGACCTGCTCAATCCCCCCACCCTTTTGAGCATTTGCTCTATCACCCCCCTTAACATGTCACAGCTCTGGCTGCTCGAAGCCCTTTTTCTTTGGGGCCTTCTCCTTTTTATGACCCCTGTTGGATCCTGCTACCCTCCCCCCTCCCTGTTTGTCTTGGGTACTGCAACCATCCTGAACTCTACATCATGGAACATATTGAAGTCCACATCCAGTAGTTTTTTATATCCTGGCTTCTTGGCAACGTCTCCTTCCATGACTTTCCTTTTCTTCCCCGCAACTGCCTTTGCCATCCTGTCCAACGCTACCCGCACCACTCTAGTTCTCTATAAGACACGTGCAACCTTTCTCATATCTTCCTATACATGGTCCACTGATGGGACTTAAACTTCTATCTCTGAATGCCAATGGGCTTAACCACCCGGCGAAAAGGAGGACTATGTGGAAGGAAGCCGTGAAACAACAAGTCGACATTTTGACCATTCAGGAAACACACTTCAAAAAAGACGCTACGCCGTACTGCTGTCACCCTGCCTATCCTCAGGTTTTTCTCTCCTCTGCTACCGTTAAAAAACGGGGCATTCTTTTAGCAATTAGAGACTCCGTGGACTTTGAATTGCACGAATCACATACCGATGATGATGGTAGATATATCATTCTGATTTGCTCGATTGATAAAATGTTGATGACTGTGGTTTCCCTTTACGCTCCCACTGCTCGCCCGCTGAGATTTTTGCGATCTCTTTTCCAGAAAGTTTCTAAGATGCGCAGGGGGAGCGTGTTACTGTGTGGGGACTTCAATGTTGTCCCTGATCCTGTCTTGGACTCATCCGCGGGGGGTAGGGGACGCGCTCTTTCCTTGCGTGGTCTCCTGCACTCCTCGGATCTCTACGACAGTTGGCGATGTTTTCATGCTAATGAACGTGATTTCACCTTCTTCTCTCATAGACATAAAACGTATTCAAGAATTGACCTATTCGTATTAAACAAGTGGCTTCTCCAGAGGGTAACTTCTGTCGACATCCAAGATATAACCTGGTCGGACCACGCCGCTGTGGTAACTGTTCTGGATCTTGGCCGCTCCATCCCTCTTACCCGCATCTGGAGGTGCAACAACAAGTTGGTCCAGGATCCAGTGTTGTCCAAACAGGTACAAACTCACCTGGAACGGTTCTTCTTGGAAAATGATACCCAGGATGTCTCAGATACAACCCTCTGGAGTACCCACAAAGCGTTTATGAGAGGTATTTTAATCCAACTAGGCGCTAGGGAAAAAAAGAAACATCAAAAGGCCTTGTCTTCTCTCCTTTCTGAGATTCATGTTCTAGAGAACCTGAACAAAACGAACACCACTACACACAGGACGGACCAACTGACACGTTTGAGGGCGAACCTACGGTTGCTGCTCATTCGTGATCACGACAACATGTTACGTTCCCTTAAACTCAATCATTACCACCTACACAACAAGGCAGGCAAATTTCTAGCATTGAAACTAAAAACCCGAACTTTGAAGGCTAAAATCCCATTTATTGTACACCCGTTTTCCAAAACTAAATTGACCAACCCACAAGATATAGCCAACGCGTTTGCCGATTATTACAGTGCACTTTATAACCTAAAAGATGATAGTAGCACTTTCCAGCCCACAGAAGCAGACATTAATAACTTTCTAGCAACCATCCACCTCCCCTCCCTCACAGCTTCACAACTAGCCACTCTGAATACCCCATTCACAATCGAAGAAATCCACGCAACCATCAAATCCCTCCCAAGAGACAAAGCTCCCGGCCCTGATGGTTTTTCAAACGCCTATTACAAGTCAATGGCCCCCGTCCTCTCTCCCTACCTTCTGAAACTTTTCCAGGCTTTTGCGTCATCCTCTTCCCCTCCTAAGGAATTCTTATCAGCCCACATAGTTACTCTTCCCAAACCGGGAAAACCCCCGGACACCCCTGCAAACCTTCGCCCCATATCTTTGTTAAACGTAGACGTTAAAATCTATGCGAAACTCCTAGCGAACAGGTTGTCATCACTGATGCCATCCCTGGTCAAGTCTGACCAGCTGGGTTTCATGAGGGGCCGGCAAGCCTCTGATGCCACCAGGAGGATATTAAACTTGATCCATCATGCTAACTCCTCGAAAACGCCTTCTCTGCTTCTCTCTATTGACACAGAGAAGGCGTTTGATAGGGTCCACTGGTCCTACATGACTCTCGCGCTGCGTAAATTTGGCTTCAATGGCATGATTCTTAACGCAATCCTAGCTCTATATTCCGCACCCTCGGCACAAGTTTACACCTCGGGGATGCTGTCCCGTCCTTTTTCCATCAGTAACGGGACTAGACAAGGGTGCCCCTTATCCCCCACAATATTCAACCTCATGATTGAACCACTAGCAGAGGCTGTCCGCTCTAACCCACATATAGTGGGTTTTAAGCTCCGTGGTTCCTCACACGTCATTAGCTTATTCGCTGATGACATCATCTTATCCCTCACCAACCCTATTGTTTCGCTCCCCTTCGCTCATAAAACACTGGAATCCTTTAGCAGAATCTCCTACTATAAAGTCAATTTCCACAAATCTCTCATCCTAGACTTAGGCTCCCACATATCCACTAGATCTCACTTAGAAAAAACTCTTCCCTATAGTTGGACCTCCGAAGTCATCCCGTATTTGGGATTACAACTGACCCCGTCCTTAAAAGATGTGGTCTCTGCAAATTTAAAACCCCTAACTCAGGAAGTAACGGACATCCTTTCACAAAAATCATATAAGGATCTTTCTTGGGTGGACGGGATAGCTGCTTTGAAGATGATGGCTCTCCCAAAAATTTTATACATTTTCAGGACGCTGTCACTCCCCATTGCCAAATCCTATATCTCCACAGTCCAATCTCTCTTTAATCGTTATGTGTGGCAAGAAAAAAAAAAAACCTAGGTGCCCCTGGTCGCTAATAACCAAACACAAACGGGCGGGCGGACTAGGCATGGTAGACCTATATGACTATTATGTGGCGACCCACATGACCCACATTAATTGCTGGTTCGCTCCAACGACCGACGTACAATGGGTACTGGCTGAAACAGCCATGGCCAACGTCCCTTCCCTACCCCTACTGCTATCGGCGGACTGCTGGAAACCTCTCCCGCTGAACCAATTGCCATTATCCACATAAGCATCCCTCCTGGCTTGGAGATATACCCTACTACATACAGATTCCCACAATGCACTCTCTACGATACGCATTCCGTTGGAAACCCTAACTGTCCTCATCCCGTACCTAACCCTTCACAAATGGATGGGTAGTGGCCTAATGTGGATAGACGAAATATTAGAAGGCATGTCCCTGAAATCCCTCACTACCTTAAACCTTCCCTCCTCTGAAGCCTATACACACCTGCGCATTGCCAACCTCATTAAAAGACATCCAGTGCCAACTATCCGTATTAAATCCGACCATCTCATGAAAGGGCCTCTAGCATCTAAAGGAACATCACTTTTCTACCAATCAATCCAGCATAAACAGACATTCTCGAAATATTCCTCCATGTTAAAATGGGAATCGGAGCTCCGTAAAACCTTTGACACACCCCAATGGCAACAGGCGATCCTTTATACACACTCAATATCTCACTGTGCAAATCACTGGGAACTTTCTTACAAGGTTGTATCTCGGTGGTACATAACCCCCTACAAACTTAACTCCTTTTACCCAACACACTCTCCGCTATGCTGGAGAGACTGTGGACAAGTGGGCAATCTTGTCCACGTGCTATGGGCCTGTAAGAGTCTTACAAGTTTTTGGCGCCAAGTGTTCAGTCTAGTTTCCTCCACGACAGGCATCCTCACTCCAGCAGACCCAGCTCTAGCGCTCCTTAATCTTACCATAGACAAATTCCCACCTCAATACTGGACCATTGTGGCCCATATTTTCTTGGCCGCAAGGGTCCTAATAACCAGGAGATGGAAAACGTCAGACGTACCGTCTCTCTCAGAAGTTGTACATTATGTTGATTCCACATATGAACATGAACGCCTTATAGCCCTAAGGGCAGGCAAATTAGCTACCTTTCAGAAATCTTGGAAGTGATGGTCACATAGGAATAGTCACTGACTTTTATGCCTTAATTGTTTCTTGCACTTGTATGATACTGAATGTGCACATGTGCTCATGTTGCGTACCCACCCCTCCCCCCCCCTTTTTCTTCTTGTTCCCTGATTGTTGTTACTGTTGTTTTTCTATGCAAAACTCAATAAAAATTCATTTGAAAAAAAAAAAAGAAATGGCTTTCTTATTGCCACTCTTCCATAAAGGCCAGATTTGTGCAGTATACGACTGATTGTTGTCCTATGGACAGAGTCTCCCACCACAGCTGTAGATCTCTGCAGTTCATCCAGAGTGATTATGGGCCTCTTGGCTGCATCTCTGATCAGTCTTCTTCTTGTACGAGCTGAAAGTTTAGAGGGACGGCCAGGTCTTCGCAGATTTGCAGTGGTCTGATACTCCTTCCATTTCAATATTATCGCTTGCACAGTGCTCCTTGGGATGTTTAAAGCTTGGGAAATCTTTTTGTATCCAAATCCGGCTTTAAACTTATCCACAACAGTATCTCGGACCTGCCTGGTGTGTTCCTTGTTCTTCATGATGCGCTCTGCACTTTAAACGGACCTCTGAGACTATCACAGTGCAGGTGCATTTATACGGAGACTTGATTACTCACTGGTGGATTCTATTTATCATCATTAGTCATTTAGGTCAACATTGGATCATTCAGAGATCCTCACTGAACTTCTGGAGAGAGTTTGCTGCACTGAAAGTAAAGGGGCTAAATAATTTTGCACGCCCAATTTTTCAGTTTTTTTATTTGTTAACAAAGTTTGAAATATCCAATAAATTTCGTTCCACTTCATGATTGTGTCCCACTTGTTGTTGATTCTTCACAAAAAAATACAGTTTTATATCTTAATGTTTGAAGCCTGAAATGTGGCAAAAGATCGAAAAGTTCAAGGGGGCCGAATACTTTCACAAGGCACTGTATATATATATATATATATATATATATATATATATATATATATATATATATATATATGTAATGTTCCGGTACCTTTGGTACCCTAAATTACACTTTCCACAAGTGTATGCGCCCTACCATTTACTTTTGGAAAGGTGCGCATACACCTTTAAGACTGGAGCTGTCATCACTCAGCGCCGGACTAGATGGCTATTTAAGGCGTCGGCTCTCACTCACATGTGTTCGTTCAAACACCCTTATCTGGATGCTAACCTTGCTTGAAGCTTCCATGCTTGCAAGCTTACTTCGCTGACGGAACCTCGCTGCGCTGATCCCTGTATCCCGTTACTGGATCATCCGCCTCTCCTGAACCACCCTTCGGCTGTATCGCTAATAGTGCTAAGTACCCCGCAGGGGAATTCTCTATAAACTTATACTAAGCTTACACTATCTAGCTCTGCATAGTAGAGACTGTTTATCACATCTGCATAAACTAGATTGCTAGCTCTTGAGACTACTGCTACTTTTCTGCACTGGGTTGATCTCTTTTGTATGTCCACCTGCTATTCTATCATCTGCTATCATACAACATTGTTAAACCTTCCTGCATCCATCTGCTACTGTCTCACCTTCAAGTGTCTATCACCTACCACCTCCACTCAACCTATCCCTCAAACCTTCATCATTGTGTTACCACATATATAAAGTCACTCTAGGAACCAGCTTGCTAATTGTGTGTATTTACTGGCTGAAATAAGACCTTCCACACATGATGAGTCATTGAGGTTGGGAATGGTATCTCAGCATATCTCTTACATGACAACTGACGTGGAACTATTTCTGCAGCTGAAAATCCACACCATATAAGAAACGCAGGAGCGTTACAGATTGAACGAACCTAAAAAATGGATTCAGCAGAAATAGCCACTCAGGTGACACAATTAAAACAGCAAGTATCTGCGTTAATACACGCACTTGCTGAATTAAAAGAAGACAATCAGGCTCTGTCGCAGCAGGTAATTAGACTGACACAACTTACCTCTGCTCAGTCCCCTGAACCCAAGATAAATCCCCCTTTGGTATTTACAGGCGATTGCAAAAAATTTCGCGAATTTAAAAACGCATGCGAGTTACTTTTTTTGCTAAAACCTCTTACCTACCTTACTGATCACATTAAGGTTTGTACTATTATTTCTTACCTATCAAGCGATCCTCGAGCCTGGGCAGATTCTCTTTTTGAGAAAAACGACCAGCTTCTCAACTCCTATGCCTTGTTCCTGGCAGAGCTCACTAGCCTATATGATGACCCCAATAGGCAGAGTACTGCTGATCTTCAGTTAAGATCCTTGAAACAAGGAAGGAGGCCTGTGGAAGACTTTGTCGCAGAGTTCAAGAGATGGACCCTTGATTCAGAATGGAATGATGCATCTCTGAAAACCCAATTTAGGCTTGGCCTATCAGAAGCCGTTAAGGACGAGCTCGCCCGAGCGGATCTGCCAAAAACCCTGGATGCATTAATACAACTCAGTATTACCATAGATAGAAGACTACGAGAAAGAAAGGCTGAAAAGATGGGAATGCCATTATCCGTTTCCTCTCGGAGTCTGGCCGTTGACCCCGTTCCTATGGAGATAGGAACCATACGCCCACCGCTATCAACTATGGAAAAAGCCAAAAGACGAAATGAAAATCTCTGCTTGTACTGTGCATCCCCGGATCACAAGATAAACGTCTGTCCCCTAGTCAACAAAAAGAAGGGTGAGTGTTCACATGTCTCTCTAGGAGGATTGACAACTTCATTCACTAACCCCTACATTTCTGTTTTTTTGACATTACAGTGGGACCAGAACAGGATTACTACTAAGGGTATGATTGACACAGGATCTTGTGGAAATTATATGGATATATGTTTTGCTGCTTTAAATAAAATTCCTATTATTTCTAAACTCAAACCTGTCTCAGTAAGTCTTATTACCGGTGTTCCGTTATCCTCTGGTCCGATCACCGATCAGACACAAGCACTTCTAGTCACTATTAACGAGTCTCATAGGGAGACTTCTACCTTCGATTTAATACCATCACCCCACTTTCCCATTGTGTTGGGACTTCCCTGGTTGCACACACACCAACCAACCATAGATTGGAAGAAACGGTCCTTGACCTTCCCTTCTTGTTATTGCGAGGAAACGTGTAACCTCCCGTTTTCCGGGAATATTCTGTCTGTGGTGACAGATGAGATTGCACCACTATGTTATCAGGATCTTTCTGAGGTTTTTCTTGAGAAAAATGCTCAAGCATTACCTCCTCATCGAGACTATGATTGTAGCATTGATCTACTCCCAAATAGCAAATTTGCCGTTCGGTCATGTTTATCCTCTTTCACAGGATGAACTTGCCCATCTCAAAACCTATTTGGATGAGAACTTGGAAAAAGGTTTTATTAGACCTTCCACTTCTTCCACGGCAGCAGGACTCTTTTTTGTTCGCAATAAAGATTCAAGTCTCAGACCTATCATCGACTACAGGAAATTGAATGCTATCACAATAAAAGATCGCTATCCTCTACCACTTATCCCTGAGCTCATTGAGCAGGTGCGTGGAGCTACCTATTTTTCAAAATTAGACCTGAAAGGAGCATACAATCTCATTCGAATCCGTGATGGACACGAGTGGAAGACTGCGTTCAGAACTAGATACGGATTGTTCGAGTATCTTGTGATGCCATTCGGCCTATGCAATGCCCCTGCAGTTTTCCAACGATTTATAAACGATATTTTTAAAGACTTACTAGATGTCTGTGTTGTGGTATATCTGGACGATATACTTATATATTCACGGACCCTGTCTGAACACATAAGACATGTAAGACTTGTATTATCGAGATTGCTTGCACATAATCTTTATGTGAAGCTGAAGAAATGCTTGTTCCATAAAGATGAGGTACTCTTTCTAGGCTACATCATATCCAAAACAGGAATCGAGATGGACATGAGTAAAATATCCTGCATTCAGGATTGGCCTACACCAACTACACGCAAGGCGCTACAGCGATTCCTGGGATTTTCAAATTTCTACAGGAAGTTCATAAAAAACTTTTCTGCTATTGTGAGACCCCTCACACAGCTCACTAGCATAAAAATACCATTTAAATGGTCAGAAGAAGCAAATAAGGCTTTCCACTTGTTAAAGACAAGGTTTACTTCCGCTCCCATATTACGCCATCCAGACCCATCCCCCCAATACATTCTGGAGGTAGATGCGTCAAACCTGGCAGTAGGAGCAATACTCTCCCAACGACCTACCCCCACTTCACCACTTCATCCAGTCGCCTTTTTTTCTAAATCCCTGAGCAGTCCCGAGATAAATTACCCCGTGGGTGAGAAGGAACTGCTTGCTATAAAATTGGCTCTGGAGAATTGGCGACATTTACTCGAAGGCACCCAATTACCAATAATTATATACACGGACCATAAAAACCTCCAATATCTTCAGACTAGCAAAACTCTCTCGCATCGACAGGTACGATGGTCACTATTCTTTCTAAGGTTTAACTTCCTAGTGACCTACACACCTGCAGATAAGAACAAAAAGGCGGATGCACTATCACGACTAACTGAAGAAAACTACTTTGAAATTCCTTCCGTTCCTATAATACCTCACAAACGCATTATTGGAGTTGTCCGTTCCTTGAAGGAAGAGGTTCTGCATGGTATAAGGTTGGATTCACCCCCACCACAACTAAATACTGATGCAGAAGGCTTCCTCTACTACAACGACAAACTTTACATACCACCTACCCTACGCACCAAGATCTTGGAATTATCGCATGATGTGCCTATGGCAGGACATATGGGTATGACAAAGACTTTCAATTTGATTTCTCGGCAATTCTGGTGGCCTGACATGAAAACATCTATACAAAAATTCGTCTCTTCATGCAATGTCTGTGCCAGGTCCAAAATTGACACTACGAGACCATCCGGCCTACTATGCAGTCTACCAATACCCCAAACTCCATGGGAGGTTCTGTCATTGGACTTCATCGTAGAATTGCCTCCTTCCAAAGGATTTAATACCATCTTGGTGTCAGTGGACCATCTGACAAAGATGGCACATTTCATTGCTATTCGCAGACTACCTTCGTCCAAACAAACGGCAGAACTCCTGATGAAACATGTCTTCAGATTACATGGTATCCCAAAAACTCTTTTGTCTGACCGTGGATCCCAATTTATTTCTAAATTCTGGCAAGAACTATGTCACATACTACGGATTGAGCGGAAGCTCACTTCTCCTTACCATCCGCAGACCAACGGACAGACTGAAAGAGTCAACCAATGCATCGAGCAGTATTTACGTTGTTACACTTCTTACCAACAGGATGATTGGTTGGATCTTCTCCCTCTGGCAGAATTTGCCTACAACAACGCAACTCACAGTACAACCAAGCAGAGTCCGTTCTACTTGAACTATGGGTTCCATCCCTCTATTCTCCCTCCACGCATCCTTCCTTCAAATAACCCAGCAGCCTCAGACTATCTTTCCCAAATAAAGGATTCTCTGGGTTTACTAAATACTACCATTGCACACGCTCACAGTCAACAAAAGAAGTACTATGATCTTCGTAGAAGACCTTCTCCACAGTATACTATCGGGGACCTCGTTTGGCTCTCAACAAAAAACTTGAGACTGAAGATCCCTAGCAAAAAGCTTGGACCTCTGTTCTTGGGACCTTTCCCAATCAAGAAACTTATTGGAAAAGCTGCAGTGCAGCTTACATTGCCAATGGACCTAAAAATCCATCCCATTTTCCATGTGTCGCTACTAAAACCCCATGTTCCGGACCAAGGAATAAGGCCTAATATTCCACCTCCCCCTCCTGTACAAGTTGAAGGTGGAGAAGAATACGAGATAAAAGAGATTCTGGATTCTCGTATCTACAGAAGAAGACTTCAGTACTTGGTTAGATGGAAGAACTATGGGCCCCAAGACGACACCTGGCTAAACACCTCTGACATACATGCCCCTAGATTAATCCGCAATTTTCATGCGAGATACCCAGACAAACCAGCTCCAGAGGCCTTCAGGAGCAGGCCTTAAAGGGGGGGTATTGTAATGTTCCGGTACCTTTGGTACCCTAAATTACACTTTCCACAAGTGTATGCGCCCTACCATTTACTTTTGGAAAGGTGCGCATACACCTTTAAGACTGGAGCTGTCATCACTCAGCGCCGGACTAGATGGCTATTTAAGGCGTCGGCTCTCACTCACATGTGTTCGTTCAAACACTCTTATCTGGATGCTAACCTTGCTTGAAGCTTCCATGCTTGCAAGCTTACTTCGCTGACGGAACCTCGCTGCGCTGATCCCTGTATCCCGTTACTGGATCATCCGCCTCTCCTGAACCACCCTTCGGCTGTATCGCTAATAGTGCTAAATACCCCGCAGGGGAATTCTCTATAAACTTATACTAAGCTTACACTATCTAGCTCTGCATAGTAGAGACTGTTTATCACATCTGCATAAACTAGATTGCTAGCTCTTGAGACTACTGCTACTTTTCTGCACTGGGTTGATCTCTTTTGTATGTCCACCTGCTATTCTAACATCTGCTATCATACAACATTGTTAAACCTTCCTGCATCCATCTGCTACTGTCTCACCTTCAAGTGTCTATCACCTACCACCTCCACTCAACCTATCCCTCAAACCTTCATCATTGTGTTACCACATATATAAAGTCACTCTAGGAACCAGCTTGCTAATTGTGTGTATTTACTGGCTGAAATAAGACCTTCCACACATGATGAGTCATTGAGTTTGGGAATGGTATCTCAGCATATCTCTTACATGACAACTGACGTGGAACTATTTCTGCAGCTGAAAATCCACACCATATAAGAAACGCAAGAGCGTTACAATATATATATATATATATATATATATATATATATATATATAGTAAGGATCGACCGATATCGGTTTTTCGTTGCCGATACTTCGCCGATCGCATATCGGTATCAGCCGATATTGGCCGATATTTTCACACATGTAAAATTTTCCCAAAAAAACCCACAAAATTTGACACAAATCTCTTAATGAACATGTTAATCTTTATTTAATAACATTTTTAACATGAAGTGCTCGTTCTTCACACCTTAACTGCATACAAGCTGATAGGAAAACTTCAATTGCAGGGACATTTGCTTTGCATTTCACATCATCTGATGTGCATTAATGCATAATAAAGTGCTGCAGTAGTGGACTCACTCACTGCAATATGTTACAGCAGTGCAGTCAGTGCAAAACTGCTAGAAAAAAAGCTAGGCAACAACAACAGCTACACAAAATACACATACACAGTGAATTGGATGGACAGGAGTAAGTGGAGGACTACCTCTGCAGTATGGCACTGACTGCAACTAATGCAGTGCAGTCAGTGCAAAACTGCTAGAAAAAGAGCAAGACCACAGCTACACATGTCACAGTGGATTGGACTGGAGTCAGTGGAGGACTACCTCTGTCTGCAGTATGGCACTCACTGCAACTACAGCAGTCAGTGCAAAACTGCTAGAAAAAAAGCTAGGCAACAGCTACACATTGGATTGGATTGGAGTCAGTGGACTATCTCTGCAGTAGGGCACTCACTGAAACTACAGCAAAAAAATAAAAAATAAAAACAAACCCAGAGCGCTAAAAAGACCTCCAGCATATGAGGAATAGATGAAAACTCCAAAAAACAACTGAAGACAGGGAAGGGGGGGGGGGGGGAAGGGCACTTGACAAATAATGGAATTATACTAAAAATAAGCATGAAAATGAAAATAAGTATGGTACAATTCAATTAGGCTCAAAAAGGTACCATGAGCAGGTGGATGATCCTAAAGGGAAATGTCCATAGGCACTGAGCAGCTTTTCACAGATGAGGAGAAGAATCTGTATAGACAAAAAGAAAAGGGGAAAAGCGCTCTAAGTGCAGACAGTTTTTTATTGATAACAAGGCAAAGTTATGTACACTCACTAGACGTGAAAGATAAAAAGGCTGTGTTTCTCAAACAGTCCTGCAGCCATCCTCTGCGGGGTGTCCTCCGTTCACATGAAGCCGTTTGCAGTTCAATCGCTGGTGGTGGGAGGAAAGGAAGCCGGCTGCCTCCCACATCAATCAGCGGTGAGCGGTCTGAAGGCTCCGGTCTGCGGCTACGTTGTGCGGGTGGTAGCTGGAGGCACTCTCATAGGCAGGGATGGTGGGATCTGTCTGAAGGGTACGGCATGCACGACGCGTTTCTGAGCATGCGCGGGGTCATCTACACCCTGCGCGCTCTTTCCTCAGGTGCTAGAGTGCCGTAGTCTCTATGGGGTATTCATAGTGCTGAACTGGATGATAATTGAACACAGCTGAACGAAGAGACGGTAATGGCCTGAAAAAAAGAGCAGTACCATCTACCAATCAGGCATTGTAGCAGCTATGGGAGAGGTTAAGAGTAGGGTTGAGCGGACACCTAGATGTCCGTGTTCGACGGGTTCGGCCGAACTTTAAAAAAAAGTCCGGGTCCGTGTCCCGGACTTTTACCGAACTTTTCCCGGACACCGAACCCCATTGAAGTCAATGGGGACCCGAACTTTAAGGCACTAAAATGGCTCTAAAACACCAAAGGAAAGGGCTAGAGTGCTGCAAATGGCAGCAAAACGTAATTAAGAGCATGGCAAGTGCTCTGCAAACAAATGTGGATAGGGAAATAACTTAAAACAACAAAAAAAAACAGAAAAATAAAACAATGTTCTTCTTCATCTCTGAAGGACGAGGCCCATATGGAGTAGGAGGGAGGTTGAGGTGGTGGTGGATGTGGCGGTGACATAGGCGTGCGCACAGGGTGTGCTGGGTGTGCCTGGGCACACCCTAATCACCTAGGGCACATAGCATTGCCAGTGAGGAGATGGGAAAGATCTCCCTGGGACCTGCTCTGCTCTATTTCTCCTTGCCTACAGGTACATGGCCCCGATACATTACTCTCCCTGCTGGCAAACACATGCATGTGTATTTCAACTTTGGGGTGCACACCTTAATGCAATAGGCTGCGCACACCTATGGGCGGTGTAGGTGGAAGCGGCGGTGGAGGAGGACCAGGGCCGGATTAACAGCATCATGGGCTTGGTGCTGAGGATTTTGAAGGGCCTTAGGGCCGTGCCTTGCCATGCACCCAGAGGAGGAAGGGTGCAGCCATGCATGCCTAATTCAACATGGGATGCTGTCTCTGAAGCCCATAAACACATCCATGCATCGCCAACTGTCCCTCCTTGTCCGGCCTTCACGCTGTGTGGGGAGGTTCTGAGGGTGCTGCCTGGGGAAGCGAGCATAGAAGCCAGACTTCTGTGTTTACAAGTGACAGAAGAGCGGTAACAGTGAATATGGCCAACCCGGGGCCTATATAAAAGGTAGGGGCCTGGAGCTGCAGCTCCAATAGCCCCTACATTAATCTGGCCCTGAGGAGGAGGACGAGGTAGCCAACACTGCTTCTTTTCACAAATTTTAAATGAGGGTACACCCCAAAAGAGTGAGAAAGAGCAAAAATGGAACAATGGGTGGGTAAGGTCGGTATCCATTGCTATTCTGCATAAGGTACGGAAAAGTCCCGTGGGATCCATGCCTGGTTCATTTTAATGAACGTGAGCTTGTCCACATTGTCTCTGGACAGGCGGCTGCGCTTGTCTGTTATAACGCCCCCAGCCGTGCTAAATACCCGTTCAGATAATACACTGGCTGCAGGGCACGCCAGCACCTCCAAGGCGTAAAGGGCAAGCTCAGGCCATGTGCCCAATTTGGAGACCCAGAAGTTGAAGGGGGCAGACCCGTCATTCACTACATGTAGGCGTGTGCACACATACTGCTCCACCATGTTGGTAAAATGCTGCCTCCTGCTAAGACGTTCCATCTGAGCTGCTGGTGCTGCTGTTTGTTGTGGCGTGCTGACAAAGCTTTTCCACATTTCGGCCATGCTAACCCTGCCTTCTGAGGTGCTGGCGGTGCCCTGGTTGCGTTGGCGACCTCCTCCTCCTCCTCCTCTGCCTTGTGCTTCCACTGTGGCCCCGCTGTCAGATGGGAATGCCAGCAGCATGGCGTCTACCAGCGTGCGCTTGTACTCGCGCATCTTGCGATCGCGCTCCAGTGAGTGAATTAAGGACGGTACGTTGTCCTTGTAACGGGGATCCAGCAGCGTGGCCACCCAGTAATCAGCACAAGTTAGAATGTGGGCAACTCGGCGGTCGTTGTGGAGACACTGCAGCATGTAATCGCTCATGTGTGCCAGGCTGCCCAGAGGCAACGAAAGGCTGTCCTCTGTGGGAGGTGTATGGTCCGTGTCCTCTGTATCCCCCCAGCCACGCACCAGTGATGGCCATGAGCTGGCCTGGGTGCCACCCTGCTGTGAACATGGTTCCATCTCCTCCTCCAGCTCCTCCTCCTCCTCATCCTCCTCATCCTCCAGAACTGTGCCCCTGCTGGACAATTGCGTCCCTGGCGTTTGCGTGTGCAGGAACCCACCCTCGGAGCCCCTTGCGAATGACTGCCCTGAAAGCCTTGGAAATGTTACCTCTTCATCCTCCTCCTCCTCCTCATCCTGTGCCACATCCTCTTCCATCATCGCCCGAATTGTTTTTTCAAGGAGGCATAGAAGTGGGATAGTTAAGCTGAGAACGGCGTCATTGCCACTGGCCATGTTGGTGGAGTACTCAAAACAGCGCAACAAGGCACACAGGTCTCGCATGGAGGCCCAGTTATTGGTGGTGAAGTGGTGCTGTTCCGCAGAGCGACTCACGCGTGCGTGCTGCAGCTGAAACTCCACTATGGCCTGCTGCTGCTCGCACAGTCTTTCCAGCATGTGCAAGGTGGAGTTCCACCTTGTGGGCACGTCACATATGAGGCGGTGAGCGGGAAGGCCGAAGTTACGCTGCAGCGCTGCCAGGCGAGCAGCAGCAGGGTGAGAACGCCGAAAGTGCGCACAAACGGCCCGCACTTTCTGCAGCAGCTCTGACATATCGGGGTAGTTTTTAAGGAACCTCTGCACCACCAAATTCAGCACATGCGCCAGGCAAGGGATGTGCGTCAAACCGGCTAGGCCCAGAGCTGCTATGAGATTTCGCCCGTTATCGCACACCACCAGGCCGGGCTTGAGGCTCGCTGGCAGCAACCACTCATTTGTCTGCTGTTCCATGCTCCTCCACAACTCCTGCGCGGTGTGTGGTTTGTCCCCCAAACAGGCAAGTTGTAAAACTGCCTGCTGTCGTTTACCCCTGGCCGTGCTGAAGTTGGTGGTGAAGGTGTTACGCTGTCCGGATGAGGAGGCGGTAGAGGATGAGGAAGCGGAGTAGGAGGAGTTAGGAACAGGAGGCAAACTGAAGCGCCCTGCAATCCTCGGTGGTGGAAGGACATGCGCCAAATTGCTATCCGCCTCAGGCCCATCCGCCACTGCATTTACCCAGTGTGCCGTTAGGGAGATATAACGCCCCTGACCGTGCTTACTGGTCCACGTATCCGTAGTTAGGTGGACCTTGGCACAGATGGCGTTGCGCAGTGCACACCTGATTTTTTCCCCCACTTGGTTGTGCAGGGAAGGGATGGCTTGCCTGGAAAAGTAGTGGCGGCTGGGCACGACGTACTGTGGGACAGCCACCGACATAAGGTTTTTAAAACTGTGCGTCTCCACCAGACGGAATGACAGCATTTCAAAGGCCAATAATTTTGAAATGCTGGCATTCAGGGCCAGGGATCGCGGGTGGGTAGGGGGGTACTTCCTCTTCCTCTCAAGTGTTTGGGAGATGGAAAGCTGAACGCTTCCACGGGACATTGTGGAGATGGTTGTTGGTGACCCAGGTGGTGGTGTTGCTGACAGATCGTCTGTTTGCGGGGTGGCAGGTGCCGGTATCACTACAGATGTGGCTGGAGCGGCCGAGACTGCAGCAGAAGAGGAAGCAGGATGAGCCAGAGACGTTTCTTGGTTTTGAAGGTGTGTACTCCACTGCAGCTCGTGCTTTGCACTTAGATGCCTGATCATGCAGGTTGTGCTCAGGTTGAGAAGGTTCATGCCTCGCTTCAAGCTCTGATTGCACAGGGTGCAAACCACTCGTGTCCTGTCATCAGCACATTTTCTAAAGAACTTCCACGCTAGAGAACTCCTTTGAGCTGACTTTGGTGCGCTCGTTCCCTTGCTGCGTTGGGCAGTAGCGGGCGTAGTGTCTAGGGCACGGCCGCTCCGCTTCTGCACCCTGCTCCCTCTTCTGCTGTGCTGGTGGCTCTGTGCGACCACCGCCTCTTCCTCCAAACTACTCAGTTCACCTGCATGACGTTCATTCCATGTGGGGTCGAGGACCTCATCGTCCTCCACATCATCTTCCACCCAGTCTTCACCCCTGCCCTCCTTGTCGGTCTCCACAATGCTGAACGCCGCAGCAGTTGGCACCTGCGTTTCGTCATCATCGGAGACGTGCTGCGATGATCCTTGCATGTACTCATCTTGAGAAATAAGTGGTTGGGCATCGCTGCACTCAATCTCTTCCACTTCTGGGGCAGGGCTAGGTGGATGGCCCTGGGAAACCCTGCTGACAGAGTCCTCAAAAAGAATAAGAGACTGCTGTATGGCTTGGGGCTCAGACTGCTGGCCTGATTTGCAAGGGGGTGAGGTGAAAGACGGTTGGACATTGGCTGCAGGTGCCAACTCTGACCTTTCTGCAGTAGACTGGGTGGGAGACAATGTGAAGGAACTGGAGGCACTGTCAGCAGCAAACCAATCTACTATCGCCTCAACTTGTTCTGGCCTCATCACTTCTAGGGGCGTTTGATGCCCTACCAAATACTGATGCAGGTTCTGTCGCCTACTCACACTTGAGGAAGGTGTTTCACTTGTGCGTGTAGCTGGCACAGATCGACCATGTCCTCTCCTTGCAACAGGAGCTCTACCAGCAGCACCACGACCCAGGCCACGGCCCTTATTTGACGGTCTCCTCATATTTCTGTAATTTAAGATCTTGCCCTAGAAAGGTTTTTATTGAATAGCGGAATAGAAAATATGATCCAAAAAAAGTGTATGTATATCACACGTACACAACCACACTAGGCCCCAATTACTATTGTTTGTACCCCTAAAAGGCTAGATGAGGAGTAGGGGGAGTATGGAACAGGCAGCACCCTCAAACCTTCAGAAGTATGAGATGAACCCCAACAACTTGGAAAGGTGGATCTCTCTCACACGTACCGACACAGACTATCCCGCAATTCAATTGATCCTCAAAGGTTTTTATTGAATAGCGGAATAGGAAATATGATCAAAAAAAGTGTATGTATCTCGCACGTACACAACCACACTAGGCCCCAATTACTATTGTTTGTACCCCTAAAAGGCTAGATGAGGAGTAGGGGGGGTATGGAACAGGCAGCACCCTCAAACCTTCAGAAGTATGAGATGAACCCCAACAACTTGGAAAGGTGGATCTCTCTCACACGTACCGACACAGACTATCCCGCAATTCAATTGATCCTCAAAGGTTTTTATTGAATAGCGGAATAGGAAATATGATCAAAAAAAGTGTATGTATCTCGCACGTACACAACCACACTAGGCCCCAATTACTATTGTTTGTACCCCTAAAAGGCTAGATGAGGAGTAGGGGGGGTATGGAACAGGCAGCACCCTCAAACCTTCAGAAGTATGAGATGAACCCCAACAACTTGGAAAGGTGGATCTCTCTCACACGTACCAACACAGACTATCCCCCAATTTAACTGATCCCCAAAGGTTTTTGATTAAATAGCGGAATAGAAAATATGATCCCAAAAAAGTGTATGTATATCACACGTACACAACCACACTAGGCCCCAATTACTATTGTTTGTACCCCTAAAAGGCTAGGAGTAGGGGGAGTATGGAACAGGCAGCACCCTCAAACCTTCAGAAGTATGAGATGAACCCCAACAACTTGGAAAGGTGGATCTCTCTCACACGTACCAACACAGACTATCCCCCAATTTAACTGATCCCCAAAGGTTTTTGATTAAATAGCGGAATAGAAAATATGATCCCAAAAAAGTGTATGTATATCACACGTACACAACCACACTAGGCCCCAATTACTATTGTTTGTACCCCTAAAAGGCTAGGAGTAGGGGGAGTATGGAACAGGCAGCACCCTCAAACCTTCAGAAGTATGAGATGAACCCCAACAACTTGGAAAGGTGGATCTCTCTCACACGTACCAACACAGACTATCCCCCAATTTAACTGATCCCCAAAGGTTTTTGATTAAATAGCGGAATAGAAAATATGATCCCAAAAAAGTGTATGTATATCACACGTACACAACCACACTAGGCCCCAATTACTATTGTTTGTACCCCTAAAAGGCTAGGAGTAGGGGGAGTATGGAACAGGCAGCACCCTCAAACCTTCAGAAGTATGAGATGAACCCCAACAACTTGGAAAGGTGGATCTCTCTCACACGTACCAACACAGACTATCCCCCAATTTAACTGATCCCCAAAGGTTTTTGATTAAATAGCGGAATAGAAAATATGATCCCAAAAAAGTGTATGTATATCACACGTACACAACCACACTAGGCCCCAATTACTATTGTTTGTACCCCTAAAAGGCTAGGAGTAGGGGGAGTATGGAACAGGCAGCACCCTCAAACCTTCAGAAGTATGAGATGAACCCCAACAACTTGGAAAGGTGGATCTCTCTCACACGTACCAACACAGACTATCCCCCAATTTAACTGATCCCCAAAGGTTTTTGATTAAATAGCGGAATAGAAAATATGATCCCAAAAAAGTGTATGTATATCACACGTACACAACCACACTAGGCCCCAATTACTATTGTTTGTACCCCTAAAAGGCTAGGAGTAGGGGGAGTATGGAACAGGCAGCACCCTCAAACCTTCAGAAGTATGAGATGAACCCCAACAACTTGGAAAGGTGGATCTCTCTCACACGTACCAACACAGACTATCCCCCAATTTAACTGATCCCCAAAGGTTTTTGATTAAATAGCGGAATAGAAAATATGATCCCAAAAAAGTGTATGTATATCACACGTACACAACCACACTAGGCCCCAATTACTATTGTTTGTACCCCTAAAAGGCTAGGAGTAGGGGGAGTATGGAACAGGCAGCACCCTCAAACCTTCAGAAGTATGAGATGAACCTCAACAACTTGGAAAGGTGGATCTCTCTCACACGTACCAACACAGACTATCCCCCAATTTAACTGATCCCCAAAGGTTTTTGATTAAATAGCGGAATAGAAAATATGATCCCAAAAAAGTGTATGTATATCACACGTACACAACCACACTAGGCCCCAATTACTATTGTTTGTACCCCTAAAAGGCTAGGAGTAGGGGGAGTATGGAACAGGCAGCACCCTCAAACCTTCAGAAGTATGAGATGAACCCCAACAACTTGGAAAGGTGGATCTCTCTCACACGTACCAACACAGACTATCCCCCAATTTAACTGATCCCCAAAGGTTTTTGATTAAATAGCGGAATAGAAAATATGATCCCAAAAAAGTGTATGTATATCACACGTACACAACCACACTAGGCCCCAATTACTATTGTTTGTACCCCTAAAAGGCTAGGAGTAGGGGGAGTATGGAACAGGCAGCACCCTCAAACCTTCAGAAGTATGAGATGAACCCCAACAACTTGGAAAGGTGGATCTCTCTCACACGTACCAACACAGACTATCCCCCAATTTAACTGATCCCCAAAGGTTTTTGATTAAATAGCGGAATAGAAAATATGATCCCAAAAAAGTGTATGTATATCACACGTACACAACCACACTAGGCCCCAATTACTATTGTTTGTACCCCTAAAAGGCTAGGAGTAGGGGGAGTATGGAACAGGCAGCACCCTCAAACCTTCAGAAGTATGAGATGAACCCCAACAACTTGGAAAGGTGGATCTCTCTCACACGTACCAACACAGACTATCCCCCAATTTAACTGATCCCCAAAGGTTTTTGATTAAATAGCGGAATAGAAAATATGATCCCAAAAAAGTGTATGTATATCACACGTACACAACCACACTAGGCCCCAATTACTATTGTTTGTACCCCTAAAAGGCTAGGAGTAGGGGGAGTATGGAACAGGCAGCACCCTCAAACCTTCAGAAGTATGAGATGAACCCCAACAACTTGGAAAGGTGGATCTCTCTCACACGTACCAACACAGACTATCCCCCAATTTAACTGATCCCCAAAGGTTTTTGATTAAATAGCGGAATAGAAAATATGATCCCAAAAAAGTGTATGTATATCACACGTACACAACCACACTAGGCCCCAATTACTATTGTTTGTACCCCTAAAAGGCTAGGAGTAGGGGGAGTATGGAACAGGCAGCACCCTCAAACCTTCAGAAGTATGAGATGAACCTCAACAACTTGGAAAGGTGGATCTCTCTCACACGTACCAACACAGACTATCCCCCAATTTAACTGATCCCCAAAGGTTTTTGATTAAATAGCGGAATAGAAAATATGATCCCAAAAAAGTGTATGTATATCACACGTACACAACCACACTAGGCCCCAATTACTATTGTTTGTACCCCTAAAAGGCTAGGAGTAGGGGGAGTATGGAACAGGCAGCACCCTCAAACCTTCAGAAGTATGAGATGAACCCCAACAACTTGGAAAGGTGGATCTCTCTCACACGTACCAACACAGACTATCCCCCAATTTAACTGATCCCCAAAGGTTTTTGATTAAATAGCGGAATAGAAAATATGATCCCAAAAAAGTGTATGTATATCACACGTACACAACCACACTAGGCCCCAATTACTATTGTTTGTACCCCTAAAAGGCTAGGAGTAGGGGGAGTATGGAACAGGCAGCACCCTCAAACCTTCAGAAGTATGAGATGAACCTCAACAACTTGGAAAGGTGGATCTCTCTCACACGTACCAACACAGACTATCCCCCAATTTAACTGATCCCCAAAGGTTTTTGATTAAATAGCGGAATAGAAAATATGATCCCAAAAAAGTGTATGTATATCACACGTACACAACCACACTAGGCCCCAATTACTATTGTTTGTACCCCTAAAAGGCTAGGAGTAGGGGGAGTATGGAACAGGCAGCACCCTCAAACCTTCAGAAGTATGAGATGAACCCCAACAACTTGGAAAGGTGGATCTCTCTCACACGTACCAACACAGACTATCCCCCAATTTAACTGATCCCCAAAGGTTTTTGATTAAATAGCGGAATAGAAAATATGATCCCAAAAAAGTGTATGTATATCACACGTACACAACCACACTAGGCCCCAATTACTATTGTTTGTACCCCTAAAAGGCTAGGAGTAGGGGGAGTATGGAACAGGCAGCACCCTCAAACCTTCAGAAGTATGAGATGAACCCCAACAACTTGGAAAGGTGGATCTCTCTCACACGTACCAACACAGACTATCCCCCAATTTAACTGATCCCCAAAGGTTTTTGATTAAATAGCGGAATAGAAAATATGATCCCAAAAAAGTGTATGTATATCACACGTACACAACCACACTAGGCCCCAATTACTATTGTTTGTACCCCTAAAAGGCTAGGAGTAGGGGGAGTATGGAACAGGCAGCACCCTCAAACCTTCAGAAGTATGAGATGAACCCCAACAACTTGGAAAGGTGGATCTCTCTCACACGTACCAACACAGACTATCCCCCAATTTAACTGATCCCCAAAGGTTTTTGATTAAATAGCGGAATAGAAAATATGATCCCAAAAAAGTGTATGTATATCACACGTACACAACCACACTAGGCCCCAATTACTATTGTTTGTACCCCTAAAAGGCTAGGAGTAGGGGGAGTATGGAACAGGCAGCACCCTCAAACCTTCAGAAGTATGAGATGAACCCCAACAACTTGGAAAGGTGGATCTCTCTCACACGTACCAACACAGACTATCCCCCAATTTAACTGATCCCCAAAGGTTTTTGATTAAATAGCGGAATAGAAAATATGATCCCAAAAAAGTGTATGTATATCACACGTACACAACCACACTAGGCCCCAATTACTATTGTTTGTACCCCTAAAAGGCTAGATGAGGAGTAGGGGGAGTATGGAACAGGCAGCACCCTCAAACCTTCAGTATGAGATTGTGTTCACTGTACCCCACAAAGATTGAGTTCACTGCACCCCACAATGATTGTGTTCACTGCACCCCACAAAGATTGTGTTCACTGCACCTCACAAAGATTGTGTTCACTGTACCCCCCAAAGATTGTGTTCACTGCACCCCACAAAGATTCTGTTCACTGTACCCCACAAAGATTGTGTTCACTGCACCCCAAAAAGATTGTGTTCACTGCACCCCAAAAAGGATGTTGTTCACTGCACCCCAAAAAGGATGTTGTTCACTCCACCCCAAAAAGATTGTGTTCACTGCACCCCACAAAGATTGTGTTCACTGCACCCCAAAAAGATTGTGTTCACTGCACCCCAAAAATGATTTTGTTCACTGCACCCCAAAAAGGATTTTGTTCACTGCACCCCAAAAAGGATGTTGTTCACTCCACCCCAAAAAGATTGTGTTCACTGCACCCCAAAAAGATTGTGTTCACTGCACCCCACAAAGGATTTTGTTCACTGCACCCCAAAAAGATTGTGTTCACTGCACCCCAAAAAGGATGTTGTTCACTGCACCCCAAAAAGGATTTTGTTCACTGCACCCCAAAAAGATTGTGTTCACTGCACCCCACAAAGGATTTTGTTCACTGCACCCCACAAAGATTGTGTTCACTGCACACCAAAAAGGATTGTGTTCACTGCACCCCAAAAAGATTTTGTTCACTGCACCCCAAAAAGATTGTGTTCACTGCAGCCCAAAAAGATTGTGTTCACTGCAGCCCAAAAAGATTGTGTTCACTGCAGCCCAAAAAGATTGTGTTCACTGCAGCCCAAAAAGATTGTGTTCACTGCAGCCCAAAAAGATTGTGTTCACTGCAGCTCACACACAGAAAAATGGATGTGGATCACTGACACCTGCCTATCTCCAATCCCACACCACACAGCAATATCGATTGTAGTTTGTAGAACACAGTTTCCCTAAAATTCAGCAGACTCTGTCCCTAACAGGATTGAGAAGAGATCGTAGATCAGGATTGAGTGCAGACCCCACCCCCCACACAGCAATATCGATTGTAGTTTGTAGAAGACACTGACCCTATATAATTCAGCAGACTCTATCCCTAAAATGCCTACAACTCGCCCTGCCTAAACACTCCGACCTGTCCCTCAATTCTATCCGGACACAAATGGTTTTTTCCTGCCTATCTTTCCCTAATCAGCAGCCAGCACGTTGATGTGTGCTCTGTCCCTGAATCTAAGCAGCATAATGACGCCGCTGCGGCTGCCTCGAACTTATAAAGACTTGGTCACATGCTTCAGACGGCCAATCACAGCTACTGAGACATTTGCAGGCATGGCTGGGATGGCTTAAGGCACACCAGTTAAACGATTGTTGATTGGCTGTTGAAAGCCCGCCATGAAAAGAGCGCCAAAGCATGCAAAACCCGGAAATAAAACGACCGAACACGGATTTTTACCCGAACATACAGTAAAGTGTCCGTGTCCGTGTTCGGGTACAAAAAATCCAATTATTCGGTACGAACACGAATAATACAGTCCGTGTTCGCTCAACACTAGTTAAGAGCAACTAAGATGTGGAGTGTACTCAGTCGACTCCCCACAGATCCACATGTATGGGGGCTGGGCGACCACTACTCGCAGTTTTGTGCAATTCCAGCAATAAAAGATAAACAATGATAATATAAAAATAATAATAATAAGATAGAGGAGTGAGCCCGGGCTCATCAGAGCACATAGGATTCATTCCAATATTAAAAAAGCAACCATTAAAATGTATTTAAAAAGCATATTTAAAAAACAACAAGTGCACAGTATATCGCATATGCAGTACAGGAATAGTATACATAAAAGCTGTAATGTGGGGGATCATGTAAACAGGTGGGGGGGAAAGAAGGGGGGGGAGGGGAAAAAAGGGAAGGGACTCATGTAATAAATAGGATATATAAAAAAATAATAGGATATAAAAACCCATATATTGGTTTACGTATGTATACCATAATCACATAAAAACAATTATGTTTTCGGTATAAAAGATCTGATGGAATACCTAATAAGGTACCGCATATATAATGTGTATCGGAAAAAATCATCTGATTTATCAATAGGTAAAACCATATAAAGATATATATAAAAAATGAGAAAAATATATATATATATTGGGGGTAAACATGAAAAAGGCATAGGACTCAGCTTATATGATGCGATGAAGGGATGAGTGTACTCCATCAATAGAGGTGTATATTATACCAAAATTGGACCCTGGTTATAGGATGGTATGCACATCTAGTTCTTCGTTTAACCCTCGAGGGGCGAGAACATCTAACGTGTAAATCCAAAAGGTTTCTCGCATACATAATTTAGAGAAACGTTCTCCTTCTGGCAAGTATTTCGGGATAGATTCAATAACCCAAATTTTTAATCCCTCGGTGGATTTCTCATGAGTTTCTGAAAAATGTCGTGGGACACTATGGAGATCGCATCCACCTTCAGTGAGACGGCGGTGTTTGCCAAATCGCTGTCTGACTGGTCTGATGGTTCGACCCACGTAAAGCAACTGGCACGGGCATATTAGGCAATACACCACATACTCAGTTGAGCAGTTGTAAAAGTTGTCCAAGACATAGGTTTTTTCATTATGTGTAAAGTCTTTTTGGCCGTGTCGCACAAAATTACACATTTTGCATAACTTTTTACGGCATGCATACATGCCTTTCAAGGGGATCATCCATGGCAGATGATTAGTAACCTTGGTGTTCTTTAGCTTACTAGGCGCTATTTTGTTATTCAAGGTAGTGGACCTCCTATATGTCACTTTCGGCTTGTCCAAGATGACCGAGTTCAAGTGGGGGTCTTGTTTCAGGATGTCCCAATGTTTTGATAGGATTTTTTCCATTTTTCTATACTGACAATGGAACCTAGTGACAAAACGAACTGGGTGATGTTCGCTTTTGGCCCTAGAGCTGGGAGGTTTTCCTGGAAGATAAGCCTCATAAGCTAAGTTAACCAGATCGTCAGGGTAGCCCTTCTCTGAGAATTCTTTCTTCAGATGTTCACTTTGGGTTAAATAATCTCCATCCCTGGTACAATTCTGTCTAAGTCGACAGAACTGGCCCTTTGGTATGTTTTTCGTCCATTGGGGGTTATGACAACTCTTATAATGGAGATATGAATTACCTCCCGTGGGTTTGGTATAGTTCTTAGCATGTATCTGATATGACTCATGTCCCAATTCCAGATCTAGAAAAGGCATATAATCTGGATGTGAGACTGACGTGAACGAGAGGCCCAAGGGGTTGTTATTGCAATGACTGACAAAACCGTCAATCTGGGAGGCGGAGCCATCCCAGATGACGATAATGTCGTCAATATACCGCCCAAAAAAGACAATGTGTTGAGCGAATGGGTTGTTCTGCCAGATGTATCTCAATTCCCAATAGCCCATGGTCAGATTCGCATATGACGGAGCAAAGTTCGTTGTATAAAATTGATGTTGAAAAACTGGTATGTTCTGCACTATATAAGAAAGTGATAAATAAGGATGAGGCGGCTTTCTTAAAAAAGGACTATTATAACACCCCATATTTTTATCACTTGCCAAAGGTCCACAAAGACCCCCTTCATCCCCCAGGTAGACCTATTGTTGCAGCAATGAACAGCGTTACTAGTGGCCTCTCACAGTTCATTGATGTTTTTCTACAACCCTTGGCCCAAAGTCTGCAATCGTACATACAAGACTCTGGCCACTTATTAGAGCAGATTACGCCATATAGATGGGAGGATAGTTATTCTTGGCTATCCTTAGATGTCAGTTCTTTGTACACATCCATCCCCCATAGTATAGGTTTACAAGCATTACAATATTTTCTCCTTCAAGATTCCTCCCTACACCATGACCAAGTGTCTTTTATTTTGGAGGCGACACACTTCTGTTTAACCCATAACTATTTCCAGTTTGAGGACACGTTTTACCTACAGATAAATGGCACAGCTATGGGGGCGAACTTTGCTCCGTCATATGCGAATCTGACCATGGGCTATTGGGAATTGAGATACATCTGGCAGAACAACCCATTCGCTCAACACATTGTCTTTTTTGGGCGGTATATTAACGACATTATCGTCATCTGGGATGGCTCCGCCTCCCAGATTGACGGTTTTGTCAGTCATTGCAATAACAACCCCTTGGGCCTCTCGTTCACGTCAGTCTCTCATCCAGATTCTATGCCTTTTCTAGATCTGGAATTGGGACATGAGTCATATCAGATACATGCTAAGAACTATACCAAACCCACGGGAGGTAATTCATATCTCCATTATAAGAGTTGTCATCACCCCCAATGGACAAAAACATACCAAAGGGCCAGTTCTGTCGACTTAGACAGAATTGTACCAGGGATGGAGATTATTTAACCCAAAGTGAACATCTGAAGAAAGAATTCTCAGAGAAGGGCTACCCTGACGATCTGGTTAACTTAGCTTATGAGGCTTATCTTCCAGGAAAACCTCCCAGCTCTAGGGCCAAAAGCGAACATTACCCGGTTCGTTTTGTCACTAGGTTCCATTGTCAGTATAGAAAAATGGAAAAAATCCTATCAAAACATTGGGACATCCTGAAACAAGACCCCCACTTGAACTCGGTCATCTTGGACAAGCCGAAAGTGACATATAGGAGGGCCACTACCTTGAATAACAAAATAGCGCCTAGTAAGCTAAAGAACACCAAGGTTACTAATCATCTGCCATGGATGATCCCCTTGAAAGGCATGTATGCATGCCGTAAAAAGTTATGCAAAATGTGTAATTTTGTGCGACACGGTCAAAAAGACTTTACACATAATGACAAAACCTATGTCTTGGACAACTTTTACAACTGCTCAACTGAGTATGTGGTGTATTGCCTAATATGCCCATGCCAGTTGCTTTACGTGGGTTAAACCATCAGACCAGTCAGACAGCAATTTGGCAAACACCGCCGTCTCATTGAAGGTGGATGCGATCTCCATAGTGTCCGTCAACATTTTTCAGAAACTCATGGGAAATCCACCGAGGGATTAAAAATTTGGGTTATTGAATCTATCCCGAAAGACTTGCCAGAAGGAGAACGTTTCTCTAAATTATGTATGCGAGAGACCTTTTGGATTTACACGTTAGATGTTCTCGCCCCTCGAGGGTTAAACATCGAACTAGATGTGCATACCATCCTATAACCAGGGTCCAATTTTGGTATAATATACACTTCTATTGATGGAGTACACGCATCCCTTCATCGCATCATATAAGCTGAGTCCTATGCCTTTTTCATGTTTACCCCCAATATATATATATATATATTTTTTTCTCATTTTTTATATATATCTTTATATGGTTTTACCTATTGATAAATCAGATGATTTTTTCCGATACACATTATATATGCGGTATCTTATTAGGTATTCCATCAGATCTTTTATACGGAAAACATAATTGTTTTTATGTGATTATGGTATACATACGTAAACCAATATATGGGTTTTTATATCCTATTATTTTTTTATATATCCTATTTATTACATGAGTCCCTTCCCTTTTTTTCCCCTCCCCCCTTCTTTTCCCCCCCACCTGTTTACATGATCCCCCACATTACAGCTTTTATGTATACTATTCATGTACTGCATATGCGATATACTGTGCACTTGTTGTTTTTTAAATATGCTTTTTAAATACATTTTAATGATTGCTTTTTTAATATTGGAATGAATCCTATGTGCTCTGATGAGCCCGGGCTCACTCCTCTATCTTATTATTATTATTTTTATATTATCATTGTTTATCTTTTATTGGTGGAATTGCACAAAACTGCGAGTAGTGGTCGCCCAGCCCCCATACATGTGGATCTGTGGGGAGTCGACTGAGTACACTCCACATCTTAGTTGCTCTTAACCTCTCCCATAGCTGCTACAATGCCTGATTGGTAGATGGTACTGCTCTTTTTTTCGGGCCATTACCGTCTCTTCGTTCAGCTGTGTTCAATTATCATCCAGTTCAGCACTATGAATACCCCATAGAGACTACGGCACTCTAGCACCTGAGGAAAGAGCGCGCAGGGTGTAGATGACCCCGCGCATGCTCAGAAACGCGTTGTGCATGCCGTACCCTTCGGACAGATCCCACCATCCCTGCCTATGAGAGTGCCTCCAGCTACCACCCGCACAACGTAGCCGCAGACCGGAGCCTTCAGACCGCTCACCGCTGATTGATGTGGGAGGCAGCCGGCTTCCTTTCCTCCCACCACCAGCGATTGAACTGCAAACGGCTTCATGTGAACGGAGGACACCCCCCAGAGGATGGCTGCAGGACTGTTTGAGAGACACAGCCTTTTTATCTTTCACGTCTAGTGAGTGTACATAACTTTGCCTTGTTATCAATAAAAAACTGTCTGCACTTAGAGCGCTTTTCCCCTTTTCTTCTTACTGAAACTACAGCAGTCAGTGCAAAACTGCTAGAAAAAAAGCTAAGCAACAGCTACACATTGGATTGTATTGGACTCTTAGGAGTAGGGCACTCACTGCAACTACAGCAGTCAGTGAAAAACTGCTAGAAAAAAAGCTAGGCAACAGCTAGACAGTGGATTGGAATGGAGTGGAGAGGGCATTACTCATTTCAATACTCCCAGTTAAGTAGAACAATATTATAATGCAGAAAGCAGAACATTTCAGCATGTCCATGGTCACCTGTTAAATGTCTTCTGTTTTGTTCAAACAATGCTGCAACTTCATAAACATGCTCATTTGGAGTGGAGGACAAAGGAGCAGAGAGAGAGAGCGGTATCTTCTAGCATGGGAAGCGAGTCTTTTGTAGTGTGCCTCATTTTCTCTCCACCACTGAAGAGGGTAACTTCTTCTGTCAATTACGGCTTCTTTAAAATAGAGATGAAGTTCATCATCCAGGCTCATCGTTGCAGATTCAGAAGAAATTGAATCCTCCAATAAGGCCCTAATAAAACACTGAAAATGTCCTGATCAATTTGACGATGAGGAAGAAGATTCTCTTCTGTTCGTTGACGTATTTTTGGACATTTTCTGTTTTTTCAGCATGCTGCTCTTCATAAAAATAGTGTTCTGGACTTGTCTTTTCGGCAGAAACCTCCTGTTGAATATCTTCTGTCAGCCATTGTTTCGCCTTAGCTCATACATCATCAGAAGAGAAAGCATGGTTCTTGTATTGAGGATTCAAAAGACTTGCAAGCACAACATTTTTAATCTCTTCATGCTTCTCAAAACATATATCAATCAAAGTTCTTTGGCTTGACAGACTGGAGGGTTGGAGGGTGTTGTGTGCCATGATGACACAGAGGTCTGATGTATCAGCAAGCCTCATTCCTTTAGGCATGTTTGCTCCACTGTCTCGAAGTTGCACAAGCATCACTCGGTCTTTGTTGATTCCCCATTCTTCAAGCATGCCTAGAAACATTTCTCTACTGTACTCAGCTGTTTGGAATCCTTGCATCACTTTTGTATTCAACACCAATTGCCTTTTTGTCCATCCGCTGTCAATGAAGTGGCATGCAAGAATCAGTAGTGACTCGGACTCTGTTTGTGACCAGCAGTCCGTCGTGAATGAGAGTGAGTTGCCAGCATTCTCTGGTTGCAGCATAGCCTTTACTTTGTCAACTACCTTTTGGTGTAGCTTTGCCAGTAATACTTCTCACTCTTCAGTGTGTAGCTTGGCTCAAGCATGGACATCAACCGCTTAAATCCTAAGTCAGACACCATTGTAAATGGCTGGTTATCAGTGACAATCATCTCTGTGATTACTCTGTGCAGCAGTTGGGATCTTCCATCTGAATCTAGACAGTGACATCTGTTTTTTTTTCATAAACATACAGTATCTGTTATTGTTGCCTTGGATAGTGGAGGAGGTATTCAATTAAAATCACATTGATATTAATTTCTATTTTTATGTGCTGCATGATACAATTCAATATGATGAACTCTTAGATGGGCCCAAAGATTTGACATATTTTTGTTTTTTTGCAGTTACTGATCCTATGCTTATGTTGTTTGTACATGTGTTGCACACCGCTGCTTTTCCTGGAGATGGTTGAGACGTGAAATAGTCCCAGACCACACTTTTACTCTTTCTCCCCTCATCCATCTCCATTTCAACTTGAAAGACCCAAAAAAGATTAAAGAAATGGCTTGCTGAAGCTGAAGTTGCTGCTGCTGCTGGCACTAGCACCCTGTTGTGGGTTAGTGGCTGACGCCTGGAAGTGTGGCTGGCTTGGTGTCACCCTGCTCTAGGTGGCTTGCTTGCCAGAACACTGTGGTGGCTGGCTGGCGTCACCCTGTTCTGGGTGGCTGGTTTGCAGGAACACTGTGGTGGCACTGGCTGGCTGGCTTGGTGTCACCCTGTTATGGGTGGCTGGCTTGCAGGAACACTGTGGTGGCTGGCTTGGTGTCAACCTGTTATGGGTGGCTGGCTTGCAGGAACACTGTGGTGGCTAGCTGGTTTGCAGGGACACTGTGGTGGGGGAATGGCTTGGGGTCACCCTGTTGTGTGGGTGGCTGGCTTGGTGTCACTCACTCACCCTGGCCTGTTGTGGCGGGTAGCTGGCTTGCTGGAACACCAGTCACGGTGGCGGGTGACTGGCTTGATGTCATCTGGGTGGCTGGTTGCTTGCTCGCTGGAACCCTGCGGGTTTAGGTGTGGAGACATGCTTGGCCAGTCCATCACCTTTACCCTCAGCTTCTTTAACAAGGCAGTGGTCATCTGGGAGATCTGTTTGGGGTCATTATTGTGTTGGAATACTGCCCTGCAGGCCCAGTCTCTGAAGGGAGGGGATCATGCTCTGCTTCAGTATGTCATAGGCTTGCTGGCGTGAACTACACAAAAGGATCTGTCGGGTTCGGGACATACTGGTTTCCCTGCCTCCTTTAAGTAGGACTATGTGACGTTGTTTGTTCCTGTCTGAGCAACTCACTTACTGCAAATAGGTTGTAATGACTGCATGTCCCTATCTATACATATACACACCAAATAACCATTCTACCTGGTCCATCTGAGGGAGGAGGAAGCCATAAGTGGATATATGAAGTGCAGCTACGAGTGTGTTGATCTTCGTACTCCTTCGTACTCCAAGATATTTGGATATATAAAAGAATTTCCAGCTATCAAGCTATAATGAGTTTCTATCCTATTTAGCATAAAAAGCAGTGCCTTTGCAGTGATTGAGGGACTGGACATGCAACCATAGATAACTATGAGAATACATGTATACTTTGGATGCTATATATAAAAGACTGAGGGATTGATATCTACTGCCCTATGTGTCGCCACAATCTGCCACCTCCTGAGTCATTAAAAAGGAAATACCGGTCTGTCATGGTCTCTCTGGCCCTGAGGAAGCCTTGAGCAAAACGCGTCGGCTTGCTGGGGACCTACATTGACCGCGTACCACCTGAGACCTATCTTCCATCCTATACAGGCTCTTGGTTTTCCCCTTAGGGGATGTATTTCTATTCTGGTGACCCTTATTAATTGGTTTTATAGAAATGTTTCTTTATGTGTTTTGTCCTTGTGAACACGTGCGTGATCGCCCATGTTTTTTAATGGAAATTTAAATAAAATTTAATTTGTTTTTTATAAATTGGTTTTGGCGTGATCCTTCTACTCCCACTGGCCCGCAAAGCCCCATCTTTCTCTATCCTTTTACTTTGTATGTCATAGTACATGTTGGCATTCATGGCTCCCTCAATGAACTGTTGCTCCCCAGTGCCATCAGCAGCCCTCATGCAAACCCAGACCATGACACTCCCACCACCATGCTTGCCTGTAGGCAAGACACACTTGTCTTTGTACTCCTCACCTGGTTGCCGCCACACACAGAAAAACTTCAGATTCTTCAGAAAACTGTTTGTGGGCTTTCTTGTCCATGATCTTTAGAAGAGGCTTCTTTCTGGGATGACAGCCATGCAGACCAATGTGATGCAGTGTGAGGCATATGGTCTGAGCACTGACAGGTTAACCCCCTCCCCTTCAACCTCTGCAGAAATGCTGGCAGCAATCATATGTCTATTTCCCAAAAATAACCTCTGGATATGACGCTGAGCATGTGCACTCAACTTCTTTGGTCGATCATGGCGAGGCCTGTTCTGAGTGGAACCGGACCTGTTAAACTGCTGTATGGTCTTAGCCACCATGCTGCAGCTCAGTTTAAGGGTCTTGGCAATATTCATGTAGTCTATACCATCTGTATGAGTGAGAACGATAACACCAAATTTAACACACCTGCTCCCCATTCACACCTAAGACCTTGTAACACTAAAAATTCACATGACACCGGGGAGGGAAAATGGTTAATTGGGCCCAATTTGGACATTTGCACTTAGGGGTGTACTCACTTTTGTTGCCAGCGGTATAGATATTAATGGCTGTGTGTTGAGTTATTTTGAGGAGACAGCAAATTTACACTGTTATACAAGCTGTACACTCACTACTTTACATTGTAGCAAAGTATCATTTCTTCAGTGTTGTCACATGAAAAGATATAATAAAATATTTACAAAAATGTGAGGGGTGTACTCACTTTTATGAGATACTGTATATATATTTACATTTCAAAAACACACACTTTTAAATGTAAACTTTTAATTTTTAACTTTAAAACTTTAAAATGTATTAAAACCTGGACGATGTCAGTGAGGCAGTGAGAGGTGTCAGCAGAGCAATGGATGGTGTCAGTCAGTAGGGCAGTGGAGAGTGACAGTAGTTTTTATTCTTTTATTTTTTTTTTTAAACTTTCAATTTTTTAATTTTTTTTATTTTTGTAGATGAATTTGATGAATTATCGGGGGTCCAAACAGACCATGAGGTCTCACTTTTGGAACAGAGAAAGGGACTGGGGTCAGAGAGCTCCAAGTCCCTTTCTCTGCAGCCTCAGCTGCACTAGACAGTGAATAAATAGGAGGAGCAGTTTCCTGTTTATTCACAAATAGGGATGAGCTTCGAGTTCGAGTCGAAGGTAAGTTCAACTCGAACATCGCCAATTCGATCGTTCCTCGAATGACTAATAAATGTGCTTATTCGCAGGAAATTTGAGTTTCCCATAATGCATTGCGTTATGTGATTGGCCAAAGCATACACCCTGACCTCATTCTTTGGCCAATCTCTACCATGATTGGACTAAAGGCAGGCTGCTTGTAGCCAATCATGGCTCAGGGGCCAAAAACACGCCCCACACTACATAAAGGCTGCTCGCGCAGCCGCAGCGTGTAGTGTCATTGTGCAGGCAATGAGACAGGGACAGGCACGTGATTCAGGCAGGGAGAGAGTCGTTTTTTTTTTTTTTGAGTCAGACAGTGCAGATAGACATTCCTAGCAGTGTAGGGAGGAACAGGTTCATGTGTGAAGTAGGGAGAAATTGATTTTTTTACATCATATCAGACAGTATAGAGCCAGTGAGTGAGTAGCAGTGTAGGGAGTTCCTGTGTGAGGTAGGGAGAGCTGTCTTTCTTTTCATCAGATACCAGTCACAGTATTGTTCATCGGTCAGTTTCTGCAACATTCTATAATATTCACAGACCTGTAGGAATAGTGATCACTGCAGATATCAGCCACAGTAACCATTGCTCAGTTGTGAATCTAATAGAGATCATAGACCTGTAGGAATAGAGATCACTGCAGATATCAGCCACAGTAACCTTTGCTCAGTTGTGGATCTTTCTATAGAGATCTCAGACCTGTAGGAATAGAGATCACTGCAGAAATCAGCCACAGTAACCTTTACTCAGTTGTGGATCTTTCTATAGGGATCACAGACCTGTAGGAATAGAGATCACTGCAGATATTAGCCACAGTAACCTTTGCTCAGTTGTGGATCTTTCTATAGGGATCACAGACCTGTAGGAATAGAGATCACTGCAGATATTAGCCACAGTAACCTTTGCTCAGTTGTGGATCTTTCTATAGGGATCTCAGACCTGTAGGAATAGAGATCACTACAGATATCAGCCACCGTAACCTTTGGTCAGTTTTGTATCTTTCTATAGGGATCACAGACCTGTAGGAATAGAGATCACTGCAAATATCAGCCACAGTAACCTTTGCTCAGTTGAGGATCTTTCTATAGGGATCTCAGACCTATAGGAATAGAGATCACTGCAGATATCAGCCACAGTAACCTTTGCTCAGTTGTGGATATTTCTATAGGGATCATAGACCTGTAGGAATAGAGATCACTGCAGATATCAGCCACGGTAACCTTTGCTCAGTTGTGGATCTTTCTATAGGGATCGCAGAAGAGGAGAAGGATGAGGATTCCAGGAGCATGGATGTAGAGGAAGAGGATAGCATACAGCTGTAGGAATAGTGATCACTGCAGATATCCGCCACAGTAACCATTGCTCAGTTGTGAATCTAATAGGGATCACAGACCTGTAGGAATATAGATCACTGCAGATATCAGCCACAGTAACCTTTGCTCAGTTGTGGATCTTTCTATAGAGATCTCAGACCTGTAGGAATAGAGATCACTGCAGAAATCAGCCACAGTAACCTTTACTCAGTTGTGGATCTTTCTATAGGGATCACAGACCTGTAGGAATAGAGATCACTGCAGATATCATCCACAGTAACCATTGCTCAGTTGTGGATTTTTCTATAGGGATCTCAGACCTGTAGGAATAGAGATCACTGCAAATATCAGCCACAGTAACCTTTGCTCAGTTGTGGATCTTTCTATAGGGATCACAGACTTGTAGGAATAGAGATCACTGCAGATATTAGCCACAGTAACCTTTGCTCAGTTGTGGATCTTTCTATAGGGATCTCAGACCTGTAGGAATAGAGATCACTACAGATATCAGCCACCGTAACCTTTGGTCAGTTTTGTATCTTTCTATAGGGATCACAGACCTGTAGGAATAGAGATCACTGCAAATATCAGCCACAGCAACCTTTGCTCAGTTGAGGATCTTTCTATAGGGATCTCAGACCTAAAGGAATAGAGATCATTGCAGATATCAGCCACAATAACCTTTGCTCGGTTGTGGATCTTTCTATAGGGATCACAGACCTGTAGGAATAGAGATCACTGCAGATATCAGCCACAGTAACCTTTGCTCAGATGTGGATCTTTCTATAGGGATTGCAGACCTGTCGGAAAGTGGGGTCCCCCAGGGTTCTGTCCTGGGACCAATCCTGTTTAATTTATTCATAAATGATCTGGAGGAGGGGATATCGAGTACAATCTCGGTATTTGCAGATGATACTAAAATAGGCATGCCAATATCCTCTATGCAGGATGGGGAAACCTTACAAGCAGACCTGAACAAAATAACGGGGTGGGCAACTACATGGCAGATGAGGTTTAATGTTGAAAAATGTAAAGTAATGCACTTGGGGGCCAAAAACCAGAAAGCAAGCTACTCACTAGGGGGGGAACCTCTGGGTGAGTCTAGGATGGAAAAAGACTTGGGGGTACTGGTAGACAACAGACTTGGCAGTGGCATGCAATGCCAAGCTGCTGCAAGTAAAGCCAACAGAATACTGAGATGTATAAAAAAGGGGATTCACTCCAGAAATAAAGAGATTATTCTCCTGCTCTACAAGACTCTGGTCCGGCCACATCTGGAGTATGCTGTCCAGTTCTGGGCACCGGTCCTCAGGAAGGATGTGCTGGAATTGGAAAGAGTCCAGAGAAGGGCAACAAAAATAATTAGGGGAATGGAGGACATCAGCTATGAGGAAAGACTACAAGCACTGAACTTATTCTCTCTGGAGAAGAGACGATTGAGGGGGGATATTATATCAATGTACAAATACTGTACTGGCGACCCTGGCATAAGGAACAAACTATTTAGAGTAAGGAAATACAATAAGAAACGTGGCCACTCACTAAAACTTGAGGAAAGGCGGTTTAACCTTAAAATGCGTAAGGGGTTCTTCACTGTAAGAGTGGTAAGGATGTGGAATTCTCTTCCACAAGCAGTCGTATCAGCAGGGAGCATTGATAGTTTCAAAAAACTATTAGATGGGCACCTTAGAGACCACAACATACAGGGGTATACAATGTACGGTTAAAAGCAAACACACACACACACATCATAGGTTGAACTGGATGGACTGATGTCTTTTTTCAACCTCACTAACTATGTAACTATGTAACTATCACTGCAGATATCGGCAACAGTAACCTTTGCTCAGTTGTGGATCTTTCTATAGGGATCTCAGAAGAGGAGAAGGATGAGGATTCCAGGAGCATGGATGTAGAGGAAGAGGATAGCATACAGCTGTTTTCAAGGGATGGTTTTGATTCCCCAGAAACCCCAGGAGTTGTACGTGACTGGGGAGAGGTTGCTCCTGCTAACAATGTCACCCTTAGTGACCCAGAGGACGCAGAATCTCATGTCTCCTACAACTTACGTTGCATGGGCTCCCTGGTTCTGCAAAGCCTGCGAAAGGACCCGAGGATTCGTGCTATCAAGGAGAGGGATAATTTTCTGGTTGGCAACCCTTCTTGAGCCACGTTACAAGGGAAAAGTTGCAGACCTCACCCTGCCTTCGCAGAGGGAGCAGAGGATGAAACATCTTGAGGAGGCCTTGAAAAAAAATGGGTGTACTGCCTTTCCAGACACTGGGAGGTCAACACTCTGCAGACGTGTTTCTGAGGCATTGTTCAACCAATGGAGGAGCGGTGGAGACGGCTGCTGGCTGACTGATGCCTTTAAACAGTTCTTTTGTCCTCAGCAGCACCCAGGGCTAGCAACCATCGCCAGCGTCTCCATCATGTGGTACATGATTTTCTAGGCGCAAGAGCAGACTCAGGCACCATCAACAAGCAAGGCCCAAATTTTCTGCACCGTATGACAAGTACATGTGATTTGAAACTTGTATGTATATTTGTATATGACGTTTTTGGCTTTAGAAATGCCAGTATAGCTGCAGCAGGCTACATACATTGTAGAGATGCACTACTTTACAGGCACATTCAGGGGACCCCCCAGGCACGATATTTGAAGGAATTTTTCATTTTTATAGTTTCACTTTAAGCCTAATTAAAATCAATAAATCAGTGCTTCTTTAAAAATTATAATTTTTAAAAACTTTTTTTTCATTGCTACATGTTCCCCAGGTCAGGACCCGGACCCCCATACACTTTTTTGGGGCAATAACTTGCATTTAAGCCTTCAAAATTAGGCCGCTTGATTTCGGAGGTTCGAGTCCCATAGACTTTAATGGGGTTTGTTTGTTCAAAAAAAAACTTTTCCTCTGTTTGCGGTGTTCTGGTGCGAACCAAACCGGGGGGTGTTCGGCTCATCACTATTCACAAACTGAACCATAGTAAACAGTTTACTATGAATCAGTTATGAATGAACATGGTGAGTGATTGGTATTGGTATTAAAAAAAAGAAGAGGAACCGGGACAGTAGGGGTGGCGGGGGTGGCATATACTAGTACTGATCCACTGTATTTTCCATCTACAGTCATTGAATGCCAGCAGGAGGGAGAGGAGAAGAAGCAGACTTTCAGTGGCTGCAGGAGGAAAATGCAGATCAGATCAAACAAACACTTCCCCTCCTACCCAGGTTCCAGGGTTCAGCAAGGAAATATCCACCCATGATCGATGGGTTGCCAATCCCAGATTAGGGTGTGCTCAGGCACACCTGGCACACCCTTTGCACATGCCTATGCCCAGGACCCTGCATTCACAATATCTGGTCTCCCACTGTACACAGAACATGTAAATATATACGAATTAATACATTTTCTCCTCAGTAGTATATAGGCGTCATGTGACTTCTATCAGTGTCTAGTTAGAGCTTGTAGAAGACATTTTCATTCTCCTCTGACTGTCCTATGAGGCTGTATGACCTTCTGTCTGGACAGTGCAGATTGGCCCTGTGCTGATCACATGCACCTTCCAATCAAAAAAAAATCTCTCTAGCAATACACACCAAACTGAGCATGTGCAGAGTGTCTCCTAGGGCTTTGTTCTATCAGATGATGGAATGGGGACAGTAAAAGAAAGGGAGGATCAGAGAAGACGGGATCGAATAGTTTTTTTTCCACAATGTACAGGATTAACCCCTTAGGTTCCACAGTGAGTATAACAAGCATGCCCTCTTCATATACAGATGTTACTATTGTGGGTTTAATAACACTTTAAGATCTGAAGCAGACTCAAAGGGTCTAGTACATACTATTTATCTGGGGAATTCCATGCCATTTTTTTTATCATATTTTCTGTAGTACGTTCCACAGCAACAATTAGATTTACAAAGAAAAAAAAAAAAAAAACAGGATTTAGATTTCTGGCAAATGACATTCATTACCAGCTTCTTTTTTTTTTTTTTAACCACTTTCCAACCACCCGCCGCCTATTTAATGCAGCAGGGTGGCTCTCCTTCGCAAACCGATGTAGATCTACATCGGTCGCACGCGGAAAGCTAGGGGGCGAGCGCGTGTCGCCGGCAGCGCGCTCCCCACTCGGCAGCGGGGAAGCCGATACGTGTGTCATGCAAATCCCATTGCCGCCTGACACCCGCGATCACTCCCCACTGATAGAGATTTTCCCTGAAATGATCACAGAGCTCATGTGATCCTTCTATATAGGATCACATGTCTCTCTGGTCATCTCAGAAGCCACGCCCCCCCCCACAGTTAGAATCACTCCCCTAGGGTCACATTTAACCCCTTGATCACCTATACTGTTAACCCCATTTTTAGCACTGATTACTGTAGTAATGTCACTGGTACCACCAAAAGTGTCAAAAATGTCAGTTAGGGGTCTGATCTGTCTGCCACAATGTCGCAGTCCTGCAAAAAATCGCAGATCGCCGCCATTACTAGTAAAAAAAACAATAAAAATGACATAAATCTTTTCCGTAGTTAGTAGACGCGATAACTTTTGCGCAAACCAATAAAAGTACGCCTATTGCGTACCAAAATATGTAGCAGAAAACAAATTGGCCTAAAATGTTAAAAAAAATTAGATTTTTAAGCTTTTTCTTTTTTTTTTTTGAGAATGTCATATAGCAGAATGTGAAAAATATTGTTTTTTGTTTTTTTGTTTTTTTTCAAAATTGTCGCACTTTTTGTTTATAGTGCAAAAAAAAAAAAAAAAAAAAAAAAAATCGCACAGGTGATCAAATACCACTAAAAGAAAGCTCTATTTTTTGGAAAAAAAGGACGTCAATTTTATTTGGGCACAGCGTTGCACGACCGCGCAATTGTCCATTAAAGTAACGCAGTGCTGAATCGCAAAATAGGGCCTGGTCATTAAGGGGACAAATCCTTCCGGTCTTAAAGTGGTTAAAGAGTACACAATTAATACAAAGGTCCCCCAAAATACACAGCAGACCCTTAGAGGGGACTATGGGCTGTTAAAAAAACACACAGAAGCTGTCAATGACAGCCATCAAATGCAATTGTTGCCAATTTTAAAGCATTTTTCTTTTGTAATTGTCAACACTTTTTAGAAATCATAGAGATGTGCCACTTCATGGGCAGGATTTGGGTATCCCCCAGGTGTGTTGTTTAGAAGAATTTGACATTTGTAATGTGTAAAAAAACACTGCTCCTGGCTGAATGGATTAAATGCATTATTTTTTGTTTTGCATAAACATGTGAAGTGTATTAATTGTACACTTCATTCACTGCAATGTAGGGCAGTGCGGTGCGCTGCACTGGCTTACATTACAGTGTGATTTGGTACAGTGGGCTGCAATGAAATGCAGGCTGCATTGCAGTGTGAATGGGACACAGGGAACAATTGTTTCCTGTGTGTCAGGAGATGACAGACATTTTACACTGCTGTAAATCATCTGTGACCACAAATAGTGTGAATTAGCCCTAAAGGGTTACTCGTTAGGACATTGATAAAAACTTGACAGAGGGTCTAACCACTTAGAACTCTATCCAGAACTAGGAAAAGTCTGGCTTTTTTATACATTTTAATGATTTTTAATGGATATATAATATATAATTTGAGTAATTGCTTGTATGTCTGCCTGCAGATGAGTTTAAGCAGAAAAATGCCGATTTATCATAAAATTATTATTTGATGTTTACCCACTTGCCACCCCACCACAGTACATTTACTGTGCTGTGGCAGCAGCTGCAGGCTCAGCGATGTACCGGTACATCGCTCAGTGTATGCACACAGCGGTGGACACAGCAGATCATGGCACTCGGTACTCGGCTGTTATGAGTGGCCATGGTATCATATGATCACTACGATGGGTCAGCAACTGTCATGGTTGTTAAAGAGTGGGCTGCCGCCGCGTCCTTCACAACCGAACAGTCATCAGCTGTCAGTGGCTGTCAGCCATCTGACAGTTCTTAAAGAACTAAGGGATTGGGCCACCAGGTGATGTCACTGGGTGACCCTGCACTGTGTGACATCATCAACAGTTATTTCAGAACTATCAGACGGCAGAGCTGGCAGATGGCGAGAGCCTTGGGTGCAAGCAGACCTTTTTTTTAACTTTTTTTGGGTTGGCAGTGGTGTCTAAATTGACAATTTACCTACACAGGGCCATTTTTTTTATTTATTAATTAAAGAACTTGTCAAAAACCATCTATTGTCTTTTTTTACACTAAACATTTTTTTTTGGTGAATGAGAACGGGTACTATGTACCCTATACTCATTCTCATGGGAGGGAGGCACTTGGATTTGGAAGCCCCCTTCTTAAAGGGAGCTTCCAGCTTCCGATAAGCCCCCCCAGCCAAAGACCCCCACAACCACCAGCCAGGGTTGTGGGGAAGGGGCCCTTGCCCTCCTGCCCCAAAGCATCCCCCATTTTGAGGGCATGTGGTCTGCTAGGGTTCAGGAGGGGGGGTGCTCACTCGTCCCCTCCCTTTCCTGATCTGCCAGGCTGGGTCTGGTATGGATTTGGGGAGAGGGACCTTACAGTGTTTTTCCCTCGGATTTTCTAATTGCCAGTAATAGTTTTTTTTTACTTTTAGCTGTTAGCGAGGAACCCCACTGACAGCTGATGGCTCATTGGTTGTTAAGGACATGGCGGCAGCCCACTCCTCATCAACCAGGTTGTTTACTGGATGTTAAGGATGCCGGCAGCCAGTTCCTTAATTATCGTATCCCGGGACCACTTGTTTTTTACTGCAAGCATTTTTTTTTTTTTCTTTGAATTTACTCTAACTGAATTGAATTGACTTAATATACACTTATTAGGATTTTTTCACCAAAGAATTGTAACAAATTCATTTTGGCCTAGATTTATGAAGAAACTTGATTTTATTGGATATATTTTATAACAGAAAGTAAAAAATATAATTTTATTTCCAAATGTTTTTGTTTATACATCAAAAGATAAAAAATAAAAACTGTGGTAATTAAATACTAACAAAAGAAAGCTCTGTTTGTGTAAAAAAAAAAAAGATAAAAATGTATTTTTGCCGTACAGTGTTACATGACCAAGCAATTGTCAGTTAGAGTAGCACACTGCTGAATAACAAAAAAATGCCTTGGACATGAAAGGGGAAAAAACCTTCTGAAAGGTCAAGTGGTAAAATCTAATTTTAAAAACATTTTTCTTATCTAACCCTATTTGCAAAAAAATATGTTGCCAACTGAGCAGAAAATGAGCAATCACTGCATGAACTGAGCTTGGTAAAAAAAATTAAATAAATCTAACTGACCAATTTAAGAGATATTTAAGACATTGTTGGGGAGCAGCAATATATGGTTTTCATTATTGCTTTAAAGACCTTGAATTATTGTTGGTTACATCAGAGTAGGTCAAACAGCATTTTCTTTCATTTACCAGGCTTTTGATCTGCTGTCTGCTTCACCAAGCCCAGACGGTAAGTATTTCAGGGGATCAATATATCCTGTACCTTAGTAAGTCTCATGCATGAAAGTGCAGATTTCACACACAGAAGCTTATACTATATGGCACTCCTGCATGCGAAGACACATGAATGAATTGTACTAAACATTTCATTTATATCAGCACCATCACACACTGTTCCAGAGGAGCTAGTCTCTTAAGCACAAATGTAGTATTGTATGTAATGTTATAGTGTCAGGATTTTTCAAGGGATCTGAGGGATTCACAATGATTTGAAAAGTGTGCACCAAACATATTTACCCCATTTTACTTCTACACCTGTCCATGTTTTCGTTATATACTGTGTGTAAATAAATAGAATATTCCTTATTATGCAACATAAACCTTACATTCCTAAATTCGTTTTTTTCTATATATTTATTACATACCTATCAACAAAAAAAGATTTACTATATAAGATGTTTGTGTTATCTTATTATTCTAAAAAGACTTAATAACATTTTTGATGATTTAGTTTTATGATGTTCATGGTATAAAATATATACATATTATGGTATCCCTTTGATGTACAGATCTTCTTTCTCTTGCCCATATAACATCTATTAGAGATGGGTGATATAGATTGAGAAGCATTAGAGTGTATCAATTTGCATGTTGAATTGAAAATAGGTGTAGCACCCTACAGGTAAGTGCTAGGTAAAAGTATAGTGGGCCTTGGCTGCCTAACAGCAGGGCCATGATTACAGCTGGCTGTCATGTCTCCCAGGTTTGTCTGCAGAGAGGGGAGTCTCCCCACTGGCTCCAAGAGAGGCTTCTCATTGGATAGTGGAGGAAACCCAATCAGAGACACCCTCAGACCTGTATCTACCCCAGAAGGCAAATTCTGCTGCTAAGGATTCTGGGAGGGGGTATAAGTTCTGAAGGAACGCATGATGCAGCGTCTTTGGTGGGCAGCATAGTCCCAGGAGGGAGAGTACGCCTGTCTCTCCTCCTGTCAGAGGAAGCGGGTATCCCAGGTGGTGGCCTGGGAATCCAAAGAGTGAAGAGCTGAGCTGCAGAGGGGATCCAGTGTGCCCAGAACTAGCGGAGAGAGAGAGAGGGGTCCAGTTCCAGGAAAAATACAGGAACAAAAAAGGAGTTGCAATAATAGGCTAAAACAAAGGTATGAAAAAGTAAAAATGTGCTTTATTGAAAACAATAAAAATAAGCAAAATGGCAAAATGTATGAAAAATGAACAAATAGAAAAATATGATGCTCATGGGCCCATGGGCTAAACAATGAATACAAGTGTCCTGACTCATATAAAAACGCTGGTATGGCCTCCAAGGCTCCACCCCCCACCCAGACACAAGCCAACCATGGTCAAAAATCCCCCCTGAAAATAACTGGATAATCACAGAGATCTTGATTGAAGATATATGCATAGGGCTATAATCATCCGGATCACCAAAGATGCTGAGTCTCCAAATTATGCAAATATTCTCTCTGCACAATAATCCTAAATCTTGAATCTAAAGATAAAGGATCCCATTTGCTCAGTGCCAGGACCCAGGACTAAGAAGCAATGTTGAACCATCAAGTAGCATCTGTGGGAACATGTGGAGTGACACAGAGACAACACAGGCAAATCTTCAAGCTATGACTTAGGGCAAGCAAGCACAGCAGTAGAAAGCCCTCTATAACTCTACTCATCCCAGTATCAAGTGCATGGAGGGTGCAGCGTTCAACTTATCTGCAGGAAAATATAGCACAGTATGTAATGTTCCGGTACCTATGGTACCCTTGTTCCTATATTTCTCCTCTCTTTGCGTCCCATCTTGTATATACAAAGGATGCATACACCTTTAAGACCGGATGACATCACTGCCGAGCGCCGCTATGAGCGGCTATTTCAATCGCCGGTTTGCTCTCACTCATCGCTCGTTCAAACCCACATGTTCATCGCACCTACGCCTGAGAAGTCGGAGCTGCTGACATACCTTCCTTGCTGAACTAAGCCGGAAACCTCGCTGGTGATCCGTATCCCGCTACGGGATCACCCCTCTCCTCTGGACATTGTATTTCCTAACCTATCTAAGTGATAAGTACCCTGCAGGGGATTCTTACTAACCAATCTCCTACTGTCATCTACTGCAATTACCAAGACTATCTGTATCTATCTATTCACTATCATCTGCATAAGACTGTTAGCTCTTGGGACTACCTTGAACTATCCTTGCACTAGGTTACTCTGTCTAAAGTATACTCCATCTGTGTCCTCTTACCATCTGCACTATACTTGACATCAGAACCTATCTGCTTACCATCACCTGCAACTCTCCTATACTACTTCTAGTGCTCACCATACAATAGCCTGTCTCTCATCTATATATCCTCATATACTCTATCCCTCCATTAAACATCTATTAATATATATATAGTATATAACAGGCTGTACACGGTGATGAAGTCCTGAGAGTTGGATATGTTATTCAACACATTCTCTACAAGGCTACTGAGTGTAATAATTCTGCAGCTGTAAATCCATCCGCAAACAAAAACGCATGAACGTTACAGATTGAACAAGCCTTTAAAAAAAATATGGATTCAGCAGAATTATCCACTCATGTACTACAATTAAAACAACAAGTAGATGCATTGATCCATGCACTTACAGAGGTAAAAAATGACAATCAAACCTTGAGACAGCAGCTTGGCCGTCTCACACAGCCTCCTGCTGCTCAGCCCCGTGAGCCTAAGATAAACCCTCCTATAGTGTTTTCTGGTGATCGGAGCAAATTCCGTGAATTTAAAAATGCATGTCAATTGTTTTTTTTGTTAAAACCTCTAACCTACACCACTGACCAAATTAAGGTTTGTACCATCATCTCCTATTTAACGGGTGAACCCCGGGCCTGGGCAGATGCTCTCTTTGAAAAGGATGATCCACTCCTTAATTCTTATCCCTTATTTCTAGCACAACTTGCTACTTTATATGAAGACCCCAACAAGCAGAGTACCGCTGACACCCAGTTACGGGCCCTAAAACAAGGAAGGAGACCTGTTGAAGATTTCGTGGCCAATTTTAAAAGATGGTCCCCTGATTCAGGGTGGAACGACACATCTTTGCGAACGCAGTTTAGACTCGGCCTATCTGAGGCAGTTAAAGACGAGCTCGCCCGAGCGGATTTACCTGGCACTCTAGAGGGACTGATCCAGACCAGTATCAATATTGACAGACGACTACGAGAAAGAAAGGCTGAGAAGATGGGCTCACCATTTTCCAGTCCTTCTCGGATGTTGCCTGCTGACCCTACTCCTATGGAAGTAGGAATGATACGTCCACCTCTGACCCTTTCTGAACGTGCCAGGAGGAAAACCGAACATCTTTGCATGTACTGCGCATCCCCGAATCATCTGGTAAACGACTGTACTCTTGTCCGCAGAAAAGAGGGTGAGTGTTCAAATGTCTTGCTAGGGGGACTCACAACTTCCTTTCCTAATCCTTATCTTTTTGTTCAATTAACATTGCAGTGGGACCAAACTAGGATCACCACCAAGGCTATGATTGACACAGGATCTTGTGGAAACTACATTGACATTTGTTTTGTCTCCCTTAATAAAATACCTAAACCTCAAAACCCAAACCTGTCTCCGTTAGTTTTATTAACGGTACACCTTTATCCTCTGGTCCTATCACCAGTCAGACACAGGCACTTCTTGTAACTGCTGACGAGTCTCATGTGGAGACCACCACCTTTGATGTATTAACTTCGCCACATTTTCCAATCATTTTGGGACTTCCCTGGTTACACATACATCAACCAATCATCGATTGGAAAACAAGAAAGTTAGCCTTCTCTTCTCACTATTGCGAGACGACGTGTAACCTCCCCACACATGATAGGATCCTGTCTGTACTGCCAGATGACATTATTCCTAAGTGTTATCAAGATTTATCGGAGGTTTTCCTCGAGAAAAACGCTCAAATGTTACCTCTTCACAGGGACTATGATTGTTGTATCGATCTGCTCCCTAATAGCAAGTTGCCTTACGGACATGTATATCCTCTCTCACAGGATGAACTCTCTCACCTTAAAGAGTATCTGGATGAAAACTTGGCAAAAGGATTCATGCGACCTTCTACTTCCTCCACTGCTGCTGGGCTTTTCTTCGTCCGCAATAAGGACTCTAGCCTTAGGCCTATCATTGATTTCAGACAATTAAATGCCATTACAATAAAGGATCGTTATCCTTTACCTCTTATTCCTGAACTTATCAAACAGGTGCGTGGGGCTTCTTTCTTTTCAAAATTGGACCTAAAAGGGGCATACAATTTAATTCAAATCCGTAAAGGGGATGAATGGAAGACGGCATTCAGAACCAGATACGGACTGTTTGAGTACCTTGTAATGCCATTTGGGCTATGTAATGCCCCCGCAGCCTTCCAACGTTTTATAAACGAGATATTCCGAGACTTGCTTGATGTTTGTGTGGTAGTATATTTGGACGATATACTTATCTATTCTCATTCCTTACCTCAGCACATAAAACATGTGAGACTTGTGTTGTCAAGACTACTTGCACATAACTTATATGTTAAATCAAAGAAATGTCTCTTTCATAAAGAGGAGGTACTATTCCTAGGATATATTATATCTAAAAGTGGAATCAAAATGGACATGAGCAAAATATCCTGCATTCTGGATTGGCCTGTGCCAACCACTCGCAAAGCATTACAAAGGTTCCTAGGATTCTCTAATTACTATAGGAAATTCATTAAAAACTTCTCTGCGATTGTGAAACCTCTCACACAACTTACAAGCACGAAGAGACCATTTAATTGGTCAAAGGAAGCAAATGGAGCATTCTCTCTGCTGAAATCAAGCTTTACTACTGCCCCCATACTATGCCATCCAGACCCATCCCTTCAATACATCTTGGAGGTAGATGTGTCTAATATGGCAGTAGGAGCAGTTCTCTCACAACGACCAACAAACACCTCACCTCTTCACCCAGTTGCTTTCTTTTCAAAGTCATTAAGTAGCCCCGAGGTGAACTACCCAGTAGGTGAGAAGGAGTTATTAGCCATAAAACTGGCATTAGAAAATTGGAGACATCTACTTGAGGGCACTCAATTGCCAATTCTGATATATACTGATCACAAAAACCTCCAATACCTTCAGACTAATAGAACTCTTTCCCACCGACAGGTACGGTGGTCGTTACTCTTTCTGAGATTTAATTTTTTAGTAACTTACACGCCCGCAGACAAAAATAAAAAAGCGGATGCACTCTCACGACTAGCCGAGAAAGATTGCACTGAGGTTCCCTCAGTTCCTATAATACCACTTGAACGTATTATCGGAGTCGTTCGCTCACTGAAGGAGGAAATTTTGCACAGCATAGGGTTGGATTCACCTCCACCACAACTAACTACTGACGCAGAAGGCTTCCTCTACTACAACGATAAATTATACATACCCCCTACTATGCGAACCAAGATCTTAGAATTGTCGCATGATGTACCTATGGCAGGACATATGGGTATGACTAAAACTCTCAATCTACTCACTAGGCAATTTTGGTGGCCAGACATAAAGACAACCGTAAAAAAGTTCGTTTCATCTTGTGATATCTGTGCAAGGTCTAAAATTGACAACACGAAACCATCAGGATTACTTTGTAGTTTACCGATACCCCAGGTTCCGTGGGAAGTGGTATCCTTGGATTTCATAGTGGAACTACCACCTTCCAAAGGATTCAACACCATCTTGGTATCAGTGGACCATCTGACCAAGATGGCACATTTCACCCCTATCCGAAAACTACCTTCATCCAAACAAACAGCAGAATTACTTGTGAAACATGTCTTTAAGTTACATGGTATTCCAAAAACACTGCTGTCTGACCGTGGTTCACAATTCATCTCAAAATTTTGGCTAGCTCTATGTCAGATACTGCGAATATAGCGTAACCTTACTTCTGCTTACCACCCTCAGACCAACGGACAGACAGAGAGAGTTAACCAGTGCATTGAACAGTACCTGCGTTGCTATACTTCGTATCTACAGGACGATTGGGCAGATCTCCTCCCACTGGCGGAATTCGCCTATAACAACGCTACTCATAGCACTACTAAGCAAAGTCCGTTTTACCTGAATTATGGGTTTCATCCCACACTCCTTCCTCCACGTATCTTACCATCAAGTAATCCAGTAGCATCTGATTATCTTGCCCAGATAAAGGATTCTCTGGGATTACTCAACAATACCATATCTCATGCTCATAGCCAACAAAAAAAATACTACGACCTCCGTAGGAAACCCTCTCCCCAATATGCCATTGAGGATCTTGTTTGGCTTTCTACAAAAAATCTAAGACTAAAGATCCCTAGTAAAAAACTTGGACCTCTATTTCTGGGACCTTTTCCAATAGAGAAGCTTATTGGAAAAGCTGCAGTACAACTCAAATTGCCAGTAGACCTCAAGATACATCCTGTCTTCCATGTGTCTCTACTGAAGCCCCATGTTCCTAACCAAGGAATAAGGCCTACTATCTCACCTCCACCGCCTGTACAAGTGGAGGGTGGAGAAGAATTTGAGATAAAAGAAATTGTGGATTCCCGTTTCAATAGAAGAAGACTCCAGTATCTTGTACGATGGAAGAATTATGGGCCCCAAGATGACACCTGGCTGGATACCTCCGATATCCATGCCCCTAGACTGATTCACAATTTCCACTCGAAATATCCGGAAAAACCAGTTCTAGAGGCCTTCCAGAGCCGGCCTTAAGGGGGGGGGGTACTGTAATGTTCCGGTACCTATGGTACTCTTGTTCCTATATTTCTCCTCTCTTTGCGTCCCATCTTGTATATACAAAGGACGCATACACCTTTAAGACCGGATGACATCACTGCCGAGCGCCGCTATGAGCGGCTATTTCAATCGCCGGTTTGCTCTCACTCATCGCTCGTTCAAACCCACATGTTCATCGCACCTACGCCTGAGAATATATATATCTAGTGTCCCCAAAAGCCCTTTTAAGGGCTGGTAATTGAGTTTTTTCTTTTTATATATATATATATATATATATCTATTGTACACTGCAGTTGCCTGCCCGCTGTGTGTGAGAGGCCACAGACCCACCACAGACTGTACTGTGTGCACACCACACTCATTTCGGGTGGCACAGGCACAGTACCTTGCATTTTAAAAAATATATTTTTTTTTCCTCTGTCATAATTGCAGTGAGTGCTGTGTCAGGTCCACAGAGTGCACTGTACCCACTGCAGTGCACTGCCCACCACTGATATATATACGGTGGCACAGCATCTTGTTGCAAATTGAAAAAAAAATATATATTTTTTATTATTGCAGTTGCCTGGGCTGCCAGTGACTGTCAGGTCCACAGAGTGTACTGTGCCCACTGTAGTGCCACTGCGTGCCCACCCACCACTGATATATATACGGTGGCACAGCAGCTTGCAAAGTAAAAATATATATATTTTTTTTATAATTGCAGTTGCCTGGGTGCCAGTGACTTTCAGGTCCACAGAGTGTACTGTGCCCACTGCAGTGCCACTGCCCACCCACCACTGATATATACGGTGGCAGGCATGACTTTTTTTGGATTAGTGTCTGGGGGGGTCTAAAAAGCGTACCTGTCAAGTTTCAGCTCTGTAGCATGTCCAGAACCAGAAAAAAAAGATCATATAGGTGTAAAAGGGGTTCCCATCATCCCTGCTCTACTGAAAAAATTATCTTTTTTTCTGGTTCTGGACATGCTACAGAGCTGAAACTTCACAGGTACACTTTTTAGACCTCCTAGACACTAAATCACACAAAAAAAGTTCTTAAAAATGGTCATTTTTGATAGAGAGCCAATTATTGGAAAAAGTAAAAAAAAAAACTTAAAAAAAAAATGTCTTTCTATTTATTGTCTGGGGGGTCTAAAAAGCGTACCTGTGAAGTTTCAGCTCTGTAGCATGTCCAGAACCAGAAAAAAAAGATCATATAGGTGTAAAAGGGGTTCCCACCATCCCTGCTCTACTGAAAAATGATCTTTTTTTCTGGTTCTGGACATGCTACAGAGCTGAAAATTCACAGGTACACTTTTTAGACCCCATAGACACTAAATCACACAAAAAAAGTTCTTAAAAATTGTCATTTTTGATAGAGAGCCAATTATTGGAAAAATTTAAAAAAAAAAAAAACTTTAAAAAAAAAAAAAACATTTCTTTGGATTTATTGTCTGGGGGGTCTAAAAAAGTGTACCTGTGAAGTTTCAGCTCTGTAGCATGTCCAGAACCAGAAAAAAATAGAATTTTAGGGCTAGGGTTAGGGTTAGGGTTAGGGCTAGGGTTAGGGTCAGGGCTAAGGTTAGGGTTATTTCTAGTGCTTAGGGTTAGAGGGTTAGATTTAGAGGGGTAGGGGTAGGGCTACTAACTCTAACCCTAAGTATCTCACCGTAACCCTAACCCTAGCCCCTAACACTAAACCTAACCCTAACCCTCTAACCATAACCCTAACCCTCTAACCTTAACCCTAACCCTCTAAGCCTAGCCATAAAAATAACCCTAACCCTAACCCTAACCCTAGCCCTAAGCCTAACCCTAGCCCTAACCCTAATTCATATTTTTTTCTGGTTCCGGACATGCTACAGAGCTGAAACTTCACAGGTACACTTTTTAGACCCCCCAGATGCTAAATCCAAAGAAATTTTTTATTTTTATTTTTTTTTTTAATTTTTCCAATAATTGGCTCTCTATCAAAAAATTACAATTTTTAAGAACTTTTTTTTGTGTGATTCAGTGTCTGGGGGTCTAAAAAGTGTACCTGTGAAGTTTCAGCTCTGTAGCATGTCCAGAACCAGAAAAAAAATTAGAATTAGGGTTAGGGCTAGGGTTAGGGTTAGGGCTAGGGTTAGGGTTATTTTTAGTGCTTAGGGTTAGACGGTTAGGGTTAGACGCGTAGGGGTAGGTTTACTAACTCTAACCCTAAGTATCTCACCGTAACCCTAACCCTAGCCCCTAACACTAAACCTAACCCTAACCCTAACCCTTAAAGCCCAGTTCCTGTCCCATTTTGGTCGGTTCTGGTCTGTTTGCGGTTGTTTGCGGTGCGTTAAATGGGGAGTTTGGTCTGTCACTGTGAAGCGGGCGTAACCCTTACACTACCTGATCGATACAACATCATACCTGATCGTATACACACACTGGATGTTTTAAAGCACGTTATTCCAAACAATTTAGGAATTTTAGGTGATTTATGCCCTTTATGGAATAAAACCCGACTCTGCGTCGACTACGTAATTTTCCATGGGAGTTTTGCCATGGATCCCCCTCCGGCATGCCACAGTCCAGGTGTTTGTCCCCTTGAAACAACTTTTCCATTACTATTGTGGCCAGAAAGAGTCCCTGTGGGTTTTAAAATTCGCCTGCCTATTAAAGTCTATGGCGGTTCGCAATGTTCGCCGGTTCGCGAACATTCGCCGATGTTCGCGTTCGCCGTTCGCGAACGGCGAATTTTATGTTCGCAACATCACTACTGGAGAATAAGTAAAGTATACAGTACATGTTGCTTTATCCTGCACAGGAATAGCACTGGTTTGCTTCAAAGCTAAAGCTAAGTTTGCTTTAATTTTGACTTCCCCAGTTCCCCCTGCCCATCAACATGCTAATGAAATTTTGAAATTCCTGTTTTTTGTTCTAATCACATACCTTATTTTAGATTCAGTGAGGTCATCACTGGGTCTCTGTGCTTCTCTATGTAAAACAAGAAGATCATGCCTGGTTGGAGGGAGCAGAAGGGTGCTTTACATAGTTTCTTGTGAACATCACAGCACCCTGCCTTAGTACTCAGTACCCTAATTATTGAGGTTCCCATTCACAATATCCTATCTCAATATGGTATTGCATACCTCCCAACTCTCTGAAATAATAAACAGGGACACCTTTCAGCATGTAGTTCTAGGCAAAGGATATGTCTCTGACAGGGTCCCCATTAGACCTCATGCACACTGGGCATTTTTTATATCTCTCTTAGATACTTTTACTCCTAGAAGCAGCATTTGGCAGAAAAAAAAAACGTGCTGCTTTTAAATGTGGGTAGTGTGTTTAGGAGCGTCAAACTCTAGAGCAATACCTCATTTCATTTAGTCTGGCCATTGAAATGAATGAACCCTCAAGCGCTCATTGGGCCTAGAGTTAACACAATCTTCGATGTATCGGCACACGTTTACACGCGTCAACTGTTTATTCTGCCAAAGTGCCGCTGCTCCTGGATGCATTGGCAGTGTTTTTTTTTGCTTTGCTTCTAAACTTCTTTAAATGCCTATGTGTGCATGGACACACAGACCAACATGCAGGGGCAGTTAAAGGAAGAAAATAAAAAAACAAGAACCGCCAGACGCCCCTAGGAGCAGCTTAAAAAACGTCCAGTATGCACCACACAAGTGTTTTTTTATTTCTATTTTTATTTTATATTGGTGTAGCACCACCCCCATAGGAGTCACTAATGTCCTGGGTCCCCACTGCTGAACAGCCAGTCACATAGCATTTCTTCATACGTTCCAACACAGAAAACAGTCCTTGGCTTGTTTTTGATGTTTTTTAGGGGTTGATAACTTGGATGGAGTATGGAATTATGGGATGACCAACTCAGAGTCTAAAACATAGAACCAGGGACAACTTCCTCCCAATTACAAAAAGTCCTCTTATTGCTTTCACCTGCACAAACTTGGTTTTCAATGCACAGCACCTGCTGCTCACTCCTATAAGAACTAGCAGGATATTGCTAGCTCAGAAAAGGTCCATTACAGGCAGGAACTCTCAGCCCCTTGAAAAAAGTAGTTTAATGTGAGTGAACAACATTAAATCTTTCCTTCTGCTTTCCTGTGGCCACTGATCCCAGCTCCACTTGCTTGCAGAAAATTCTAGCCCACTTGGCTGCCACCAACCATTGTTGGCTGATTGCCCCCCCCAGTCCTCCTGACTGGCTTTCTGCTCCAGTCCTGACCAACTGGCAGACACATATGGAGACCTCTCAGGGCATGGTTAGATGAAGGCTTGGCACTACACGGCCTTCAAGAGAGACCTGCTACAGATGGAAATCTCTCCCAAAGTCTGTCCCGACACCATACTGATCTACTCACTGTCTCTCCTTGCTCCTTCCCGCTGCCTCTCCCGCATCAATCCTTCTACTGCCTCCTGTGTTTGGATCCTTCCAGGCCAGCTTTCCTGAGCACCCGGCCCAAGGCAACCCCCTAGGGCAGTGATGGCGAACCTTGGCACCCCAGATGTTTTGGAACTACATTTCCCATGATGCTCATGCACTCTGCAGTGTAGTTGAGCATCATGGGAAATGTAGTTCCAAAACAGCTGGGGTGCCAAGGTTCGCCATCACTGCCCTAGGGTAAGGGGTCCCTTAAGGGCCACTGACAGCTTCTCCTGAGCACTACCTCACCATCTTCCACCCCACTCTTCTGCTGGAATAGCCAAGGTATATTTGTGGGGTTGTCTCAGTCTCCTGCCAGCCCACCTCTGGGGGTTGATGGACATAAATTCACCTCCTGACTAGGGGTGGGCTTACAGGTCATGTTGGATGTCACTATTGCCAAATGGAACGCAGGCTGGCTCCAGGGAGCAGTTGCCCATATTGATTTTACAGCTGGCAGATCATTCCTGGTGCTTCATATGTTCTAAATTGATTTTATTGAACGGTATTACGCAGTGTCCATTCTGTGATTGCTTCTCTTCTATGATCATAGGCGTGCGCACAGGGTGTGCCAGGTGTGCCTGGGCACACCCTAATCACCCTGTCTGGCACAGATTCACTCTGTTTAGCCCCCTGATGTTTCACAAAATGTAAAAAAAAAAAATGTATAAAAAACAATAAAAACTGACACCTGCAACTGCCCTACTGACACTGCACACTGCTCTGCTGACTCTATCAGTATATACGAGGGATCCTCAAACTACAGCCCTTCAGCTGTTGCAGAACTACACATCCCAGGAGGCATTGTAAAACTCTGACATTCACAGACATGACTAGGCATGATGGGAAATGTAGTTCTTGAACAACTGGAGGGCCACAGTATGAAGACCCCTGGTATATACAGTATACATGTGTGTTTGAGCTTTGGGGTGCACACTCTAATGCAATAGGCTGCGCACACCTATGTCTATGATCTGGACTATATGAGAGGAATCCCATGCAACTGGGTGGACACACATCCATATAAGCTTTACTGACCTGCCTTGGCATAAACCCAGAAGGTCCACACCTGCAGGTGAGTGTTCACCTGGGTGGAAGCATGCACATTTGGTTTTTCAGTGATTTTGCACTGCACAGAGCACTTTTAGTTTTGATATTTGATTACATTTTTATGTACCATTCTGACAAACTTGTATGTACTACTTTCACTTGCAACATACTTACTTCTGCATTCATGGACTAGATCTAGTTTTTAACTTCTATATATACTAATGAGTTTTGTTAATGTTCCATGAATTGATGCACATGTTGATATGTGTACAATTGATTGATACAGCACACCAGCACTTTATTATACAGTATATAATAGATATTTATTAAGAAGCACAGCAAACACTATTTGAGTTTTGCACTAGGGTAGATTTACCATTAATACTGTAGCACCCTAGCATTAATTATTGACTGTTGTTTTTCCCTTTCACCCACCACACCCACATTTGTTTTTTTTTTTAACTTAAAATATATTTTTATTTGCTTTTTGACACTTTGTGCGAGTGACACTTATAACACATCAGCTCCTCCTAACCCCCACCCTCTAGTTCCTTGAAGGTTCTCCAACCTTCCAGACACCAGGGGGAGGCACCAGAGAGCTGCCAGTATGAGTCATTCAGCCCTGGTCTCTAGTAACCCTGACCTATTTCAGTGACTCATATTCCTGGCCAGAATATATTTTTATCTACTCTCCACTCCAGCAGCACACATTAGAGGGTGCTACAACGGCTTTCAAAATAACAAATGCAATGATGCAGAGGTTGGATGAAAAGGTTAGTGCAGCATAACACTTTTGGTGGAAAAATGGAACATTGAGTATAGATATGGTCACCTCAAAAAAGACCAAAAATAGAATCAACTGAGGCTTGAGATTTGGTCTGAAAAGAGGTATAGTCCCTCCAAACGAGGGACATTTGAGAGTTTGATAGCACAGTACATACTATTAAACTACAATGCAAGAGTATTGTTGAAAAAAAAAAATTTTGCCACAGCCAAATAATTTATACTATGGGGGAAAGGCCCTTTACATTATAAATCTCTTTCCTTTCTAAAGATATTGACTTCACAGTTTTCACAGTAATATGAAATCTCCAGACAATTATTGCAAACAGATTTAAAAGCCAGAAGAAAAGTATACCACGGCTATTCTAACAATTTATTTTATACGTTTGGTGTTCCGATAAATAAACTGTTGATGTATTTGCAACAATTGTCTGGTCATGCTATGCAAATGTTGCAACCAGTGGATTATTAGGTTTGGGGTTCTCCATGACCAATTTAAAGTTCTTTTATTCATGTAAAGTCATTGCAATGTGTACAATTACACATTGTTGCCAGATAATTTTTCATGTCAGATATACAGTACATATGACAAATGGAAGACTTAAATCTGGGGTGTCTCCACACCTGTTTATTTACTCTTTGTAATCTCATTGTGCTGTGTATAAGTATGCAGTATTGAACATTTGTTGCTGTATGCCTTTCTTTTGTTGAGTGATGTTGTCAGCAGACAAAGTTAACAAAAGTCTCCACACAAGGTATAATCAATTCTATTAATGTATTAGTATGCCAGCAAAAACACAACAACCCAATTCTAATCTTTTAAGCAGCAGTGGCTATGTAGACAGAGGGAAGTTGGTAGAACTGTCTACAATAGCCTGGAAAAACTTTAAGGTATTTGTTTGCCAAAAAAAAAAATATATATATATATATTGATCCTGTTCCTTTAAAGCATGGTATACAGCACAGTGCTTGTGCTGTGTAATTTGGCCCTTTCAATCACGTGAAATACCTAGCTAATCTTGCCTGGTTCTACCTAAACCCCCCCCCCCCCCCCGTAAACTGACTATGGTTTATCGTGGCTGCTGAGCCCTGACACCGTAGTCAGTTTATGTGCCTCTAGAAAAAGGACAAAAAGTTGGGACTTTAAATGGAGCACCCATCCCTGGTTACATGAATAAAGGAAAAGGTTTGGGACTTTGAATGAGATGGAGACCAGAGCGCTAGGAGACATGGGTAATAGAAACATTTTATTACTGTAACCATTGCAGTTGGCAGAGTACAACATATAAAATAGCAATTTATGTATAGACAGCATATTACAAACATTTGGGTCAGTCTGATGCATGTGCAGGTACACAAAATATGCATAAAGGGTATGGGGACTATGGCACTTCGTATTGGCCACACAGTCCAAAGTTGCTACATTGTTGCCGTACTAAGGTCTGCAGGGTGCAACATGTTAATGAATGTTGAATCATAAACTAACATATATGGACCTAATATATATGGTGTATTGAATTACACAAAATTGCAATATACGTTCAAAAGGTAAATAACCTTTAAAAATTGAGTAGCGATTAAATCCTGCATAGTAGAAAAATAGATGACATCCTTGTAGCTCTATGCATTTCGTAAGTAAATACCACTCTTCAGGAGCGGATGTCAAAAACTCTGTAAAAAAGTTTAAATGTAACAATAATCTGTTAATTGACTAAAATCGCAAAATATGAAAATGAAGAGGGAGGAAAGGGTTATCCAACCCTATGGTTACTTACAAGATGGCTGTCATTAACAAAGTGCGGTTCTGTGGGCGCAGGGCATCGCATCAGCCTCCCCCGGGAGATGTGGTACTAATCCCCCCAGTCCCACACAACGCACCACTAGAAGGTGGGTTGCGGCTGTGTTGCTGTGAGAAAGCAAAAAAACTACTGAATGTCTGTAATAACAAAAAATATATAGGAAAAAATAAAAAATATTGGCATGTGTGGGAGTGGTGGAACAGAAAATAACTCTCCACAGCCCAAAAGAAAAAAAAAAGGAGAGAAAATGAAATTGTGAATAAAAAATAAAAAAAATAGGTAGCTATTAAAGAAATACTCCATGAGAATCAGTTAAAATAACCAAGAAGTAGGTAAGTGTAGTATATCCAAAGATAAAAAGTATACAACAAAATATTAAGAAATGTGGTTACCTTAAATGACTGCATCAAGTGATATAATACCATACAATGTGTTGTGTCTCGAATCTTAGGTCTACCCTTTATGCATATTTTGTGTACCTGCACATGCATCAGACTGACCCAAATGTTTGTAATATGCTGTCTATATATGAATTGCTATTTTATATGTTGTACTTTGCCAATTGTTGTGTAGCACCCTACTAGGTAGGTGCTAGGTAAAAGTATAGTGGGCCTTGTCTGCTTGTCGGCAGGTTCATGATTTTCAGCTGGCCTGTTATGGTTCCCAGGTGTGGCTGTTGAGACTGGGGAGTCTCCCCACTGTGCTCAATGAGGGCTCTCATTGGGCAGTGGAGGAAACCCAGCCAATGGCTCACCCAGGCTTGTATCTACCCCAGAAAGACAGATTCTGCCGCACAGCATTCTGGGAGTGGGTATAAGTTTGAGGGGAGCACATGACACATCGTCTTTGGCGGGAAGCAGAGTCCCAGGAGGGAGGGTACGACTGTCTCTCTTCCTGTCAAGAGGATACCGGTGTCCCAGGCAGCTTGCCTGAGGGAACAGTGGGCTGAGCTGAGCTGCAGAGAGGATCCGGTGTGCAGAGGACCAGCGGAGCTGAGAGGGGGTCAAGTTTCAGGAAAGCATTCCCAGTCGTGAGTACTGAAAACTGCCCTTGGGGTCTGCCTAGTGAGAGGGGACCACTCCGGAGAAGGTCAGAGGGATCCAGGAGCTAGCTAGCCGGTGCAGAAGCAGAGTAAAGGGGGTGCCAGTGTTGACCCTGAAGAGTAAAGGGGGTGCCAGTGAGTGGGCCCTGAAGTATTCAGTGTACAGTGGAAGTGTACAGTGGAGGTGCACAGCGTGCAGTTTACAGTGTTGAGAGTTGCAGCAGCAGCAGTGTAAAAAAGGCTACTTCAGTCAGTGAGGACTGGAGGGAGCAGTGTCAGAGACTTTTGAGCTAACCAGAGCATCAGAATTCAGTCTTCAGTAAAAGTGTACCGAACTGTTCGCCGGCGGACAGTTCCCGGCAAACTTAGCATGTTCGCGTTCGCCGCTGCGGGCGAACATATGCGATGTTCGGTCCGCCCCCTATAATACATCATTGAGGCAAACTTTGACCCTGAACTTCACAGTCAGCAGGCACATTTCCAGCCAATCAGCATACCTCCCTCCCACACCCTCCCACCTCCTATAAATAAGCAAGGGCAGCATCCATCTTAGATCATTCTGAAGCAGTGTGTGTTAGTGAGAGCAGGGAGAGCTGCTGCTGCTGCTGCTGCTGTTAAGCTAGGGACAGTTAGTCAGTGTTCCTGGTCTTGCAGTGTTCTTGGTCCACTACTGCTGTAAGGACAGCATCCTGACAGCACCCCAAAAGCCCTTTTAAGGGCTGGTAATTGAGGATTTTATATATATATATATATATATATATATATATATATCTAGTGTCCCCAAAAGCCCTTTTAAGGGCTGGTAATTGAGGATTTTTTATATATATATATATATATATATATATATATATATATATATATATATATATATATCTAGTGTCCCCAAAAGCCCTTTTAAGGGCTGGTAATTGAGTTTTTTCTCCTTTATATATATATATATATATATATATATATATATATATATATATATATCTAGTGTCCCCAAAAGCCCTTTTAAGGGCTGGTAATTGAGGATTTTTTTTATTTTTTATATATATATATATATATATATATATATATATATATATATATATATCTAGTGTCCCCAAAAGCCCTTTTAAGGGCTGGTAATTGAGTTTTTCCTTTATATATATATATATATAATCTATTGTACACTGCAGTTGCCTGCCCGCTGTGTGTGAGAGGCCACAGACCCACCACAGACTGTACTGTGTGCACACCACACTCATTTCGGGTGGCACAGGCACAGTACCTTGCATTTTAAAAAATATTTTTTTTTCCTCTGTCATAATTGCAGTGAGTGCTGTGTCAGGTCCACAGAGTGCACTGTACCCACTGCAGTACACTGCCCACCACTGATATATATACGGTGGCACAGCATCTTGTTGCAATTTGAAAAAAAAAATATTTTTTATTATTGCAGTTGCCTGGGCTGCCAGTGACTGTCAGGTCCACAGAGTGTACTGTGCCCACTGCAGTGCCACTGTGTGCCCACCCACCACTGATATATAAGGTGTCACAGCAGCTTGCAAATAAAAAAATATATATTTTTTTTATAATTGCAGTTGCCTGGGTGCCAGTGACTGTCAGGTCCACAGAGAGTGTACTGTGCCACTGCCCACCCACCACTGATATATAAGGTGGCACAGCAGCTTGCAAAGTAAAAAAATATATTTTTTTTTTATAATTGCAGTTGCCTGGGTGCCAGTGACTGTCAGGTCCACAGAGAGTGTACTGTGCCACTGCCCACCCACCACTGATATATAAGGTGGCACAGCAGCTTGCAAAGTAAAAAAAGATATATTTTGTTAATAATTGCATTTGCCTGGGTGCCAGTGACTGTCAGGTCCACAGAGAGTGTACTGTGCCACTGCCCACCCACCATTGATATATAAGGTGGCACAGCAGCTTGCAAAGTAAAAAAATATATATTTTGTTTATAATTGCAGTTGCCTGGGTGCCAGTGACTGTCAGGTCCACAGAGAGTGTACTGTGCCACTGCCCACCCACCACTGATATATAAGGTGGCACAGCAGCTTGCAAAGTAAAAAAATATATATTTTGTTTATAATTGCAGTTGCCTGGGTGCCAGTGACTGTCAGGTCCACAGAGAGTGTACTGTGCCACTGCCCACCCACCACTGATATATAAGGTGGAACAGCAGCTTGCAAAGTAAAAAAATATATATATTTTTTATAATTGCAGTTGCCTGGGTGCCAGTGACTGTCAGGCCCACAGAGTGTACTGTACCCACTGCCCAACACTCCTATAGGGTGGCACAGCACCTTGCACTCATAGTACAACACATAAAAAAAAAAAATGACAGGCAGAGGCAGGCCACCCCGCAAGGGCCGTCGTGGTCGTGGTTCTGTGATTTCCTTAGGCCGTAGAATAATGCCCAGTGTTCAGAGGCCACCACAGACCCTGAACTCAAAAAATTCTGAGGACATAGTTGACTGGCTTACACAGGACACCCAATCGTCTACAGCTTCTGCTCGGAACCTTAATGCACCATCCTCCTCCAGCTCAGCTTCGGGCACCTCTCAATTTACCACTCGCCAGCCCGCCGGCACCACCACCAACACTAGCACCACAGCCACTTCACTTGATCCGTCAGAGGAGTTATTTTCACATCAGTTGGAAGAAATAAGTGATGCGCAACTATTAGTGCCAGAGGATGTAGATAACGGGGATATGTCTCAGTCAGGCAGCATTATACACATGGATGTACATTGTGATGATGATGATGATGTTGTACCTGCTGCTGCTGCCTTTGCTGAGTTGTCAAGTGAAGCGGCTGATGATGACGATGTGTCTGTGGATGTCACCTGGGTGCCTGCTCGAAGAGCAGAAGAATAGGGGGAAAGTTCAGATGGGGAGACAGAGAGGAGGAGGAGGAGACGAGTTGGAAGCAGGGGGAGGAGGTCATCGCAAGGAGCTAGTGGCGCAGTCAGACAGCATGTAGATTCGGCACCCGGGGTCAGCCAGACAGCACGCCAATCAACGCAAGCTGTTGCCACCACCAGAATGCCATCCTTGCAAAGCTCAGCAGTGTGGCATTTTTTTTTGTGTGTCTGCCTCTGATATCAGCGATGCCATTTGTAACCTGTGCCAAAAGAAACTGAGTCGTGGGAAGTCCAACACCCACCTAGGTACAACTGCTTTGGGAAGGCACATGATCTCACATCACAAACGCCTATGGGATCAACACATGAGTAAAAGCAGCACACAAACTGAAAGCCACCATCCTCCTCCTGGTCCAGCATCTTCAGCCACGTCAACCACTGCTGTCCTCCATGCCCCCTATTAACAACCCGCCCCTCCGCCTCTCACCTTCAGCAGTTCCTGCTCACCTGCCCACAGTCAGGTGTCTGTCAAGGAAATGTTTGAGCGTAAGAAGCCAATCTCACAGAGTCACCCCCTTGCCCGGCGTCTGACAGCTGGCTTGTCGGAACTCTTAGCCCGCCAGCTTTTACCATACAAGCTGGTGGAGTCTGAGGCCTTCAAAAAATTTGTCGCTATTTGGACACCGTAGTGGAAGGTACCCGGCCGAAATTATTTTTCACAAAAGGCAATCCCCAACCTGTACTCTATTGTGGAAAAGGAAATCATGTCACGTCTGGCACACAGTGTTGGGGCAAGGGTCCATCTGACCACTGATAGCTGGTCTGCAAAGCACGGTCAGGGCAGGTATATCACTTACACTGCGCATTGGGTAAACCTGCTGGCGGCTGCCAAGCATGGAATGCGTGGCTCTGCTGCAGAGGAGTTGGTGACACCGCCACGACTTGCAGGCAGGCCTGCTGCCACCTCCTCTACTCCTCCTACTCCATCCTCTTTGCTAACCTCCTCGGCTGAGTCCTCTTCTGCTGTTGCGTCTTGCTCCACACCAACTGCACCCCCCCAGCTCCCCAGGGGCTATTCCACATGCCGGATACGACAGTGTCACGCTGTCTTGGGGTTGACTTGCCTGAAAGCAGAGAGTCACAACGGACCAGCACTACTGTCCGCCCTGAACGCACAGGTGGATCAGTGGCTGACCCCGAACCACTTGGAGATCGGCAAATGGGTGTGTGACAACGGAAGCAATTTGTTGGCGGCATTGAATTTGGGCAAGTTGACACACGTGCATGGCACATGTGTTGAATCTGATTGTGCAACGCTTTGTGCAGAAGTACCCAGGCTTACAGGACGTCCTCAAGCAGGCCAGGAAGGTGTGTGGCCATTTCAGGCATTCCTACACAGCCATGGCGCACTTTGCAGATATTCAGCGGCGAAACAACATGCCAGTGAGGCGCTTGATTTGCGACAGCCCGACACGTTGGAATTCAACACTGCTAATGTTCGACCGCCTGCTCCAACAAGAAAAAGCGGTCAATGAGTATTTGTATGATCGGGGTGCTAGGACAGCCTCTGCGGAGCTGGGTATTTTTTTGCCACGTTACTGGATGCTCATTCGCAATGCCTGTAGGCTCATGCGTCCTTTTGAGGAGGTGACAAACCTAGTCAGTCGCACCGAAGGCACCATCAGCGACATCATCCCATATGTTTTTTTCCTGGAGCGTGCCCTGCGAAGAGTGCTGGATCAGGCCGTAGATGAGCGTGAAGAGGAAGAGGAAGAGTTGTGGTCACCATCACCACCACCAGAAACAGCCTTACCATCGCTTGCTGGACCTGTGGCAACACTGGAAGAGGAGTCTGAGGAAGAGGAGTCTGAGGAGGAGGAACACCAACCACAGCAGGCATCCCAGGGTGCTCGTTGTCACCTATCTGGTAACCGTGGTGTTGCACGTGGCTGGGGGGAAGAACACACCTTCAATGACATCAGTGAGGACGAGGAATTGGACATGAGTAGCTCGGCATCCAACCTTGTGCAAATGGGGTCTTTCATGCTGTCATGCCTGTTGAGGGACCCTCGTATAAAAAGGCTGAAGGAGAACGACCTGTACTGGGTGGCCACGCTACTAGACCCCCGGTATAAGCAGAAAGTCTCTGATATGTTACCCAATTACCGGCAGTCGCAAAGGATGCAGCAGCTACAAAATAAGTTGAAAAGTATGCTTTACACAGCATATAAGGGTGATGTCACAGCACAACGGGAATCCAACAGGGGAAGAGGGGAAAGTAATCCTCCTCCTACCACCACAACCACGCCGGCAAGGACAGGACGCTTTACAGACGTCTTGTTGATGGAGGACATGCGGAGCTTTTTTAGTCCTACGCAGCGCCACAGCCCTTCGGGGTCCACCCTCAGAGAATGACTCGACCGACAGGTAGCAGACTACCTTGCCTTAACTGCAGATATCGACACTCTGAGGAGCGATGAACCCCTTGACTACTGGGTGTGCAGGCTTGACCTGTGGCCTGAGCTATCCCAATTTGCCATTGAACTTCTGGCCTGCCCCGCTTCAAGTGTGCTGTCAGAAAGGACCTTCAGCACAGCAGGAGGTATTGTCACTGAGAAGAGACGTCGCCTAGGTAAAAAAAGTCTTGATTACCTCACGTTTATTAAGATGAATGAGGCATGGATCCCGAAGGGACTGACAGTGGGGGATGCATTTGACTAAAAAAGGCCTGGTGATGACTGAGATGCCTTGGGCTAAAAATGGTCCACACGCTGCTGTATTTAATCATTCTCTGCATGCCGGATGACTTACGTGACGTCTCCGCCACCAACTACGGTTCAAGCCGCAATGTTTTAGTGCACTTTCTGCCTTGAAAACCTCAATTTTTCAGCCCGCTGCTACAGCAGCGGCTGCAACAATACCTACTTTTTCATGCATGTGCCTAATTTTTCTGGCCTCTGGTGCTACACTGTGGCTGCAAAAAAACAAAAAACAAAAAAAAAGGCACATACATGTGTCAATTCCCCTTCGTGATCGTTACCTTGTCGTGGTGAAGGGGCTTGCGTATCACAATGAAGCGATCACCTCTAGGAGTGTGTTGGCACACCCCAGATGATAAGGTCGTTGCTTCATTGTGAACAGACCAAAAGCGATCCGCGGAATAATTTTTCATAGAAAAAACATTCATTTTCTTTCATTATTTCTGCGGAGCTGGGTATTTTTTGGCCGCGTTACTGAATGCTCATGAACAATGGCTGTAGGCTCATGCGTCCTTTTGTGGAGGTGACAAACCTGGTGGTCAGTCGAACCCAAGGCAACATCATCGACCTTATCCCATATGCGTTTTTCCTGGAGCGTGCCCTGCGAAGAGTACTGGATCAGGCTGTAGATGAGCATGAAGAGGAAGAGTTGTGGTCCCCATCACCACCAGAAGCAGCCTTGTCATTGTCAATTGCTGGACCTGTGGCAACGCAGAGAGAGGAGTCTGAAGAAGAGAAGTCAGAGGAGGAAGGTGGCTTTGAGGAGGTGGAATACCAGCCACAGCAGGCTTCCCAGGGGGCTTGTTCTCACCTTTCGGGGACCCTTGGTGTTGTACGTGGCTGGGTGGAGGAAGAGACCTTCAATGATGTCAGTGAGGACAAGGAACGGGACATGGTTAGCATGGTATCCAACCTTGTGCAAATGGGGAGTTTGTGGTTGTGCAAATGGACTGACTGACTGTTAAACGGGGAGCTTGGTCTGTCAGAGTTTGGTCTGTCACTGTGAAGCGGGCGACGGGCGTAACCCTTACACTACTTGACCGATAAAACATCATACCTGATCGTATTCACACACTGGATGTTTTAAAGCACGTTATTCCAAACAATTTAGGAATGTTAGGTGATTTCTGCCCTTTATGGATCAAAACCCGACTCTGCGTCAACTACGTAATTTTCCATGGGAGTTTTGCCATGGATCCCCCTCCGGCATGCCACAGTCCAGGTGTTAGTCCCCTTGAAACAACTTTTCCATCACTATTGTGGCCAGAAAGAGTCCCTGTGTGTTTTAAAATTTGCCTGCCTATTGAAGTCTATGGCGGTTCGTCCGGTTCGCGAACATTTGCCGATGTTCGCCGTTCGCGAACGGCGAATTTTAGGTTCGCAACATCACTAGTCTTCAGTACAGCCAAGGACTTTTGAGCTAACCAGAGTGTCAGAAGTCAAGTTTCAATACAGTACAGCAAGTCAGTGATTTCAAGCACCAGCAAGCGTTGGTCGGCATCCAGCCGGCGTCAAGTCAGCGCTGAAAGGCATTTTTCTCAAGTTTGTCCCAATTTGTACCTAGTTGAACCAGAGGAGTATCCCACTTATTCCCTTCTCCCATCCCCATATAAAATAAACAAAACAAACCAAAGATGCCTGGATTGTTCTTTGACTCAGATCTCACACTTGGGCAATCAGCTTAAATGTGCTGTTGGTGTTACCAGTGACCATGGCAGACCCATATCAGGTCCAATGCCTGTAAATATTGCTACAGTTGGTTACAGTAATAAAATGTTTCTATTACCTATGTCTCCTAGCGCTCTGGTCTCTACCTCATTCAAAGTCCCAAACCTCTTCCTTTGTTTATGTGCCTCTGTCATCCTCAGCTCTCCCCCTGGTCCTTGCTTGTCAGCTCGTGACAGTGCCTGCCCCTCCCCTCCTGTGGCTAAAATTACTTTGTAAAGTACATGAAATCCCCTCTGTTAGAAAAAGTTCTATGCCCCAGTGTCTGTGCTTTGTAAAAATATGGCAATTTCTACCTTATTTCAGAGCGCCGCTATGCGCTCACGTCACTGCTTGCTGCTCCCCTCCTCTTCTCCCCTCTGACATCCTGGGCCCCTCTGACTTTAGCTGTCAGATTGGGAGAGGAAGCAGTGAGGAGTTACGTGAGCACTGCTATGACATAAGGTAGAAATCGGCATATTATTTACAAATCACAGACACTGGGGCATAGAATGTTTTCTAACAGAGGGGATTGCATTTACTTTACAAAGTGGCTGTACAACCACTTTAAAAGAGAAGTACAGCCAAAGCTTGTTTGGCTGTACTTCTTCTGTGGATCACAGAGTGCAGTTCATTCTGCACTCATGTGACCCTTTAAAGCAGACTGAAGCCCACTGTTGGCCACAAAGTTGTTCGAGGCTCAGGCAAGATTGTGAAAATAAAGTTGGGATTTGCCCACATACCTGGACCGGCACCCGGCCCAACCTCTCATCAAGCCACTGAGAGACTGAACCAGCCCCTCCTGCCCCCTCCACAGCCCAGCACTCCAGTGAGCGCTGGAGGGTCAGAGCAGACAGCAGTGACTGACAGTCACCAGCTCTCGGCTCAGCGAGCCCTGAAAACTGAGCAATTGTCAGGGTTTGATCACTTGGTTCTCAGTCTTAGATCCGGCGAGGACTGATGCTGAATCCACCTAGGTAAGTAATATGGGATGGTAGGAAGGAGTGAACCTTGTGATTAAATACCTTAAACGAAATGACCCATCACCCAGCATATACAATAAACAATATTTCTAAATATAACAGTCAGTAATTGGTTAATATATAAAAAAAAAGTCACTTGGACTCATTTTGTGGTTAAAATTAGGCCGCGGCTTGTTTTATTAACTGGTAACCATTATATTACATCCATATTTTTTTTTTTTAAATATAAACAAACAGACAACCCAGTCATTAACAACTCGGGTTGCAACTTCACAATAAATAATAACAGAATTCATTAACATCCAACATCAGAATATATATTACCAGAAAAAACGTCCCCCTCTGGAGTACAGAGGTGACCCAACCAGTTAATATTCTAAGCCGCGACAAACCAAGGGAGGGAGGGGGGGGGAACGCAGGTGAGGAGATCTGAAGAAGATTGAGCCCCGGGGGCTCGGGGAGCTGCTTAAATCATCCTGTCCCTGAGGTAACTTACTCCCCATAGGTGGAAAAGAGCGAGCGGAGACAGGGGCTCATCCGCTAACTTTCCCAGGGGAAAACTAAACTGCCTGGATATCCTATTAATCTGCCTGGCTACTCATCCCGGCGGGAAACCCAGATCGGGAAAACACTAGGGGAAAAACATATAGGTCAAAAGGACACCATACTTTCACCCACTAGCCTTCTTTATCAAATCTACTATGGCTGACACCTATCTTTAACTTTTGTACATATCCCTTCCACCATCCCATAAAAAAGAGGGGCTAATATAGCCCCCTTTCTAATATTCTGGAAAAAAAAAACAAAAAAAAACAAAAAAAAACAAAAAAACAAAAAAACATACTTCTCTTTTAAGAACAGACATGTTTACATTTTTTACTTCCTCCTTGCTAGATTACCCATTATTCCTGACTGCAGACTCTGCTGGCAATTGGTCTACCCTTATCATGTACAAAGTAGTTCAGTGATTCGCTCTTCTCTGATGAGCCCAGATATTGTGCTAGGAAACTAATTGATTGCTCTTTCTTTTGTCTTCTGCAGTTTAACCACTTGCCCCCCCCGGTGCGACCATTATCCTGGGAAGACGTCATATGACGTGATCCCAGGAAACAGGGCAGGCGCGCGATCGTGTGCGCGCCGCCCTGCACTGCCGGTGTCGGGGTGTCCCCGGGACACCCCCCGTCACCGGCAGGGGGGAAACAGCCAATGGGCGTGGCTGTTTCCCACGTGATCGGCTGTGTTCCAATGACACAGCCGATCACAATAGAGGAGCCTGGGAGATGACCGCGCATGCGCGATCGGGAGCGCGCAGCGCGGTCATGTCGGTGGCACTGTGTTCCGTAGGAACACAGCTGTCACCGGCAGTAGTCAACAGTCACTGACAGTGACTGTTTACTATGTGATTGGCTGTGAATCCATTCACAGCCGATCACAAAATGTAAACAAAGAGCAGTAACTCACTGTTACTAGCTCTTCTCCCCTCATACAGCTTCCAGTGAGTTACTGCTCTGTGTACCTGTAAAAAGTAAAATCACACTAAAATCACACAAATAAAGGTCCCCACACAGTCCTCAGCCCCCCCCAATGTCACCTGTCACCCAACAGTCACCTCATCAGTGCCCAGAAATTGACACCCATAAGGCTACGTTCACATGTGAGTGCAGCGTTCGCGGGCAGAATCACAGCGATTCTGCCCGCGATCCGGAAATCATTGCAAATTGCGGGACGCCTGTGCATGGCCCGTTTTTTGCAATAGCACCCCAAACGCTGTGCGATGTTGCCGCCATTTCCGCCTGCCGAATCGCGGTAACATCGCGCAAACAACGCATGACGCCCAAAAAAAGGTACAAGAGCTTCTTTGGGGCATCATGCGTTGTTTGCGTGATGTTACCTCGATTCGGCAGGCGGAAATCGCAGCAACATCGCACAGCGTTTGGGGTGCTATTGCAAATCACGGGCAACGCACAGGCGTCCCGCAATTTGCAATGATTTCTGGATCGCGGGCAGAATCGCAGTGATTCTGCCCATGATCGCTACGCTCACATGTGAACGTAGCCTAAAGTTCACCGGTCACCAGAGACTGCCATCAGTACCGCCGTGCACCATCGCCCATCACCTGTCACCCATCAGTGACCATCGCCTGTCACCTGTCACCCCATCAATCACCGTCCCCTGTCACCCCATCAGTCATCGTCATCTGTCACCCTATCAATCATCGTCACTTGTCACCCCATCAGTGATCGTCACTTGTCACCCCATCAATCATCGTCACATGTCACCCCGTCGGTGATTGTCATCTGTCACCCCATCAATCATCGTCACTTGTCACCTCATCAATCGTCGTCACCTGTCACCTCATCAATCATCATCACCTGTCACCTCATCAATCATCGTCACCTGTCACCCCATTAGTCATTGTCACCTGTCACCCCATCAGTCATCGTCACCTGTCACCCCATCAGTCATTGTCACCTGTCACCCCATCAGTCATCGTCACCTGTCACCCCATCAGTCATCGTCACCTGTTTGCCATATACATGCAATCACTTACTGACCGCCTAACCACTATATGCGTCGGCCATTAAAAGCTAAATACTGGGGTTATGGCAGCAGATAGCCCCCATAACCCCGGTATTTTTTGAAACGGCGGGCGGTCGGCTTTCAGATAAGGGTGGTCCCAGTGGCGGATTCGCCGCGGAATTACCCTTACGGTGCAGGGAAAGAGGTTCCCCCCCTCCCTCCGCGTCCCAGACTTTTTCCCAGCTTACCGGACCCGCCGGATCCTCAGAGACAGGAAGTCGAGTGAGGGCAAGATGGCCCTCACTCGACTCTATGGTCTTGGAGGACCAGAGCTACGTCAAAAGACGTTGCCTAGCAACCGGTTTAAAGGGCCGCTTTTTTTTTTCTTTTTTTTTTTTCCTCTTTCAACAATTTTTTTTTTCTTTTTTAGTGTAGTTGTGAGGTGTGAGGTCTTTTTGACCCCAGATCTCACAATAAAGAGGACCTGTCATGCCTATTTCTATTACAAGGGATGTTTACATTCCTTGCAATAGGAATAAAAATGATCAAAACATTTTTTTTTTTAAACTGTGTAAAAGTAAAAAAATAATAAATAAAATAAATAGGAAAAAAAAAAATTAAAGCGCCCTGTCCCCGTTAGCTCGCGCGCAGAAGCAAACTCATATGCAAGTCCCGCCCACATATGTAAACGGTGTTCAAACCATACATGTGAGGTATCTCCGCGAACATTAGAGCGAGAGCAATAATTTGAGCACTAGACCTCCTCTGTAACTCTAAGCTAGTAACCTGCAGAAATTTTTAAAATGTTGCCTATGGGGATTTTTAAGTACCAATGTTTGGCGCCATTCTGTGAGCATGCGCAATTTTGAAGCATGACATGTTGGGTATCTAATTACTCGGCGTAACATTATCTTTCACATTATGGAAAAAAATTGGGCTAAATTTCCTGTTTTCTTATTTTTTAGTTAAAAAAAGTGAATTATTTTCAAAAAAATCGCATTTGGAAGACTGCTGCGCAAATATGGTGTGATAAAAAATATTGCAACAATCTCCATTTTATACTCTAGGGTCTCTGCTAAAAAAAAAAATATATAATGTTTGGGGGTTCCAAGTAGTTTTCTAGCAAAAAAAAATGATTTTAGCTTGTAAACACCAAGTGTCAAAAATAGGCCCAGTCTTAAAGTGGATAAATGGACAACTTTGTGAAAAGGGCTACTTGGATGTTAGGCGTCTGTATGTGGCCAGGCTGTGAAAAAGTGTTACACATGTGGTATCGCCATACTCAGGAGGAATAGCAGAATGTATTTTGGGGTGCAATTTTTGCTATGTACATGCTATGTGTTAGAAATAATGCATAAATGGACAGCTTTGTGTAAAAAAAATGTGTTTTCATTTTCTTTCCACATTTTCCAAAAACTTGTGGAAAAAAATGACATATTCAAAAGACTCATTATGCCTCAAAAATTATACGTTGGGCTGTTTGCTTTCCAAAATGGGGTCATTTTATGGGGGTTTCCATTGTCCTGGTGCTCCAGGGCCTTCAAAAGTACGATAGGTTGTCAGGAAATTATATGTGTAATTTGTGCTCCTAGAATGCCGGACGGTACTACTTGGATGTTAGGCCTCTGTATGTGGCCAGGCTGTGAAAAAGTCTCACACATGTGGTATCGCCATACTCAGGAGGAGTAGTAGAATGTGTTTTGGGGTGTAGTTGCAAGTATACATATGCTGTGTGAGAGAAATAACCTGTTAATACGTCAATTTGTAAAAAAAAAAAAAAAACTTCATTTTGTAAAGAGTTGTGGGAAAAAATGACAACTTTAAAAAACTCACCATGCCCCTTATTAAATACCTTGTAATGCCTACTTTCCAAAAGGGGGTCATTTGGGGGGTATTTGTACTTTCCTGACGTTTTAGTGTCTCAAGAAATGAGATAGGCCTTCAGTACATCAGGTGTGGTCAAGTGTGATCAATTTTCAATGATTAGCACCATAACTTGTGGACTCTATAACTTTCACAAAGACCAAATAATATACACTTATTTGGGTTATTTTTACCAAAGATAAGTAGCAGTATAAATTTTGGCCAAAATTTATGAAGAAAAATTACTCATTTGCTAAATTTTATGACAGAAACAAAGAAAAATGCGTTTTTTCACAATATTTTCAGTCTTTTTTTATTTAAAGCACAAAAAATAAAAAACCCAGTAGTGATTAAATACCATCAAAAGAAAGCTCTATTTGTGTGAAAAAAAGGACACAAATTTTTTCACACAAAAGATTGCATGTTGCATGACTGAGTAATTGTCATTCAAAGTGTGAGAGCGTTGAAAGCTGAAAATCAGTCTGGGCAGGAAGGGGGTGAAAGTGCACTGTAGGCAAGTGGTTAAATATCGCCACCACACTGCACTTGGGGAGACACACCTGTGTTCCCTAATTTGCTAAATGTAGTTGTAAGAAAAGTACTGAATAACATGACAGCCCTTTCAAAGTCAAGTTCAGAGGGCAATGGTGTGGTAAATCATTAACACAGGTATTTTAACATAATCCTAAATTCTACTGTGCACATTCTTCTTTACAGCTCCCACTCACAATCCCAGAGCCAAAACTGGTAGCTTAGGACACGCAATTCATCAGTTTCCCAATTGTTTTTGTATAACTCAGTGAGTTCTTTGAGTAGTGTCATCAAAGCCTAGGATTATATATTTTGGAGACATTCCCTTATGTTTACCCAATGATTTCAACATAACACTTACATTATCATTTTCCTGAAGTCCTCAGACATGATTCCCCTCTCAGCAGAGATGAGAGGGACATAACTTTTCTCAGAAAAGTGATCTCCTGTTCTTTGGTAGAAATTTGACACTGAAACTCAAATGGCTTTTTTAGTTTTACTAAAAACATCCTAAAGCAGGGATCCTCAAACTATCCCCCCCCCCCCCCAGCTGTTGCAGAACTACACATCACATTAGGCATTGTAAAACTCTGACATTCACAGACATGACCAGGCATGATGGGAATTGTAGTTCCTGAACAACTGGAGGGCCATAGTTTGAAGACTCCTGTCTTAAAGCATGGCAACAGATTGTGATCACTCAAACAGTCACAACAGTGCTGGGTCTAGTCAACACAAAATGTTTTCATCTAATCAATTCTCTTTAGAAAAATATCTCAGTCTCACAGGGGGAGATTTGCTAAAACTGGTGCAAACCGAATCTGGTGCAGCTGTGCATAGTAGCCAATAAGCTTATAACTTTAGCTTGTTCAGTTAGGCTTTAACAATTAAAACTGAAATTTGACTGGTTACTATGCACAGCTGTACCAGATTCTGTGTACACATTTTAGTAAATCTCCACCACGGAGTCTGACAAAGTCTCCAACCTGTATTCCCCCGAGGAGAGGGGAACTCCACTTACCACTAACATGGCAATCCCCAGCGACAACTCCCCCAACATACCATTCCCTTTAGCAGCAATTGCCAGCAACAGTACTGGTAATATACAGTATATTAGCTTGGAAACTCTACTTTTTTACCTTTGCAATGACAGATTTAGCAGGGACCTCTTCACTTTCTTGGGTCCGCTGAGTAAGGCCCCTTGTGGGCTGTGTTAAACTATCATTCTGGCACTTGCCAAGCTGGCACAGGGTGCAAGGGCTCAGGGCTGTCACCAGCTGATTTATATGCTATGCCAGCCATAGGTCTGCACAGCCTATTGCGTTAGAGTGTGCACCAGAAAACTCGAATACACATGCCTTTCTCTGCAGCCTCAGCTGCACTGGACAGTGAATGAATGGGAAGTGCTGTGTGCTGAGCAGCTTCCTGTTCATTTACAAACGAAAGCACAGTAAACACTTACTTAGTAAGTAAAATGCATTGTGAATTAATATACTTGAATATGTATATCCCTCGCGCCTATGGGTAGGGTTATGGTATATTCTAAAGAAATGCGCAATAATTTATAGAAATAAATAGATGATTGAAAATGCAGCTGCTATAGAAACGGTGAGAGGTAGTGGGAGTAAGGCCACAATAAATTGGGGCCAGCTATATCGCTTGCTTCAAGTGAACCAATGCTGGACAATAGCTTGTCAATACAAAAGGTTTTAAAAAAGATTTTTTGAGGGTGATAGGCCCCCTGGTGTCTCAGGAAGTGACGTCACAGTCATCCGACCGGCGAACCCATGCTGCACCACCACCGCTGAGGATCAGCACGTCCCCTGCCTCGCAACAGGAGATCACCGCTCGTCCTCCACAGCATCAGCGCTACTGCCGGACTGGATAGTCCACCCTGGATGTGACTTCAGAGACCCCCTACTGCTTTTAGATGCCTGCTTTTATGCACCCTTTGTGAGTAATATTCTTCTGATGTATTAAAAAAAAAACCTGGATTGCTACACTTAGATCGGCGCTTGGCCCTCTCTCTCTCTCTTTGGATTTATACAAGGTTGCTTCACCCTCTACAAGTCTGCAGCCATCAACGTGTTCAAGCAATCTCACTGGACTTTACCATTTGCCCACATCATAGACTATAGCAGCAACCTGTACAGTCCGATTGCGCCAATCTCTCTCCCCCCTCTCCTTAAATATATATGACACATTAAACCTTCATAAAGTGCTTGGTGCTGATATCTTAATAGAGTAATGTGCAAGGATGTATATATATGTAAAAGAGGGTATATATAATTTGCCACATAAAGAATGTCCAGTTGCCTCCATCTCTATGTGTAAATATGGACAAAAAAAGAGGTATGTGACTTTGAGTGAGGTACAGCTGGACATGGGATATTTTAATAATAATAATAAATATTGTAAAAAATTATCACTGTTACATATACATATACAGAGATGCAGCACATAGCAGATACAACAATGCATAATAAATCCAAAATTAATACAATATTTCTAGGACCAAAAAATGGATCACTCAAGAATACAATGGATACATCAACATATAAATGCTTTGTGTGCTCATAGTCTTTGAATATATCATGATTGGATGAAACATTTGAGTAATTGTAGGCTCTACGCGTTTCGTGGACCTCTGTCCACTCATCAGGAGCTAAAATATATGTCTAAAAATAAAAATAAAAAATAAAAATAAAGATGGAAATAAGGGTTGTATTATTATACTATTGTAAAGAGAGGGCAAATGGATGGTAATAGGGAATAAATGGGAATAGACACTACCTTAGAACAGTGTCATGCATCCACAGGTGGTCCAGTCAGGACAAAGGGGACTGAAGCAGATCCAGGGATTGCCTGACCCGGGGCTGAGGCATGGATAGCAACCAGCAAACGGGCAACAGGGAAGGGAGGACCAAAAATTAGGTGAATTGAGATAGAGAAACTCCAGAAATATCACTTCAAGGGATGATGGTGAAGGCACATTGAAAGCAAGACCAGTCTGAAAATAGACATATAAGATATTGTGTATAAAATACATATATTGAGAAATTCAATCTCATATGAACAGTGTATATTTATAGATAAAGGATTGAAAGGAAAAGGGGGAAGAAAATGCCAATGCAAAAAAGCCACCAAGATTTGAAGATCCCAAAGAAATGGCAAGCGAAGTATATGTAAAGAATCCATGTGACACATAAGCTGAATCAGAAGCTGAAAAAAAAGGGGGGGGGGGGAAAGTGACCTATGAATTAGATGATAAAGGAGAGAAAGACATCCCCTAAGAAGGGGAATAAATCAGAAAAATAAAGTGCTCAAAAAATGTAAAAAGTGAATGCAAATATGGGGAAGATGTGACAAAGCATGCTGATATACGAACAAAAAACCTGGTGGTGATAAAGAATAAAATCAGAATTTACCAATTTTTTGAAAAAACGCCAATAAAAGTGGTTGCTGGTCCGATCAAACCCATGTGCGCCGCAATGCAGGGGCCATGCCATGCCAACGCCATGCTGGCGTCAGTATATATAGGCGGCTGTGTAACCTCCCTATCCGATCAATAGGACCGGATGTAGGTGGGGGCCGTCCGCTACTGACGTCCGAATAGATGGAGGTTACCTTAGTAACCTGATGCTGGCAGCGTCACGTACCAGGTATATGTGCATGGCGCCGTACCTGGTACGTGATGCTGCCAGCGTCAGGTTACTATGGTAACCTCCATCTATTCGGACGTCAGTAGCGGACAGCTCCCACCTACATCCGGTCCTATTGACCGGATGGGGAGGTTACACAGCCGCCTATATATACTGACGCCAGCATAGCGTTGGCATGGCATGGCTCCTGCATTGCGGCGCACATGGGCTTGATCGGACCAGCAACCACTTTTATTTGCATTTTTTTCAAAAAATTGGTAAATTCCGATTTTATTCTTTATCACCACCAGGTTTATTGTTCATATATCAGCATGCAATGTCACATCTTCCCCATATTTGCATTCACTTTTTACATTTTTTGAGCACTTTATTTTTCTGATTTATTCCCCTTCTTAGGGGATGTCTTTCTCTCCTTTATCATCTAATTCGTAGGTCACTTCCCCCCCTTTTTTTTTCAGCTTCTGATTCAGCTTATGTGTCACATGGATTCTTTACATATACTTTGCTTGTCATTTCTTTGGGATCTTCAAATCTTGGTGGCTTTTTTGCATTGGCACTTTCTTCCCCCTTTTCCTTTCAATCCTTTATCTATATATATACACTGTTCATATGAGATTGAATTTCTCAGTATATATATTTTATACACAATATCTTATATATCTATTTTCAGACTGGTCTTGCTTTCAATGTGCCTTCACCATCATCACTTAAAGTGATATTTCTGGAGTTTCTCTATCTCAATTCACCTAATGTTTGGTCCTCCCTTCCCTGTTGCCCGTTTGCTGGTTGCTATCCATGCCTCACCCCCGGGTCAGGCAATCCCTGGATCTGCTTCAGTCCCCTTTGTCCTGACTGGACCACCTGTGAATGCATGACACTGTTCTAAGGTAGTGTCTTTTCCCATTTATTCCCTATTACCATTCATTTGCCCTCTCTTTAAAATAGTATAATAATACAACCCTTATTTCCATCTTTATTCTTTATTTTTATTTTTAGACATATATTTAAGCTCCTGATGAGTGGACGGAGATCCACGAAACGCGTAGAGCCTACAATTACTCAAATGTTTCATCCAATCATTATATATTCAAAGACTATGAGCACACAAATCATTTATATGTTAATGTATCCATTGTATTCTTGAGTGATCCATGTTTTGGTCCTAGAAATATTGTATTAATTTTGGATTTATTATGCATTGTTGTATCTGCTATGTGCTGCATCTCTGTATATGTATATGTAACAGTGATGATTTTTTTACCATATTTATTATTATTATTAAAATATCCCATGTCCAGCTGTACCTCAATCAAAGTCCCATACCTATTTTTTGTCCAGCCATAGGTCTGCACAGACTATTGCATTAGAGTTTGCACCAGAAAACTCTGCAGCCTCAGCTGCATTGGACAGTGAATGAATAAGAAGTGCTGTGTGCTGAGCAGCTTCCTGTTCATTCACAAACGAAAGCACAGTAAACACTTACTTAGTAAGTAAAATGCATTGCTATGCTTAAGCTATGAATGAACACAGTGAATGAGTTAGTGTGCTCACTATGTTCATTTAGAAAAGAAAGGGTCCGGTAAATGACATATTGACAAGCCCCTTCCCCTGCTCTCCTTCCGGAAACATCCTCACAGCATCAGGGTGCAGAGGAGAAAGGCCATCAGCACTGTGGGGGGCACAACACAGGGGAAGCCCAGGCAGTAGGAGAAATTGGAACCACACAGAATGATTAAGGTGTGCCTAGGCACCCATGGCACATCCCCTGGGCACGCCTATGATGCCAGCCCTAGAGCAATAGATGGATCAGATTCTCCCTGGCAGCAAGCAGGGTCTCCATTAATCATCTTTGGAAGGGAGCACCATAACAGACTCAGCAAGAGCAAACGGTCTCCTTGGGGACTGCTAAAACCTGGGGCCTTCATACTTTGTATTTCCTGTTCTCTGTGATAGTCTGAAGCATGTCATACATGGTGGCATTCCAGGATGTCAACAGCACATATTCATAGAAGTATTAACCAAAAGCAGGCCAAGGAGCCATGAACATTTTACATTAATATGAATGTGACTGACTTAACAATGACCTAGGTTAACCTTCACTTACAGTCATGTAGAGCAGGACACCAGACCTGTGCAAGCTGGTCAATGGGTTCCTGTCAGTGCAGGCAAGTATTTGGCTAAGACTCTGCTGTCACTACAGCTGGCTATTTGATCTGCGCTGCGGTGTATGGGATTATTCTGCTGCCCATACAGTTTAATGGGTGAGTGCAGAGCTTGTGCCATCTGAGCCCTGGCCCTGGACTGCAGCCCTAAAGGGAGAACATTTTTTTAGTACCCACTTACTTTATATTAAGTACACCCAGGAAAGAATCCAGACCTTTTTTAACCACTTAAGCCCCGGAAGATTTTACCCCCATTCCGACCAGGGGGTATTTTGCGATTCGGCACTGCGTGAATTTAACGCACAATTGCGCGGTCGTGCGACGCTGTACCTAAACGAATTTGACGTCCTTTTTTTCCCACAAACAGAGCTTTCTTTTGGTGGTATTTGATCACCTGTGCGATTTTTTGATCACGCGCTATAAACAAAAAAAGAGCGTCAATTTTGCAAAAATAGCAATATTTTTCACATTTTTTTATATGAAATTCCCCCAAAAAAAAATGTAAAAATCAAAATTTTTAAAAATTTTCGGCCAATTTGTTTTATGCTACCTATGTTTGGTAAAAAAAATCGCAAAAAGCGTATTTTGATTGGTTTGCGCAAAAGTTATCGCGTTTACTAACAAAGGGAAAGATTTTTGTCATTTTTGTTGTTTTTTTTTTTAACGCGTAATGGCGGCGATCTGCGATTTTTTTTGCGGTACTGCGACATTGCGGCGGACAGATCGGACCCTTGACTGACATTTTTGACACTTTTGGGGTTACCAGTGACATTTCTACAGTAATCAGTGCTATACATATGCACTGTTACTGTAAAAATACACTGGTAGTGAAGGGGTTAACTTTATTTGGAAGGGAGGGGCTGTGTGTGTCCCTAGGGGCGTGGTTTCTACTGTGATTGGCTGTGGCTCTAGCTGTAAGGACACTGATCAACGGATCTACATACCAGATCCGTTTTATCAGTGTCTTTGCAGCGAGGAGAATGACAGGCAGTTTGTTTACACAAGCTGCCTGACATTCTCCCTCTCCCCCGCCGATCGCCGAGTGGCCGGCGGACATCGGGTCCGCTGGTCACACACGCGGGGGGGTCCGTGACCACGCGGGAGCGGGAGCGCGCCTCCGGGGGCGCGCGCTCGCTCCCTAGACCCTCACAAGCAAGCAACGTAGCCCTACGTTAGTTTGCCTGTGAGGGGCTGACCGCCGACGTAGATAGTCGTGCGGCGGTCGGCAAGTGGTTAAAAGCAATCTAGTGAGCTAGCCAGAACCATCTCTGAACGGAGTCTATTCCACATTTTCACAGCTCTTACGGTGTAAAAACCTTTCCGTATTTGGAGACGAAATCTGTTTTTCTCTAGACTTAAAGAGTGCCCCTTTGTCCTCTGTTTTGACTTTAAAGTGAACAACTCAACACCAAGTTCACTGTATGGACCCCTTATGTATTTACACATGTTGATCATATCCCCCCTTAATCTCCTCTTCTCAAGAGAGAATAAATTAAGTTCCTCTAATCTTTTCTCACAGCTGAGGTCCTCCATGCCTCTTATCAGTTTGGTTGCCCTTCTCTGCACTTTCTCCAGTTCCCCGATATACTTTTTAAGAACTAGTGCCCAAAACTGAACTGCATATTCCAGATGAGGTCTGGAATATGCAGTAACATATATATATTATTTGTGGTATTATTGTTTTTTGGAATCAGAGCATAAGGGTGAGGTCAAAGTTTGGAGAAGGTGCCTACTATTATTACTTTAGAGTACTCACTCAAAAACATTGGAGCCACCAATGCTGGGTTGTTTATTGAAGGTGCAGGGCAGTATATTCTGAATATGTAAGACCTGCAATTTTGAAGCACCTTGGCTTCCTTGCCATGGGTGCCAGAGCAAGTCACATGGTTTTATTGCACAAGTATTACTTTTTATTACAAAATCATGTTTATTGCAGTGACTTCATTGCCAATATATACATGTCCATTTATGGTTAATGATGCCACCTAGGAGACCCCTCTCCTTTGTATATATCAGCTGTCATCTGCTAGAGTTGTGACTCAGCAGAAGTGAAGCTGCGGGACTAGACATGTGCTAGAATAGCAAAGGTCTGGTAGGTAGGCAGGGTGGGGGGTTTACCACATCCATATTAGTACCCAAAAACCTTTATTTTGGCAAAAGAGAACATTTTTAGGACTTTTTCTGCACCTCAATGACAGTAGATGTGATCATACATAAAACAATATCAGTGGGGTTGGTGAACATCATGACAGACATGGATCTACATTGTTGGATAATGTGGTTGTTGGTCGATATACATTGTCTCTGTGTTTTTTTTTTTTTACTCTTTACATTTTTGTAAACAAGTTACTCATTCACAGAGCGGGATGGCATCTGGGGGCTTTCTTATGGTTACAGAGGGTTTCCAGATTCCGATAAACCCCCTTCCCACAGACCTCCTCCAGAACCAGGCCAGAAGCATTCTCAATCTTATCCTTTCCTAACCTACCAGGCTACATGCTCTGATACGGTTCTGTTATAGATTTTTTTGGGAAACCCCAAGCTTTTTTAAATAGATTTTTTCACATGGGGTTCCCCTTTCATATCAGACCTCAAGTGCCTGGTATGATTTAAAGTATGATCTAAAGTGCCTGGTATGATTTAAGGCGGAACCTCAAGTAAATTTTTTGTGTGGTGGGGGTCCTCCTTTAACATCTATACCAGACCTTTGTCTGATATAGATGAATATCATACTCATTCCCTTATCCTATCCAAGTTCTTGATACAACCACAAAAACCAAAACTTTTAGACTGTTTCTTGAGCCAGGCACTTGGAAGTCGCTAAACTATTGTACTGTTGCTATGGGTAACCCAGGGGAACCTGTCACCAGCAGCTCCTAAGTAGGGATGATCAAACTTTTGAAAAGTTTGGTTCGATCAGAACACCCGAACTTCCCGAAAGTTCGGCCCGGATTTCAGAACCCCATTGAAATCAATGGGACCCGAACTTCGGTAATCAATAAACACCATTTTGAAGCCCTAAAACCCAATAAATGCCCCTAAAAAGTGCCTAGGATTCTGGGTCATGCCCCAGGGACTATTAATCACACAAAAAAAGTTCTTAAAAATTGTCATTTTTGATAGAGAGCCAATTATTGGAAAAATTATTGAAAAAAAAATGAGATTTCTTTGGATTTAGTGTCTGGGGGGTCTAAAAAGTGTACCTGTGAAGATTCAGCTCTGTAGTATGTCCAGAACCAGAAAAAAAAGTTTGTTTGTATTAGAATTGCAATAGAGCCGGATAGTGGCTTCGCCCCTGTGAAACCCGGCTTTTTGTTGCAGGCGTTTTATTGGGCTTTTTTGTGGATGTGTTTGGAGGCAGGCATGACATCAGAACTTCTGTGTAGGGGTATATATACACACACACATGTATGTATATATACACATATACATATATAGGTGTGAAAGTAGCAGAACACTATGCCTGCGCTAATGAAATAATTAACAGGCATAGGACTACGCTCCTATCACACCTATATGTGTGTATGTGTATAAATACATATAAGTGTGTGTGTATATATACCCCTATACAGAAGTTCAGATGTTATGCCTGCCTCCAAAGACGCCCAAAAAATGCCCAAAAAAAACCGCCTGGAACAACACACCTGGGCGTTTTTGTAGCAGGCGTTTTTTGGGCATTTTTTGGGCGTCTTTGGAGGCAGGCATAACATCTGAACTTCTGTGTAGGGGTATATATATATACACACACACACATGTATGTATATATACACATACACATATATAGGTGTGAAAGTAGCAGAACACTATGCCTGCGCTAATGAAATAATTAACAGGCATAGGACTACGATCCTATCACACCTATATGTGTGTATGTGTATAAATACATATAAGTGTGTGTGTGTATATATACCCCTATACAGAAGTTCAGATGTTATGCCTGCCTCCAGAGACGCCCAAAAAATGCCCAAAAAAAACACCTGCAACAACACACCTGGGCGTTTTTTGGGCATTTTTTGGGCGTCTTTGGAGGCAGGCATAACATCTGAACTTCTGTGTAGGGGTATATATACACACACACATGTATGTATATATACACATACACATATATAGGTGTGAAAGTAGACTGACTCTGACTGCTATGGCAGGGTGACCAAACCCTTCCATGTCAGGGTGACCGCCATAGAAATCCATAGAAAAAAGATTGTTTCTATTAGAATTGCAATAGAGCAGGATAGTGGCTTTGCCCCTGTGACACCCGGCTTTTTGTTGCAGGCGTTTTATTGGGCTTTTTTTGTGGATGTGTTTGGAGGCAAGCATGACATCAGAACTTCTGTGTAGGGGTATATATACACACACACATGTATGTATATATACACATACACATATATAGGTGTGAAAGTAGCAGAACCCTATGCCTGCACTAATGAAATAATTAACAGGCATAGGACTACGCTCCTATCACACCTATATGTGTGTATGTGTATAAATACATATAAGAGTGTGTGTATATATACCCCTATACAGAAGTTCAGATGTTATGCCTGCCTCCAAAGACGCCCAAAAAATGCCCAAAAAAAACGCCTGCAACAACACACCTGGGTGTTTTTGTAGCAGGCGTTTTTTTGGGCATTTTTTGGGCATCTTTGGAGGCAGGCATAACATCTGAACTTCTGTATAGGGGTATATATACACACACACTTATATGTATTTATACACATATACATATATAGGTTTGATAGGAGCGTAGTCCTATGCCTGTTAATTATTTCATTAGTGCAGGCATAGGGTTCTGCTACTTTCACACCTATATATGTGTATGTGTATATATACATACACAGACTAGGTTGATGGAGAAATTCCCCCATGCCGGGATATTGTATTCAGACTGGCACCCAAAGCTGTCATAATGCACAGATCAGCCGCATCTGCAGCCATTCATGAATAAAAAAAATGAGCATGGCCATTTGACAGAAGTCAATCAAGAGATTGATTTCTTTTGACTGGGGATGGCCACACAGTGACTAAAATTCTGCATGTCCCCACTGAGCCAGTCAAATTTGTTTCAGTGTATGGCTAGCTTTAGATGCATTAGTAGATGTAGATGTACTTGAAAAATAAATTAAACAAAACTCCCGCTACCTTTTTAAACATGTACAAAAATATTTTTTACTTTTAGTTTGAGATAACCATTTTACATAAAAAAAACTGACCACTTTTGATGAACAGCTTGGTTTGTTAACCACTTAAGCCCCGGAAGATTTTACCCCCTTTCCTGACCAGGGGGTATTTTGCGATTCGGCACTACGTGACTTTAACAGGCAATTGCGCAGTCGTGCGACGCTGTACCCAAATGAAATTGACGTCCTTTTTTCCCCACAAACAGAGCTTTCTTTTGGTGGTATTTGATCACCTGTGTGATCTTTTGATCATGCGCTATAAACAAAAAAATAGCAAATATTTTGCAAAAATAACAATATTTTTCCCATTTTTTTATATGAAATTCCAACAAAAAAAATGTAAAAATCAAACTTTTTTAACATTTTAGGCCAATGTGTTTTCTGCTACATATGTTTGGTAAAAAAAAATCCCAATAAGCGTATTTTGATTGGTTTGTGCAAAGGTTATTGCGTTTACTAACTAAGGGAAAGTTTTTTGTCATTTTTATTGTTTTTTTTTAACAAGTAATGGCGGCGATCTGCGATTTTTTTTGCAGGACTGCGACATTGCAGCGGACATATCGGACCCTTGACTGACATTTTTGACACTTTTGGGGGTACCAGTGACATTACTATAGTAATCAGTGCTATACATATGCACTGTTACTGTAAAAATGACACTGGCAGGGAAGGGGTTAACTTTATTGGAGAAGGAGGGGTTAAGTGTGTCCCTAGGGGCATGATTCTTACTGTGCAGGGATGTGGCTTTTCATGTAACAGCAGAGATCTACGATCCTATATAGCAGGACCGTTATCTCTGCTGTTACACAAGGGAGAATAACAGGCGGGTTTGTTTACATTAGCCGCCTGCCTCCCTCTGTACGGCGGCGCGCGTTTGCCCCCTATTGGCTCGCAGGCGAGTGACGTACGGGTACGTCACTTTGCCTGCACGGGGCTGACCGCCGCAGTATATGTACTTGCGGCGGTCGGCAACCGCTTAAAGTAAGTTGAAAAATAACAGACCTAATAGCTGTATCACCTGGTTGAAAATAAGGGAAGAAAAGCCTGAAAATGAAAACAAATGCAGCCACCACAGCTAAGAATTGATACGTTTTGGTTTAATACTGATAAATAATGTCCTGTTCACACCTGAGCATTTTTCAGCTCGTAAAACGCTCATCTCTGAAGTCTCAAAACGCCCAACAAGCAAAATCCCATTTCAGTGGCCCCTGTTCACGTATGAGCATTTTGTCACCTGAAGCAAAATGCCTGAAGCTCAAAAAAAAAAGTATATGAGCTTCTTTTTTTGGCAGATTACAAGCGTTTTTGTCAGATGTCAATGCCTGCCTCCAAACACCTGCAAAAAGCGCTTGAAAAATGCCTGAAAAAAGCCCAAAGAAACTCCTAAAAATGATACGCTCAAATGTGAATAGAGCCTAAATTGTTTAAATACAAACAAGTGAAAATTCCTTTAAAAGGCCATTTATCCCAAAAGTTAGACTTTAACTTATATTCTGAGTCTGTTTAACTGCATCCCCCTCTGAAATATCTCTTAAATTCTCAATTGCGTATCTACCTTTTTTCTAGCTCTGTTACTAGGAACACTGGCATTTTAAAATACCCATGCCTACCTTGGCATTCTCTAGTTTATTCGGTTTCATTATATATATTATAGAGTGTTTTAAAATTCATCAAGGGGAGTAGATCCCTTTCTAATTGTTATGGCAGGCAGCCAAAGATCTTGATACTGGAGTCATTGAGAGATAGGAGAAACAATCATTTAGTTTAACTCTCTAGCATGCAAAAAAAGACTGGACTGTTGTTTTTTGTCAGACTAATCCTAAGAGGTTCTTTTTTTGGTGTTGTATATGAAGAGTTAAGTTCATTCCTCATTAGTAAGCACAGAATTACAGGTTTGTTCTGCATTCTTCACTTGTGGCTTCCCCACCTTCTCCCCCCTTGCCTTTTTTCACCTTTATTATTTGCACATGTCTTAAGTCTTTTACCTCTGTAGAGAAAAGCTCAAGCTATGAGCAAGCAGGAGGGGTAGAGCCTCAGACCGCTAATCCTTCCACACCTTGAACTAATCGTCTGGCTAGTGTGTTATAGTGTTGAGCGCCACTCTCCAGGCTTCAGCCAGTGGGGTTTCAATTTGTTGAAGCATAAACAGATACTAAATGAAAAGTCTCAAAGAAGAAAAAAAAAAAAAAAGAAAAGGGTGGGGGTGTTTCGTTAAATCAAATTATCGGCCTCCTGCTGACAGAGTCTGTAATTACCTCTCCTTCCCCTCAAGGCCTTTAATGTTTCTGTTTGGTTTTTTGCTGAAGTGAAGGGGGTCTACTTTTCTTTAGTTATTACAGGCTCACCGAGGCTGCTTCAGGATAAGAGTTGAGTATTTTGTAGGCGGTTTTAACTTTGATGCATTGACATGCAAGTAAAAACAAGAATTCTGTTGCGTAAGCTATCTAAGCTTTTGCCTGAAAAAGGTTAAGACGAACATGAGTGTGTGGTGTAACAAAGCAGCTATTTTATTTAAATGTCAGAATATGAAACATTCTTTCTGACTTCCTACACAGTCATAGTCCCTTTTTGAAATTTTACATTTAGGTTTAAAAAACCCAGAGGCTTTGTAAATTAAAAAAAAAAAAAAACATTCCACTTAAAATTATTATTATTTTTTTTTAACAGAATTTCTAAGAAACATAGGAATGTACAGTTAATTGTATGTGAAAGACCAGGCATAATATTAAGGCAGTAAAAGAAATTCACAAGTTTGGTATTTTATGGGTTGGCAAACCAAGACCAGTCATAAAATTCATATATGCAGTCATTGACTTGATTTACAAAAACAAAATTGAGATTGTTCTCCTTGCTAATTAATACTCATTTGGCTTAGTTAAATGGGTATGATCACCCAATTATTTGTGAGAAAAATTCCTTTTTTTAATAATCTCCCTTGTAAATGACTGTGTATTTTAAGTGAAAACAGCTTCACCCTATTTATTAAGCTAAGTGAGCATTCATTTTGCTAAGTGAACAGTCTGTAATCCTTTAGTGAATCAACATCATTATCTCATGCATCAGCGTTTATGCACTGAGAACATTACCAGCCTTTTGTATGAAAGCTTCAGGTCTCATTCAAAAGATTTTCTGAATATTTCAACCAGAGGTCATATAGCCCCAGCAGGCTACATAGTAAAAGTCTCAAAACATCAATGTTGGAGGTAAGTATGTTAAGTGCCGATGGAAGTAAACAGGAAGAAAATGTTAAGTACACTTATCCTTTTAAAGCTGAATTCAAGTTAGAACAATTATGTCTTCTTTGTAAAAGTAACATCTAATCTTAAAACATTCTGTAAGCATTTCTCCAACTTTTGCAGCTGTCCTTTAATAAACACCAATAAACCATAGGGCTCATTTTTATCAGACCCCAGATCAGAATGCCAGTTGCTTCTGCACTCTCTCTTTGAATTGGGTTACTGGAGGCTGACAGACGGCACAGTTAAAAAGATGGAACCCTTTGAATCCAGTCTTCTGGAATTTAAAATAATGCAGAAGAGGAGGTGGAGAAGATTTCAAATGGTCCTTTTAAAGCAGTGATGGCGAACCTTGGCACCCCAGATGTTTTGAAACTACATTTCCCATGATGCTCATGCACTCTAAAGTATAGTTGAGCATCATGGTTAATGTAGTACCAAAACATCTGGGGTGCCAAGGTTCGCCATCACTGTATTAACCACTTAAGCCCCGGAAGATTTTACCCCCTTCCTGACCAGGCCCTATTTTGCGATTCGGGACTGCGTGTCTTTAACGGACAATTGCGCGGTCGTGCAATGCTGTACCTAAACAAATTTGATGTCCTTTTTTTCCCACAAACAGAGCTTTCTTTTGGTGGTATTTGATCACCTGTGTGATTTTTTGATCATGCGCTATAAACAAAAAAATGCGTAAATTTTGAAAAAAATAACAATATTTTTCACATTTTTTATTTGAAATTCCCCAAAAAAATTTAAAAATCAACATTTTTTAAAACTTTTGGCCAATTTGTTTTCTGCTACATATGTTTGGTAAAAAAAAATCACAATAAGCGTATTTTGATTGGTTTGCGCAAAAGTTATTGCGTTTACTAACTACGGGAAAGATTTTTGTCATTTTTGTTGTTTTTTTTTAACGAGTAATGGCGGCGATCTGCGATTTTTTTTTTTTTTTGCGGGACTGCGACACTGCGGAGGACAGGTTGGACCCTTGACTGACATTTTTTGACACTTTTGGGGGTACCAGTGACATTACTACAGTAATCAGTGCTATACATATGCACTGTTACTGTAAAAATGACCCTGGCAGGGAAGGGGTTAACTTTATTGGAGAGGAAGGGGTTAAGTGTGTCCCTAGGGGCGTGTTTCTAACTGTGCAGGGATGTGGCTGTGTGTGTAACAGCAGAGATCAACGGTCCTACATAGCAGGACAGCTTGATCTCTGCTGTTACACAAGGGAGAATGTCAGGTGGCTGTGTTTACATTAGCCGCCTGCCTTTTATCCTCTGTAACCGAGAGGTGTCTGTGAACGAGCAGGGGTGGGAGCGAGCCTCCGGTGGCGCACGCCCGCCCCCTATTGGCTCACAGGCTACGTCACTTTACCGGTACGTCACTTTGCCTGCACGGGGCACGGGGCTGACCGCCGCAGTATATATACTTGCGGTGGTCGGCAAGTGGTTAAAGGAAAAAAGCTTTAGGGCGCGCTTGATAAATTCAAAGATGTTGATACCCTGCAGGTGTAAGTTCCACTTATCCAAGGCACTAAACATGGAGCTCTATACCCAACGTATAGGGTACTTTGAACCCTCAACCCAGAGAAGCCATGCCATACCAGCTATGAATAAATTGTTGGCTGCTTTACACTTTTTTGGAAAGCATCCTATCAGATGGTAGCTGGAGATTACATTTATGCGAGATGCTTGCGATAACTTACTGCATGGTTTCATGCGGTATTTAAGGCATACTTCGGAAAGATTAGGCATGCAAGATTTTAAGGAGAATTTCTTTATGAATTCCACAGTTATCTTCCCGAAACGCTGTGCGTTATTTTACCGCATACTCGGATGTGGTAAAATATTGCTTAGTGAATTGAAGATATGTTTTCAATGAAAATGTACTGTAAGTCTTTTTGGACCTCATGTACAGTGCCTAGTCTGTGTGTTTTAAACCCATATTATATAGCACACTTCCTGTTTGTAGTTTGTTATGTTAAAAAAATTATATATTGTGAAAGAAAATGAAATTAGACTATGGCATATTTTTATACTGCTTTTGATGCTCCCATACATACATTTACAAACTGTATTTTGTACATAACTTTGCTTTAAGTAGACTGCTTTGTATATCTGCATATTGTATATGTACAATAACATGCTTTGGTGTGGCATTTATTAATTGCAATTTTGGTGCGGTCATTAGCTGAATTATTATTTTATGTACTAATGACAGTATGTCTTACTGGTCTTTTCCTAAATGCTCTGGTTACAGAACAAGATCAACTCCTTAGGAGGCTTTAGGCATGGAATGTCTGGAGCCTAGTGGAAGTAAATAAAAATGACATTTATGATGGAGTCTGTCAATAGCATTACCACAGCAGCCTTTTTATTTCTATGTCCCCATGTAATATAATTTTATTACTTGTTGATCCTATCACGAATGTCTGGTATTTTTCAACTTCATTTAACAGACCAATCTGTCTAGTAAGAGGGTTGAGGCCAACCATTTAACAGTGCAAAGGGTGCTTACAATGGTCAGCTTTATTCATAAATTTACTATTTCCAACACCACCCTTTCCATGGGTTGACAATGCTGCAGTTCAAGGCTAGCTAAATTATAAAAAGGAAAGATTGGCCCAGGGGACTTTAAAATAGGTAAGTACATGTGGCTGGAAATAAGGAGTGAAAGTAAATGAATAGAAAAAATAACCTTTTTTGCAGTTGGGTTGGAGTAAGTAAAAATGATGGATAACATCATGCGCCTTTAAAAAAAGGCTAGCTAAATTACTCCTCCTTTGTAGGGATGGGCAAAAGCTTCAGCCTGAACAAGAGTTCGGGCCGAATATTTGCCTGTTCGGCCTTTTGCCGAACACCTGAATATGCAAGGGGTTTGCCGGGTGTTTGCCCAACGAACACCTGAGCTGCACAGCACCTTCTGAGCCCTGATTGGGCAAAGCTTTACCCAATCAGGGTGTAGTGTGAGCTGGTTATTAAGGAGTGGGGCCAGGAAGGCACACACACATTAAGGGGACCCCCAGGCACTATATTTATAGGAGTTTTTCTTTTTTATTGTTTCATTTTAAGCATAATTAAAATCACTGCTCCTGAAAAAACAATCATTTTTTTAAAAAACATTTTTGCATTGGTACATGTTCCCCAGGGCAGTACCCGGACCCCCATACCCCTTTTATGGCCAATTGCTTGCATACAAGACTTCAAAATGGGCACTGATTTTTCCTGTTCGGCTACCATGGACTTCCTGTTAGAACATTTAACTTGTTCAGAAGTTCTGCTGTGAACTGAACAGAGGGGTGTTCAGACCATGTCTACTCCTTAGATACAGTGAAGGACTGGGCATAGCCACCTTAGGACTGAAAGTATGTTACTGGCTGGATGACCAGATGATCACCACTTGCCAACCAAGCCTTTTTCTGGTACTTTTTGTTTACAAGTTTAAATAATTATTTAGAACCCTCAAACATTATATATATATATATATATATATATATATATATATATATATAACATTTATTTATTTATTTATTAACAAACACCTTGAGAAAAATATGGCGATTGTTGCAATATTGTCACACAGTATTTGTGCAGTGGTTTTTCAAACACAATCTTTTTTCTCTAAATAAGATTTATTGAATTTTAATCCAAAAAAACACATATAACACAGTTTTTTTTTTTTTTGTAAAAAATAAAAGACGATGTTACATCGAGTAAATAGATACCAAACCTGTCACGCTTTGGAATTGCACACGCTCTTGGAATGTCAAAAACTATGATACTTATATAAGGGTATGAGGCAGGGATGCCCGCTCTACCGGATTTTTTTTAACCTTGCCTTGGAGCCCCTATCCAGATTTTTCCTGCAACAAGCCCCAATACAGGGTATCCAAATAAGGAATGAAGAAATAAGAACGGCATTATTTGCAGACGATATGCTGATATTCAAGTCCAATCCCCAGGCCGATTTAAAAACCATAAAACACATCTTAAATGACTTTGAAAAACTTACAGGTCTAATGTAAATTATAACAAGAGTGAGGTTCTTCCGCTTACTTCTCCTACTATACTTCATTGGGATACATCCTGTCCTTTTCCTCTAGTACAGTCATATATTACATATTTAGGAATTAAAATTGGCAGAGATATGTCCTCATTGAATGTGTTAAATTTTACTCCAGTGCTTGAAAAGATAAGGAAAGAACTGCTTATGTGGCAAAAACTACCTCTGTCATTCTTTGGGAGATGCCACTTAATTAAAATGATCAGCTTCCCACGTCTACTATATCAGCTACAAACGATAGCGCTTCTATTGAAGCATAAATACGTTCAAATTTTGAACAGAGCTTTTTCAAAATGTATCTGGCAAGGTAAACGTTCGCGAATTTCGCTAGACAGGTTGCATCTCCCAAAGAACACAGGGGGGGCTGGTCTACCAGATGTTAGACTGTATAACCTTGCATGTCTGATGAGGTATGGGTTGGACTGGCTTGCGGAGGGAAATTGCTATACTAACAACACTTTGGAGGAACAAATAGCTTATCCTATGAGTCTGGCGGGCATTTTGCATAGCAAATTTTCATCTTTACCAAAAACTATTCAACAACACGTTTTGCTAAGAGATACCTTTATAGCCTGGAGAGAAATTCGTAAGAAATTACACGTACCACTAGGCATTTCAAAGTATTTACCGTTGGTGGGAATTCCAATGTTTCCTCAGGCAAGGGATCATCTAGCCTTTGAATATTGGAAATCCAAGGGCCTAGTGAAAGCATATTCTTTGATACAAATGGAAAGTGGGACCTCTAGACTTAAATTTAAACCTTTCCAGGTTCTTGCTGCAGAATATGATCTTCCTAAATCACATTTTTTGGCCTACCATCAAGCAATTTCCTATATATCTTCATGTGCTCCAAGCCTGTCAGAGGGCTTTCAACATACAATGATTGACACTCTGATACAACAGAGGTCCTATTCAATATCTATGATATTTAAAACCTTACAAGATGAACTGCTTCCTCCCTCTACAGATAGGCTTTTTGAAAAGTGGCATATAGATTTTCTTGGACCAGAATTTTCACACCTGATACTTCAGGGCTATAGGCATATCAGGACACTTACGGTGAATGAAATATGGAGAGAGACTCAATTTAAATTGAATTAAATAAAGCCTATATTCCAGCCCTCTTTACCAGAGATAAGAGAACCAAAGCAGTATGTCCTCTCTGTATGTCAACGAGACCCACATTGGCCCACAGATTCTGCCACTGTCCCAGAGTGGTTCCATACTGGTATAGGGTGGTACACTATGACAACACGGTAATGAATACCCGTCTATGGAAATCCCCGTATCTTATGTTATTTGGAATTAACTTGTTGAATGCTATTGCCCAGGTGAACCTACTGCCTACTGTCCCTACGTGGACACATCTATGTTTTTGAGGGCTAAAAGGACCACCCTAAAATCATGGATTCAACCTAGCCCTCCTTACCCTATCTGCTCTTAAAAGGGAACTTCGTTCATTATTGCATAAGGAACATATGGACACAGTCCTACAACATTATATTCCTACAAAAAGTTTTTTTGACAAATGGCAACCCTTCATAGAGCAAGAACTTACGACCGCGGACATCCAATATTTTATGAAACCTTTCAGATTCACGGACTGATATTTAAAGGCAGAGATAACATGAACCTTGGGAAAATTAAAGATAAGTGTTCAGTAGGTCTGACTATTATGATTGCTCTCCTTCTTAAATTGATCAATTGACTTATTTCCTGCCTATACTAAGGTCTTGTATGCATGAATGTAATGTTGATGGACCAATATTCTAGGATATATATGAGAATACCCATCTCTGGGTAAGATTGGCCAAGTGGACCAGCCTATGTTGAGATGTTGAGAAATTATATTTTTCTTTTGTACTATATATTCTTTTTTTTTTCTTCTTCTTTTCTCTCTATCATAGAGTATAGAGTATAGATTTTGATATTGTGATCGTTATCTTTTTTTTTTTCTTCTTTTTCTGCATGATTGTTGGTTAAAAAATTAATAAAAAGAGATTTAAAAAAAAAAAAAACTACGATACTTAAAAATCTCCATAGGTGATGCTTTAAAAACGTTTAGGGCTCTTTCACACGGGCGGTCCGATCAGATCCGCCTGTCAGTTTTTTAGGCGGATCTGATCGGATCCTCCATGCAGCTCTATGGGGCAGCGGGTGTCAGCGGAGACACCTCCGCTGACACCCGCTGCCATCCGCATCCGATCCTGTGCTGAAATCTGGACGGATGGAAACCCTATTTTTCCATCCATTCAGTAATCGGAGCGGAGCGGATCTGATGAGAGCGGACAAGCGGTCCGCTCTCCTCCGATCCCCCATAGAGGGCAGCGGGTGCTGAGACACCTCCCTCTCCGCTCTGCAAGCGGAGACGGAGCTGTCACCTGCCCGGCTCAGCGGGGATCGCGGATCGATCCCCGCTGAGCAACACGGATCCGCCTGCAGAGGCGGACCGTGTGAAAAAAGCCTTACAGGTTACCAGTTTGGAGTTACAGAGAAGGTCTTGCACTAGAATTATTGCTCATGCTCTAACGTGGTACCTCATATGTGTGGTGAGATCACTGTTTCCTTATACACTTACATAAGCACTCGCTTCTGCATGGGAGCACCGAGGGATGAGGCGTTTTAATTTTTTTTTCTTTATTTACATCAATTTAGTTTAGTGTTTGGAACCACACTTTTCAGAGGTGTCCTAACGTGCTAGTGTGGCTTCACATATGGTAATATATGTATGCATTTATTAGACTTTGTTTGTAACCTAAAATGTCAAAAGAATTTAAATAGATATGTTGTGTTATCTAGTTGAAGATGTGTTGCTCCAAAGATGTACAGCAAATTGACTTAGCAGCATCTACTGTTGATTTAAGTTACTTAGCATGCTGTCCAGTCTTTAGATCATATGTGGCAGCCCTCTGAGGAAGTTGACGTTGCTGCCAAAACCATTCAGGGTTGAGTTCCTTGAGCCCACGTGGAAGTGTTCCTTACACTATCGCCACATGTGATTTGGAATCTGAACAGCATGTTCTAATGATGTTTTACTTACAACTTGTACTGAGTGTCCGTTCAATATAAAATATGTGTAGCACCCTCCTAGGTAGGTGCTAGGTAGGTAAAAGCCTAGTGTCTCCATCTGCTTATCAGGGGAGCCTGATTGTTAGTTAGGCCTATTGCATGTGCCCATGTGTGATTCATCTGGCCTAAGTGAGTGTCCCCACTGTATCCAATAGGGGAGCATGTTGGACAATGGAGGAAACCCAGCCAGTGACACACAGGCTTTTGTAACTATCCCAGTGGGTTGGCACAAACAGTGGTGCATCCTGGGATATGTTATAAAAGCCAAGAGCACATGTTTAGACGTGTTCCTATTGGAAGTATCTTACCAAAAAATGTAATTTATGTTGCAGATGATGCCAGAAATCTGACTTGTATCTTAGTAAGACTTCTGAAAACATTGGTGAGCCAATCACACAAGCAGGAAATTATGTTTCTGGGGTGTGGTCAGTACACATTCTGTGTACAGAACACCTCCAAGTAGCCATATTGCATTGCATTTTCAGAAAATTACAGCTACAGATTGAAAAGGAAAGGTCATTTTTAATAACATTCAATAACAATATAGTTTTTGTCACAACTGTATATGCTATATTGTTATGTAATTATATATATATATATATATATATATATATATATATATATATATAATGTCGCCAACTTTTCTGTGGGTCAAGTACTTGAATGCACCTATTGCCCTGACAAATTGGGTGATGCCATCGATCCCCATGCAATCTTAAAATCATGTATTCATATGAGGAATATGTCTGGACTTACATCCTTCACACATGTGTGACCATACACTACCTATATACTTATATCTCTTTGTATCATATCTACATATTGATATATACCCCCACCATATATTCTTTCATACATATACCTCCTCTGCCAGCCTTACCCTCACTGTTATACTCCCTCTGTCTTATGCTCATGCCCATTTACTTAACTATAATTTTGTCTGTTCTTTATTATCATTTTTTATTTCTTATTTTTTGTCATCTCTACTCCCATCTTTTTATTTTTATTTTTATCTTTACCTCATTCCTGCATCATATCTCCTTATTATACAATTTATATATTTTTCTTGTGGACTTACCATGGCCCACTGCCAGTGGCGGCTGGTGAAGTTTTAAGATGGGGGGGCGCAAGACCCCGCCCTTCCATTTTGACCCCTCCCATTTCTCAGAAGCCCCACCCCTTATAGACTCCACCCATTTTGTCCCCTGTATTTTGCTTGCGTGAACCAATTCTCCCAATATATCACATATTAAGGGGTCCATCAGTGCTAGTATATCCCATAATAGGGAACAGGGGCCCTATTATGGGATATACTGTGAGAGACATCCTATTATGGGATACATGGACTAAGAGTGGCACAAACCCCACAGTACAAACCCCTCAAGCACAAACAACTCAAGCACAAACCCCACAGTACAGGCCCTCTAGCATAAACCCCACAGTACAGGCCCTCTAGCACAAACCCCACAGTACAGGCCCTCTAGCACAAACCCCACAGTGCAGGCCCTCTAGCACAAACCCCACAGTACAGGCCCTCTAGCACAAACCCCACAGTACAGGCCCTCTAGCACAAACCCCACAGTACAGGCCCTCTAGCACAAACCCCACAGTACAGGTCCCTAGCACAAACCCCACAGTACATGCCCCTTCAATATAGTGACCAGTATAAATGCCCCCTTTCAATGTAGTGACCAGCATACATGTCCCCAATGCAGTGACCAGTATACATGTCCCCAATGCAGAGCTATGCGTGCGTGCCTCCAGTGACCACCAGTATACATGTCCCCCAATGCAGAGCTATGCGTGCGTGCCTCCAGTGACCACCAGTATACATGTACCCCAATGCAGAGCTATGCGTGCGTGCGTGCCTCCAGTATACATGTACCCCAATGCAGAGCTATGCGTGTGTGCCTCCAGTGACCACCAGTATACATGTACCCCAATGCAGAGCTATGCGTGCGTGCCTCCAGTGACCACCAGTATACATGTACCCCAATGCAGAGCTATGCGTGCGTGCCTCCAGTGACCACCAGTAATGTACCCCAATGCAGAGCTATGCGTGCGTGCCTCCAGTGACCACCAGTAATGTACCCCAATGCAGAGCTATGCGTGCGTGCCTCCAGTGACCACCAGTAATGTACCCCAATGCAGAGCTATGCGTGCGTGCGTGCCTCCAGTGACCACCAGTAATGTACCCCAATGCAGAGCTATGCGTGCGTGCCTCCAGTGACCACCAGTATACATGTACCCCAATGCAGAGCTATGCGTGCGTGCGTGCCTCCAGTGACCACCAGTAATGTACCCCAATGCAGAGCTATGCGTGCGTGCCTCCAGTGACCACCAGTAATGTACCCCAATGCAGAGCTATGCGTGCGTGCCTCCAGTGACCACCAGTATACATGTACCCCAATGCAGAGCTATGCGTGCGTGCGTGCCTCCAGTGACCACCAGTAATGTACCCCAATGCAGAGCTATGCGTGCGTGCCTCCAGTGACCACCAGTAATGTACCCCAATGCAGAGCTATGCGTGCCTGCCTCCAGTGACCACCAGTAATGTACCCCAATGCAGAGCTATGCGTGCGTGCCTCCAGTGACCACCAGTAATGTACCCCAATGCAGAGCTATGCGTGCGTGCGTGCCTCCAGTGACCACCAGTAATGTACCCCAATGCAGAGCTATGCGTGCGTGCCTCCAGTGACCACCAGTATACATGTACCCCAATGCAGAGCTATGCGTGCGTGCCTCCAGTGACCACCAGTATACATGTACCCCAATGCAGAGCTATGCGTGCGTGCCTCCAGTGACCACCAGTAATGTACCCCAATGCAGAGCTATGCGTGCGTGCCTCCAGTGACCACCAGTAATGTACCCCAATGCAGAGCTATGCGTGCGTGCCTCCAGTGACCACCAGTAATGTACCCCAATGCAGAGCTATGCGTGCCTCCAGTGACCACCAGTAATGTACCCCAATGCAGAGCTATGCGTGCGTGCCTCCAGTGACCACCAGTATACATGTACCCCAATGCAGAGCTATGCGTGCGTGCGTGCCTCCAGTGACCACCAGTAATGTACCCCAATGCAGAGCTATGCGTGCGTGCCTCCAGTGACCACCAGTAATGTACCCCAATGCAGAGCTATGCGTGCGTGCCTCCAGTGACCACCAGTATACATGTACCCCAATGCAGAGCTATGCGTGCGTGCGTGCCTCCAGTGACCACCAGTAATGTACCCCAATGCAGAGCTATGCGTGCGTGCCTCCAGTGACCACCAGTAATGTACCCCAATGCAGAGCTATGCGTGCGTGCCTCCAGTGACCACCAGTAATGTACCCCAATGCAGAGCTATGCGTGCGTGCCTCCAGTGACCACCAGTAATGTACCCCAATGCAGAGCTATGCGTGCGTGCGTGCCTCCAGTGACCACCAGTAATGTACCCCAATGCAGAGCTATGCGTGCGTGCCTCCAGTGACCACCAGTATACATGTACCCCAATGCAGAGCTATGCGTGCGTGCCTCCAGTGACCACCAGTATACATGTACCCCAATGCAGAGCTATGCGTGCGTGCGTGCCTCCAGTGACCACCAGTAATGTACCCCAATGCAGAGCTATGCGTGCGTGCCTCCAGTGACCACAAGTAATGTACCCCAATGCAGAGCTATGCGTGCGTGCCTCCAGTGACCACCAGTAATGTACCCCAATGCAAAGCTATGCGTGCGTGCCTCCAGTGACCACCAGTAATGTACCCCAATGCAGAGCTATGCGTGCGTGCCTCCAGTGACCACCAGTAATGTACCCCAATGCAGAGCTATGCGTGCGTGCGTGCCTCCAGTGACCACCAGTAATGTACCCCAATGCAGAGCTATGTGTGCGTGCCTCCAGTGACCACCAGTAATGTACCCCAATGCAGAGCTATGCGTGCGTGCCTCCAGTGACCACCAGTAATGTACCCCAATGCAGAGCTATGCGTGCGTGCCTCCAGTGACCACCAGTAATGTACCCCAATGCAGAGCTATGCGTGCGTGCCTCCAGTGACCACCAGTAATGTACCCCAATGCAGAGCTATGCATGCGTGCCTCCAGTGACCACCAGTATACATGTACCCCAATGCAGAGCTATGCATGCGTGCGTGCCTCCAGTGACCACCAGTAATGTACCCCAATGCAGAGCTATGCGTGCGTGCCTCCAGTGACCACCAGTAATGTACCCCAATGCAGAGCTATGCGTGCGTGCGTGCCTCCAGTATACATGTACCCCAATGCAGAGCTATGCGTGCGTGCCTCCAGTGACCACCAGTATACATGTACCCCAATGCAGAGCTATGCGTGCGTGCCTCCAGTGACCACCAGTAATGTACCCCAATGCAGAGCTATGCGTGCGTGCCTCCAGTGACCACCAGTAATGTACCCCAATGCAGAGCTATGCGTGCGTGCCTCCAGTGACCACCAGTAATGTACCCCAATGCAGAGCTATGCGTGCGTGCGTGCCTCCAGTGACCACCAGTAATGTACCCCAATGCAGAGCTATGCGTGCGTGCCTCCAGTGAACACCAGTATACATGTACCCCAATGCAGAGCTATGTGTGCGTGCCTCCAGTGACCACCAGTATACATGTACCCCAATGCAGAGCTATGCGTGCGTGCGTGCCTCCAGTGACCACCAGTAATGTACCCCAATGCAGAGCCATGCGTGCGTGCCTCCAGTGACCACCAGTAATGTACCCCAATGCAGAGCTATGCGTGCGTGCCTCCAGTGACCACCAGTAATGTACCCCAATGCAGAGCTATGCGTGCGTGCCTCCAGTGACCACCAGTATACATGTACCCCAATGCAGAGCTATGCGTGCGTGCGTGCCTCCAGTGACCACCAGTAATGTACCCCAATGCAGAGCTATGCATGCGTGCGTGCCTCCAGTGACCACCAGTAATGTACCCCAATGCAGAGCTATGCGTGCGTGCCTCCAGTGACCACCAGTAATGTACCCCAATGCAGAGCTATGCATGCGTGCCTCCAGTGACCACCAGTATACATGTACCCCAATGCAGAGCTATGCATGCGTGCGTGCCTCCAGTGACCACCAGTAATGTACCCCAATGCAGAGATATGCGTGCGTGCCTCCAGTGACCACCAGTAATGTACCCCAATGCAGAGCTATGCGTGCCTCCAGTGACCACCAGTAATGTACCCCAATGCAGAGCTATGCGTGCCTCCAGTGACCACCAGTAATGTACCCCAATGCAGAGCTATGCGCGCGTGCCTCCAGTGACCACCAGTAATTTACCCCAATGCAGAGCTATGCGTGCCTGCCTCCAGTGACCACCAGTAATGTACCCCAATGCAGAGCTATGCGTGCCTCCAGTGACCACCAGTAATGTACCCCAATGCAGAGCTATGCGTGCGTGCCTCCAGTGACCACCAGTAATGTACCCCAATGCAGAGCTATGCGTGCGTGCCTCCAGTGACCACCAGTAATGTACCCCAATGCAGAGCTATGCGTGCGTGCCTCCAGTGACCACCAGTAATGTACTCCAATGCAGAGCTATGCGTGCGTGCCTCCAGTGACCACCAGTAATGTACCCCAATGCAGAGCTATGCGTGCGTGCCTCCAGTGACCACCAGTAATGTACCCCAATGCAGAGATATGCGTGCGTGCCTCCAGTGACCACTAGTAATATACCCCAATGCAGAGCTATGCGTGCGTGCCTCCAGTGACCACCAGTAATTTACCCCAATGCAGAGCTATGCGTGCCTGCCTCCAGTGACCACCAGTAATGTACCCCAATGCAGAGCTATGCGTGCGTTCCTCCAGTGACCACCAGTAATGTACCCCAATGCAGAGCTATGCGTGCGTGCGTGCCTCCAGTGACCACCAGTAATGTACTCCAATGCAGAGCTATGCGTGCGTGCCTCCAGTGACCACCAGTAATTTACCCCAATGCAGAGCTATGCGTGCGTGCCTCCAGTGACCACCAGTAATGTACCCCAATGCAGAGCTATGCGTGCGTGCCTCCAGTGACCACCAGTAATGTACCCCAATGCAGAGCTATGCGTGCGTGCCTCCAGTGACCACCAGTAATGTACCCCAATGCAGAGCTATGCGTGCGTGCCTCCAGTGACCACCGGTAATGTACCCCAATGCAGAACTATGCGTGCGTGCCTCCAGTGACCACCAGTAATGTACCCCAATGCAGAGCTATGCGTGCGTGCCTCCAGTGACCACCTGTATACATGTACCCCAATGCAGAGCTATGCGTGCGTGCCTCCAGTGACCACCAGTATACATGTACCCCAATGCAGAGCTATGCATGCGTGCGTGCCTCCAGTGACCACCAGTAATGTACCCCAATGCAGAGATATGCGTGCGTGCCTCCAGTGACCACCAGTAATGTACCCCAATGCAGAGCTATGCGTGCCTCCAGTGACCACAAGTAATGTACCCCAATGCAGAGCTATGCGTGCGTGCCTCCAGTGACCACCAGTAATGTACCCCAATGCAGAGCTATGCGTGCGTGCCTCCAGTGACCACCAGTAATGTACCCCAATGCAGAGCTATGCGTGTGTGCGTGCCTCCAGTGACCACCAGTAATGTACCCCCAATGCAGAGCTATGCGTGCGTGCCTCCAGTGACCACCAGTAATGTACCCCAATGCAGAGCTATGCGTGCGTGCCTCCAGTGACCACCAGTATACATGTACCCCAATGCAGAGCTATGCGTGCGTGCCTCAAGTGACCACCAGTATACATGTACCCCAATGCAGAGCTATGCGTGCGTGCCTCCAGTGACCACCAGTAATGTACCCCAATGCAGAGCTATGCGTGCGTGCCTCCAGTGACCACCAGTAATGTACCCCAATGCAGAGCTATGCGTGCGTGCCTCCAGTGACCACCAGTAATGTACCCCAATGCAGAGCTATGCGTGCGTGCCTCCAGTGACCACCAGTATACATGTACCCCAATGCAGAGCTATGCGTGCGTGCCTCCAGTGACCACCAGTATACATGTACCCAATGCAGAGGTATGCGTGCGTGCCTCCAGTGACCACCAGTATACACGTACCCCAATGCAGAGCTATGCGTGCATGCCTCCAGTGACCACCAGTAATGTACCCCAATGCAGAGCTATGCGTGTGTGCGTGCCTCCAGTGACCACCAGTAATTTACCCCAATGCAGAGCTATGCGTGCGTGCCTCCAGTGACCACCAGTAATGTACCCCAATGCAGAGCTATGCGTGCGTGCCTCCAGTGACCACCAGTAATGTACCCCAATGCAGAGCTATGCATGCGTGCCTCCAGTGACCACCAGTAATGTACCCCAATGCAGAGCTATGCGTGCGTGCCTCCAGTGACCACCAGTAATGTACCCCAATGCAGAGCTATGCGTGCGTGCCTCCAGTGACCTCCAGTAATGTATCCCAATGCAGAGCTATGCGTGCGTGCCTCCAGTGACCACCAGTAATGTACCCCAATGCAGAGCTATGCGTGCGTGCGTGCCTCCAGTGACCACCAGTAATGTACCCCAATGCAGAGCTATGCGTGCGTGCCCGACTGAGAGTGCACTTACCTGTGAGTCACAGCGGCTTCTCCCTCTCATCTTCTTTGTTCGGCGGCGGGAAGGTGAGCGGCTCTTTTCCCTCTCAGTCTCTCCTGCGGTGGGTGACCGGCGCCGGCTTCTTCTCAGGACTGGACTCCTCTTCGGCGGCGGGAAGCTGACCGGGCAGTGACGGTGAGTGACTGATGCACGCACCGGCACCGCCCCCAACGAGGTCAGCATGGATGTCCTTAATCATGATTGGTCCAGGCTGGAGTTTGGACCAATCATGATCCAAGACATCACAAAAGGGGGGTGGTGTAGCGTCGTGCTCTGCGCTACAGTTACGCCCCAGAAGGCCGCCTCTCGACGCCTCTGCGGGTGGAAAACCCAAACCCCCATAGGCACCAATGAGGCGGGCGCCCCTTGTGGGCAAAAAAATTTTTTTTTTTATTTAAATCTTTTTTTTCTTTTTCTTTTTTTTTTGGGGGGGGGGGCGGTGCCCCTGCGCCCCCTATGGGCCGGCCACCACTGCCCACTGCCATGTTTTTAGATACATTTCTTCTTAGCCTGATGCACAAAAAGACAATAGCTGAAGCCACATTACTAAAACATCCCGGCCTGTGTGTTTTCTGGGCCCCGCCCCCTTCTGACAGATGTCCAAGCAATCATTCCAGCAACAGGGTATAAGTACCCTGTCCTCAGAGGGCCACTACCTGACGAAGGAGCACGGATGTTCTGAACGTGTGCGACCCCTATCTTCTCCCTACCAGAAAGTGACGTCGGTCAGACTGGAAGCAGGAAGTCAGAGCCTCGCCGAGAGCCCTCCGCCGCCGCTCAAAGCCACGGACAAGCTGCTGAGCAACAGCTTCCCCTCAGATACACTAGCACCCTGCCACCTTCCTTCACTACACCTAACCTAGGAGAAGAAGATAGATGATCCTGTTTACCCTTACCTCAGAGTAAGTTGCTATATTTATTATGTATTAATATATTTTATGCTACACTAAGCCGGCGCTGCTCTCTCCTGCTTTATATTCCTCAGAGCCCCTCCATGCTCCAGCTGGCAGCTGCCGAAAGTGGCCCCCTCTACCACCTATTGGAATCCTTTCTCCACTGCTCATTACCCCCCCCCTCCCCCCCTTCTTATTTTGCACTACCCACCAATACCAGAGAGCGCCATGACATCTGCAACATTCATGTTTTACACTCGGGAATACCGCCAGGGAGGTTAAGGAATCAAAGTAAGGAACACAGTAATGTTAAAATAGTAAGTTTTGGAAACCCTTCTAATATTTGTAGACAAAATTCCACAATAAAAATGGTTGTACCAAGAAAGTATATTAAAGCTCTATATTTTAGAATAAACATTGTTTTAATATATTGGTTTATAAGCAGAGCCAATATTTATGCATAGACTTATGTAGAGTAAAATGATCATTTTATTTTTTGGTCCCATATGGTATATCCCAAATAAGGGCAATCCATGTATACCATACAGTATATGCAAATTTATAATATAAATGATCTGCCACTTACAATCAGCAGTTAGTGAATAGAATGGTGTACAATCACTATGCACTGGGGAGGCTCTTTCTTACAGCTATTTTGCTAATAGACAGCTAAATGTGTCAGAGGAGGCAGAAGCATGGAGGCAGTAATTTGCTTTATTACTAAAAATCCCAGGCTGCTTTGTCATGGGTGTCATGGGGTCTCTAAAAATGTTTAGATGGTAAATATTAAGAAATAAGAAATGCATCACAGAAAATGAAAAAAAGCATTGTTTTATTAAAGAAAAATCTAAAAACTTGTATTTTTGTTTAAAAATATGTAACCAAATAAAAAAAAAATTACCAACAAAAAAAAAATTGCCTTATTGCATCTAATCTTTATAAATCTGCCACATGCTGTTTTTGAAATCTAGTCTGGTAACAGCTAGCACTTATATGCCATCTTATCAATATCATTGCTTCCTGCTTCTATAATGCCACTCACTAGTTTGCACACAAAAAATTAGCTGGTTTGTGTTTCAATGTTTTTATTCTCTTTTTCATAATAGAAAAAAAAAAAGATTAAAAAGATTTCAGCAGCTGACATCTTTAATAGTCTCCATGCACCTGCCCTCCCCCTCCAGGAGATTTTTTCTGTCCACCTCTGCAGTTTCATGCGTCTCCAATGCAGGTAATGTCAGTGAGCGCAGTTCTCACTAAATACACAGCCGTCAATTATTTTGAACCTTCATCTTGCATAGATCATTCATTTAGCAGGGTGTGCAGGAGCTGAGCTATGTGGAGCAGAGCTCTGGTATTGAAAACAGGAGAGTTGTGTCCCTGGAAGACTGTAAAGCTCACCATACACTATACAATCTCCTTTCACTCTACCATCATCTATGAAGTGCAAGGTTCTGCCTGATTGGATACAGAGTGATTGGATAGATAGGTGCATCCTCCTATGATATATGAATGTATGAATGTAAGATTGTATAGTGTATGTCCACATTTATATACTCAAAATGAACTAGTTGTGTTCTTTATACCGCATTCATTGGTAATGACACCACAAATGTGGAAGAAAATGCAAATTTTTTCAAAAACATGCAGTAAAAAATGTACAAACTACAACATGCTAAAATGACACATGGGCTACTTTGCTGCGTTTGTCACACATAGAGCAGTCCATGTACTTTATTGAGTTGTGTGTTGTGGATAAAAACACACCAGAAATGTGCAATCCCACTATGTGAATGGGTCACTAAAGTGAAATTAGTGTGTTTACAATCTTCCCCTCCCTGAGGTGTACCTAGATTGAAAAAACATTGACAGCTGAACCTCTCCCTCCCATGTACTTGTAAAAAGCTGGCCATATAATATGCAACCTGTTTGTACAATCTAAGTGGGTGGAAATAATAAAAAGGTAATATAATAATATGGGAGGTGTGGTCCACAGAAGTAAAGCATGCCCTATTCTGTGATGCAGTAAGGCAGTGCATGATGGGATATGAGGTTTTCTGGAAGGTCACTTGATGATAGAGTAAGCCAGGTCTCAGAATGCATTTTTTTTTTCATTTTGAACTGATGGGTGAAGATTCAAAGCTGCCATGGACTAGGTGAGTGAGTGATAAGCACATTGGCAATAGCTCTGGCCGAATAGAAATTAGAAAGGGCTTCTATATATTATGAAGAGTGAAATTTTGCCTGGAAAGATGAACGTAGCCTTTAAATTCTGACAGAATTTTCAGCTTAAATTGGCTAAATATATATCAGGTGCATCAAGATAAAAAGGGTGCAAGAGATTTATTTTTTTGTTTTTGAGAAAGAAGCCGCTCGCTGTCCCAAAGCCTGTCCCCTATCAGCATGCTGCAGAATAGGACTCTTGCTCTATGGTGTATGTTTATTAAACTGAGAAGTTTTCTCTCAGTTCAGTTCTTGGCAGTTCTCAGAGGAAATCTTTCTCCTTTGCAGCCTGTTTATGAATCCCAGAACTTCTGTTCTCAGAGGGAGAACAGAGGAGACGTTTTTCATCTTAAAACGGCCGAGATCTGTGTAGAAGGGGATGGGCTGCCTGTAATCTGGTGAGATATTGTGAGTTTAAAAAAGTGAAACTAAAGATAAAAAGAACATGTAATGACATGTATAGACACATGATAACTAACTGAATCTCTCTCTCTATTAGTGCTGGGCCGAACACCCCCTGATTCCCATCAGAACATCTCGAACAGAGGAAAAGTTCTAGTGAACATTTGAACCCTAATAAAGTCTATGGGACACGAACATGAAAAATCAAAAGTCCTTATTTTAAAGGCTTATAAGCAAATTATTACCATAAAAAGTGTATGGGGACCCAGGTCCTTCCCTGGAGAGCATGCATCAATGCAAAAAATAGTTTTTAAAACAATCCTTTTTAAAGGAGCAGTGATTTTAATGATGCTTAAAGTAAAAAAAATTAAAATGAAAAATTCCTTTAAATATCGTGTCTGGGGGGTCCCCTTATGTGCCTGTAAAGTGGCGCATCTGTATTTCTAAAGGGAAAAATTTCATTTAAACTTGCTCGCAGCTGTAATGTATTGTCGGCTCCCGGTAATACAAAAAAAAAAGGTTCCTGCCAGCTTATACCAGGCTCTTCGAGTCTGGTATGGATTTTAACCTCCCTGGCGGTATGATTCTTTCGGATTTTAGGTGCTGAAAGCGGTACCATTATTTTGCATGTAATTCTTAAGAATGAGCAGCCCAAACCAACTATCGCATACATCGCTGGATCCCAGTGAAAAGGTAAGTAAAACCTCTACCAGAATCCAGCGATCTTCCTAGCGGTACCCCAAATGTGGCTCGAGGTTACCGCTTTTGGCTCTAAAATTTAACCCCGAGTCACGCTCAGAAATACCGCTAGGAAGGTTAAGGGGAACCCCATGCCAAAATTAAAAACAAAAAAACTGCATAGGGTCCCCCCCAAAATCCATACCATATAAACTTCCTGATTTAGGCCATGTCTCTGCACTTCTTGTTGCCAGAATATTGTACCGACCTTTGGCTTGTTCCTCGACTATGCTTCTGCTTGATCCCTACCTGCTATATGTGCTACTGGACCCTGGCTTGCTCACCCCCTGGTGGGGCGATCCTGAGGTCCGTGACCTGGAGCTAACATGCAGCAAAGTCCATTTCCACCATCAGGAGCTCTGGTGAAAACCGGTTAGCACTTAGATTCCAAACCTAAGATGAGCATGTGTTCCTATCCTGCTGGTTCCTGTGTGAGCTTCCATTGCTATAGCAACTGGTCTTTGAGCTTGACCCCTGTTCCTGACATATTGACTGTGCACTCAGCGGACGAACATCCCGCTAAGTGGCGAGAAAGATCAGTTGTTAGGCGAGTACCTCAATGGGCGATGTTTAAGCCAAACTTATGCTCAGCTCAAACTGTTCACTCATCCCTAAAGGTGCCTGAACACTGTAAACCCTAACAGTTACTCTTGCTGGGTGCAGGGATGGGCCCTGCAGTTAAAAATTAGAAATGAACATTAAAATTACATGTACTCATCATACAGGTGCAGAAAAATTGGGCCTTGGGTGTTGGTGGTGCCTGAACACTGTAACCCCTCAGTTACTCTTGCTGGGCACAAGGAACGGGCCCTGATGTTAAAAAATAGAAAAGAAAAATGAAATAACATGCACCTGTGATACAGGTGCAGAAAAATTGGGCCTTGGGTGCTGGTGGTGCCGTAAACCAAAAACATTGTTGGAAGCTAGCATAATCAAGATTCAGGAATAGAATAGGCATCATAGGCAGTCTTCAAGGGATCTCAGATCCCTAGCAAATTCAATCAGTTACATCATCATCAGGGGCTTGATAGCGGCTGCTGATCCAGGACTGATTCATTTTGTTAAATGTCAGCCGGTCAATGGAGTCTGTGGACAGACGCACTCTTTTATCCATCACAAAACCTCCAGCAGCACTGAATGTCCATTCAGAAAGCATGCTGGAAGCAGGACAGGCCAGTAACTCCATTGCATTCTGAGCAAGTTCTGGCCAGTGGCTCAGTTGCAAAGATCTCCAAGTCTGCTCTTGCTTTTAGATAATCCTGCACCATATGCTGCAGACGCTGCCGATGGTTGCTCAAACCTAACAGCCCTGGGCGTTGGGGACTAAAGAATTGTTTAAAGGCATTGGTTAGTCGGCCGCCTTCTCCACCGTTTCTCCTTTGACCGAACAAAGCCTCAAAAACACGTTGTGCAGGAAATGGTAACCTCCCAGTGTCTGGAAAGGTGTTACACAATTTTTTCTTTAAGGCTTCCTCAAGATGTTTCATCCTCTGGTCCCTCTGCGAAGGCAGGATGAGCTCTGCAACTTTATCCTTGTAACCTGGATCAAGAAGGGTGGCCAACCAGTAACGATTCCTTTTCTTTGATACCACAAATCCTCGGGTCCTTTCATAGGCTTTGCAGCATCAGAGAGCCCATGTAGTGTAAGTGCTGGAGTGACACAGACGTGTTGTATACACCAACACTGCAGTGGCCCCACAACACTGTGTTACACAAGAATCACAGCACAGCACTACACTGTGTAACACAAGAATTAGCCCTACACTACACCACACTGCAGTACACTGTGTTACACAAGATGAATCAGCACAGCACTACAACACACTAACTGCACTACACTGTGTTACACAAGAATCAGCCCTACACTACACTGCACTGCACTGCACTGACTGCATTAAATATGAAAGCACAATCCACTAATTACCTGCCTAATCTCCACTAACACACTATACATGGCTGACGTGTAAGCAGCCTTATATAGTGTGGGGCGTTGACTTATCCCTGAGCCATGATTGGCTAAAGGCACTCTGCCTCTGGCCAATCATGGCACTGACAGGACATTGTGCTGTGATTGGCTGAAGCATACAGGTCAGGTGCATGCTTTGGCCAATCACAAGCACTTAATGCACTGCAATCGCACAGCGTCTGAGACGCTCATCGGCGGAAAAACTTCCCACCGAGCGCCACATTTGTTTGTGCGTTCAGCTAACACACAAACACACGATGTTACAGTCGAACTTACGTTCGACTCAAACGGTTAGCCCGTCACTATTCTCTATCTATATCTTTTACGAGGTTGGACCGCACCAACCGCTAAAGCTAGTTATCTATGCAGATCCCAAAATAACCATCAACATCTATATATATTTACATATGTATTTGCAAATGTTTGCAACTAAACCTCTGTTTTTAATGCATACTGTTAGACAGGTTTATTTGGTTGGTCACTGGCTGGTTGGTAAGTAGTGACTGGAAATCCCCTTGCTTCTTTGATTTGTGTTTGCCTTTCCAGTGCTCCTTACTGTCAAGATCAGTTATAGGTGGGGGAGGTGACCACTTTTTGTATTGTCATTTATATTGGTCAGGCAATGCACTGACACCTTTGCTGCCATTGTGCAATGTTTTGGGTGTTCAGTGTGACCCTGTGCCTTTAAGGAGGGGTGGGCTCCCTCCAGTCACCTGTCCTCCATCTATCTATTATAATACATGTGTTCCCACTGTGGAGACTCTTTAAAGGTAGACTTAGGGTCTGCAGATATTAGGGTGCCTTGCCGGAGCCTGCAGCTTACGCATGTTTTTGTAAATGTGTGCATCTAAACCCCTGTTTTTAACACAAACTGTTAGACAGGTTTATTTGGTTGGTCGCTGGCCAGTTGGTAAATAGTGACTGGAAATCCCCTTGCTTCTTTGACCTTTATAATTACCAACCTGCACCATGCAGTGGAAATAGGTAGAATGAATATTCAGGTCCAAAAAGCTTCATATATACAACACATGAGAAACTAAGTAGGTGTTACCACTTATTAACCCTTTCCTATAGCAAGCTATTGCTTATAAAATGGGGATTTTTAGTTGGCATATATTGCAATATATGTTCAAGCTGGCCAACTGCATCAACGTTATCCCTCTGGCCAGTCTTAACTCTCTCTTGCAGATTTGCCAACTCTTACTTGTTAAAATAGCTACTTTTGAGAATGTGGACGTATAGGGGTTTATTTACTAAAGATAAAGAGGGCAAAATCTGTCACAATTCGGCAGTGTTTCAGTGTTTCGGGAGTGTTTCTAACCTCAGCTTGTTTAACCACTTCTGGACCGGAAGGATTTGCCCCCTTAATGACCGGGCCATTTTTTTGCGATTCAGCACTGTGTTACTTTAACGGAAAAATGTGCGGTCGTGCAACACTGTGCTGAAATAAAATTGATGTCCTTTTTTCCCACAAATATAGCTTTCTTTTGGTGGTATTTGATCACCTGTGCGATTTATTATTTTTTTTGCGCTATAAACAAACAAAGAGTGACAATTCTGATAAAAGAAAAACAATATTTTTCACATTCTGCTATGTAACATTCCCCCCAAAAAAATAAAAAAATCTAAATGTCTCCTCCTTTTAGGCCAATTTGTATTCTGCTACATATTTTTGGTAAAAATACCAAAATTTTGATTGGGATGCGCAAAAGTTATTGCATCTACAAACTAGGGGAAAGATTTATATCCATTTTTTTTAATGGCGGCGATCTGTGATTTTTAGTGGGATTGCAACATTGCAGCGGACAGATCGGACCCCTAACTGACATTTTTGACACTTTTGGGGGGGACCAGTGACATTACTACAGTAATCAGTGCAAAAAATATGCACTGTTACTGTAATAATGACATTGGAAGGGCAGGGGCTAACCTAGTGGGTGATCAAAGGGTTAAATGTGAGCCTAGGGGAGGGGTTACTAACTGTTGGGAGAGGGGCTTGTGAAATGATCATAGAGACCTGTGATCCTATATAGAAGGATCACAGGCGCTCTGTAATCACTTCAGAGAGAAGAACGGTCAGCTGTGTTTACAACAGCTGACCGTTCTTCTCTGTCAGCGGGTGGCCGACAGCAATCGCATCCGTTGGCCCCATGCATCGGCATCCCCGCTGCCTAGTGGCGGTGGGAGCGTGCCGCTGGCGGCGCGCACTCGCCCCCCCAGCGCCAAGCGCATAACCGACGTAGTGCTAGGTCGGTTCACGCAGGAGGGCCAGCCTGCCGCAGTAAACGTGCGGCGGGCGGTCCAGAACATGTTAATTAAACTTTCGCAATAAAATCTGGAAGCTGATTGGTTCTTTGAAGAATTGTGACACATTTTGCCCTCTCTATCTCTTGTAAATAAACCCAATAGTGTCAATATGAGGCAGACACAGCTGGAGATGGAAACAGCTCAGGACCAGAATAAAGCCGTGCACATCCACAATGGGAAATAAATACACAATTTAAGAGGGTAGACCGCACCAACAAGTAAAGCTAGTTATCTATGCAAATAACCAGGTGAATCAAAAAAAAAACATCTAAAAAAAACACTATATGTCCATATTCTCAAGAGTAGTTATTTTAGCAAGAGTAACACCTAACTGAATGAGCATGATAACTAACAGAATCTCTCTCTCTCTCTTTCTCTCTCTCATTCTCTCCCTATATTTTAGTGTAACGGCCAGTGAGATCTTTAAATCTCACTTTCATAAACTGGCAGTTTGTGACAGAACCGGTATGTTCTGAGGCTGAGAACATGTTCTCATCTTGCTCCTCATCTTAGCTATATAAACTGGTATACACAAGAGATCAGCCATCATCCTGAGAATCACGGATTTTCTCTTTTTCATAAACAGAAACCTTTTTTGTGGAAGCAGTGGTCTCAGAGAGAAACAGAGATATCTGCCATAGCACCCTGCCATAGCAGAGGCTATCAGTGAATTCTGAAGGAAATTAAAAGTATGACTTTAAAAACCTCATGTTTTGATGCAGTTAGAAGCTAAAAATATTTTACCCCAACATTTCATATTCCTGGTGATGAGTGTGTGCACCCTGCTGATGTACAGATACATGATTGTGCCGTAGTGGTTAAACTGAATGGGTTGTTTTGCAATGGTAAAGGTATCTCGAATTCTGTCATTCCTACCTTATTGAAAGCTCGGAAAGCTACCTCTAGGAAAATTTATCCTGTATACCAGCGCTTGGCACTGGGCACGGTTGTGGGTCAGTTGTCGGCCTTTACTGGTTTTCTTCCAGTGTCCCTTGGCGACTAATTCCTTGATTCGCACCTTTACTCAAGGGGTGCATCATCTGGCTCCCCTTTTATACTTTAAAGTGGTCGTAAACCTCAGACGTTAAATATGAACAAAGCATATCCATCTAAAGTGTGTACTTTTAGCAAACAAAGAACATAAAAAGGTTCGGCACTACTATTGAACAAATCAGAGGTGTAACTAGAACCTTCAGGGCCCTGGTGCAAGAAATAATGAAGGGCCCCCCCCGGACCCCTGGCTGGACCCCTTCAAGCCTGGGGCTCTTCCCACTGATCCTGGGGCCCTTTACTTTCCTTGCGGGGCCCTTTATTATGGTCCTGCAGTGAGACCCTTTCACAAGTTCTGCAGTGGGCCCCCTTCCTGACATATTGGGGACTCCCCACGGTTTTGAAAAGCCAGGGCCCTGTTGCAAGTGTGATCTTTGCGATCCTGGAAGTTCACGCACTGGTGTCAGTAGTATTTATTTTTTGGTATTTTAATTGTATAATTTTTTAGAATTTTATTTTTTTTTTCTACAATGTCACTGACTATGACTCAGTCCATCCAGAAAAGGAAGGAGCGGGTAAATTACATTTTTACTGACCCCCTTTCTGGTTCTCTATTTTGACACATCCCCTGCAGCAGCCAGCTGGAGAGGGAAGGGAAGGAAGGAGGGGGAAGGAAGGAGAGCGGGGGGGGCAGCACAGTGGGGGGGGGGGGGCAGGGGAGCACACAGGGGCCCAGAGACAGCAGAACATAAGTGAACTGGATAGGAGGAGTGGTGGGGGCAGCATACAGAGGAACCAATCTCCTTCAATTGCCTCTTGCTACAGGAGGAAAAAGGAGGACAGTGATTTCTCTATATGCTGCCCCCGCCGCCCCTCCTATCCAGGTGTACAGGGGAGCTGCACAGGCCCCCTAGAGCATGGGGCCCGGTTGCTATTGCAACACCTGCAACCCCTGTAGTTACGCCCCTGGAACAAACATAACAAAGTGGATCATATGACAATTCAACTATAAACCAAAAATCTGTTAAAAAACATTCATGTGAAACAGTGCTTTCAAAATCCCCCCAATCACCGTGCCTTGCGATACATAGTTGTAGTTCACAACAATAGTGACTTCTTATCCTGTTTGAGGTGCTCCTCCACAGTGTGAGTAAAATGCCCACTATAAGCGACCAATAAAGGCATCAACCATTTTTCATATTACTTCAATAGAACTCCTCAAATCGCTCTTCAAATGGCCACCAGACTATAAAATATTGGATCCAAAATAGTCACTCACTCCAAGTATAGCTCTCTCACTTGATAATATATACCAAGAACCCAAAGAAGATAACGGATAATATAGTGTAGTCATTTTATTTGAAGCAGATATAATGAATAAAAGTTGCACTTACATAGCAGGGTGCTCCAGTTAGCACCAACACATACAGCCTTGAAAGTGAAACTGCGCCTGCCGCTCGTTTAGAGTCGGCACACATTTCAAAACCCGAAAGTGACACAGAATCCCCCCACCAGAAGTAACGTCAGAAAAAGTGACAGTGCAGCCCCAATGCATTTTGAAGAATGTGAGTTATAAGGGAGGTTTTTTTTTTTTTTATTCAGCCCGCTAAAATTATTGTTTATTTTTCACATCTAAACATCAAATTGTTGTGAAATTGAGCTTTGTTTGGCTACTCTAAATGTTTTCTTTTTTTTTTTTTTTTGTGCAGATGCCCCCACATTTATACATGGCTATTAATATGTCATTTTTTTCCTAAATAAGGCAAATTCTACAGATGTGTAATGAAGAATTCTGCATATCAAGAAAATGGCACTTTCATATTAGTAAAGGAAAAAATGCACAGACCTTTGGGGCCATATAAAACAACACATGTGCAGGTATTTTACTGAATACTCATAAATCCTCTGCGACTTATAAAAAGATAGGTATTTTATTTTCACTTTTTTTTTAATCTGTTGTGCAGGGAGAAGGGTCACTCTTAAAATCCTTAAGACCGATGACTTTCCCATTCCACAGATTATATGTAATACATTGTAGAGTCAAAAGGGCTCTGATACATGAAAATATCTTGTAACACTGTATTTATTCCTCAAAAAGTGAAAAGTCAGGCAGACAGAGAACAAAAATGATTCATGAAGACACATGGGAACTGAAAGAGGACAAGGCTCAGATTAAAATAAGGGTTATTTATTTGTTGACAAGAATTCCCCTTACAGGTTCAGCCTTGGAGACCAGCATTTGTCTGGTGCTTAGTGCTCCTCTGCAGGGTCTGATTTGTCATCATTTGTGGGCATATCTGTCTCTTAAACCTGAGCTTTGATCAGCTTGTATTTTATATGGTACATCTGTTCCATGTTTGACCTTTTGTAATACAGCTTTTCAAAAGAAAACACATTAACTGTCAGAACAAAAGAAAAACGCTGGGTTAAAAATACACTGATTAATGCTTACCCAGACAAGATGGATGTGTTGATAGATGCCAACTACCCTTTTCCAGGGACAGTGTTTGTTTTTGAAAAAGTGTCCATCGTTTTTTTGCTCCTGAAAATGTCTTAGCTTTTCAAAAATTACCATATTCACTAATAATGCCCCTCTTGAATGAATGGTAGCTGTAACATTTGCTAATATTCTTTGGAACTTTTGTGCTTATAACTAATGATAAGAAGCACCAGACCTGCAAACAAAAATGTCTATATGTACGTTTGATAATATAAAAGGAAAATTTTATTACATTTAGCCTGCGTAACTAGCACATACAGTACCTCCAGGCTGGGGCATACCTTTATACATTTTCTGTCTTCATATTTGAATGTTGAGGCTGAGCCTGTGTCCTCCTATTCCCCTGTACTGGTCTACTGTTCCATCACGGATGAACAGAGAGGTTTAACAGACAAGAAGCAGGACCCTATCTAATTTTCTGGGCTCCTAAACTGCTCAAGAAGAGATTTAGAGGCACTTTTAGGCATCCCGTGTGTTTCTATTTAATTTCTATTAGCAATGTATTCAATATAATGACATATGTGTTTAACCACTTCAGTAGTGAACACTTTCATCCCCTTCATGCCCAGGCGATTTTTAAGTTTTTAGCGCTGTTACATAGTTAGGTTAAAAAAGACACAAGTCCATCTAGCTTTGAATGAATTTTCTCAATATTACTCAGTCATGCAGCACTGTACACAAATTAAAGTTTTATCATTTTTTTTAGTTAGACATAGATTTCCATCATTAAAAAAACACCACAAGGTATTTTCTAAGAGTCATAGTGAGTCTTTTAAAGATTTCATTTTTTTTTCACATGTTTTTGGAAAATGTGTAATACTTGTGAAAGACACAATTATCTAAAACATTTAATCTCAAAACAGTCAACATATAATTCTTAACAATATATATTCATTTTTGTAAGAGTATTTTATATTTTGTCTGGTGCCTCTATTTCAAAGTTGACACAAAGCACAGTCAAACACCATGTCAAAAATCCCTTATATATGATATAATCTACACTCCTCTATGGTCCGCTATAAATTGGGTATCCCCCAACCTTATATTCTTGTTTATTCCCTTAAATCCCCTCATTCTCCGAGAGTGAAGAGAATATGTGGCGAGAGGGGGGTAGAGGAGGGGAGAGGGAAAGAAAAAAAAAGAAAGAGGAGAGGAGAAGAGACAGAGGAAGAAAGAAAAAAGAAAAAAAAAAAAAGGGGGAGAGGAAAGGGGGAGGGGGGGGGAGTGTGTAGAGAATCAAATCCCCCCCTTGTCCCTCCCCTATCACCTTATACTGTTAGTGTCTAAGTGAAATATTAAATGTGACTCATATTCTACCATCTATGTCAGAGGATTAAAAATCCATATTTTACATTTCTCGTGTATTCTCATATCTCGTGAGGGGAAAAGAAGGGAGAAAGAAAAAAAGAAAAGAAAAAAAAGGGGGAAGAGGGGGCAAAAGAAGGGGGGGGGGAGAAGCCCCCCCCTCCACACCTCTCTCCCTTTATTATTATGTTTCTCAAATTCTCTTTGTGCTCATATACCACACCTCTACAATAATACAAATTGTGCATAACAATAACAACACACCATTGCAACCATCACACCCGAAAGAGGGAAAAAAAAACAAAAAAAAAAAAACACCCCTTTGCACTGGAGAGTAACAGCGTGTAGGTATATGACGTCGCTTTTTTAAAGGGCTTTTGATCCAGACATATCTGCTCAAATGCCGAAATCTGTCCCCCACAGGCCTTCTTCCTTGTAGGTTCACTTAGGAAATGGTGTAACTGTAGGTATGACCAAAAAGGTATAGTCAAAGCATTTAATGTGTGTTTAAGTTGGTCTCTTCCCACAAGAACACCGTTCCTAAAGAAGTGTGCTGCAATTTTAAATTCACTATTTTCTGATGCGTTAAGCCAGACATCTGAGTAACCTGGTATAAACTCTGGATTGTTTGTCAGTGGTGTAAGGGGGCCTGGTACACTTGAGATATCATGAGGTTTAATCACTCCATGAAACGTCGCTATTGTTTGTCCTATTAACGGATGGGCCTTCACTCTGGCCGGACATTTTTGCCAAGGTATCCAAGGTAAATATCGTAGCGGGCATCCTATAATGTCCGCTTCCAACTTTACCCACGCCTTCTTTGATTCATGACAATGCCAATCGATGATTCGTGTAAGATGAGTGGCCTTACAATATAATCGGAAATCCGATACTCCCATTCCTCCCCTTTCTTTTCTTCTAGCAATCAAATTGTGCCGTATTCGAGGCTGTCTATGTGACCAAATGAATTGGGTTTGGAACCTTCCGAGTTTCGTAAAATAACTATTAGGAATCTTAATTGGCAAGGTATGGAACAGATAAAGCAGTTTTGGAAGAGTTACCATTTTAATAATGGCTGCTCTCCCAAACCATGAAAAAAACCTAGTATGCCACTGCTTCAAATCTGACTCAATCTGTTTAAGTAATGGTAGGAAATTTTTAGAATACAAAGTTTCCAAACTCGGAGTTATCCAGACGCCCAAATATTTTAAGGCTCCCGTGACCCATCTGAGGGGGCTTTTTTGTCTTATTTGTAACAATTTGTTCTCTGGTACGTTTAAATTGAGTACTTCAGATTTCGAATAATTTATACGGAAATTTGATATATAGCTATATTTTTCAAAAGCTTTGATCAGATTTGGCATTGTAATCAATGGCTGTGTTACATAAAATAACAGATCATCTGCGTATGCCGCTACTTTATACGTATTCTCCTTAACTTTCATCCCTTGTATTGATTCATCTGCCCTTATATGTCTCAAAAAAGGTTCTATCGTCAAAATAAATAATAATGGTGACAACGGGCATCCCTGTCAGGTCCCGTTTTTTATAATGATTGGTTCCGAAAAAAGATGGTTTATTTTGATTCTTGCCGTTGGGCATTGATAAAGTGAGGCTATCCAACTCAACATTTTAGGGGGAAAATTCACATATTTGCAGGTTGTCAGCAAAAAGTCCCATGCTACTCTGTCGAAAGCCTTCTCTGCGTCTGTTGATACAAGAAGGCCCTCGACATTTCGCTGTTGGGTATAATGTATCAAGTTAAGCGTCTTGATAACGTTATCCTTGGTCTCTCCGCCCACTACAAAACCCACCTGGTCCTCCATTATTATTGTAGACAGATTTGGTTTAATTCTGTTAGCCAATACCTTAGAAAACAGCTTCAGATCCGTATTCAACAGAGAAATGGGTCTGTAATTAGCGCATTCATATGTTGATTTCCCAATTTTAGGGATAACTGATATATGTGCATGGAGGAATGCAGGTGAGGCCTGCAGCGGGTCTGTGAGAGAATTCAAAGCCGGTACCAATTGAGGTAATAAAATATCTGCGTATTGTTTATAATATACGGAGCTAAATCCATCAGGGCCCGGGCTTTTATTTGGTTTGATTTCTTTCAGTGCCAGACGTAACTCTGTCTCTGTAATAGGTTGATCCAACTCATTAATCACTTCCTCTGTGAATGTTGGAAGCCCACTACTCGCCAAGTAGGCTGCAATATTAGCCGCTCTATCGCCCGGAAAAATTATACAGAGACGAATAGAACGTGTGAAATTGTGCTGCGATTTTATCCGCTGCTGATTCTATTTTACCTGATGCATTCCTAACGCCTGTTATAGTGTTAGAGTTCTGATCTATTCTAAGGGCCCTCACAAGAAATCTTCCACTCTTATCTCCGTGTTCATAATAGATCCCCTTTCGGAAAAAAAATAACCTTTTGGCTTTTGTTTCAATTATCTGTTGGAGTTCTTTCCGTTTCTGTAACAACTCAGTTGCAACGTTTACTGATAAAGATTTTTTGTGCATTTTTTCTAAATTGGAGATTGAATGCATGAGCGTTTGAACCACTTTTTCTCTTTCTTTTTTCCGTTGTGAGCCCAGCTTAATTAGTTCTCCCCGTATGACACTCTTATGTGCCTCCCATCTAACCATCGAAGTAGTCTCTTGTAACGTATTTAACCTAAAATAAGATTGTATTTGTTGTATTATCTGGGAGTTAATAGTTGGGTCCGCAATTAGCTCAGCATTCAATCTCCAATTGAAAACTCTGGGAGTCTTATTTTTTTTTAAAGTTACGGATATTGGTGCATGGTCCGAAAGTACCTGTGTCCCAATCCGTGCTTGTGATAGGTTATCTATATCCCGTTGTGTGATAAATAGATAATCGATACGTGCGTATCTATTGTGTATTGCTGAGTAATGGGTAAAATCTCTGTCATCCGGATTTGTAAAGTCCTCCAAGAATCTACCAAATTCAATGAATGAATTAATTATTTTATCCGGGCCAGGGTCTTATAACGTATGCATGAACTTCTATTTGAGGTATCCTGCAGTGGATGAAGTGGGATATTTAAATCTCCCCCCATTATCACCCGTCCTCTAGCAAATCCCATGAGTATATTTACCATTTTCTGGCAGAACCCCATTTGTGACCTGTTCGGGAAGTATACACTTGTGAGAGTCGTGGGAATGGGAACCCCGGCATATATTCCTCTCACAAATGCGTATCTTCCATTAGGGTCCAATAAAGATGTATCCACCTGGAAACCCGCCGTGTTGCTAATCAATATAGATACCCCTTTTGTTTTATCTGTAGGATTAGTTGCGTGAAACGCAGTGGAGAAATATGCTGAAGTCAATTTCGGAACGCTAGTTTGTTTAAAATGTGTCTCCTGCAAAAATACAAAGTGTGGTTTCATTTTTTTCAATTCTCTAAGCACAAAATGTCTTTTTTCTGGGATATTTAGGCCTTGTATGTTATGGGATAATACCGTGACATGTTTGCCTACCGATTTATAAGTCATAGTTAATACCTTATTTCAGTTACTCTTGTCCAACTCGGTGCCTCACTATCTCTTCCTGCCCTTCACCTAAGACCAAATAGACAAACCCAAAAAAAAAAAACACCCCACTAGTATAACCCAGTGATAAGCAAAGCTTTGATAGTGGATAGTACTCTGCCTTAAGAAAGGAGTATCTAGGTTCCAAAATCACAGAGTAACTAAATGTCTGTGATTAAGTTTTCAGAAAAAGAAAACGGGGGTGTTACTCGGTTCTCAGTTTAGAACCGAGCAAAACCCCTGGTGGGGGTTAGTGGGAGTCTAGCACGAATAAGAAAAGCACTCAGTACAAGTGCCGATGGGCCCAAAAAAAAAAAAAAAGGGGAAAAGGAACACCAACTCCCTTTTCATACTCCACATCAGCACTGACTCACAAATTATTTTATTTATAATAACTATAACACACGGGGCACAGCTCCTTCAAAAGAAAAAATGTTTATGAAGGAGACGGTGAATTAGTAAGGGACAAGGGGAAAGAGATAAAAAAAAGAAAAAGAAAAAAAGGGGAAGAGGGGGTTGGGACTCCTCCCCCCCCCCACTCTCCCCCTTCATCTTATCTCAACTTAGCTTATATCAAAAACATACATTTCCTCATTTTATAAACATGCCCCAGTATCATTAGACTGGGCCAAAAAGCCCAGCCGAAAAAAAAAGAAAAATATTTTCTCTCTCTCCCTCCCCCCATTCTCCGCCCCCCCCTCCCGTCTCCTTCTATGCTTGGCTACTTCAAGATTTTTTTTTTTTTTTTCCCCTCTGTCTTCTTTTTACTGCAGAGTGTCTCTGTTACTACTTTCCAGATCTATTACTCCTGCTTTTCTTATTCTGGGGTCTTTTTTCTGGTGATTGTATAGGTGAACGTCCAACATCCTCGATTAATATAGGTAGTTTATACTCCTGATACCACTCCGGAAGTTCCATTACTGGTATCTGTAAACCTTCACAGAATTCACTTAAGTCATTGGGAGATCTGAGAGTATGCATTTTGCCCTGTAAAGTCACTGTTAATGCAAAGGGAAACCTCCATTGATATTTCAAATCTTTTTCACGCAAAACTGTTAAAAGGGGACGTAAGGCTCTTCTATTCCTCAGAGTAATCTGAGAAAGATCCTGGAATATCTGAACCTGTGTTTCTTTATATTTAATTTCTCCTTTTTGTCTTGCTTTAAACATAACCTCCTCTTTCACTTGAAAGCTTTGAAAACAACATATAATGTCTCTTGGAGGCCCACTGTCTGCGCCTTTGGCCCGCAGTGTTCTATGTGCACGTACAAAATCAATTGTTGCATCTTCATGTCTCTCCAATAATGAATTAAACATTTTCTGTAAGGTTTGATGTATTTGATCTTGCATAACGTCCTCCGGAATACCTCTTATTCTCAGATTCCAGCGCCTCCCTCTGTTATCTAAATCCTCCAGACTCTTATTAATCTCAATCAGATGCACCGCATGGGAAACGGCTATATGCTCTAGTCTCCCAATTGACCTGTCTCTATGGGCACCTGCTTGTTCCACCACCAAAAACTGCTCAGAGAGTTTAAGGAAGTCCGTTTTTAGATCTGTAATGGCCGCTGACAAAGTGGACTTAATATCTGCCGCAATATTATTCATCACGGTAAGTGTAAGAGGGGGATCCTCCACGGACCCTTTGCTTACCCCTTCCTCCGATGAGGGTTGGGAGTACTCACTACTTTCCTCATCTCCGTCCGTCAGCGCCATCTTGTCCGCCCTCATGCCGCCCCTCGTGGCTGTTTGGGACTTGAATAGATCCGAAATGTTGCGGTTTGCCATCGCCGAGGATGTCCGCTGTTGCTTGCTACTCTGTGCGGTGTGGTGTGTATGGCGGGACACCCTGCCCATCGTCCGCAGCCGCCTATGGCGCCAAGCCTCACGCCGCTGTTATGGAGCCGCTCACCTCCCGCTACTCCTCAGTGTGCTACCTTCCGCATCGTGCGTCAAGCCATGCCCCCACTTCTGAAAATTATTTTTTATACAAAATTTTCAATTTATTAATATATTTCTCAAACACAGCATGGGCATACCTAGAATTACACCCCAAAACATTTTGCTACTCCTAGCCTACTGGTACGTGCCTGCCGCCTGGAATGCCATGTTCACTGGTGAGGAAGTGCAGGAGGCTAAGAAGGAAAAAAAAGGAGTTCCCTTGATTCCAGGAGTGCAATTGCTCACAGGGAATGGCTGGGACTGGTGTCTCATAGGAACATTGTCAACGGGTCAGTTTAGGAAGAGACATGATCAGCAAACAGGCAAAGGATTGGTCAAGGCAACAGGCAGAAATGTAAATCATGTGATCACAGTGGACAATCACAGCATGACAATAGTAAATAATGTATCATGAATGGTTGTCATTCATGAAAATTATTAACAATGTGCGCTTGCGATTGCTGTGATTTGTTACAGCAATCACATGGTACCCGGGACAATCACAGCATCCTGGTACTGATCTCCTTGTGTCTGGGTCATGAGGAATCTGCCTGGGAGGACATCGTATGACATCAACCTGGTATAAATTCCACACAGCTCAGTGAATGGTAATTTATCGGGCTGATTGGCTGTGCTCCAGTTAACCTCCCTGGCGGTATGATTCTTTTGGATTTTAGGTGCTGAAAGCGGTACCATTATTTTGCATGTAATTCTTGTGAATGAGCAGCCCAAACCAACTGTATACATTTATTATATATATTTTATATATATATATATATATATATATATATATATATATATATATACATACTGTATATATATATACTGTATATATATATATATTTACATAAAAAGTACAGTAAAACTGCAGGAAAGGGCAATGGGGGGCAATGTAATGTGAATTTATTTTATTTTGAATGGTATCAGTGTGTTTGGTGTGTTTTTACATTTGAATTTGCTGCCAGTTCCACCCCCCCCTGCGAACGTCACGTCGCAGGACATGGAAGCCGGGGCACGGAGACGTTCGGGAGGAAGATCTGCCGCGAGACACCGCCGAGACACATCGCTGGATCCCGGTGACAAGGTAAGAAACCTATTTTACAGGATCCAGCGATGCTTCTGGCGGTACCCCGAGTGTGACTCGGGGTTACCGCTTTTGGCTCTGAAATTTAACCCCGAGCCACGCTCGGGAATACTGCTAAGAAGGTTAAGACAAAGCTTGGCTGAGTTGTCTGAGACACTCTTTCATAATTCCCCCCAAAGTGTCTGCGGAAAGCAGCAGTGGCCCCAGAAAACATTTATTACAATGTCGTTTGGTGTGTGGAAAGAATACCTATGCATATGTGTGGAAAACTACCTATTCTCTTTATAACTTTGCAGCTACCAGTGTAAGGTTACTTTGCTTAAAGCAAAGTAATCTTACACTGGTAGCTGCAGAGCCAGATGTTTACTGGCATTTCCAAAAGTTACAAAATGGCAGTATTCAGGCTACAAACAAGTATAATGGGTAAAAAAAAATGGCTAAACTACTGAATTCAGAAAGTATTGGTAAATGATGCATACTCTGAATGGTCTAAGGTTGTTAGTAGTGTATCCCAAGGTTCAGTGTTGGGACCCTTAATTATCCAACTTACAAGCATACCTCAATGCACTGTTTGATTGGGCAACTATGTGGCAAATGTGGTTTGTTGTTGATAAAAGTAAAGTTATGCACTTGAGCTAAGAATATGCATGCATCATACATTCTAGGGGAAGTACAACTGGGGGAATCAATGGAGGAGAAGGATCTGGCATGCCATGCCAAGCTGTGCCAACCATTAGTAAAAATACTGGTGGTTGTCAACACTGCTGCAGAGTGAGGCAGGGAAGCAGATGGGGAACATTTTGTTATTGAGTTCTTGTACAGTGCAATCATCTGGAGTTGCAACTCCCACAGCATACTGTTATGTGCCTACTGTATATTAACAGTGTTATGTCACATTGCTATGGAAACAAAGGCAAGGTTACTTAGCCCTAACCAGGACTTGGAAAGGGGACACAACAAAAATGGAGCAACAGAGGAAAGAAAGAAAATCTGATCTGTGGTGGGGGTAGTAAATACTACTTATATGTACTATCCCATATCTCTCCTTTAAAAGCACTTGCTTATCAGCAGGTTAGGGCCTCTGGTGGCAATCTTCAGCATAGCAGGACGCCTTGGTACAAACAAACACATTTGGTGGGCTGGTAGATAACCTGAAGTTCCAAGTAGACATACCAGGTGGCACCAGACTAAATGCAGTAAATGATAGGCATTATATGTTGCATAAAAAAAAGCAACTCACATGGTACATAGGAAATTATGCTTTTTTGTATCACCACAGTCAGCAGCTGGCATCAGCATGTGGAGTATGGGATTTCTTCTGTAAAACTTGCAGCCTTGTTGTCCACAAGTAGGGCCAAAAACCGTCAGTGATAGAGGAAGCAGAAACCAAAAAGATAACCGCCAGACTCCTTTGGGATGCAGAGCAGACTGGAAGTGACATCAGGGCAGAGCTACATGTTTCAAGGCCGCCCAAAACCTCTTTCTCAAGCCAGATGTTTTTGTAAGTTGACAATTTTCTTTTACTTCAATAATTACATTGTATATTACACTTAAATCGCGCCCACTCTTCTTTCTACCTAAAACAACAAAACAAGTTTTAGAAAGATTAGCCCTGATCCCAAGGAATCTCTACTGCATAGCACATGTCATTTTGCATTGGAGTGCTATTTTTGTTACCCTTTTTCCTTTACCCTCTCCTTTTCCCCTCCTTCCCTCCCCTATGGTATGTTCTATTTTGTTACCTCTTTTTTTTTTTCATTCTATGGGCGCCGGGTGGCCACCTGTAATAAGTCACCCAATGAGAAGATGCCTACTGTGCAGACAAACCGAGCCCACTGCACAATAGGCATTCATAGCCACATTGAAAACGAGGCTTGGAGTGTAAGCCGACGCCATTTTGGGCTCGGTTTGTCTGCACAGTAGGCATCTTCTCATTGGGTGACTTATTACTACTTAGATTATAAATAAGTGGCTTTTGTGGGTGTTCGGCTGGCACTACCTTTTGAAAAAAGCATTTATGCTGAAACGTGTCAAGGCCACGCTGCTGACAGCCTACCTTTGCTGTATACGCTCTTTACCACGAGATGTTTGTAAGTGCAATTTGGTGTATTTTTATTTATTAAAAAATTTAGCAGTGTTACACTATTTTGTGCTCCCTTGTTTTTTGGTTCCTTTCTGGCCATTTGATGGAGTGAGAGCCTCTCTGGTGTGACGGTTCATATCTGCTATCACCTCTTCACCTCAACATCAGGGACCTCGGTCATCCCTTCGGATTATCCATCCATTGCACAACAAGCTGATTTGACTCATATGCTATATGGCATTTTGAGTCCTATTGTTCTGGTGAGCACATTATATCTCTATATCTTGTTGGTGTTGGGATCCAGTGAGCACTTCAATTATCACCGTTGTGGACTGTTTTTTTCACTTCACATATGGGACTGTTGATTTGATGTTCACTTTTATTTATTTTGCAATTTATTTGTATTTACTTTTCTTGCTTTATATATATACACGTTTATATTGTTAGTAATGATTAGCGCTGTACTTTTTTCCACATTTTGTTATTCACTATTATAGTCCATACTTTCCCGTCTGACCATAGTTCACAGTTCATGCATAGGATTTTTTTTGGAGCTCAAGCAAACAAACCCATATGTTTGCCATAAGTTGGGATGAATTGAGAACATGTAAAATCCACCACAAACCCAACGCAGTAATGAACCTGAACCTCATATCTATTTAGCATGAATGAGGGAATTAACTGATATCTCTCTTTCAACACGCAGGGCTAAATGAGAGAAATCTGTCACTCCATTGATGGTCTGAGTTGATCCTGTGTTTGCGAGGTATTAATGAAGCTGGCTGTGTATATTATACAGTATACACAAAAGACAATTTTGCAAGAACTGATTGTTTAATCAACATTTCAGTTGACATGATCAATCAACTAATTAAACATTTTGTGCCTGAAAAATGTAGTCATGAGTGTCTACTGACCTGAAATATTATAGTATTGGTTTTGTCACTGTTGACCTACATGCATACTTTTTATGTACCATCATATACATACAAACCAAGACTGTACATATATAGCACTTAGAGTATAATCTCTCTTTGAATAGGCTTTCCTTGGTTTACAGATGATTGATGATTTAGCATTTACTTACCAAATGTTTAAAAAGTCACAGTATTCAAAAGCATTTGTGAACCTGCTAATCTTGGATTGAGGCAATAGTCCAATAAAGATAAGAAATATTAACAAATATGAACCACTTCTTAAACTATTTCAGTGAGGTAGTAGTTGTACACAGGTCATGGTGATATCTTGTTCTTAAAAAATATTTCAACAGATACACACACTTTCAGTGGGTTATCTAGAAAAGAAAACACCTTTGAACTTTGTGCCAGAATAAAACACTTGTGATTTCTCAAACCAACAAAGGATATGTGAATAAGATAAGAGCTTGCTTTTTCTTTCTTTATTATTTCTCTGTATTTGGGAAGTGGGGTGGGGGGGTGGGGAAAAGTCTGACTTTCATCTCTGTAGTGCATACTTGAACTGTTTGCTTGCCTGGGTCTTTCTAAATATAAAAATAATAATCCATCCACTTAATGCAATAATTGATTCCTACACCCAAATAGCAAATATACTAGTTCAGAGAGCATTATTGCTGCAGAGGCACTTAACCTTATAATGGAAAGAAGCCAGTGGAATTACCTGGGGTGTACTTGTGGATGTGTATTTATATGACATTTGCAAACTTCTCTTTAAGGCAAGAGAAAGATAGTTAGATACATAGACACAACAGACAGCTCTCTTGAAATACATTTTAGAATGTGTTGTATTGTACCCAGAATATCTAATTGTACATTAAAACAAGTAAAAAGTAGGTACAGACAAAACAATATACGTACGTACAGTATCTCACAAAAGTGAGTACACCCCTCACATTTTTGTAAATATTTTATTATATCTTTTAATGTGAAAACACTGAAGAAATGACACTTTGCTACAATGTAAAGTAGTGAGTATACAGCTTGTACAACAGTGTACGACTTAAAATAACTCAACCCCTAAGTGGAAATGTTGGAACTGGACCCAAAGTGTCAATATTTTGTGTGACCACTAATATTTTCTATCACTGCCTTAACCCTCTTGGGCATGGAGTTCACAGAGCTTCACAGGTGGCCACTGAAGTCCTCTTCCACTCCTCCATGAAGACATCACGGAGCTGGTGGATGTTAGAGACCTTGCACTCCTCCACCTTCCATTTGAGGATGTCCCACAGAAGCTTCTTTAGCAAGGCAGTGGTCATCTTGTAGGTGTGTTTGGGGTCGTTATCATGTTGGAATACTGCCCTGCGGCCCGGTCTCCAAAGGAAGGGGATCATGCTCTGCCTCAGTATGTCACAGTACATGCTGGCATTCATGGTTCCCTCAATGAACTGTAGCTCCCCAGTGCCGGCAGCACTCATGCAGCCCCAGACCATGACACTCCCACCACCATTCTTGAGAGTAGGCAAGACACACTTGTCTTTGTACTCCTTACCTGGTTGCTGCCAAACACGCTTGACACTATCTAAACCAAATAATTTTATCTTGGTCTCATCAGACACAGGACATGGTTCCAGTAATCCATGTCCTTAGTCTGCTTGTCTTCAGCGAACTGTTTGTGGGCTTTCTTGGGCATCATCTTTAGAAGAGGCTTCCTTGTGGGATGACAGCCATGCAGACTACTTTGATGCAGTGTGCAACGTATGGTCTGAGCACTGACAGGCTGCCCCCCCAACCCTTGAACCTCTGCAGCAATGCTGGCAGCACTCATACGTCTATTTCCCAAAGACAATCTCTGGATATGACGCTGAGCACATGCACTCAACTTCTTTTGTCGACCATGGCGAGGCCTGTTCTGAGTGGAACCTATCCTGTTAAACCGCTGTTTGGTCTTGGCCACCGTGCTGCAGCTCAGTTTCAGGGTCTTGGCAATCTTCTTATAGCCTAGGCCATCTTTATGTAGAGCAACAGTTCTTTTTTCAGATACTCAGAGAGTTCTTTGCCATGAGGTGCCATGTTAAACTTCCAGTGACCAGTATGAGAGAGTGACAGCGATAACACCAAATTTAACACACCTGCTTCCTATTCACACCTGAGACCTTGTAACACTAACGAGTCACATGACACTGGGGAGGGAAAAATGGCTAATTGGGCCCAATTTGGACATTTTTACTTAGGGGTGTACTCCCTTTTGTTGCCAGTGGTTTAGACATTAATGGCTGTGTTGAGTTATTTTGAGGGGACAGCAAATTTACACTGTTATACAAGCTGTACACTCACTACTTTACATTGTAGCAAAGTGTCATTTCTTCAGTGTTGTCACATGAAAAGATATAAAAAAAATATTTACAAAAATGTGAGGGGTGTACTCACTTTTGTGTGATACTGTATGTATAAAACTGCTGCTTATTAAAATGTACATGCATTCTTTCCTCACGAGGCCCATCGTGAATGTTTACATGTTAATTAAAGTCACAATAATCAATACCATAAAACAATTATGTCTCAGTAGATAATATCAGCACATAAATAGATGATGGGGAGACAATGAATTCTCAACATGTCTCATGGACCAAAGATCCACTTCCTAAGGAGGATGCAAGCGGTAAGTATGTACAGAAATTCAAATATAGTATGTTGCTAAAGCATATAACTAGATGAAATTCACTAATATGAGAAGCACATACATTGATATATAGTTACATATCTACCATTTTATGAAATCACAGCCAAAGAGTTAAAAATCATTATCGCACTTGTGCATGCAATGCTCTAATTGTCAACATGGGGGGGGGGGGGGGGCTGCAAGAGATTATGAGTAGGATAGTTTCATCAAAAATTATTCTGTGGGTAGGATGACAACTGTAAAGTGTACTATATACTCATCATGACATGACTAGCGTAGAACAGATGTCACTATAAACCTGGCTGAATGGCCAACCCACCACCCACTTGCACCCTTTTACCTTTACCTTATCCCAATAATCGAGACGACACCGTGAGTGGAATAAAATTGGCCATAGCAGCCCTTTTATTAACCAATTTCAAATTAAATTAACATAAATTAACATAAAGGAAAAACCATTCCTTAAAACAGAAACTTCAAAAAAACAGTTAAAGCTTTTGTTGGTCTTTGAGGCCCCCCATTTTAATGTTCAGATAAATAATACTACACTGCGGGCTCATTTAAACAAACTAGGCCTCCAGCCGCAAAACTCCAGCTCTGAGACAACACTCTACCCGCAGTGTACCCATGTTTCCTTCCAGTCAAACTGACCTCAACTGGAACGCACCAGAGGGAACCTACCACCAGTGGGTCCCGAACCATTACCTTGACTTAAAGGTTCTTGCACCTGCCAGCAAAGACCAACAAAAAGACGCCACAGCTGCCACGACATCCCAGGCAAACCTGTCAAAACAAAGAAAAAGAACAAACCCCACACCAAGGAACCAAAACAAATAGCTTTGAAACAATAGGGCGGGAGGGAGGGACGCTTCTTCTGCCGAGTGAGGGGATTTTTGGCGCCCCCAGCAGATCCTGCCTGCCAGCCCCACCTCCCCCTAGAGCTAACCAAAACAACCTAGGCTCCCTCCCCCCCCCATAACACCCCTGTCTGAACTATGTGTTTCCTACTTTAACCCCTACCACTCCCCTGTCCACTTAGTCATGCTGGCCCTATGCTACCACTACGCTCCTGCTCCGGGCCTCACTTTTCAATGGGAGCAAATCAGCTTTCCCAGTTACCTAAGTTACCTACAGAACCAAAGTTGTAGATACAAATCCACTGTAAGATCCTAAAGGGGCTAGTATACAGAACCATACCAATGCCCTCTCAAATCTAAAAAAAAAAAAAAGATGATATTTAGGAATGAGGTTCTATTTATGTTAGTAGCACTAACACTTACTACATGCTTCCCTGAAATCAATGTCAGCTGTTCTTAATATTTAAACTTCAACAAACAATAATTAAAAAAAAAACTGGTTGGAGAGCTGATGTATACAGTGTAGGGAAAGAATATTTTCCAAGCCCCATTATTGGCCATACCCTGTCAAGTTCATTCTACAAACTGTGGGAGATTGGCTTACAAACACATACAGTAAGTTCTTCCTTCAGGCAGACATGCAAGATTTGTGAAAACAAAAAAAAGTGTGACACCCCCCACAAAGTCCATACCAGGCTCTTATCGAAACAGGCAGTCTGTCTGGCTAGGAAAGGGAGGGGTAGCTAATGTGTGGCCCCCTTCTGAACCCTACCCCTCTTATTTCTGGGGCATACAGCAGGCCTCTTCCCCACATCCCTGGCCTGGTGGATGTGGGGGTCTACAGGAGAAGTACTTATTGCAATCTGGAACCCCTTTTAAAATTAAAAAAAATACTATATATTCAGCCCCCACACATGACTTAGTAAGGCTTACATATCAGTGGTTACTCATTAACAAAAAAAATTAAGCAGAACTAAAACACACCACGCGTTTGACAAAGTAGAAAAAAAAACATATTTCCCACTTTGTAAATTGTCAGTCACATTTTCCAGCAGTGTAGATCTATGTCAATTACAATGAACCGTGCCATGCCAACATAATGCTGGCCATCGAGAACATGCACTCTCCATGGACCTAATGTAAATAAAGGGATGGGTGATCCCAGGTGGCATCACTAACCAAATATTTTCATGACCATATTGGTACAAGTGTGCCACTTCACGTGCATCAGGTTTGATACTTACCAGCAATGAAGTGTGTCCGGTGTGCTAGTAGCTGCCATTTACAGTAGAAATACCCAGTCCACTACCCCTGGATACCACCTCAGCAGTGATCTTTATGTACAGAGCGAGTTATGTCTGTGACAGGCATTCTTTAAAAGTGCAGACTGTTCTGTCCTTTTTGCCCCCATGCTCCATTCACAGAACCTGTTCTATACTATAGGTTCCCACAATGCAAAGTATTGCATGATTGGAGAAGGCACACCTTTCATTTATCTGCCTGTCCTCCAACCATGGAATACTTTGTGGATTTTTTACCACATTCAATGAACATACCTATGATTCAAGCCCAAGCAGATTTGCCCATCGCTAATTATAATAACGATAGATCCAATTGCCACACACTGTAAGTGCAGTATGTTAGCACTCAACCCAAAGGGTGTAAGTCACCTATTCATGATACCAACTCAGGAGAAAAGTGTATGGGTATTATTATCTTCGCAAAGCCCCAATCAAAAAGGGAACAACTTCCACTAGAGGTAAATCTAAACAGATGGGTCACAGTGTCAGAATATTCTGGACCCAAAAGATATGTCTTAATGTCTTAGTATCACCATTGGATACACTATGGTGATGTGTCATGTTATTGCATTTTTTTGTATATGGTTTTGAAGTGGTATTAAACCAAAACCAAAAATGTCTTACATTGCAGCCTAACAATACATAGATGTGGTGTCTGCATTTGTTTTCTTTTATTTTGCTTTTTTCACCTGTTTCACCTGGTTAAGTGGCCATTAACACAATTCCTGTATTAGTGAGGCACCACTCTGGATGAATGAGCACAGGAGCCACAGCAGACAGCAGTATTGTTAGTCGGGGATAACACATTGAACCCAAACTCCAGGTTACACTTTATAATCAGTTACAGAAAACAGTTTTTTTCTCGTATTTCATATATCATAAATGTTTACTTTTGGATTAAAATGGTTGTAAACTCAAATAAAGATTACGGCCAGCCCCTCTGTTCTACTAAGCCATAATACGCTGTGTACATGTTTGTATAAAATTGTGCCTGCAAATACCTTATTTGACTTTGTTTCTAGCCAGTCACATGAATTCTGGTCGCTCTCCTTCCCCGATCTAAGGGCTAGAGCGGGAGAGGCTTAGATCACCCTCTGAGGTCAGCCTGGAGGTCACTTGACTGCTGTGCTGTCCGCTCAGCTTCTCCCGATGTAGCCCTTAGCTCAGGGGAGGAGAGCGGCTGGAGGTCAGATGACTGGCCAGAAATTAACTGAAATAAGGTATTTACAAGCACAATTTTATACAAGCATGTACACAGTGTAGTATTAGCAGAACAGATGAGTTGGCAGTGATCTTTATTTAATTTTACTGCCATCTACTATTAGCGGTAGGAGGGGTGGGGCGCGAAGAGATTGGTTCACACACATAGGAGCTGACAGGCAGGAAAGGAGAGGGGGAAAGGGGGAGAGAGAAGAGCAGCGGGATGATGGAGGCATGTAACATGACCATGGTATCATGGATCAGCAGCCATGATTACCGTGGTCAGCACATTCAGGGGAGGCACAGGAATAGGCAGGGTAAACCAGGTTTTTTACATCATAGAAAGGGACAGATTAGACAGGACAAGCACTGTGCTGTTTAACCTGCTATAAGGCAACAGGATCTCTTTTTCTTAGGGTAACAACCTCTTCAATGCCACATTAAAATGATTGTTACTACATTTATGTAATATATAACTAGAATGTTTATAGCGGACATTGTATGTGCTTTGTTTACCTGTTTTTTAATAGAAATGGGATGTTAATACACCCCTAATCAGGGATTTTTCCCTGTGGGGCAAAAGGGACAGCTGCCCAGGGCCCAGTCATTATCAGGGGACCATGAATAGATGCCCCTTGAGCTTCTTGTCCTGGTCCAGTGGTGGCGACGGGGTGCAGGACATCAGAGCTAAATCCTCTAATCTGGTGCCGACAGTGGTGTCCTTGGGCTGCAGGCAGGATGATATGCCCGAACCCGCATATCATCTTCACAGAGAGCGGGCAGCCTAGAGGCTGCATGGGAAGGCGAGCAGCATGAGGCTAGAACCATGAGCCCGAGAGGGAAAAGATCTTCACAGCCACCCTGACCCGAGCAGCAGCATCCCCGGCGCCTTCCAGAGCCTGCACTCCTTCTTCAACCTCTTCTCCTGTCAACTCTCAGCTGTGACATCAACAGGAAGACAGGCTGGCCGAAGGCCCACAGAACAAGTATGGGTTTGAGGCAGGTACATCACACACATCTACCCATACACAGAGGAGCACAGGAGGGACTGCAGATAGGGGCAGGGCTAGGGGGTCTCTATATCACCCCCTCTCTCTCACCCCCTTTCTCTCACCCCTCTCTCTTTCCCCCGCTCTCCCTCACCCCCTCTCTCTCACGCCCCTGTCTCTCCCACGTTCTCTCTCCCACACTCTCTCTCCTACCCTCTCTCTCAAACCCCACTCTCTCCCACCCCTTTCCCTGTCTCCCCCCTGCTCTCTCCCACCCCCGTCTCTCTCTCATCCTCCCTCACCCCCTCTCTCTCTCTCTCTCACCCTCCTCTCTCTCCCCCTCTCCCCCCTCTATCTCACCCTCACCCCTTCTCTCTCCCATCTCCTCTCTCTCTCTCCAACCCCTCTCTTACCCCCTCTTTCGCATCCTCCTCCCTTCTCTCTCTAATCCTCCTCTATCTTTCACCCCCTCTCTCACTCTCCCTCACCCGTTTCTCTCTCCCACCCCTTCTCTCTCACCCTCCTTCACCCCCTTCTCTCTCCCCCCTCTCTCCCACCCTCCTCTATCTCTCCCACCACCTCTCTCTTTCACCCCCTCTCTTTTACCTCCTCTCTTTAATCCCCCCTCCTTCTCCCTCTCTCCCCCCTCTCTCTCACCCTCTCTCTCTCCCTCCTCCTCTCTCTCACCCTCCCTCTCTCCCACCCCCTCTCTCCCACCTGCGTCTCCCACCTCTCTCTCTCCCAACCCAATCTTTCTCTCACCCCCTCTCTTTTCAATCCCCTCTCACCCTCCCTCACCCCCTCTCTCTCATACCCCCTTTTTCTCCCCTCTCTCTCACCCTCCATCACCCCCTCTCTCTCCAACCCATTCTCCTACTTCCCTCTCTCCTATTCACTCTCTTTCTCCCACCCCCTCTCTCACCCCCTTTCATCCCTTTCTCTCCCCCCTCTCTCTCATCCTCCTCTCTCTTCCACCCCCTCCCTTTTACCCTTCTCTCTCTATCACCCCTCTCTCATCCCTCTCTCCCCCCTCTCTTTCTCACTTTCCCTCTCTCTAACACCCTCCCACCCTCCCTTTCTCCCTACCCCCCCTTCTTCCTCCTCTCTCTCACACCCCCTTTCTCCCACCCCTTTCTCTCTCACATCCCCTCTCTCACCCCCCTCTTTCTCTCACCCTCTCTTCCACCCCCTCTCTCTCACCTTGCTCTCTCCCTCTCCCTCACCCCGCTCTCTGTCTTCCATCCCCCCCTCTCTCTCCTCCCCTCTCTCGCCTGCAGAAAGTGGGGACCAAGTGGACACTAACTGACAGGTGATAGCAAGTGAGAGATACTAATCCCATCACCCCAAGCACTGCCACTGATTCCATCCTCCCCACCTCTGCCACTGATCACACGCCCCCTTTCCCAGCACTGCCATTGATCCCCCCTAGCACTGCCACTTATCCCATCAACCCCTCAGCACTGCCACTGATCACACTCCCCCTTCCCCAGCACTGTCATTGATTCCCCCCTAACACTGCAACTGATTACACCCTCCCCCCCAGCCCTGCCCAAGCAACCCCTTATCTGAGCATGCAACCCAACAGGTCAGAAAAAGGGGGGAAGAGCAAGTGACCCCCCTTCTGAGGTCACATGCCCTCAACATGTGGGAGTGCTTTTGGGCAGAGGGGCTGTCCTCGTGTTAATGGGGACAAGGGCCTCTTCCCGACAACCCTGGGCTATGTCCCCCCCCCATGTGAATGAGTATGGGGTACATCATATCCATAAAGGGTATAGGATAGTGTATATTATAGTCCCATCATGCCTCTGTCTTTGGGAGTCATGCTTGTAACTGTCAGTGGCTTGCAATGCTTAATGGGACTTGTTGTTCCACAACAGCTGGAGGACCATAGGTTGAACTATTTCTGTGTGTGTGTGTTTTATGTTAGTTAAACTGGATATAATTTTGTCTTTTTTCAACCAGATTACCTATGTAACTACACAAGAACAATAAGGCTCCTTTCACATCTGTGCATTTACAAATGCATGGTAGGCTGCACAGAAAATGCAAGCTTTGCCATGCGTTTCAGAAACACACTGCAAATGTGCATTATGCTTACGTTGTCATTACATGTTAAAGGAACCCCAAGTGCGGGTAGCAGGTATGCTTTTTCCTACAACAAATGCACAGCAAATGCACCAAAAAGTGTGGTAGAAATATGCCACGCTCCGCTCCAAAAAAGTTCTTGATCTTCTTTGGGGCAATTGTCACACATAGGGCATACATGCTCCAAAACACTCCAAAAAAAAAAAAAATGCACAAGGGAACATGAGTTCCTGCTACATGGAGATGTGAGCGGGGCCTGACAGCTGAGTTTCTCTATACACTCTGTCCCACTATGTATAAAGATGTCCATACACTATGCCATCTGATTGTACAATCTCTGTACAATTTCCCCCTAGATTTCCCAGAACTATGGAACAGATGGACCCACCTTAACAATCCATTCAATTCGTATCAAATTAGGCAGGCCTTGCACTACATAGCTGATGGGATATCTTAAGGAGACTGTACAATCAGAAGGTGGTATAATAATGAGGGAGGTGTGGTCCAGACTGGTGAACATGCCCTATCGTACCTTCTTTAGGGATGGGCTTTATGTTTGAGTCGAATGTAAGTTCAACTTGAACATCAGCTGTTAGTGTGTTTGCTGAACACACAAACAAATGGGGTGCTCAGCGGGCAGTTTGTCCGCTGATGAGCTCCCCGTAATGCACTGCGCTGTTGCAGTACATTGATTGCTGATGATTGTCCAAAGCATGCACCTTACCTGTATGCTTTGGCTAATCACAGCACAATGTCCTGTCAGAGCCATGATTGGCCAAAGCCAGTGTGCCTTTAGCCAACCATGGCTCAGGGGCTATGTCCACACCCCACTCTATATAAGGCTGCTGAAGACACGGCAGCTGTGTATAATAGAGATTAGGCAGGTAGTTAGTGGATAGTTTGTTGAGTTTGTTTAGTGCAGTCATTGTGATGTACAGGCATACCTTACTTTTAAAATGTATTGATATGTTGTAGTCCTGGGTCCCCTCTCAGTGCTCCCCAAGTTTTGTGTCCCTGTCACTTAGCCTAGTTCCTGAGCAGTGCTATGCCAAGCTGACCAAGATTTCCCATAAACGCCAATAAACGCCAATGTTAAAGATGCGGAGCAGTCCCATGCCAAGCTGACCAATATTTCCCATAGATCCCAGGGAGCACTGAAAGCTGAAAATTAGTCTAGGCAGGAAGGGGGTGAAAGTCCCCTGTATTTAATTGGTTAAGGGGAACCCTCCCTATGACAGAATAAAAAAAAAAACGGCATTGGATTTCTCCCCAAAATCTATACCAGGCCCTTTGGGTCTGGTATAGATTTTAAGGGGAACTCCACGCCAAAATTAAAAAAAAAAAAAACAGCATGCCCCCCCAAATCCATACCAAGCCCTTTGGGTCTGGTACAGATTTTAAAGGGGAACTCCACTCCAAATTTGTTTTTAAAAAAATAGTGTGAGGTCCCCCCAAAGTCCATACCAGACCCTTATCCAAGCATGCAGCCTTCCAGGCCAGGAAAGGAGGGGGAGACAAGCAAGTACCCCCCTCCTGAACCATACCAGGCCACTTGCCCTCAACATGGGGCGGTGCTTTGGGGTTCCACCCAAAGCACCTAGCCCCAATTTTGACAAGGGACAAACTATGTACATTTATAAAAGCCTTTAAAAGCTTGTACAGGTTACCACTTTAGATTTACAGAGGAGGTCCACTGCTAGGATTACTGCCCTTGATCTGGTGGTGATACCTCACATGCATGGTGCAATTGCTGTTTACATATGACACAAGATCGATGCTTGCATTCGCCTTTGCGCGCAAACACGGGGGGACAGAGGTTCTTTATTTTCATTTTTATTGTTTATTTTGCATTTTTTCTTTTATTTTTACACCTTCCTTTTAATTTTTTTTTAATCACTTTTATTGTTATCACAAGGAATGTAAAAATCCCCTATAATAGGTACTCTTTTTTGAAAAAATTGGGGTCTATTAGACTCTTTTTTTGAAAAAAATTGGGGTCTGTTATACTCTAGATCTCTCCTCTGCCCTTATAGCATCTGACCACACCAAGATCAGTGTTATAAAATGCTTTCCCAATTTAAAAATGTCGCTGTTTATATTCAACGAAACCAAAGTAATAAAATGCTTTATGGTCAGCCGATGGAACCACCGGCTGCATTCTTGGGTTACCTGTTGGGTTACCTGTTGTATAGCCTGAGAAAACCATGGAAGGTGGTAAGGGTGGGGGGGGGGGGAGAGTTCCCTCGCACTGCTTGTAATTAGCTGCTAGGATTGCTTTTACAGGAAAGCCAACCGCTGGCTGTAAAAAACAATACCAAGATAATGCATAAACCTGCAGGCCCCATCCTGGTATGACCACTCAAAGTCCAACGACGTACCAGGACGTTGCTGGTCCTTGTTGGGCATATATTGTAAGGTTCTTTTTTTTTTCATGCAGCCTGTGGGCTGAAAGAAAAATGAGAACCTAACAGATTCCTCCATTCACATCAATCGACGTGAATAAAGAAATCTCTGCCAGAATGTGTTTGGTATGCCCACCATTAGACCTCCCACCATCCACCCACTTCTAATGATGGGCATACATGGAATATTTTTTTATTTTCGTTCAGCCCATGAGCTGAACAAAAAAAAGAACATGACAGATTCCTCAATTCACATTGATCAATGTGGATGAAGAAATCTCTGCCAAGAAAAGTGTTAAAAAATATATGGTAAAGCATAGGGGAGATCCGCTCTCTTTGTCCACCCCTTCTCTTATGCTTCGCCATGTATGCTCTTTTTTTTAACTGCGGTGGTGAAATCACATTCTACAGCGCTGCAATCATTGATTTACATATATACTGAAAGCAAACGCAGTTGCTGTCAGTATAAACAAATCAGTGCTGCTGCTAATGGGTGTACTGCAAACAACAGTTAACAATAAAACATTACGATATAATAGTATACAGTACAGTAAACAGTAGAATGGCGATATCTGCAAAGCAAACTATGGTTAACAATGAGAAACAATAAAAATAAAACATTACATTATAGCAGTATATTATAAAGTGCAGTAAAACAGTAAGAACAGAAAATTAACTCAATAAAACGGGAACTATTTTCAGCTTTTTTATTTTTTTTTATTTTGTTTTTACACTTTTTTGTAACTGTAAAAAAAACTTTAAACGTTCCAGGCTAGAATCTCTCAAAATGCGATAGCCATCTAACATCTTTCATGACCATGTGTGAAAGTGTGTCCTAGACTGTGCTGTACCCTATACTAATACTCCACTAATGTGTGGTAGCGATGGAAACAATCCCTAATGCAGAGACCAGGTTGGCTAGGACAGGGGGGACAAAAATAGTGAGTGTCAGGCCTATATCCGTGTTTTCTACAGACCCAACATCTTATTTGGGGTGCTCTTTGGGTAGAGGTAGCAGGGAGGAAATCCGGAAGATGCATCTCGTGCAGCAGGCTTACAGCATCTTGATTGTGAATTTGGGCCACAGCACACAGGATACAGAAGGGCTGTGATGATCTCTTCCTGGAATTTTAGAAAGGATCCACTTCTTCCTGACGCTTTGTATAGCACATAAGTATTCAGCAGAACCAATTGGAATAGGTATACAGGCTTTTTTTTGTATCAGCATCTGGCCTTATGGGCAATTAAGTACAGCTCCATCCCCTGGTCATTGAAGTCCACCCCTCCCATGTTAAGATTGTACTTGTGGACACAGAGGGGTTTCTTAATAGTGATGGACGAACATCGGCCGGGGCGGTTCGCGAACGTCAGCCGCAAATTTTCTAAAAAGTTTGTGAACCGCGAGTTCGCAGCGGGCCCCATTGACTTTAATGGGAGAAGAACTTTAAAAACCTTTAGGTCATATTTGCAGCCACAAAAAGGCATACTAGCTGTGCACAAATAGTCCCAGCACATGGACAATGTCATTACAGAAGTATTGCAATTGAAAAAGTTGCCCTAATCTTTTTTTTACAGCAAAAAATATATATTTTTTTTTTCATAAATCAGCCAGAACTGTAAACAGCCGGTAAATACATGTCTAATACATATAGGGTCCATTCACACATCTGTTAAATGGGACCGCATCCATTCCACAATTTGGCGTAACCTTTACAGACCCATTGTTTTTCATTTCCAGTCTGAAAAATTAGGCATTCACAGGATAAAGAGGTAAGTGTCTGGCCAATTCCAGGCCCCAAAAATTAGCCCAATATATGCTGTACACCCTAGTGCACAGCAGTACTCCTATGAGGCATTTTACACCTACATACTGTACATACACACACATACATAAAACACTCACATATATACATAAAAAACTATTTATGAGCCTGCCTGACCCATGTGTCTTCTCTGACTTTCTCTTTTGTAATAAAGGTTTAAATCCCAACTCCAGGAAATTAAAAGTAAAAATCACCCTTTCAGTGGGGCACCCCACTCATTTAGGCTATGGGGCATGGGATTGAAGTGATTATAAAGGCAGACTTTTTTTTTTTTCTTTATTATAACAAACATGTTATACTTCCCTGCTCTGTGATGGTTTTGCACAGAACAGCCCCGATTCTCCTCTTCTGGGGTCCCCCACCAGCACTTCTGGTCCCTACCCCTTGCTATAGGGGCACTTGTGAGGGCCCACTCCTGAGCTGACTCTGTGTGTCCAAGATACACACCTGCTGCTCCCTCCTCACTGGCTGTCATTGACAGCAGTGGGAGCCAATGGCTTCCGCTGCTGTCTCTCAGCCAATGAGGAGGGAGAGAGCAGAGAGACCTGAGTGCTACCACTGCAATTTATAAATCTTCCCTATATTCACTATGTGAACAGGGCTGGCAACACTATACAGTATGTATCCCCACATACGTTAGTGTATTTTTCTTTGTATCAGCATGGAGCTTAGTCCTAAATGTGTGCTATCAATGAATGTATAAAATATATCAAATTTAGTGTATGTGTTGTTAACTCATGTTAAATATGACCAAGTGAATTACCGTATTTATCAGCATATAACACACACTTTTTCCCCAGAAAATATAGTGCAAACAATGGGTGTGTGCTATAGCCGATATTTTTTTTTTTCACCAACGTGGGGGGGGGGGGGGGGGCAGGGATCATCAGGCTGGCCGCTCCACCCCTCCTGGCCCTGGGACAGCCCTGCCAGCATACTCTGCAGTTAAGAAAACATCACCGCCAGCCCCTTTTTTAGATCCTTCCTACATTATATCACTGTCATTTAAAAGCAGTGCCTCTAAATACCTTGTTGGCTTTCTTCTATTTGGCTGCTCTCCTCCTCCCGCTCCTCCTCCTCTGAGTGTAGCTTTAGATTGGTGGAGGAGAGTGATCACATGACTGGCCATTAAACATCACAGGAGAGCGGTCACATGATCGGCCATTAACCACTTTAAGACCGGAAGGATTTGCCCCCTTAATGACAAGCTTTCAACTTGACACTACGTGACTTTAACTGACAATTGTGCGGTCGTGCGATGCTGTACCCAAACAAAATTTACATCCTTTTTTCCCACAAATAGATCTTTCTTTTGGTGGTATGTGATCACCTGTGTGATTTTTATTTTTTGCGCTATACACAAAAAAAGAGCGACAATTCTGAAAAAAAATCAATATTTTTCACATTCTGCTATATATCATTCCCCAAAAAAAAAAAAATTAAAATGTTTTAACATTTTAGGCCAATTTGTTTCTGATACATATTTTTGGTAAAAAAAAAAAATCACAATAAGCAAATTTTGATCAGTTTGCACAAAAGTTATTGCGTCTACTAACTACGGGAAAGATTTATGTCATTTTTATTGGTTTTTTTTTGTTTGTTTTTTTTACTAGTAATGGCAGCGATCTGCGATTGTTTGCGGGACTGCGATGGATCAGACCCCTAACTGACATTTTTGACACTTTTGGGGGGACCAGCAACATTACTACAGTAATCAGTGACAAAAATATGCACTGTTACTGTAATAATGCCATTGGCAGGGAAGGGGTTAACACTGTGGGTGATCAAGGGGTTAAATGTGAGCCTAAGGGAGTAATTCTAACTGTGGGGGGGTGTGGCTTCTGAAATGACCATAGAGACATGTGATCCTATATCATATAGATCATTCCAGGGAGAAAAACTGTCGGCTGTGTTTACAACAGCTGACCATTCTTCTCTCTCAGCGGGGAACGATTGAGGGTGTCAGGTGGCAATCGGAGCCACCTGACCTATGCAACGGCTTCACTGCTGCCGACTGGGGGCAGTTACGGTGATTTGCGCAGGAGCGGTTGCCTGCCGCAGTACATCTGCAGCGTGCGGTCAAAAAGAGGTAAAAGAACGGTGCTAACAAGGTATTTAGAGGCATCAATTTACAATTTGACACTGACACAATGTAGGAAGCATCTATGAGAAGGGGCTGGCAGTGATTTTTTTTTTTACTTTAGAGTACGCTGGCAGTGCTGTCCCAGGAGACTGGGGGTCTCCTGGGAGTGCATGGGGGCTGTGCAGTGTAAAGGGGGATTATAATAAAAGGGGGATGTACTGTGCATGGGGGGAATTGTGTAATGTAAAGGGGGGCTGCATAATGAAAGGGGCTGTGTACTGTTATTTTTAATTGTTTAAAATGTTTATTTCCTGAAACTTCCTTCTTAAATGTAAATAAAGATGTAAAATACGATATTATATGTAATGTGAATAATGTGAATAACTCCAAATTGATATTCAAACAACTCTAGTCAGATTCTTCTGGTTCATTTGCACACAATTTGGTGCTGGCGTTACTACCAAACTCCCAGTGCTGCAAAACAAACTGTGCAAAGTAGTCCACTAAAAAGTGGAGTGGAGGGGGGGGGGGGGGCAAGTATTAGAGGGGTGGGGGGGGAGAAAGTATTAGTGGGGGGGGGGGGGGTGGGGAGCTGCATACTGAAGGCTTTTTAGTTAAATGCAGAGAATGTATTAAGGTAAAAAACCTTCAGTCTTTAGAGGCACTTTAAGGTATAAATACTTAAAGGTTAAATTCACCTTTAACTAAAATGTACATTTTTTTCAGGTAAAAATTGTGCATTTATTATAGTTTTTTTGTTTTTTTTAATTCTTTTTATTTGGTTTTCAGAAAAAAGACACAAAAAACATACATACACAATGATATGATGCAATTGTACATATCACAACGTCTCATACAATAGAAAGGAGGACAACAATGTTTTCAAACAAACTCATTTATTATAGTTTAAATCAGGAGCCTGCAAAGTATTGCACCTGTCATCGGCAGATCATGGGTGCAATGTCAGGCTCCTGCAGACACTGCCTAGAGCTCTGTTGCCTGTACCTCTGTATGGGTTGTCATTTTCAGAGCTTTAAGGCCCGTACACACGTACCGATTGTCGGCCGAAACTGTTCGGCCGCCGAACGATCGGCCGATTTTCGGCTTGTTAGTATGATGCTTTCGACAGCCGACAGCACACTTTCGGCCAAACAGAATCTGTCGTGCAAGCATTACAATTTTTGTGTTCCGACACCAGAACATCCGATTGTTCGCCAGTCAGTACAGAATTCGGCCGACAGACAGCAGATTTGCAAGACTGGGCATGCTCAGAGAAGAAAAAACACACAGAAAGTTAACCATTACATGACATCACTTCTGCAGTCGGCTGTTGTTGGCCGACAAAATTCGTGTGCAGTCTTTTGCAGTTTTCAACGGACACGACAGCCCTGGACAAAAGACGGCCGATCGTTTGGCCGACGATCGGTACGTGTGTACGGGGCTTAAGACAGTAAATTAACTATGGTTGTGCTGATCAGCGTGCTTGCAGTTCATTTAGGCTGGGTTCACACTGGTGCGAACACAGACATCGCATGTGATTTGCACCACATTGCTGTGCAGATCACATGCGATGTCTGTGTGATGGCAATTCAGCCATAAAAACTGTATGGCTGAAATCACATCACATTCACACTAAAATGGTGCAGGACCCTTTGTTTTGGTCCGCACTGGAATCAGATCACACCTATGCCATCAGATTCCTGCACCATTTCACAGTTCGCACTGCAATCTGTAAAACGATCTGGGGGTGTCATTAACATTACATTAACACCTGCAGTGGTTCGCAGATGTCAGTGTGAACCGCCGGCTATTCAGGTGCGATGTGGGAACTCGCACAGGAATTATGCTGGTTCCTGCATTGCACAAGTGTGAACCTCGCCTCAAACTACAAGTCTGTCTGCCGTGGTGGAAGACAGATTCCTGTGAATGAATAATGGGGCTTTATGGGCCAATCCCTGCACAGCCATGCCTTGACAGTGGGTGCGGAGAGAAGAACCTCTGCCTGCTGTCACATTTGGAAGGTAGGGTGCTAAGAAGGACAGGGTAGCAACTAGAACATGTTATTACACCCTGAATATGAGTTTAACATGTTCCAAAAGATGAACTTAGCCTTTAAGCTGGTACATTGCAGTTTTTTTTTTTTTTTCGCTCAGCACACTGGCCAAGTGGGGTGGATGCAGGAATCCCCCCTCACTGGGACATTGGGGTTGATTTACTAAAACTGGAGAGTGCAAAATCTGGTGCAGCTGTGCATGGTAACCAATCAGCTTCTAACATCAGCTTGTTCAATAAGGCAGGGTTCACACTGATGCGGTTTGAATGAGGGTTTCCCTGCATCCAATTTGCATGACAGGAGAAGGCAGATGCACTGCAAAAGGATCCTGTGCATCTTTGGTTTAGTATCAGGTCTGAATTCAGGCAAAAATTTGTACCCAAAACAGTGAATGTCGACGCACCGAACCCGCTGCTGCGAGCTGCTCCGCACGTAGTGTGAACCTGGCCTTAATCCAGAATCTGATTGGTTTCTATGTAGAGCTGCACCAGATTTACACTCTCCAGGTTTACAATCCCAATGTATTCTAACAGGGGGGACTCTCCCCTGTCAGAATACACTGATCAGTGCTGCAGCCATTCGGCTGCAATGCCACTAATTGAACAAGGATTTCCAGCAGTTCCTTTTAGCTCCTATGTTCCTATGTAAATTGGAACTGACTGTGGTCACACTTCCAGCCTCCACTTCGTACCATACAGGGTTAATCTTACTGTATATAACAATAATAAAATAAGTACACCTTCCTGTATATGTGATGATGTCCAGGCATAGGAGGAGGAGAGCACTGGAGCAGTGCCATCTTAAGAGCATCAAATGGCCCGGGGGAATGCAGTGCACTGGCACCCTGCCTACATAATCACCCATGAGAATAAAAATGCAAATTATTGATAAGGCAATATTTGTTGGTACAGCAGTGCCAGGCTGATGACAGCTTCCAAGTTCGGCGGCTGGGTCCGGTGAACACACACACGGATGGGAGTCAGACTCAACTGTCCTGTGTGTGCCTGTTCCCCGTGGAGACAGACAGGCATTCCTTCAGTTGTGGGCTCCCCCTCCACAGCCCAAGTGGCCTGACAGCAGTGCAGGGCCAACAGGCGCATGCCACCTGCTAAGTTCGGCGGCAGGATGCACACGGGAATCAGGACTAATGCTTGGCGTGCCCATTCGGTAAGATGGCCCTGGGCTGGAACATACTGTAGAATCAGGTAAGTAAAAAAGGATATTCTCCCCTCCCCCCCCTCCCCCACACTTCAAGAGTGGACTTTTTTACTTTCTTGGAGTTGGGCACGGATAAGCCATCCCATCCTTTGCTGTTTATGCTTATATTATTTAATAGGTTAGGAATCAGTGGGACTTTTCTGGTGCTCAATTGATTTAATCCACATTCACATAGGATCTTACTAAAAAGAATGATTTTTAGTAAGATATAATGTGTATGTGGAATGCATCTATGGAGCACCTGAAAGTCCCACTAATTCCTAACCTATTCAAGACGTTTACTTTCACCTTCAGTAAACCTGCCCAGCAGAGTGCAGGACAGGATTACAGCACAGTATGCAATACAGAACAGTCAGGACTCACAGTAAAAGAAGATCCAGCCTGCCATCCAGGGGGGGAGACTCACAGGAACTCGAAGGAGCCCAAGAGTTTTCTTTAAAAAAAGGGGTATCTCTGCTGCAGAAGATCTGACAGGCAGCAAGTAAGGGCGCATGTAGTTTGCATTTGGACACACAATAGTGTCACAGCCAGCTTTTGTGGACAGAGTTTTCTGCTCACAACCTGGTGCCCCCTCCCACACCACGCCCAGGGCAGGTGCCCCTCCCACCTACCCCTTGTACCAGCCCTGATGACAGTGATCTGCTGATACTGCTGGGGGCTGGGCAAGGGGCTAAACGCAAGTGCTGGCAGGTGTCTGGGCTGATCCTGCTAATACTAAGTTTTGGGAATACTATACTATTGGGAATGCTAGTATAGTTCTGACTAATGGAGGTGTTTAATGTGTGTATGTGTGTGTGTGTGTCACTGGCAATCAAAGGGTTCAAATTTATTTCTGAATATGTGGCGGGCAATCTGATACTATCCTGGATTGACGCTAACTAAGGCTAAAGCTAACCAACGTTATCTATGACACTAGAACAGTGATCAGAAAAAATATCAGTACACTGTAATAATGACACTGTGATAGGGCAGTGAAGAGGTTAACTGGGTTGATCAGGGGATAAAAATGTTATTAGGGAATATATGGCGGTTACCCTAAACCTATCTGGGACTGACGCTAACTACCACTAACTGCTGCTCTTCCTAACTGCTGCTCACACTAACTGGCATCACCAGTGACACTATTACAGTGATCAGTAAAAAGAAAAAACCTGTACACTATATATTGTGATGCTGTGACAGGGAGTGAAAGGGTTAACTGGGGGGTGATCAGGGGTGAAATTTGTGTCTATGTGTACTGGTGTCCTCACAGTAGATTCTCTCACCTTGCTCGCTGGAACAGAAAAGGACTCCAGAAGGGGAAATTGCATAATTTCCTGTGCCTGTGTTTACAATACACAGGCACAGGATGTTCTTTGATTCGCCAGAACCAATTAGCAGGTCCAGGCCATAAATCATTAGCCTATACCTGATGAGTGATCAGTTAGGGAACTAATCCAATCATCGCTGGGTCAACGGACACGTACAGGTATGTCGATTCGCGCAGCCGAGCCCCCTTGCCACAGTAAATGTGAGGCGAGTGGTCCGCAACTGGTTAAATGAGTTAAGTGAGAGGTAAGCATTCTAGGCCAGAAATGACAATAGAAAGTGCTTCTTTTTATTATGAAATGTGAAATTCTGCCCAAAAAGTGGAACTTAGTGTAGCACCCTCTAGTGTGCTACTAGATAAATGCAGGTAAATTTATGTTTGACTCATGGTAACTGCATATTGGTAATCAGTTCGGGTTACTAGCAGTCAGGCTGGATGGCTCTGCAGTGCGATTTTCTGATACCTTTTCTTGAGTCTAGAAGAAGCATCTGGAAGTTAGTGAGCGGAGGCCAGGAGGTCCTGATCTGCATTTCTGAGGGAATCTGGCCAATCCCCAGGCAGAATGCCTTAAATGTGGGAGAGTCATGCTAGGAGGGGCCTTGGGTGGAGGATGAAGTGCTGAGGAGGCTGATGGTGGCCTAGGAGGGGTCCCTTAGGTCTGGGGGGGGGGTTTGTCTCCACGCTGGGCTCAAGGCTGGCTTAGGAAGATCTATTCAGCATCACAGTTTGAACAGGATTCTTGGTTGGGAGCAGTTGGAGCAATGAGGACAGAGTAAGTACATCAGGACTCCCAGGGATTCATAAGGGGAGAGACTACCACATGTAGCAAGCTTTCAAAGGACAGCTCTGTGCTTAACCCTTTTGTCCCTTGCCCTTTGTGAATCTTCAGAGCAGCAGTCAGAAGGGCTGGTAGTGCCTGCAAGCAGTGGAGCTGGGAGCAGTTCTACAATAGGAGAGGAGATACTGTTACATGCAGTTTTGCAACCTTTCACACTATTTTCCAAAGGGGACTAAGAGCTTCTAGTCCATAAAGGACTTTTGCTACTGATCTTTAGAAACAATAAAGGAGAACAGTCCAGGATCTTATCTCTGTACATAGGAAGGAAGTTGTCCCCCATCTATTGTTTTTGTCAAGTTGGGCATCCTAGAAATTCCTCTACCCCATCCAAGTTGTTACTCCTTATAAAACAACAAAAATAAAGCTAAGGGCCTGACTTCTTGTGTCTGGGTGTAAGTGGAAAATGTGTGTTGCCTGGCTGTGCAGGAATAGGGGAGTCAGTTGCCAGCAGCCCTTGCGGGGGTAGTGCTACATTAGCCTTTAAGGGTTTAAGTGGAAGCAGGTTGCTTTAGCTGAGGCAAATCCACACACAGGGAATCACCATCATGGAGTTTGGCCTAATAACTGCACATGTCTTAACATCTTAATGCTTCTCTCTTTCTTTTGGCAAGTCTATAAGCATGGACATGACTAAAAAGAATAGATTCTCTATAAGGATGTCCATAGACAACCTTAAAGTGGTTTTAAAGTCAGAAGGTTTTTTTTTGTTAATCTTTATGCTATCTATGCTAAGAGATAAAAAGCCTTCTGTGTGCAGCAACCTCCATCAGCCCCCTTAATACTTACCCGAAGTCCATCTAGATCCAGCAATGTTGCAGAAGTGCCTTGGCTGCCCGGGACTCCCCTTCGTCATTGGCTGAGATGGCAGTGCAGCGCCATTAGCTCCCGCTGCTGTCAATCAAAGTCAGTGAGCCAATGAGAAGAGAGGGGGACAGGGCTGGGCTCGGGTGCCCCCATTGCAAGTTGCTTTCTGTGGGGGACTCAACAGGAGAGAGGAGCCAGGAAAGTTGGAGAGGGACCAGAGAAATGGAAGATCTGGGCTGCCCTGTGCAAAAGCACTGCACAGAGCAGGTAAGTATAACGTTTATTATTTAAAAAAAAAAAAAAAAAAGATACTTTAGTATCACTTTAACACAAAAGGTTGCATAGGTGCTTTGGGAGTGCAGCAGGTGACATTGGAATGGGAAAAATGCTATGAAAAAGGTGTTAGCCAATGGTTTTTGCTGCTAGCTACCAGATTCAACTCTTAGTTTTTATTCCCTGAATTACCCACAAATTCACTTTAAGATTAGAGTGTTATTGGATTTGTAAGAAGAAAACACTGATGCCAGAGGGTTTAAATTAACATCATGAAACAGCAAACTAGCCAAACACAGCCAAAAGGCTTCCTTGATAAAGGAATTAAATGATTCTGCATCAAGTTCAGTTTTCTGCTAAGTTTTATCAACGCATTACACTATATTGTTATTGTGCCAAGTTATGCCTTATGTTGATATTAATTTAGTTTTATATCTTTAGTTAGACATTATTACAGAGCTAATACATTTTGTATAATATAACTTTGTTTATTTTAGTGAAATGTCTGGTATTGCCTTTATGCTGTCATTATTTAGGACACTGACATTTTCATTTTTCACCTTGATTAGCAATGATGAATAACAATGGCATGATAGGATGCATTAATGCCACACTTTCCTTTCTAACTGGTATTATTACCAAACATTTCTTGCACTATACTTATCATTAGTTATGTATTGCAACCTCAAAAAAGAATTTGCTTGAAGCAGACAAATGAGACACTAAACATGCAGATTTACTCCACTGAACTTGCAATCATAACAAAATATTAGCAGTAGGTGGTGAGAGATAAACTGACTGTCTATTGACCTTGATAGCATGTAGGCACAGAAAAAGAATGAGAATGTTTATCCTGCTTTGACAGTTCCACTCTTCATTTTAATTTGTGATCCATTAGAGGTATATAATCCAAGATGAAAATGTGTAGTCTTAATAAAAATGCCTAAAAAAAAAAAAATCCATGTACACTTTTTAATTTTCTCATTTAGCTAGTACCAAAACAGTGGAAGAGCCATCATACTGTATTTGAGCAATGGTCCAAAAGTACTTCAAGTAAACACAGGCCCTTAGAAGACCCTCTTGCTGACATTTTGTGTGGTTTCAGTTCAGAGATGTCCAAGGCAATATCTCCAACACACACGTTCCTGAAAACGGCTGCTATAGCCTTTCAGACCTCCAATCAGGGAGGTAACATGTAATGCAGAGCTGTAAGAATGTCATGTACCTGTCGGATCAGCTCCGGTTTGGGATTTGAACCCGGGCTTCTGGCACTTGGTTTCTGCTGCAGGTTTTTTTGTACTGTGCAACTCTCCTTATGGACACTTAAGCTCCACCTGCCAACCAGCTGTAGATGATCTGCAATTATCTCAGGCTTTAAATACCGGACATTTCCTGTGCCCTAGTCCCGTTGATTTGGGTTTGTTCCTGTGGGAGCTGTCTCTGTGTTATATGCTAGATTTACGCCGTGACTCTTGCCTGTGCAACCCTCCTTAACCACTTAAGCCCCGGAAGATTTTACCCCCTTCCTGACCAGGGGGTTTTTTGTGATTTTTTACTGCGTGACTTTAACGGACAATTGCGCGGTCGTGCTACGCTGTACCTAAACGAATTTCCCGTCCTTTTTTTCCCACAAACAGAGCTTTCTTTTGGTGGTATTTGATCACCTGTGCGATTTTTTGATCACGCGCTATAAACAAAAAAAGAGCGTAATTTTTGCAAAAATAACAATATTTTTCACTTTTTTTTATATGAAATTCCCCCCCAAAAAAATGTAAAAATCAAATTTTTTTAACATTTTCGGCCAATTTGTTTCACGCTACCTATGTTTGGTAAAAGAAATCGCAAAAAGCGTATTTTGATTGGTTTGCGCAAACGTTATCGCGTTTACTAACAAAGGTGTTTTTTTTTAACGAGTAATGGCGGCGATCTGCGATTTTTTTTGCGGTACTGCGACATTGCGGCGGACAGATCGGACCCTTGACTGACATTTTTGACACTTTTGGGGGTACCAGTGACATTACTGCAGTAATCAGTGCTATATATATGCACTGTTACTGCAAAAATGACACTGGCAGGGAAGGGGTTAACAGTATTGGACAGGGAGGGGTTAAGTGTGTCCTAGGGGCGTGCTTCTAACTGTAGTGGGACATTGCTATTGGTGTAAAAACAAAGATCAACGGTTCTACATAGTAGAACCGTCTGATCTTCATTTTTACACAGGGAGAACTGACAGGCGGCTTGTTTACATAAGCCGCTCTGTCTTTCTCCTGCTGTACCGGCGATCGTAGTGTGACCGGCGGACATCGGGTCCGCCAGTCACACTCCCGCACTCCTCCGTGAACGAGCCTCGGCGGGCGCGCGCCTCGGCGGGCGCGCGCTCGCCCGCTATTGGCTCTAGAAGGAGTGACAGGCGAGCGACGTAGACCTACGTCACTCTGCCTGGCCGGGGCTGACTGCCTCAGTAAATATACTGTGAGCAGTCGGCAAGCGGTTAATGACACTTTAGGTCCACCTGCCAACCAGCTGTAGAATATCTGCAATTATCTCAGGCTTTAAATACCAGACACTTCCTGTGCTCTGGTGCTGTTGATTTGGGTTTGTTCCCGTGTGAGCTGTCTCTGTGTTATGTGCTAGATTTACACCATGACTCTTGGCTGTTTCTGGACCATTCTTCTTTCTGCTGATTTTGTACATTGCTGTCCCTTTCGTGTCTAGATCTCTGCCTGCCTCCCGACTACTCTCCCGAATCCCGACTTTGTACCTCGTGTCTAGATCTCAGCCGGCCTGCCTGACCACGTCTTCACCTTTTCCTCAGCCTAAGATCCATTGCAAACTCACCCTTTTACAGATGCCTAACAAAGAACTCCTTGGCTCAAAACTTTCATATGATTCAGTCAATGGGAACCAAGGTGGAGATCTATATCAGAGTCACCATTCATATTGTCACTTCTCTATCTTACTTTCACCTTCTCACATGGGTCTATAACCCATTGGCACATTATGATGATTATCATTATATGCATTATTATGTAAATTACCTTCAATAAATTGTAACAGTTTTTACTTACTACGTGTTCTATTAACTGACTGAGCCCCTAAAGTCCCACCCCTTTGGCTTGAGGCACCAAATTTTGCTTTAAGATTCTTATCCGGGATGTTGGCTACACCTACTATAAGGTACCAGGGATCAATACACAATTTATAGGTGGAGATCTCCTGGGCACCATTGTTTCTACTTTGTGCATACCCTGTGCATTAAAGCTTCCTGATTTCTGCACTATGTGTGCTACATACTCCTGATCCATTCATTCTGTGTATTGTCTACTATTAACTCATGCAGTCTGTATGTTACACACTCCTGGACCCTGCTTGTTCAATGCTAGAAATACCTTACCACTGCACACTGTATCAGAGGCATAGCTTGAAGCTTGTGGACCCCGATGCAAAAGATGACCTGGGGCCCCTCGCTACCACTCGTCACTTCCACTGTGTGCCAGTATACTCCCACCTCAATGCCAGGATACTCCAAGTGGCAAATGAGCCCACAGAGTTCCCCCTTATATCAGAGTCTACAGGGTCCCTTCTACATCAGAGTCTACAGAATTTGCCTTTAAGTTGTCCCTTACATCAGAGTTCCTCCTTACATCAGCGTCTGCAGCGTACCCATTTACAGTGCAGGAGGAACTCTGCAGATCGTTTGTATATTAACTTTTTATTAAATTTTCTGTCACCATATAAAAAAAGTCATATATCAAGTACATATATCAAGTCATTGAACTAATCAGCGATCAAATATAACTATTTCAAATAACTTTCTATATTAGCAAACCCTCACCCCCCCCCAATCCCCCCCCCAAAAAAAAAATAATCATATTAATATCCAAATCCCCTCCTGATGTATTCTCTGATACCTACACACTCTATCATACACCATCTCTCTTAAGCATCATAATTCCTGACCTTGACCCTATTCACTCAGGCCCCGGTGATTCAACACCACAAGCTATCTCTGTTACCAACCTCAAACACCCAGCATCTTTATATAATCCTCAGACATTTTAAATTTCAGCCAGTCCCCCGATATATAATGAAATATTTTGCACAGTAGTCCTCCGCTATATGCATTGTTTCTTCCATAGATCTCGCCCAATCCACCTTTTTCGCCCAGTTCCTCATACTCGGGCCTTCTGGCGACTGCCAAAGTGCTGGTATCAGGCTTTTAGCTGCACTCAATAGGTGCAACACTAAGGTATTCTTATATATCCTTGCCCTTTTCTCTGTGTTGTGAAACAGAAATCTCCAAGGTTCCATCTGAATACAGTCTCCTGTAATCTTGTAATAATCGAATAATCTTTTCCCAAAAGACCTTAATTTTTGTGCACCTCCCACAACAGAAGCGCATAGTTCCCCTCCCACAACAGAAGCGCATAGTTCAGTTGAGGGTGTCTCTTTGCTGAACCTCTGGGCCCTCTGTGGAGTGAGTTACCATCTAGCAAAAAGCTTGTAACACATCTCTGTTGTGCTTAAATCAACCGATGAGTAACAAGCTAATTTCAACACTTTCTTCCTCTTTTCCTCATCCTGGAGGGGTCCTAGTTCCTGTTACCATTTCTCTATGTAAGGAGGGTATACAGACTCTGTTTCCCTAATAAGATCTTATATATTTTGGATATGCTATGCTTAGTACATTCGGGAGAGCTAAACAATTTCTTGATCGGTCTCATATTATCCCTTCCCTGCAGAGGCTGCGGTAGAGAGTGCACAAAGTGCTTCAATTGTACATATCTCCATTTATCGAGTGGCATATTCCCCCCATTTTGTCTTAGTTCAAAAAAAGTGCATAATCTGTTTCCTACTATTACATCTCTTAACTGTATAACCTCCTTTTTTGCCCATCTAACAAAATATAAATAGTCCACTTTCTCTAGTTAATAATAATTTGTGTCTATTAAAGAAATCAATGGTGCATTATATTTCCAGTGGAATAGTCTACATTAACGATCCCAAATTTTTAACGTGTTCCTAGTCATTATGCGCATGTCATTAACCAAATCTCAGTATATTCGTGGCATCCGCACCATCTTTCCAAAGTCTACCTTGCTTTGTGAACACTCAATTTCCACCCAACTCCTACCCTCCTTATTTTGTATCCAATCTGCTATTCGTGCTATAGAAATATAGAAATTGCCTGATAATATTTTTGAAAATCAAGCGCACCTCCTCCCCCCCCCCCCCCCGACCCTTTACCCTTTGTTAGTACAGCATAGTCAATTCTCTGGCGTTTGTGTACCCATATGTATTTTAATATCATTGCCCTTAACTTTCTAAAATAGGCCTGGGGAAAGGCAATAGGGACCATTTGGAATATGTATGAGCTTGGGGAGAATGTTCATTTTTACTGGGTTTATTCTACCCAACCATGAAAGAGGTCTATGTCTCAGGGAGTTCAGCTGCTCCTTTATCTTATTTAACATTGGTATATAATTAGCCTTATACAGAGTCACTGACAATGTGGTTAATTTGATACCCAGGTATCCCAGTTCCTCTCTACACCATACGAAGGGGAATTTAGGCTGAATTGCCTGTTGTTCTCTCTTTGGTATTGTAATATTCAAGATCTTCGATTTAGCTAGGTTGACCTTAAAATTTTAGAGATTCCCACATCTCCCTAATTCCTCCAGCACTATCGGGAGTGTTAACCTGGGGACCTGGGATTAGAGATAAATAATAGTACATTGTACTGTATGCATATGCGGCCACCTTGTACTTCTTACCCCCCACTCTCATCCCTCTAATGTCTGGATTTTTGCGAATTGCTGCCAATAAGGGTTTTAAAGTTAGAACAAACAACACTGGACAAAGGGGCAACCCTTGCCTAGTCCCGTTGTGTAGTTGGAAGGGGGAGACAAACTACCATTCACTCTTATCCTTGCCATTGGATGATGATAAAAGACTGAGATTCAGCTTATCATCCTTTCTCCAATGCCTAGGTGTCTCAGAGTTCAAACATGAACCCCCAGTCGACCCTGTCAAAGGCCTTTTCGGCATCTATGGACAATAGTACTTCTAGTATGCCCTTCTTTTTTGCTTCATGAATCAAAAGGAGGGATTTAAGACAGTTGTCCCTCCCTTCCTGACCAGGCACAAAGCCCACTTGATCATTAAAGAGGTTGTAAACCCATAATACTTTTTTTTTTTTTTGCAACCTGTAAGAGAAACACATAATGAGCTAGTATGCATCGCATACTAGCTCATTATGAAATACTTACCTTAGCACGAGCCCCAGCCGTGCCGCCCGCTCACCTGTATGACGGGCGACATGTCCAGTCGCCCGTCTTCGGGATCGCGGCATCCGGCCATCTGATTGGCCGGAGCCGCGGTGACGTCACTCCCGCGCACGCGCGCGGGAGCCGACAGTCACGGCACGGGGCTCTGAAGAAACGGCACCAGTGGCCATTCCTTCAGAGCGCATGCGCCAGTGACGTCACTGGCTGCATGTAAGGTAAATATCTCCTAAACGGTACATGTTTAGGAGATATTTACAGTACCTATAGGTAAGCCTTATCATAGGCTTACCTATAGGTAAAAGTGTCAGAGGAGGGTTTACTTCCTCTTTAAATATCTATTTCGGTAGAAGAGGTTTTAATCTTTCTGATATTTTTGCGAAGATTTTTTATCTGTATTTAAAAGGGAACTTGGTCTATCACTCGTTGGTGCCGTGGGGTCTTTCCCTTCCTTCAATATATGAGTTATGTAGGCCAACAAAGACAGCTTTCGTAAGTTCTCTCCTTCCCCCAGTGTGTTAAAGTATTCACATAGTTTGGGGACAAGAATTCTTTGAAACCTTTTATAATACAGAATTATCTATCAGGCCCCAGGTTCTTCCCCTGAGGCATGTTTTTTATGTTTTTTTTATGTTCGCAGCAGTGTTGAGATTCCCAGAAGATTTGAGAGAATTTTGTAGTAAACTGAACTTGCCACTTTCATCCTTGCCGGGGTGAAAGGGAGAATGTGGGTGCACCAAAAATTTTGTGGGAGGAGCAATGGTCTTTGGTGGGGGGGAGGGAGTGGGTGGAGGGATTATAGGGCCATTTTGTATTAAGGTCTGGTGTGGATTGTTTTTTGTGTCCTTTCTCCTCCCCCCTTCTCCTTCCTTTTTGTGGAGGTGATGGAGGGAGAGGGCTGGTGATAAAGAGAGGTATCTAAGCAACCCTGGGTTCCATAAGAAAAAATAAAAGTGTTAAATAGTTTGCTGCTAAGGGCAGTGAGTGTAGCCTCTATAGGCCAGGGGGTTAAAAACCAGTCAAGTCAAGGACGGTTTAACTGGGGGTGCAGGAGGGGAGCCTTCGGGGTATGAAACAAACAACAGAGAGGTACAGTGACACTAGGCCCCTCGATAATTATTATTGGGAGCCGCTTTTTAAGTTTCCCCCTATAGTCCATTTAAGAAGGTCTGCCACTTGCCAATTGTCTTTTTCTTTTGAGAGGGCCCCCGAAGGCATGGAGCCAATAAAGGAATAGTGTCTATGCTGATTCAGGGGTCTACACCAAAGGCCCCCTCTACAGTAGACTTTCTCAAATCCCTGGACTTATAACCCACCATGAAGCAGGCTTACCACACTCCAAGAAGCAATTCAGGGAGAACAGGACACCACAAAGCTCCCCTGTTTGGCATCAAGTGGTAGAGGTCAGAGAGGACCAGCGGGCTTGCATCAGTGGAACGATGGGTGGTCCAGCTTCCTGATCGTGGTGGGGGCAGGAGAGGGGCCAGGGGGTGAGAGTCAGCAGTACTGAGCTCACATCAGGCACATGTTCAGGCAACTGAGCAGCGGCTCTCCTCGGTGCAGGCTGCTTTGAACTTCAAGCAACGGCGGCAGCGGGGGTCCGGGCGACGAACCGCCTACTCCGCCGTAAGCTTATTCGTCATTGCGTTAGGGCTCCACCATCCTGACCCTTACAACTCTGCAGATCCTGATGTAATTCCACATAGTTCCCAATTGCATCAGAGTCCACTGAAATCCCCCTTACATCAGAGTTCATAGAGTTGTCCCTTACATCAGGGTTCCCCCTTACATCAGAGTCTGCACGGTTCCCCTTTGCAGTGCAAGGGGGAACTCTTCGGACCCTAATGTAAAAGAGAACTCTGTGAACTCTGATAAAAAGCAGGACTGAAGTCTGATGTAAAGGAGAACTCTGAGGAGCCTGATGTAAAGGAGAACTCTGAGGACTCTATTGTAAGGGGGGATGCTGTGGACTCTGGTGTACATGGGTCTCTGGACACAAGAGCCCCCAGAGTTTCCTCTTACATCATAGTCCACAGACTTTCCCCTTTACATCATGGTCTGCAGTGTTCCCCTTTAAACCAGGATCCAAAGAGTTTCCCCTTGCACTATAAAGGGGAATCCTGCAGATTATGATGTAAAGGGGAACTCTGAGGACACTGATTTAAGGAAGAACGCCGAGCACTCTGATTTTGATGGCACTCTGGTTGCCACAGACCACCTTTCACAGAGTTAATACACTAAAGTAAGTGGGTGTTATTGATATAAGGGGGCTTTATATCAGTGTTTTCCCCCTTTTATTTTTGTGTATTCACTCGTTTTGCACTCCTAGCGTTCTGATTTGTTTTTCAGAAAAGGCTCCAAGCACTATTACATGACTGCGCCCACACCAGCCTGCCTTAAACCCACCCTGAACCCAATCATCATTTGGCCGCCTTCAGAACTGCGCATGTGCAGTTCAGAAGCCAACCCGTGGCCATATTATTTTCACAGGCAACAGTTGCCATTTCCAGACATTTCCAGACAAGGTAAAAGTCGGCTGTTTTTTTACAAACTGTTTATAAATTTACAGGTGGTGGTCAACTCCCCCTCCTGATAATGACACAGGTTCCCTCCCCCTCCCAGTTGTAGCACATCAAATGCCCCCACCAAGATACTAACAGTGGTTTGCCCCCCTCCTGGCAAGACACATGCCCTGGCCCCTCTATGTAATAATATATGTCCCCCACCTCCAGGTAATTATAAGTGCCTCCTCCTGGTAATTACACATGACATGCACCTCTTGATAATGACACATGCCCCACGCCCCCACCATACTAGTAATGACATGCCTCCTGCTGATAATGCCAGATTGCGTCGTCCAGCCCCCCTCCCCCCCACGGGTATTGCACAAACTTACACAATAAAATATGGGGCCCCTGGAGTCTGCAGCCACTTGGGGCCCCTCAGTAGGTGTTAGGGATTTTTTAAGTAATTTTTATATCAGTGTTGGCAGGTGTTGTGGGGGTAGTGTGTCTATTCCCAGCTGTCATCCCAGGGTGGGAGGTAAAGAGAATCCCCAATAGGTGACACTGAGTGACCTGAGCAGTGTCTTACCTCAATGACAGACAGCCGTCCTGTCCCAGCAGTCAGGCTGCACTCTCTTCCTCCTCCTGCCTTGCTCAGCTCTGTGTAACAGCCTTGGCAGCTCAGCTCACCGTCCCCAAGGTTTTAGCACACAACAGACAGTGCCACAGACACTTCAAGTCCCGGGCTGCTCTCAACCATCCTCCACTCCATTCAGGAAACAGTGCATGTGGGTCAAAGCACATTTCCCCCCCAGCCAATGAGAGTGGAAGGGTATGGACTATCTATGGAGAAAGCAAAGTGGAATACTGGAGTGGAGCTCAGCTGTTACTGTGGGATACAAAGCAGATTGGGGCTGGACTCAGTCTCCGGGCTTTTATGGGGGAATGCAGCATGCTAATTCATGAAGCCACATGGGCCCCCGGGAGCTAGGGTCCCCAATTGCAATTGTAATCTCCTGAAACCTCTGATGCTACTCCCATGCTCTGCATGCTACCTTGTGCTCTGTGCATTAAACACTCCTCAACTCTGCATGTTACACACTCCTGCACTCTGCATGTTACACACTTCTAACCACTGAAATCTGGTTCCTGCACTCTGTGTGTTACATACTTGTGACTCCTACTGAACATGCTTGACCCCCATGCTCTGTGCATGACACACTCCAGATCCCTGCACTCTGTATATTACACAATCTGGACTTCTGCAATATGAATGTTACAAATGGCTTACTCCTGCACCATGCTTCTTCAAGCCCCTTTCACTGTTAGACATGTGCGGTTTGTTTAGTTCCGAATACATTTTTGGACACATTTTTCGTTATTCGGAAATAACGAATACTCTAATTGCAGTATAAATAAAGTTTACCGAATGCTCTGAATAATGAAACTAAATTTGTCAAAATTTTGGAAATTCGAATTGAAATTTGAATCAAATTTTACATCCTATTCCAGTCAAATTTGAACTGTAAACATACTTCTAAAATCAAAGACTGTGTGTTATTAGAGTACCATTTCGAAATAATGCTGTTTTTGTTAAGCTAAATATGATTTAAAGAGTCATTGTAATCATTTGATGAAGATTTTTCTTTTGTTTGTTCACTTTGCCACATTCTAAAAAACAAACGTTTTCGATTCGACGATTTAAAATTTATCGATTCAAACGTTTTGAATCGAAAAAATCTGTAAATTCAAAGATAATTCGAAAAAGACATAAAACTAATTTGGAATACGAATTTGGAATACAAATCCCAAATATGAATTTTAACGAATCAACCAAATTTAACCAAATGAAATAACTAGATTAGCGATTATAAACAAAACGAAATGAAAAAAAATTTTTTCGTCTTGCACATGTCTACTCACCGTTAGCTCAATTTGGCCATGCCCACTATTCATCACAATGCACTTTGTAAGCCTCACCTAAGGGTGTCCAAGACCTTTCACAATCCTTGCAATAACCTTTCAAAACTATTTCCCTTTGCACACTTTTTGTTTTTAATACACCTGGAATGCATTTGGCTGATTTCAACGAAACCTTCAGTTGGACTTTAACTATTTTTAACTTTTTTCAAATTATTGCTTTAGGTATGTGTTGTTAACCTTGAGACTACATTTGATATGTTCGACTTGCTTTGGTATTAGCACAAAGATTGTTATGTTTTTATAATGAAAAAAAATATACAGTATATCTTTTTGTCTTCTAGTGGGTAATAAGCCTTTTTTTCAGAAAAAAAATAAAAAATATTTTACAAAAGTTGCAACTCTAAGAAGTATGTTCCATGCTCAGACTTTTCAGAAGTAGCTAAACATATCAGCCCCCTAGGGAAACCTAGATTCACCTTTTGTCTTGAGGCAGCACATGCACTCTGGGTACCAGACTCTTCTTCACACAAAGTAACAGAAGACTGCCTAGAGGTTTGATTAAAGAATTGGGTTACAGTCTGAATCCAATAAGCAAGATTGTATCATTGCATATTTTGTATTCATAATATACTGTGATTCTATTTAATAAAGTGGTGACAAGAATGATAATAGCTATTAGCAAAATTATTTGGAGTTTTTTTTTCCCCTCTACTTCACAAATAAATATGTGTTCTTTAAAAATTAAATCAACTTTGTCTTTAACATTGTATAGTTACATAATTGGTTAGTTGGAAAGTATAAATGTCTGTTGAGTTCATCCCCAAAAATTAAAGAGGTAACTAAATGAATAGATGCAAAAATAAATATTGTATATGCTCTGAACTTGATGAGCAAATCCTGCCCAGGTTTAATTACTGGAAACATTCAGAGAAATCATTATAAAATTTGCAAATTATGAGATTTGAAGGATACGCTCGCCTTTCGTAACATATTACATGTTCCAATCATATGTTTCAGGTCCTACAGACTCTCCTCCCGATCCCCACCTCAATGTGATAGCAAGCTGAGGATCCACTCCCCGCTATCATAATTCAAAAACAACGTGGCCATGCATGGCTCCTGTAAACTAATAGACTACAACAACCATCAGCCACCGCGGGTGACAATATTTTGGAATGGACTTTGAGGGCGCAAGTGAGTGCTCTCATAGTTCATTTACAAGCCCTGAACACAGCTTGTAAACAGTTAGCCTGTACCAGAGGTACGGACTGAAAGCTGAAGGGCTTGTCTGCATCAGCCTGACATTAAACCCCTGATGTACTGACCACAGGTGCAATACTTTCTAGGCTCCTACAGAAAAAAACTTCACAGGAAATTCAATTTTTTTTCTGAAACAATAGGTGAATTTATTATTTTTTCTTAAAAAGTGAACTTATCCTTTAAATTTAACCCCGGTTAAGTCAATGGGAGGCGAATCTAAAAAATCAGTTCTGTCCATTTTTAAGGCTAATAAGTGATTGACAAAGAAAGGGCATGGGGAGAGGGTGATGTGTACCAATGTAAAAATTAGATAAATAAATACGATTTGGTGGGGAGATGGTCCTTCATATTATGTGGCAACATCAGAAAAATGCAAACTATTCAACATCCATGCTTCACATACTGCATACCACATATACCATGATATTAAATGTATATGTGAAATTACAAAGCAATATGCCTGAGTACCAGAGCAGTTCACATCGAAGTGATTGAATCTTTATCCACTTCAAGTTTCATCAACACCTTGAGAAGATTTTTCTCTATCCGAGGACCAGCAAAAGTGATTCGTTCGGACCATGGTACAAACTTTATTGGGGCCTGCAAGGAATTGAAGATCATCTATACAGACTCTAAAACAGGTTCCTATCTTCAAGACCAAGGATGTACTTGGACTTTTAATCCTCCTCACGCATCGCATATGGGAGGAGCTTGGGAGAGGATGATAGGAGTAGCTCGTCGCATTCTGGATGCCATGCTCCTGAAGGTTGGGTCTACTCGCCTCACACATGAAGCTTTGACTACATTAATGGCTGAAGTCATGGCCATTATGAACGCCAGACCTTTGGTTCCAGTGTCCACAGATCCAGAGATGCCGGCAGTCTTGACTAGGGTTGAGCGGACACCTAGATGTCCGTGTTCGACGGGTTCGGCCGAACTTTAAAAAAAAGTCCGGGTCCGTGTCCCGGACTTTTACCGAACTTTTCCCGGACACCGAACCCCATTGAAGTCAATGGGGACCCGAACTTTAAGGCACTAAAATGGCTCTAAAACACCAAAGGAAAGGGCTAGAGTGCTGCAAATGGCAGCAAAACGTAATTAAGAGCATGGCAAGTGCTCTGCAAACAAATGTGGATAGGGAAATAACTTAAAACAACAAAAAAAAACAGAAAAATAAAACAATGTTCTTCTTCATCTCTGAAGGACGAGGCCCATATGGAGTAGGAGGGAGGTTGAGGTGGTGGTGGATGTGGCGGTGACATAGGCGTGCGCACAGGGTGTGCTGGGTGTGCCTGGGCACACCCTAATCACCTAGGGCACATAGCATTGCCAGTGAGGAGATGGGAAAGATCTCCCTGGGACCTGCTCTGCTCTATTTCTCCTTGCCTACAGGTACATGGCCCCGATACATTACTCTCCCTGCTGGCAAACACATGCATGTGTATTTCAACTTTGGGGTGCACACCTTAATGCAATAGGCTGCGCACACCTATGGGCGGTGTAGGTGGAAGCGGCGGTGGAGGAGGACCAGGGCCGGATTAACAGCATCATGGGCTTGGTGCTGAGGATTTTGAAGGGCCTTAAGGGCCGTGCCTTGCCATGCACCCAGAGGAGGAAGGGTGCAGCCATGCATGCCTAATTCAACATGGGATGCTGTCTCTGAAGCCCATAAACACATCCATGCATCGCCAACTGTCCCTCCTTGTCCGGCCTTCACGCTGTGTGGGGAGGTTCTGAGGGTGCTGCCTGGGGAAGCGAGCATAGAAGCCAGACTTCTGTGTTTACAAGTGACAGAAGAGCGGTAACAGTGAATATGGCCAACCCGGGGCCTATATAAAAGGTAGGGGCCTGGAGCTGCAGCTCCAATAGCCCCTACATTAATCTGGCCCTGAGGAGGAGGACGAGGTAGCCAACACTGCTTCTTTTCAAAAATTTTAAGTGAGGGTACACCCCAAAAGAGTGAGAAAGAGCAAAAATGGAACAATGGGTGGGTAAGGTCGGTATCCATTGCTATTCTGCATAAGGTACGGAAAAGTCCAGTGGGATCCATGCCTGGTTCATTTTAATGAACGTGAGCTTGTCCACATTGTCTCTGGACAGGCGGCTGCGCTTGTCTGTTATAACGCCCCCAGCCGTGCTAAATACCCGTTCAGATAATACACTGGCTGCAGGGCACGCCAGCACCTCCAAGGCGTAAAGGGCAAGCTCAGGCCATGTGCCCAATTTGGAGACCCAGAGGTTGAAGGGGGCAGACCCGTCATTCACTACATGTAGGCGTGTGCACACATACTGCTCCACCATGTTGGTAAAATGCTGCCTCCTGCTAAGACGTTCCATCTGAGCTGCTGGTGCTGCTGTTTGTTGTGGCGTGCTGACAAAGCTTTTCCACATTTCGGCCATGCTAACCCTGCCTTCTGAGGTGCTGGCGGTGCCCTGGTTGCGTTGGCGACCTCCTCCTCCTCCTCCTCTGCCTTGTGCTTCCACTGTGGCCCCGCTGTCAGATGGGAATGCCAGCAGCATGGCGTCTACCAGCGTGCGCTTGTACTCGCGCATCTTGCGATCGCGCTCCAGTGAGTGAATTAAGGACGGTACGTTGTCCTTGTAACGGGGATCCAGCAGCGTGGCCACCCAGTAATCAGCACAAGTTAGAATGTGGGCAACTCGGCGGTCGTTGTGGAGACACTGCAGCATGTAATCGCTCATGTGTGCCAGGCTGCCCAGAGGCAACGAAAGGCTGTCCTCTGTGGGAGGTGTATCGTCCGTGTCCTCTGTATCCCCCCAGCCACGCACCAGTGATGGCCATGAGCTGGCCTGGGTGCCACCCTGCTGTGAACATGGTTCCATCTCCTCCTCCAGCTCCTCCTCCTCCTCATCCTCCTCATCCTCCAGAACTGTGCCCCTGCTGGACAATTGCGTCCCTGGCGTTTGCGTGTGCAGGAACCCACCCTCGGAGCCCCTTGCGAATGACTGCCCTGAAAGCCTTGGAAATGTTACCTCTTCATCCTCCTCCTCCTCCTCATCCTGTGCCACATCCTCTTCCATCATCGCCCGAATTGTTTTTTCAAGGAGGCATAGAAGTGGGATAGTTAAGCTGAGAACGGCGTCATTGCCACTGGCCATGTTGGTGGAGTACTCAAAACAGCGCAACAAGGCACACAGGTCTCGCATGGAGGCCCAGTTAAATTAAATAGCGGAATAGAAAATATGATCCAAAAAAAGTGTATGTATATCACACGTACACAACCACACTGGGCCCCAATTACTATTGTTTGTACCCCTAAAAGGCTAGATGAGGAGTAGGGGGAGTATGGAACAGGCAGCACCCTCAAACCTTCAGAAGTATGAGATGAACCCCAACAACTTGGAAAGGTGGATCTCTCTCACACGTACCAACACAGACTATCCCCCAATTTAACTGATCCCCAAAGGTTTTTGATTAAATAGCGGAATAGAAAATATGATCCAAAAAAAGTGTATGTATATCACACGTACACAACCACACTAGGCCCCAATTACTATTGTTTGTACCCCTAAAAGGCTAGATGAGGAGTAGGGGGGGTATGGAACAGGCAGCACCCTCAAACCTTCAGAAGTATGAGATGAACCCCAACAACTTGGAAAGGTGGATCTCTCTCACACGTACCAACACAGACTATCCCCCAATTTAACTGATCCCCAAAGGTTTTTGATTAAATAGCGGAATAGAAAATATGATCCAAAAAAAGTGTATGTATATCACACGTACACAACCACACTAGGCCCCAATTACTATTGTTTGTACCCCTAAAAGGCTAGATGAGGAGTAGGGGGAGTATGGAACAGGCAGCACCCTCAAATCTTCAGAAGTATGAGATTGTGTTCACTGTACCCCACAAAGATTGAGTTCACTGCACCCCACAATGATTGTGTTCACTGCACCCCACAAAGATTGTGTTCACTGCACCTCACAAAGATTGTGTTCACTGTACCCCCCAAAGATTGTGTTCACTGCACCCCACAAAGATTCTGTTCACTGTACCCCACAAAGATTGTGTTCACTGCACCCTAAAAGGATGTTGTTCACTGTACCCCACAAAGATTGTGTTCACTGCACCCTAAAAGGATGTTGTTCACTGCACCCCAAAAAGATTGTGTTCACTGTACCCCCCCAAAGATTGTGTTCACTGCACCCCACAAAGATTGTGTTCACTGCACCCCAAAAAGATTGTGTTCACTGTACCCCCCAAAGATTGTGTTCACTGCACCCCAAAAAGATTGTGTTCACTGTACCCCCCAAAGATTGTGTTCACTGCACCCCACAAAGATTCTGTTCACTGTACCCCACAAAGATTGTGTTCACTGCACCCCAAAAAGATTGTGTTCACTGTACCCCCCCAAAGATTGTGTTCATGCACCCCACAAAGATTCTGTTCACTGCACCCCACAAAGGATTTTGTTCACTGCACCCCAAAAAGATTGTGTTCACTGCACCCCAAAAAGGATTTTGATCACTGCACCCCAAAAAGGATGTTGTTCACTGCACCCCAAAAATGATTTTGTTCACTCCACCCCAAAAAGATTGTGTTCACTGCACCCCACAAAGATTGTGTTCACTGCACCCCAAAAAGATTGTGTTCACTGTACCCCCCAAAGATTGTGTTCACTGCACCCCACAAAGATTCTGTTCACTGTACCCCACAAAGATTGTGTTCACTGCACCCCAAAAAGATTGTGTTCACTGCACCCCAAAAAGGATGTTGTTCACTGCACCCCAAAAAGGATGTTGTTCACTCCACCCCAAAAAGATTGTGTTCACTGCACCCCACAAAGATTGTGTTCACTGCACCCCAAAAAGATTGTGTTCACTGCACCCCACAAAGATTGTGTTCACTGCACCCCAAAAAGATTGTGTTCACTGTACCCCCCAAAGATTGTGTTCACTGCACCCCAAAAAGATTGTGTTCACTGTACCCCCCAAAGATTGTGTTCACTGCACCCCACAAAGATTCTGTTCACTGTACCCCACAAAGATTGTGTTCACTGCACCCCAAAAAGATTGTGTTCACTGTACCCCCCCAAAGATTGTGTTCACTGCACCCCACAAAGATTCTGTTCACTGCACCCCACAAAGGATTTTGTTCACTGCACCCCAAAAAGATTGTGTTCACTGCACCCCAAAAAGGATTTTGATCACTGCACCCCAAAAAGGATGTTGTTCACTGCACCCCAAAAATGATTTTGTTCACTCCACCCCAAAAAGATTGTGTTCACTGCACCCCACAAAGATTGTGTTCACTGCACCCCAAAAAGATTGTGTTCACTGTACCCCCCAAAGATTGTGTTCACTGCACCCCACAAAGATTCTGTTCACTGTACCCCACAAAGATTGTGTTCACTGCACCCCAAAAAGATTGTGTTCACTGCACCCCAAAAAGGATGTTGTTCACTGCACCCCAAAAAGGATGTTGTTCACTCCACCCCAAAAAGATTGTGTTCACTGCACCCCACAAAGATTGTGTTCACTGCACCCCAAAAAGATTGTGTTCACTGCACCCCAAAAATGATTTTGTTCACTGCACCCCAAAAAGGATTTTGTTCACTGCACCCCAAAAAGGATGTTGTTCACTCCACCCCAAAAAGATTGTGTTCACTGCACCCCAAAAAGATTGTGTTCACTGCACCCCACAAAGGATTTTGTTCACTGCACCCCAAAAAGATTGTGTTCACTGCACCCCAAAAAGGATGTTGTTCACTGCACCCCAAAAAGGATTTTGTTCACTGCACCCCAAAAAGATTGTGTTCACTGCACCCCACAAAGGATTTTGTTCACTGCACCCCACAAAGATTGTGTTCACTGCACACCAAAAAGGATTGTGTTCACTGCACCCCAAAAAGATTTTGTTCACTGCACCCCAAAAAGATTGTGTTCACTGCAGCCCAAAAAGATTGTGTTCACTGCAGCCCAAAAAGATTGTGTTCACTGCAGCCCAAAAAGATTGTGTTCACTGCAGCTCACACACAGAAAAATGGATGTGGATCACTGACACCTGCCTATCTCCAATCCCACACCACACAGCAATATCGATTGTAGTTTGTAGAACACAGTTTCCCTAAAATTCAGCAGACTCTGTCCCTAACAGGATTGAGAAGAGATCGTAGATCAGGATTGAGTGCAGATTCACCCCACCCCCCACACAGCAATATCGATTGTAGTTTGTAGAAGACACTGACCCTATAATTCAGCAGACTCTATCCCTAAAATGCCTACAACTCGCCCTGCCTAAACACTCCGACCTGTCCCTCAATTCTATCCGGACACAAATGGTTTTTTCCTGCCTATCTTTCCCTAATCAGCAGCCAGCACATTGATGTGTGCTCTGTCCCTTAGCTAAGCAGCAGAATGACGCTACTGCGGCGGCTGCCTCGAACTTATAAAGACTTGGTCACATGCTTCAGACGGCCAATCACAGCTACTAAGACATTTGCAGGCATGGCTGGGATGGCTTAAGGCACACCAGTTAAACGATTGTTGATTGGCTGTTGAAAGCCCGCCATGAAAAGAGCGCCAAAGCATGCAAAACCCGGAAATAAAACGACCGAACACGGATTTTTACCCGAACATACAGTAAAGTGTCCGTGTCCGTGTTCGGGTAAAAAAAATCCAATTATTCGGTACGAACACGAATAATACAGTCCGTGTTCGCTCAACACTAGTCTTGACACCTGCAATGCTGCTGACCCAGAAGATGGAACCAGTGACAGCTCCCACAGGAGACTTTGACCTCAAGGACTTTACACCAATCAATGGAGACAAGTTCAAAGTCTTGCAGACATTTTCTGGAAGAGGTGGAGACAAGAATACCTGGTGACACTCCAGTCACACAAGAAATGGCAAGATGACAAACCCAACTTACAAATTGGAGACGTTGTCTTACTAAAATACACTGAGGCCCACAGGAACGAGTGGCCTATTGGACTCATTGTGGGAACTGATCCTAGTAGTGATGCTAGAGTTAGAAAGGTTGAAGTTAGAATTGTTAGATAGGGCACTCCCAAGGTGTATGCTAGGCCAATTACTGAAGTCGTTTTACTTCTGTCCAATGGTTAGTGGCATAACAAAAAGTATGCCAGGTGGGGAGTGTGCTGCCTTTACACTGTATATCACATGTTTGGCACTCAGCAGTGTCTGTCCCTTTAAGACCCTCCATTTTCTTGTAGCCTAGGGGTGGGTCTTCTCTCTACTGCCTTGGGCAAGTCTAAACTTGTCTGTTCATTCCAGCTTTAGCCACCGTAGGGACCAGAACCTCAGGACTTCTAAAAGCTCATCTATTGCAAACCTGATGAACACCAAAAGCCTGTAAGTAAAGGATTTTCTAGTTCAGCCTGTATAGAGGGGTGTTAGACATTTGTATAGATAATATGTGTTCCAGTATGTAGTAAGCACATGTTAGTTAGTCCCTATCTTCTGTATAACTATGTATAATGTATGATGTTTGAATAGCCATACTTATACCTGTCTTTTATATGTTTGTTTCACATTTTTACCATATCCATATCCTCTCATATCCATACCCACATATCTACATATTCATATGTAAATGCAAATGTACGGATTATATCCCAGTAAAGGTTGCATTAGTTAAAGAAACCAGCGCTTATTTCATTGAGATTCGGTTTATTACTTGATGTGAAGCTGTGTACCTCAAGCAACACACAGCCAAGACATTACAAATTGTTTGGATTGCTTCATATTTGCCAGCAATATCTCCATATAGAAATATTAAGATTTATTCCCATTTGCCATGAAATCTGTAATTCCTAAATGCTGTGTATATTACATATTTTTCAATGTCAGCAAGGTTTACCTTTTGTTTGTGTATTGGGAGGGAATGTGGATTGCCCTGTCTCATTGTTAAGTGCTAATGACCTCCCATTGTTCTGTGTCTGGCTGTTCTGTGTACATTGATTGCCCCCTGGGGGCTTCTGTCTCATTGCACATGGCAGTCCTTCTGGTCAAGCTATCGGACCAATCCCTGCTGACTCATTTTCAAGTCCTCATTTGCATGGCTAAGGAGGATCTGAAGGAAGACTACAGGTACTTTACAATTGACCAATAGGAAAGCGGTTGTTGGGGGCGGGATGTTCCAAATTCTGTATATAAGTCTTGTTCAATAAAGTTGTTCTAAAGTTCCTTCACCCTCAATCTAGAGTTCTGTCTCTTATTGGGGGAATCTGCTGAAAGGGATTGCTATGTCCTCCATACTCCCTTGGATAATCACTAAGCTCTTGTAAGAGCTTGCATAAGAGCTTGTTCTACTGCACTCTCTAGGGAAAGAAAGGTTCACCCACAGGAACATGGAGCCTTGTCGGAGGTTCAGGGTGGGTAGGAGACTGCAAGACCCTAACCAAGCTGTGGCGGTTCGTGGGGTCTGAAGTGGTTACGGTGTCTGGTGGAGTGCTTGGAGCCCTCGGGAAGCACTAGGAGCATCTGTCAACGGAGGTACCCGGTCAGGGGTGCCCTGTCTTGTTACAAGGCCAATATAGCTGAATGTATCAGACCCTCAAAAGCAAACCTCAATCATCCATATGTATAGCACCTCTACTGACCTTCCCAGAGCATGTCTTAATGTGAGACACCCTATGCGTTATAATGTATACAACTGCGACATTGGTTGAATGCGAGATCTACTTCATATATCAGCATGATACTCTCATAAGGTCCTTCTAATACTGTTACCACCGGAAAGCCATAATGTGAAACTGCCATATTGTTGTAATTCGATCTTATCTTCTGTACTCCTCATCTTTGTACCATGTTGGATAACTTTATGTTATGCTATATATTCCTTATCCTTCATTTATCTGCCTGTCCTCCATTCATGAAGCACTTTTCATTGCTGAAAGCTACAGTATAGGCTTCTGTGAAAGGAGGAAGGGGCAGAACAGGGTGTGCATAGTAAGCACTCTTGATGAGTGTCTGTGACAGACCTCAAGTCCATGACATGTACCACCCCCCTCCTCCTCACTGCTCTTCCCCACTTCCTTCATGGTCCCCTTCTCTTCTTCCTCTGTTTTATTCCCTTTTCCTGATTGGATCCAGTACAACCTTTACAGAGAAATAGGATACACTGGTTCACAGAGAACCACCTATCATTGCCACATCCCTGGGTGCAAGTAAAGAAAATTGGGTAGGGGAGTAATATTTTATCTATCGTTGGTCCATATTCAATCCTTACATCCACCATATATCTTTGCCTTAAAGTCCCATCTTCTTGGTGGGGTAGTGCCCGGACATTTCTTCTGTAGCCTTTGGCTTGGTTACTCCCCTACCCAATTTTCTTTACCAGTACAACCTTTAGTCGCTTCTTGTCTCCTTCTTCCTTCCTTTTTTTCTGTTATTCTACCCTTCTTTATTGTTGCCTGTACTTACCTTTATGAATTCCACCCCTAGCCCTGGAGCAGAGGGTAATTTCAGTTGACCATTGTCATCTTAACTGGAAACGTATCCACTATTTATATGAAATCACATGCCATATGACTATGTCTGTGGCAAGCACACATTTGTCTTTAGCTTCAACTTTAACAGTTGACCTAAGCTGTTGTAACTCCTAATTTCTACTGAAGTGTTATACCTACTTTGTTTATTTTAGGACTTATGTACTTGGATTGCACAATACTACCTCCTTGATTGTACTTACTTTGAAAACCAATCTTACATATTCATTAATTTCCCTCGCCACAGTATCTCAAAATAAAAAAAAAAAATATTGTTTGATGTATGCCAATTTATTTAGCAGGAATTAATTATTTATTAAAATAATTTTTGAACACTCTGTCTTAAGTCAAAACAAGATCTAGACTCTAACATGTTTGTATTATTTTTGCAGCTTTTATTTATCTGTGTCATGGTCCTATGAACCAATGGGGATGATTTACTAAAACCGGATAGTGCAAAATCTGGTGCATTTGTGCATGGTAGCCTATCAGCTTCTAACTTCAGCTTGTTCAATTAGGCTCCATGCACACTTGCTTATTTTTAAGCTCTTAGCAGCTAGCTAGCAGCTAGCTTTAAGCATTTTGTACTGTCTCTAGAAGCAAATAGTATTATCCTATGTTTCCATGCACACTATTGTAAGCTTGAAGAGTTTTTCCAGGTTCAGTTTCTAGGAGCAGAAAAAAAAAACACTTTTTTTTTGCATTTTTGGGAGCGATTTGCCAGCTGAAAAAAGAAGCTAATCGCTCAATGAAGCTCCTAAATACTATTAATCACTGCTAAGCAGAATTTTTTTTTTCTAGCCAGTGGCCCACTAGCATCCTTAACAACCAGTTTATAGAATGTATAGTTTGTTGTTAAGGAGTGGGCCGACCACTGCATCCATAACAATTGACATCCCTAACAATTGACTTGTAAACACAAGAATTGGTGGCAATAAAAATTAAGAAAAAAAAACATTGTTGGCCCCTCCCCCCACTCCATTAACAGATGGCATGGGGTCCCTCTCAAATTCCATACTAGACCCTTATCCGAGCATGCAGCCTGGCAA